>NC_140674.1:10367076-10967076 GCF_054131305.1 Coturnix japonica
CTCCTCTCCTTCTGCTTCTTGGGCTGTTTGTTCATTGGTAGATTTGTTTCTGAGTTTACATTATAAATTAGGTGCTAACTCAGTGTTGTTTTTAACTCCTGGAGAAGAGAAAAATGATCCATAATGTTCCAGCTGACCTGAGAAAAAGATGTGTTGCTTTAAGTTATGATTAGTGGAGAAGGAGAAATTACTAAATTACAACGAGTATCTTTTATTTCACCTCTTAAGCAGCACCAAGTCTTGAAGAAACAGGGGCTTGGGAGCACTGGCAGCTGTGTAAGAGACATCGTGAAATATTACAAGATTAAACAGCCGAAGGTGAGTACACATTGATTGTAGCTACTGGAATGTAAAAGCCAGCAAACTCTGACCAACTGAGACATGTAATGTGGGAAACTGGGACATAATATTAGTAAAAGGAGTTTTTCTTTGAAGCTGTAGGTGACAATTGCTGTGCTAGAAACTGGTACCTAGCACAGAAAAACTGTGCTATTTGTTCATTTTCATGTTTGATTACCTTTACTTCCCCACTATAAACGCTTCGCATCACACTGTATTTGCAGCTGATTGCCTATAGCAGTACTATCCCTTTCAGGAGGGTAATACTTCAATTGTAATTTAAAGGAAGACTATGAGACTGAGTCAGTGACTTCCGGTGTTATCAGTTCCCATATTTTGATGGAGCTTTTCAGTACTCTGCCCATTTCTATGGAATGAGCCTCTTGTGAACACATGGTGAGATCTGAGCGCAGGTTTGGCTGCCTGCATAGGTGAAGGTCTTACTGATAGAATTGTTTCAGTAAGAATTTCAGCTTTTGTTTGCTAGACAGGATGTGTACTGCAGAACATTTATGTGGGAATTTTCTATAAAATACTGCTGTTTTTATTGACAATTTCAGCTCCACGTTAGCAAAAGCTGTATATATGTAAACCTAGCCAGAAAAGAAGAGATTAAGTATCACTAACTGGTGTGTTTTTTAACTCTCTTCCTTTGCTGTTGTAAACTTGATATGTAATGTCAGCCTGGGCACAAAAGAATACCTTCAGGATGGAGGGCCTGAATTATCTTGCTTTGATAGTGTATCCTTTCCATTTATATTTCAGTGAGGTTTGCTTCAGGGAAATGTGACAGTTAAATCAAATTTGGATTTTTAAAAAGTATATCTATTTATCATAGCTGTGAATGACAATCAAATGGACTTCAGCACAAACTGTTTCCTACTTTTTGCTGAATTTTCTTTATGTTGATGATGGTTACTTTGCATCTAACATGCATTTGCATGGAAAAGCTGCTGTGCGACTTTGATGCGTCTTACTGAAGTTTCCCTGCTGGATTTGCATGTGTGGATGTGCACCCTGTGCTGTGGGACTGTGTTGCTAGCTCAGCCCACCATGTTTTCTTGCTTTTGGTGGCACCACCTGAGGTACCAGCTTCCCTCTCAAGGGTCATTTTTGTTTTTCTGTTAATAACTGCATCTTTCCCCCCCCCCCCGTCTGTTGGTTGAGCTGAGTTCTCAGCACCCTGATTAGCAGAGGGCTGCACAGATGTTCTTAACACATGCTGTGTCACTTTGTTAATCTCCTAATTAGAAAGTGTGATTTTTGCCAATTCTGGCCTCCTGGAGATGTGCATTTACCTGGTGGATTACTGGGTGGCTGCTCTGAGCAGTGCTGTACTTACCAGTGAGGTAAGACATGGTGTAGGAGGAGCTGGAGAGGTATAGTTACTGGGGCCTGGCATGTCTGTGTGATGGAATCCATGTGAGTAGTCAGCATGGGACATAGGTTTCAGTATCATAAAATAGTTTTTGGAGAGAATCCAAAAATCTATGTGATAGATGATAACACAGGAGATAATAGTGAAACTCACATGAACTGCAATAATATATTACATTGATTGAACTTCTTGTAAGAGGCGTACATGTTTTCTGCTCGGGAATCAGCCTGTTTCCCTGGACCAGAGTAAATATGACTGTGGTTGTGCTTTCTAAACAACTTAATGGTGGTGCTGATAGTGTGAGGCAGTCTCTTCCACTGAGTCACCTTAATCTACTTTGACCCACATACAAACTGTTACTGCCCTGTTAATTAACTTGAAGCTAGCTCTGCAGTTATGGATTACTTTAAATACAAATATTGCCACCTGTAAAATAGATAAACGAGTTTTTGGCTTTGTAAACAGTACCTTTAAATGTTTAATTTGTATTTTAAAAAGGCAAACAAATCTTCATACTCTTTGATAAAAATGAGCTGAATGGGGGTAGCTCCACTTCTGCTAATGTTATTTTGAGTTACAGGATTGGCAGTGTTCTAGTGAGTCCTAAACAAAAGAATGTTCTTTTGCATGAGCTCCTATTTGCCAAGGCATTTCCCTAGTCCCAGTTTTCTAGATGCAATTTTTGCCCATTCTTCCCAGTCCCTTTTTGTAGTTGTGGTAAGCAGGTTTTATCAATGAGTGCAAGAGCGTCTTACCTGAAAATCCTGGTATCTATTTTAAAATGCACTGTTCTATGTCATTGTGTTTTTTCCACGTGTATAATGAACAATGTAACTGAAACCTTGAGATACATCTGTATTTTCACTAACAATGGCACATCTATAGCAGTGGTAAATAAGAGCTGATTCCTTTTCTCTCGGGGCAGGGAAGGGGGAGGATCACTAGAAACAAGTAGCCTAAACACAATTTTTTTCAGTAGTTTGTTTTATTTTACGGTGTGATTGTCAGAGGTTCTGAAGATCGGCAAATTCAGCTGATAGCAGTTGTAGTTGCTGGAATTCCCAAGCCTGAATAACTTGTCTGTAGTGACTCTGGTACCTCTGTTGTGGGTGATACCTGATCAGGTGCATTGTGATCCTCTGGAAGACATTCCCTAAGCACTTGTGGCAGTAACTGATCTTGAGACCAACTGTGAGGCTCAGATAGGGTGTTTCAGAGCTTGAAGCTGTACAGCAGAGGCACATTTTTGTATATTGTAAGGCCGTGAAGACATTTAACCTTGCATACCTCTAGCTCAGCGACCAAACTTTCTGTCTGGAAAAAGGAAAACTAAATGTCTTTAAAGGGCAAGATAGAGCTAATCCTTTTCTTCTGCAGATTCTAGCAAAGTTCTTGTTTATTTTATTTCATTTTCTTGAGAACATAAGCTTATTTTATTTATAGGACCTAAAAATATTCTTAGTGAAAGTAGCGTCTTACTAGTGGATAGTTGCTATGTTTATGTGAAATATGAAGTCTTTATGTCTTCTGTGATAATTTCCCAATCAAATGTTCATGTTGTTGAGGAATTAAGCAAATATATAAAAATATTCAAAAGTGAGCATGAGAAGAGCTTAGAATAACACAACAGGTAACTGAGATTTATGGTTTGAGTGCATTCAAATTCCCACAGTGCTTTCATTTTCCTTATGTGCCTGTGCTTGTCCTGGCGAGAGTTAATGAACTTTCACCAAGACAAAGGTTATATGTAATAAATCTCAGACTAAGTGCCCCTTTAGCAGAGTCACTGTGTCCAGCCTTTAGTTTGGATCAGAGTTCTTCAAGTTTAACCATGGCAGAGATTCTGTATGGAATTGATTTTGATGTCCCTTCACTTGTTTCTTATTATAACACAGCTGTTGAGTATTTTGTTACATACTGTACTTCAAATCTCTTCATTCTAATTTAGTGGAAAGCTGATGTGTGTTATATATGACATGCAGACAGATGAGAATTCCTAATCTGGAAGCTCTGATAAAATCAAATGTGAAGAGAGTATCTTCTCAAAGCTGTGACTTTCCTTCAGGTGACGGGATGTCTTGTTTTGGAAAACCATCTATTTTTTCATGATCTGGAGATGGCTTGTTAGCAGGTAGGGAGCCCAGGATGCACTGCATTGCAGATACTGATTAAACTTCCTTACTGTTCTGTGCCACTTGTACTCTGAAACCGGCGTGTTCTCAATGATTGTGTTTTATAAACATGACAAAATACTGTTAGCAACTAGTGTTAACATCAGAAAGTCCTTGTTAATGTGCATGCAACTCTGTGGGGCCAGTGGTGTTGATCTGTATTATTTCAGTATCCCAGTTTAACAGTGTTTAGATTTGCTGTTGAGGATGATGTGCTCGTTGAAAGCAGTTTGCTGTAGTTAAGCAGCTGATGCAAGGAAAAGGCAGAGTTTTGGTCTGCAGGCTGCTGTGGGACTGCGCAGCCTGGGGATCACCTCTGTGCTCAGCTTGGGACCTTTGGAGCTAGAGGGGTAGGTGTGTGGAGCAGTGGCAGGGAGCGTTCCTGCTTGCCACCCTCTGTTCTGCACTACAATGTGCCTATTGCAGGTGAAACGGAGGAGTACAGCCTCAAGGAAACCTTGACACAACACACTGAAACAGGAATTTTAAAGAATTTTATATATCAGACTGTATCTGGGTTGACATTGGGTGAGCAGATGTTGCTTGGCCAGTGGGTATGGGCAAGGCTTGTTTCAAGCCCCTGTTCCAGAACAGAGAGGAGATGAAATGCTTCCAGTTTTTTGCTGAGTGCAGATGGAACTTGTCAGACTTTGAGGAAAATAGCCAAAGCAGAAAAGGTCACTCATGGCCTGAGACAATCTCTTTGGGCAAATTCAGCCCAAACTGTTCTTGTAGCTGAACTGCAAACACCTGAGAGTTTCCAGAATGTTTCTGGAAAGCTATTTCTATGAACTCAAGGTGCAATAGCATTGTTTCAGAACTACTTTTTCAGAGGTGGTCCTTCTGGCATGGGTAAGTTTTCCATTGATGTTTTCTATTAGTGCTGAATGCAGCAATACAAAGCCCAGGCAGACTGAGATCGTGTTGAATGATGTATGTGAAGGAAATGGGCTGAAACTGATAGCATGGATGAATTTGCATGGCTGCTCTGTGCGCTCAGCAGCCAAAGGAAGCCAGGGGCGTTCTGTTTGGTTGAAAAGGTAGCTCTCTAAACTAAATGTATCTGCTTTGTACTAGGTGGTTCTTCATCCTGATTTAAGTTTCACAAAATGATTCTGCTAATGAGTTTTTAAAATTTATTTCTACAATAATTGAATTCACATAAACATACAGTAATTACTAAATACCTTTGACCATAAATGTCTAATGATAAATTTAGCGATGTTTATAAACCAACACAGAAAAGATGCATCTTCAGACCATTTGATGTAATGAAGGTTCACACTGACTCTATGATTTTTTTAAAGAACTATTTTGCTTGTGTAGTTTGTTTTTTTTTATGTAACAAAATAGAAGTTCAAGTAAGGACTTTCTAGTTCATGTTACTCTGTTAATGGCTGTACCTGATAAATGATACACTGCCTCTTCTTTTCTTTCAAAATTTAGTATCGTGCTTCAGCAGTTGTTCTTTTTTTACATGAATGCACATCCATTTATATATATGTTCACAGGAATGCATATATGCACAGAAATGGATATATATAAATATATATATATCCATATATATTTTCTTTCTAAGTCCCAGTGTTGATAGCCCATTGTTCTGCAGGTGTATTGGATTCCCCCATTCTACCCTAAGGGAACAATTAAGTCATCTTTCACTTTCGATAGCACTGTGCATAATTCACGTCTCTCTCCTGCAACTCTTTCCTCTGATACAAGACAAATTATCTTTCTGTCTCCTACACAAATTTTAACTCTATCAATATAAAAGTAATGAAATCACTGAATACTACTAAGTGACTGTTCACTTTCTCATCAAGATTAAAAGACCACATTAAAAAGTTTTATGTGCTTGTACTGGAATACCTAAAATAAATTACACACTGTTTAATGATTCAGTTGGCTATTCAGCTTTTTATTTGAAGGTCAAGAATAAACCTGGTGTAAGTAAAAAGATCTTTCAGTGTAAGATGTGAAGAAAGATTGGATGGGAGTTCTACATAATTGAAAAGACATTAGAGATGTTTGCATATGTATTTATATGTTCATATAAAGCTGAAATTCTGTCTATCAATGGCAGTTAATTCTAATGCTTGCTATTTACGCAAGTCTTTTCCTTGGTTCCAATATATTTGCTATTCTTTTCCTCTCTGACGATATATGATTTGCTCTCCATACTGAATAAGGAAAATAGCTGATGCATATCCTCATTATAAAGTTCCTTTTTGTTGTCTTGTACCTTTGTTTCTCACTAAAGCAGAACAAAACTTCTAATTTAATCTTCCAAGAGCTTAAAATTTGGCCTTAGGAATCCTAGATATACTACACTTTGCATTAAACTGTATATCATCTTGAGTCAAAGCCTGATGAGAAAAGAAGAATTTGAATACTTTGCAATTGAGATAATAACTTGTTGTTGGCATCTGCTGTCATAAAAGCAGTAATTTGTCTGCACTGTCTGTATTTGGTAAGTGCAGTAGCTTGGCTGCTATGATGCAGAAAGAGTAGCATTTGCACCAGTGATAGAGAAGTGTGTTTTTAATACCAGATAAAAAGAACAGTAACAAAAGAAAATAAGCTCTTGAGTCAGCTTTTGTAATGTCTGTTGTGGTTGTAGAAGCAGCTGCAGCATGAGAACAGAGCAAATAGAATCAGAAATGAAGAGGTGGAAAAGAAATTGCCAATTGCCTGCAGGGATAAAGGAAACCATTGGGCCGGATTTCATATCTGTTGGTCTTTTTTTTATTTTTTATTTTCTGACAGCTTTGGTAATAGGTAGGAAAGAGAAGGGAGTTGCAGTTTGGGCTGCTCACTTTATCCCTGGCTTTTCCACAGCTGCAAATGCGCTTCCATGCACAAAGGAGTTCTGTGATACCAAGCAGTAATTTCTATTATTTTCAGATGTGGAATGTTTCCAGACTCCCTTGTATTGTCTTCAGAAAGCCTTCCAGGAGGAGCAGAAGGTAGGCTAGGGACACAGAGATGTTGGCTGTTCATGCTAAGCATGTTGGCTTAGGCTCAGTAGAGCATAAGGGATCCTTTCCCCCAAGAAAACAAGCCTCATCCTTGGGCAGAAAGAGATGGCTTGATGTAAGCAAAGGCTACAGAGTGTGTTCATCTCATATGAACACTACCAGGGTATAGATAAATGTTATCTGTAAATGGATATATATTATTAGCAGGTGGCCAGAGTTCCAGTGGATGTGTATCTTTGTAGACTTGTTGTCTTGTCAGAACTGCCCTGGGTGGTGATGTGTGTGAAAGGGATTTGTTAGCATGGGTACAGTAGCTTCCTGATTTGATATTGAAATCGTCTGGTATGTCTAAAAATTCTGAGTACTGGCTTTGCTTGCTCAAACTTGGTCTCTTCTGAATGCCAGAACAGTAATTGCAGACTTCTGCCATTTAATTGACCAGCTAATTTACACAGTAATTATGTAATAGGGTATTTAATACTGTCTCTTTAAAGCTGAGGTATTAGCTTTATTTATCTGCTTCCTTGTAGCATTGTTGTTGCTACACTGTTACTGAAACAATCAGTGTTTTTGGACATCCAAGAGTGCTGTTATCTGTAAGAGTGTGATGGGAAATCTAAGTAATCATAATAAATGAAGAGAGGCATAAACTGAATTGCAACTTTTGAAAAACTGCTTGAAAAAATTTTACTTGTAGTAAAAATAAGCAATTTAAAATGTGAACAGTATGACAGAAATGTTTTTTTTTGCATCACGGTGGCTAAATATTCCACTTGGGCTTTGACATCTTGTTTTTGTATGTTGAGGTGCTGTCTTCCATGTCCCTGCAGCTTCAGCTCTTTACATTTCCCTAGTAAATTAGATTTCAATGTTTGCATTTTTTTCAGTTCATTCTTTGCTTCTTCATTTTTAGTTGCATTATCAGATTTCTGTTCAAGGTATTTGCGCTTCCAAAAACAGGTGTACAAAGTTTTCATTTGTTTGTTGCTTTATTATGAAGACTGGTGTGTGCTGCCAGTAAGCTGAGCAAAATGGATGAGTGGGATTTTAAATCAAGTACTTAAGTAAGATGGAGTGACATGAAGGAAAAAGACTTAACTCACCACCCACACTCAAGGCTGTATCCTGCGTGACTCACAAGAGCAGACTCAGCAATGATAGACAATATTAACATAGGTGAAGCAGACAGGATTTAGTTATAACAGCACATGTTTGAGAACTCTTCTTTAGCATCAGAGAAGAAAACTAAATAAGTGTGGATTTACTTGGGGAAAAAGGCGGGGTGGGGGGGAAAGCAGAAACTTTACCTGCAGTGAAATCAGTTGTGTGGTACTTGACTTTCTTGTTCTTTTGTACAGCAGTGCAAGTGGAGATAAAGAAATGCTTATGCTGCAGGTAGAGCCCAAACGAATGGATGAATATTTCACTTTTGTACTTTGAGACAGTCACTCACTGTTGTGACAAATGTTTCCTTAAGTTATTTGCTTGAGTGGTCTGGCAGTGCATCTGCTACATTAAAAGCTTTCTTCAGTCTCTTGATACTTGTTTTCCTTAACATCCAGGACTTCAGCTGAAGTTGCTGAGATTCTCATACAACTTTCAAGCCATTTACTTTTTGAAGAAAATGAGCATAAACTTTAAAAAGCAAAGACAGAGCTCCTGTGAAATGAGAGTTCCAGCACCATCTGAAGCATGCTGTGCACCAGCCCGGTGCCTTGCACTGCTCTGCCATGCTGAGATGAGTGACACAGTAGACTTAATTGTGTGCACACACAGCACGCACATAGTGGAAAAAGACTAACGCAGTTATAACCTTGCACATTAAGATAATTGAGTGCAACTTCTGTTCAGACTTGTACTGTCTAACCAAAGGCTGAATCACTCTGGTGTAGAGAGTATAGATAAGAGGAAACAAGTAAGTATTTGTCATAGGGTGTTATTGTCGGCCCTTGGGCATGTGTTTTCAGTTTGGATTTGCATTTTTATGGAGTTGGGTGGAGGGAGTGGCTTCATATTGAGAGTGCTGTCAGTGAGCTAAGTTAAGGTGCTTTATTCCCTTATTTGAGGGTATTACAATGTCATGGGCTTGTCGGGAGATGGTGACTTCTGTAGCAGCTGTGGAAAGATGCACTAGTGTTCACTGCTGCTGGGCAACTTGAATGTGTCCCACTGAGAATTACTGTGCAAATGCTTAGTGCTTTGCATGACTAGATCTTAATGCTAACCACTAACCAGCAATGATGTTACATTGTATTTAAAAATTAATTTCTCTAAAACCTGTTTTTTGAAATATGAGGTGATGGTTTTCGTGTTGGAAGAATGCTCAAATATTGGGAATCAATTGTTGTTTAATACTCTATTTGAATGAAATAGTCTGGAGTATGGAAGTTGGTGTTGCCACTGTAAACCCTCAGTTCCTATTAGAGAAAATTCCTGTGTGTTTCATATGTATCAGGCCTGGAGCTGCCATTCATGTCTGGCGCCTCATACTGAAAACTTGAGTCCCTTTTGTTTTTATTATTTAGCCGATAAAATGTAGTATTTTCTGTCCATTATTGTTAGGTATAAGCAACTGTGGACAGTGCTTCTTGCTGTTAGAAGATGGAGAACAATGTAACTACCATCTCTCGTGAGGAGCTTGAGGAACTAAGAGAAGCATTCAATAAGATAGGTATGTTTTGACTAAGAAAATCATGAGGTTGCCAATAACCATGAGCCATGTCTGCTTTTGGAGAAGAAATCTTTGTGGAACAGTTTGTTTTGATAGAACTGTTTGCTTTTTTTTTTTTTTTCTGTTGCCGATAATGACTAAGAAAATAGAAATGCTTACTTTAAAACTTCTTTTCACTAAAATTGTGTATTTGTTAACATCTTTGAATTTCAGCATTTAAATCACATGAATTAATTTAACTTTGCATGATGAGCAGTTGTAATGTTCATGAATTCTTTATAGGTCTCAAAATTCAATTATTGGAACTTGTTAAATCTGAAGAAAATTTTGCTTTGATTAAAACTGTTAAATATTTTTATTGATGTGGATAATTGACTGTTTCTGCTTGGCTTGCATTCTTTCAAATAGTAATTTCTCTTCTTGTTTGGATGTGATTTTGTGTTTTAAGTTAGCTAAAATATATAAATAAAAGATATCTGTCTTAGCAGCAGCTGAAATTGGTGTCAGTATCTCCAAAATAATGTACTTGAAGAGAAAATAATCCTACTTAAAACAAGTGAAAAGTTTCTTGTAGGGTTAAGGCATGGGAATCACTTGATTTAAAAACTGTGAAGCAGCTTAAGCTGAAAAGTCTTTGGTATTAGATCTATTCAGCTCAGTAAAGAGGCTACTGGAAAGCTACGTTAGAAATGCATAGCTTTGTGAGTAGTATGAAAGGATAAAATGGGTATTACTCTGTTTCTGCAAATACAGGTGTCAGGTGGAATCCAGTAAAGCCAAATAAAAATAAAAAATGCAGTTATTTTTACCTTTTTTTAACCTCTTGTTAGTACTCAAATGTGACTTCCTTATGAAGCAGTGCAGAAGCTATTTAATAACAGTTAGCTATGGTCAGGGATCTTATTGTATTAAGAATTTAACAGCTTTCTGTACTCACATTGGCCTGATCAGAATTTTTAATTCTTCTGCCCTTTGGTTGTGTTGTCCATTGTGAGTCAAACAAATTACACTGAATCTGTGTTTTACATGATGCGGCCATTCCCTTTTTTTATGCAATAGTGGAGCTGTACCACATGTCTTGCTGAAAAAAGCATTCTGATCCTGTCTGTATGTGGACATTGTTGCTGTGGTTTTGGGAGCCCAGTGTAAGTGAAGGAAGCAGCACAGATTGCTCCCAACAGAGCTGGTCAGTAGATTAAGCAAGGTCACCTTTAAATCCAGGATGATCTGTATTTATTTATTGTTCTTCACAATTAAGACTTATCACATCAAAAGTTTTCAAGACAGAAAATCTCTATCGGGTAATAGGATAAGAAACAAAGTATAGAGTCATGTAGAGTTTTTGTGAGTATGTTTTAACAAATATTTGCATCAGATTTGAATTTGCTAATTGCAGGTAGAATAACACTGACAGTTAGGATATAATAATTGATTTTTCCTTCTCTTTAAGGTTTTCTTGAGAACTTTGTTACTCTTAAAAAAAAACAAAACAAACAAAAAAGCTTAAATGTTGCTATTTACAAATTTGCTATTTTGTCATAGCTGTGCTTTTGGATTTTAATATAGTTCCTGAGAAAATACAGAGCAGGATGTCACATTTCCCATCTGGTTGTGTATAATCCACAGGTATTCCTTCATGCTAATGTGTCTATGTGTTAAAGTCACAGGAAGAAATATTCTTTTCCTATGGCTATATTTCCTGCACTTTATTTATTTTTAGTAGTTAATTTACTAGATCTTTTACATAAGTATAAAACCAATTTGTGTTTTCACTTTGCAGATATTGACAACAGTGGGTATGTCAGTGACTATGAGCTTCAGGACCTGTTTAAAGAAGCAAGCCTACCACTGCCTGGTTACAAAGTCCGGGAGATCATAGAAAAGATTTTTGCAGTAACAGATAGCAGCAAGGATGGGAAAATAAACTTTGAAGAATTTGTCTCTGTAAGATATTTCTTTTGGACTCTCTTTAGTTCAGTTGTTTGGTTTTAATAACCAGTCACTAGAAAATGAATATGAACTAATTATTAAGCTACTTTCTATAGAATAAAATGTGATGTTCTTTAATACGTATGGTGTGCTTAAAAATCTACATGTGATATGCAACTACAGTGTATTAGAGATGTGTGACCTGGAAAGAAGGTGTCTAATGTTGATCAGGAATACAGGAAAGTTTCTTTCAGTAGCTCCCTCCAGCTTTGCAGAGAGTGCCCTTGAGGAGAACTGATATTAACATCATAACAAACAAAAAATGTTTAGGTTGAAATGCAAAAGTAATGTTGTGCTGCTCTACCATCAGCTCCTTTAAATACCCAACCATTGGTTCTTTCTACAGTGCATCCTGTAATCATAGTGCTATGTAAGATGTTACTTTGCCTGTCTAATGTGATGGGAGTCTCTGTACCAGCCAAAATCTATTTTCTTAACATCAATTTCAATTTCCTTAACAATTAGGGGCTGGACTACAGATTTAAGAAACTGCTGGCCAACTGTTGCACTGCTAATAGAGTTGTTTATTAGATACTGGCCTTTGTGAACAAATTTGAAGGGCTTAGATCTTTTTTTTTTCTTCCTAGTGTAGATTATCTTCTGTGTACTTTAAGAGAACAAAAAGCTTTTGAAGCTGTTGGTTTGTGTGCATTTGGTGATGGCTAGTTTTTGTTTTGTATTTATAGTACTGCTGCTAATCACAGCAGGTTGCTTATTTAACTAGTTATTGTTTCTTTACGGGATTCTAATTTGCAATGGTTCATAGGCAAGGTGCAATTATTTGCATCCAAGTTTTGAACTATACCTGTAGCGCAGTGAGTTGTGTCTGTTACCTAAACCTCATTGTCAGTTTTGAGATTTTTACAGTGTTAGGATAAATTCGGGATGAATCAGTATATCTAATGTGGTTTATGTTGTAGGCCCTTAGGAAAAAAATCAGTCCACTTGCTTAAGGGAATGTGTACTTGCACATGATGCAGTAACTTTTTTACTACAAAATTTATAATGAAGCAAATAGAAGAAATATGCTCTAGTTGAAAATGTGTTTTCAGGAGTTACTGTAAATAACAAAGGTAGGAAGGTTCTTTACTGATTCTTGAGGACTTAATTTCAAACAGTTACTTAAATTTTAAATCATGAATTATCAATCACAAAATGATCTCTATCTTTCTTATTGCAGTTAATTCAGGAATTGAAAAGTAAAGATGTTAGCAAATCTTACCGAAAATCGATAAACAAAAAGCTGGGTATTACAGCACTTGGAGGAACATCAGCAATATCTACTGAGGGGACACAGCATTCTTATTCAGGTAACAAATTTAGACACCTTTTCAGTTTTAGTGGAGAGAAACTGACTCATCTAGAGTGCAGTTCATCTGACCTGGCTCATGAGCTGTATAGTTTATGATAAGATGAACTGTGCACTAGAATTTCACATTTGAGGAATGTGATGAGGTTCAGCAAGAGCAAGTGTAGGGTGTTGCACCTGGGGTGGAGTAACTGTTTGTATCAGTACAGGTTGGGGCTGACCTGCTGGAGGGGAGCTCTGCAGAAAAGGACCTGCTAAATTTTCATGCTTTCCTTCAGAAAATCACCAGTTGTTCAGAGGGTGCAGTAAGGCAAAAATAAGTGTGTTATGGCCATTTTCCCTTCCATGACTCCTGTGGAGCTAAGGAGCTTTAATGCAGATGAATGTCTTTAATCTAAATCTGGTGATCAGTGGTACTTGTTCATGGAAATGAAAATAACTTGTTTAAATGATATTTTTTCCTTTCAGAGGAAGAAAAAGTTGCTTTTGTTAATTGGATAAATAAAGCTCTACAAGATGACCCAGACTGTAAGCACATTCTTCCCATGAACCCATCAGATGCTAGTCTTTTTAAATCCCTTGCAGATGGCATTCTTCTTTGGTGAGTGTGGGGCTGCATGGAAGAGAAGAAACTCTTCTCAGAGGTTAAGTGCTGATCACAGTGATGTGAACTGTAAAGCTTCTGACAGGCTTCAACATCAGGACTTAGCTAATAAATATTTTAACCAGTGTGTAGAGTGGGGAAAAATCTATATCCCTGTAGAAATTTTGTTTCTTCTTCATTTTTATGTGACTCAGTGTATATATTATAGAAGCTTTTCCCTCTTCAGATCAATAATCATAAATGCCAGATATGTACAGGCTGTTAATAATGGAAATAATTACACAGTTCACTTATTCATTAGCTGATATAATTAGAAATCCTTGCAACTTGAAATATGGGTAAGTTACTATATGTACTAAATTATAGGATGGGAGGAACAGAAATCCAAGTTAAATCTGTTGCAAAGAGTGCACAGTATATCTTTTAACTCTACTTAGCTGTAATTTTCTGTTCAGTGAATAATAATTTTTAGCATGATGGTAACAAGGCATCCATAGATAGAAAATAATGTAGGAATGCAGTCCTAAAGAATTACTTAGTACAAATATGTTCTCTGGAGACGGTTTAACTCTGAGTAGTTTACAGTTACAATCTCTCACTATCTTTATTTGGCAATACAGACATGCTCTGTTACTCAGGTCTAAAACCTAATTGCTCAAATTGCTTTAAGTAGGTATTATGTGGGAGTTTTCTGTGTGAATGTACAGTTATTTTTAGGGAGAAAAGATGTGGAGGTTGAGGCTTTTTTTTTTATTTTTAATCTTGTCAGACATTAACATTTGAAACTAACTATAAATATTTTATAAGCCATAATTAAATATTTTCTGTGAAGTGAAAAAATGAATAAACTGACTTTTCTTTCTTAGCAAAATGATTAACTTTTCACAACCAGATACAATTGATGAAAGGGCAATTAATAAGAAGAAACTCACACCTTTCACTATTTCTGTAAGTAAATCTTCCACTTGAGTCTTGTAATCTCTGCTTAATTGAGGAAGATGTGTCAGCAGAGATTGTCTAGAGATAGAATAAGCAAATGTAGTGTATCAAGTATGGTACTGGGAAGGAAAAAAGTAGTAATATGACAGCTGTCTTTTTTTTCTCCTTGGAATTTTTCATGTCTCAATCACTGACTTTACTTTTAGTATCAACGTATTGAATTGCTGTGGGTTTTTTGTTGTTGTTGTTGTTGTTTTTTTTTAGTACTGTTTGTTCAATTACGGCTTGAGTTGCTTTAATAAATATCAGTTGGTGTAAGAGCAAAAAGATTACTATGACAACAATCTCCTTCATAGGACAAAATTCCACGTTAACACATTTCTCCACAGTATAAAGTCCCTGGTGTTTTGGACAATATTTTCTAATCTGTATGTGTGATCATTGTGCACTATAAATAAGGCTTTGATTAATGATTGAAGCAGTGGAAGCTGATCCACAATTTTTTAGTGGGTACGTGTTAATCAGTGTGGATAATGTTTACAGTTATCTTTTGATGAGACGTATCAGTTCATGTAAAGTCTTTTGCTGTATAATGGTCACCACTGAACTAATCATTACTATTTATAGCTTCAGAAACTTTTAGAAAATTTTGTTTTAGTATGGGCTAATCTACTAAGATTCACATCCTCATAAATGTATAAAATGTTGCTATTCCAAATAGGAAAACTTAAACTTGGCCCTGAACTCAGCGTCTGCAATTGGCTGTACAGTGGTCAATATTGGATCACAAGATTTGCAAGATGGAAAACCACACTTGGTACTAGGTCTTCTGTGGCAGATAATTAAAGTTGGTCTTTTTGCTGATATTGAGATTTCTAGAAATGAAGGTAAGAGTAATGCCAGCTCTGGGAGTATGTGGAGTTCTAATATTAAGTGCTCTGAAACCATGATGGCAATGATTTCAGTTTTCTTTCAAACTTCTTTTTAGCTCTCATCGCTTTGCTAAATGAAGGGGAAGAACTAGATCAGTTAATGAAGCTTTCCCCAGAAGACCTCTTGTTACGATGGGTGAACTACCATCTGGCCAATGCAGGGTGGCAGAAAATCAATAACTTCAGTCAAGACATTAGGGTATGTTGTTATCACTGGTAATTGAGTGTAGTGGTACTAAAGCATACTATGCATAGGAAACAGATGAGCCAGATCCAAGAGTGTTTGGAATATTAGTCCTCTGCTTTTTCTATATGTATGTTAATCCTACATTTTTCAACAATGAAGAACATTTTGATCTCATATATTCTGTTCAGTTGCTTGTACTGCATATTTTCACACTGCAATGCAGAGTGAATATTTCCAACAAGGCTATATTCAAAACAGTTCCAGCATTTTTTATTAGAGCTACTTAAGACAATTTGCACTATCCAGTTAGTTGCCTTTTTACTTGGCCATCTTTCTCTGCTTCTGGATTTGCAAAAACCGTAATTTCTTTCTTTCGTTTTTTCAAGGAAGAGTATTACTTAAAAAGCTTTTCTTGGTGCATATGTGCTAATGTTTATTGCGTTTTGTACCTAGCATTTTACAGAAGGGTACAGAGGAAACAATTTATGGAAAGAACAGTTATTCAGAGAGGTTTTTGAAGTAGCTTCTGTTTCTTGATCCAAGGATTGAGTAACTCCTCAATCACTATTTAGCTGATGTTCCAATTTAATGACCCAAGGGTATTGAAAGACATGCTGGTTCCTTGTGCTCATTTTCAGTCATTCTGCAGAGTACTTTAGTACTTTAGTTAAGTCCGGCTCAAGAAACAGAGAAGAAAACTATTTTAAAACTAAAAGAAAGGGAGCCATATTCCCTGTGGTGGTAAGACACCTTCTGTACTCACAGAAGGAGGAAAAAAAAGGAAAAAGGCTAAGTGCTAGTTCGTAGCTTTTTGAATGTCACTAAGAAGACTAATATTAAAGCAAGCTAGGGTTTTGTGTGAAAACTGCTAGTAGAGTAGAGGTGATATATATTACGTAAGAGAAGTATTCAATACTTTCAAAACTAGTAGGTTATTGGTTTTTCTAGTTTCTTAGTTGGGGAGGGAGAAAGAGAAGCATACTAAAAACTGCATTTGTCACTAGATTAATCTTGAGACTAAGTAAAAAGAAAAAAAAATAGATGCAGCGGCTATTTAGAAATAAACATCTAAGAAACTGTTGGTTTAAAAAGAAGTGTGAAGGAATAAAATAAAACTCAGAAAAAAAATCCAGGCTTTTTTGTTTCTTATTTTTGTGAGTAACCTATATATATATTTCCCTTAATTGCAGATCCCTAGTTCACAATCAGTGGAATTAGTATAATTAGCACTGTCCAGAACAACTAGCTGTCATTTCTGTTCTTTTAGCTGGATTAACAGGCTCTATGTGAATATGATATTAAAATGGCTCAAAGACATTATCAGTATTCACTGTAATTAGAATGGCATATTTTTGATTTATGTGACTTCTGAATAAGGCTAAAATAGCAGTAAATACTGATGAAAAGCTATGTATTTGCTCAATTTCTTAATATTATTCTTCTGTTGTAGGATTCCAGAGCATACTACCATCTGTTAAATCAGATTGCACCCAAAGGAGGTGAATTTGATGAAACGCACGTTGAAATTGACTTTTCAGGGTTTAATGTAAGTATCCTGAAATCTGAAAGATAACTCTAACCCTAATCCAACATTCTAGTGTCAAGGCTGTCTCAGAATCCCATTTAGCTTTTGTAAAGCATATACAACCTCAGCAAGATTTCTCAGTGCTATGGAAGATGAAAGGAAAAAGTTCCAGAGCACTGCTGGAACAGGATTATGCACCCTCCAATTTAAATTTTTGAGCTGTTTTACTTACGTTATTGTACAGCTATACTGTGGGGTTGGGTCCTATGATATTAGTATTACAATATCCTACCTCGTTTCTGTTGGAATTAAAGCAAGGAAAAAAGGGTAGGCTTCACATATCATGCAGAACATGCTGGCCTTTCCAATAAACAGCTGGGAAGTGTAGCGAAGTGTTTCCTTGCAAGCCATTAAGGGATAGAACTGCTGAAAAGCTTATCTAGGTGTTGAAAAAGCTTTTGATGCTGGTTGGAAAGTTTACTTGGAAAATGTGTTGTATATAAAATAGAACTGACTGCCTATGATATATGTAGAAATCTTAAATGAAATCTCATTGTTTGTTGTAATAATGAAAACTCAACTGAAAATTATGCATGCATAATTTTATAACTGAATTTTAGTCCTCTCAATTTCCTTCAAGAGGAGTGATCTGTTAAATTTGTTGCTTCAGTTCATTTTTCATGAGGAGTGAGAAAGAATGGAGGGTTTTTGTTACTTTTTTCCCCCAGTGAATTCCTATAGTTTGCAGCTCATTACAGAGAAATGATTATATAAACCAGTATCAGTAACATGCATGCATCTTTGTTGTACAGTAAGGTTCTGGTTGAGTGTACCAATGTTGAGTTACTGACTTTATTCCAGCAGTATATTAATTATTAATTTCCCTCTATTAACTTCTAGCCCTGTGAAGAGGTGAAAAGTATATGCTATGTTGTTTTGAAGTCTTTGTTGTTCTAGCCAGATTAGTATTGAAGATTAAAAAAAATTATGAACAAATTGTCTTTTCATACACCTTACACATTATACCAACTGGAGGGAAAATATTTGATGGAAAACAAGGTGATGTTCTGATAAGTCCAAACTCTCTTAAAGTGGATTTTGGAGATAATCTGTAATTACTGTATTTGAGAATGTCACTCTAAAGCAGAGATGATGAACCTATGGCCTGTGTTTCAGAATGCATGATGAGGGAATCAACAGCCTGAAAACAGAAACAATCTCTGGCTGCTGTGATTCAGGCATGCTGAGCAGACAGCCACAAAAGCGAAGGATAGAATGGAAGTGAAAGGAAAAGGGGAATTGTTATGGGCTGGAAGAGCTAGCTCAGATTTTGGAGGAACAGGTCACGATTGGATAGACTGCAGATTTGGAACATGCTAGTATTTGTTACAAGTTAATTTTTTTCTTTTCTTTTAGGATAAAAATGACTTGAGGAGGGCTGAATACATGCTCCAACAGGCAGACAAATTGGGCTGCAGACAGTTTGTAACTCCAGCTGATGTGGTTGCAGGCAACCCTAAACTCAATTTGGCTTTCGTTGCAAATCTCTTTAACACATATCCAGCCCTACACAAGCCTGACAATTCATCTTACGATCTCACTTTGTTAGAAGGTATTCAACTTACTAAGAATATAGGAAATAAGAATGTTAGTGATTTCTGCTTAAGTATTCCTCCTAGGCTGTGATGTAGGATCCCTGTGTGATGGTGCCTGTGTTAACACCAGCATATAGAGCTTTTTCATTAGCTTTCAATATAAGCCTATAGTAGAAAAGACCCCATAATCGCAAATATTGGAATGTGGGATTTTGATTTGCTTCTATTAGCCTGACCAAAGGATATTCCTGAATAACCTTCTGTCGTTCATTTGCAGGAGCAAAACCTATCCACTTATTCACTTTCTGGGTTCTTCTTGCCATATTGTTTATATTTTAGCTGATTAACAAATTCTAGTTTTTCCTAATTGGGAAAGCTATTACTGTGTTATAGTCTTTCCAAATGCCTTTGCAGGTTTTGTTATTACATACACACATATGCATGTGTGTATGGTTGATTTCCTTTTAAAAGAGGGAACTTTAAAAAAAAAAACAAAAAACGTCTCTGTATCAGATACCTAATTTGGTTCTCATGTATCACTAAGCTTGTACTTTAATTGTACTGTTCAGAGCCCTCTTGCTAGAGATAAAGGAGTAATTGTTAGCTGTCTTTGGCTGTTACCCTTTTTGTGGACCAGCTATTCTAGGATAATGAAACAGTCCTACCAGTGTATTTCACAGTTGTTCACTGATCTCAAAGGAAAGGTGAGAGTGAGGGTTGACGCACTTGGGAGAATCATCAACAATGTTAACACATTCCTCTGCACTGCCTACTCCTGCCTTCCTCATACTGTTCCTATCAGGTTTCCTTTCCATCTAGGTGAGTCCATCTTCCTTTGCTTCTCATTTTTTCATAAGTTGCCTGCTCTGCTGCATCCCTGTTTCACAAACCTTGTGTTCCTCAGACCACTCTTGTTGTAGGCTTCCTGCTTTTCTTGTTTCACGGGTGCCAGCTGTGGTAGAAGTATCAAAGCACAGGAAGTAGTCAGCCGTGATATCCCTGGTGTCTGCAGTCCCCGCTGTCTGGGATAAATCATTGAAGGAAAACCCTGCTCTTCCTCTGCTGCAGTTTTCTTGGAAATGTATGCTTTTGAAATTGTATATGGGAGCTGTGTGAAGGTAGAAAATATTCAGCTCCTCTCTTCTATATATAAACTTGCAGCTGGGATTTGATGGGTCAAATTGATAAGAGTTATCGTTAGCATTGCAAAAGAAACAGATGAACTACTTTCTGAACTCTGATAAAATACTTAGATGAAATCCAAGTTTCAGCCATAACCATTAGGAAAAGTCTTAATCACTTGCCTGCTGAATTGCTGTTCTTTAATGGCCAGATTTGAGTTAATTAAATTTTCGGGATGGATGATAACCATGCCATTATTATATGTTTAAAAGCAAGTAAAAGACTTTTCTGTGCCCCTAAATAATAACTCCTGTGTTGTCAATTAGGTCTCAACCATCAAAAGACAGTGTTGTTCCTGTGTTTTTTCTGCTTGTTTTTCATAAAGTCCTGTGTTTTGACTTATGTTTTCTTAATGTAGTTTTAGACAAAATGTCAAACATTCATTTCTTTATAGCTTCATCATAGATGCTCTGTTGTAATCTGACTCATGATTTATAATGCTTTCCTGTTTTGCTTCATGAAATGCAGATTTGACCCCTCCTAATGTAGGTACTGTATTTAGTACTTTTCTGTACTCTGTGAAAGTATTTATTCTGCAGTTCTTTCAGTGTTTTTATTTCTAGTTTTTTAATCATTTCTGTCCCCTTATGTTGGTTGATTTTTATTTTATTCTTTCTACTGCTTTAATATGCCGCCATAAATAGAAGGAAAAAACAAAGGTTTAATATGATGCATCTAAAATGGGGACAAGGCTTAAAAAATTCAAATACCATGTGGTTCTTTCTGGGGAACTAACCTGTAGGTGCTTTCCTTGAACCAACACTTAAAGCTGTAGACTTGTATGAGTGAGTAGAGGAAGTCCTTAGTCAAATCCCATGTTTTCTATGATGGTTCCACCTAAAAAGTGTCACGGCTGTTCTCTTGTGTTCAGGGTGATGAACGCTAGGTGTAATCTGTAGTCTGAAAATGCTTAAAAAGTCTGGTGACAAACATTTGTACATGAGAAAATTTCCCCAGATGAACTTTGAGGGGGAGAGGGGGAGGAAGAATATCTGATACTATGTGGGATGGAAGGAGAAGGGGAGTCCTTGCAAAAATGCATGACTTTAGGGTGTTGTTGCTCTGAGGAAAGTTCTTACTTGTAGGAAAGGTAGCAGCAGAGTTTGGGCTCTAAATTGCTCTAAACTTTCCCATTTTATAGGGAAAAAAAAAACATGGCTGTATATCCTCTCATGTTTCATCCGGTGTGCCTGTACTCTGAGGTTGTGGCTTACTCCACTAGCAGCCTTCAAGGCCTGCTCAGGCCAGCTGAATTGAGGGATCAAATTGCATTGCTCTGTTACCTTTCAGAGAGAATCTCAGGTATTTGGAACCCTGTGGATCTTGACCATCCTTATGACTACTCCTCACTCAGTTCCATAATACAGTGATCTGAGAGAAGAAAGAGATGGCTATAAATATAAAGGATACTACCAAATTTGCTCCTCTCTCTTTTGTGTAGCTCTGTCCCCTTTCTGCAGTTTTCCTATGATTTTGGCTATCTGCTGCACCACTCAGCAGAAGATGTGCTCCTGGTAGGATCACAAGGTATATTTTGAATAAAAGAATGGAAAGAAAAATTTGGTCAGTTCTCAGCCATCTGGAAAACTTAAGAACGTTTGTGTTGCATGATGAAGACATTTGTTTAAAGTTGGCATATTAAATGTTTTACACTGCGTTGCTGATAGACAAAATGGTGCTCTTACCTCCTGCTTGCCTACTTTAGATTCTTTTGTCAGCATGCATTGTAAAATTGTCTGAGTGCAGTTGCCAAGTTTGTCTTTGTAGCTACACTTTTAGTAAGAGTTCAATTAGTAATCTGCTTGAATTATGTCATCTTCTTTATCTCTTCTATAGAAAAATTCTGATTTTTTTTTATTGCTTTTAAGAAAATATAATCCTTTATTATATTTCAAATTTTTGTGGGAAACAAAGCTGACTGCCCGAAGAACTCACAGAATAGTATTTTTCTTTCAACATGTGTTCATCAGTTAATTTTTGTTGATTTTTTTTACTAGTGAACCTCTGAAACAAAATCTTAGGTTGAGCAGGTTGAGCTCCATGTGTATGATCTCATAACTTAGGAAGAAAATACATTATGTTCACTCTATTGCTGTATTGTGAATTGGAAAGTAACTAGTAATCTGGCTCACAGGTTTTTTTTTTTTATGAGCATTGTTGCAACATATCAATTACAACTGAAATTTATAACAGAAATATCAGAATTCAAACTATGTTTTGGTTATATACACGAATGTGTGTATATTTGTAGCATTCCAGGACTTTTTTCTATAAAACAAGATATTTGGGTTAAAATTGTAACCTCTATTTGAAAATAGAGCTATGCCGTGACATCAATTTTGTAGAAAGTAACAATAAGGAGGCTTTCTTTTTAATCTAATGATATGTGTTTGCTTTGCTTTTCTATAGTCAGCATGAATTGCAGAACAAAAACTGCTTTCATACCACATAGACCTCATTAGACAAACTCAGTACCATTATACCTTAAGGAACAAGCAAAGCAAAGCGTTCTTCAGATTCGCACATTTTTCAGTTTGGTGAAATCTGTTCTATCATTCTTTGCAGAGAATTGAAATGTTCTTTGATGTAGGAGGAAATGGCTTTTGCAGCATTGATTCACAAACAATTGGTCACAGGTCCTTTGTTAGGTAATGCTGAACATAGGAAATTTATGTATTAATGTAACCTTAACACAGAGCACTAATTAAGGGGCTCATAATTGTAATATGCAAGAACAATCTAAGTCAAGAAAGAAGGGTTTTTGTACTGGATTTTTGGCATTTCTCAAAAGTTGTAAAGTAACTGGTAGGAGATGACTGGAATGAATTTATTGAATCTATTCTGTTGGAAAATATCAATCAGAGCTGAAACTTCCAGCTGCTCTGGCACTGCCAGTTAAAACTGCAAGAACAATTAGCCCCTTTGGTAGTATAAACAGCATCACAGATGTTCCCAATATATTATTGCCCTGCTGAGCCTCCAGTGTTTAAAAACTGAAAAGGTGAGGTCTTTTGCTTTGGAGGATGTTCACAAATTAATACAGAAAACTTAATGTAGCGAGAGTAGAGCTGTGGGGTTACTGGAGTTCAATGCAATTGCAGAGTATTAGTATTAACCTTTAATGAAAAAGGCATTTCAGACTTGTGATAATACTGCTGAATGCACTTCACGCTGATTATTTTGGTTGTAGGAATTGTTAGTTTAGTTAATTGTCACCATCTGCTCTGTAATATATTCATTATCTAAAAAAAATCCCAGCAACAATCTATTTCTTTATTTTATGAAACTACACTTATTAAAAAAAAAGTCTGATAGCACTCTCTGTACTCATTGTCCAGAATTGAGGGACCCTGAACTTGATAAGACTCTGAATTTGATAATCCTCTGCTCTATTGGTCAATAGAGATTTTTATTATGAAAAGGATGAGTTCATTTTTGAGGGAAGAAAAAAAAAAACGTTGTGCAGGAGCTGGAACTTGTATTTAGCTGAGTCATTTAGATGTTGTTTACTGAAATGTTTTCTCCAAGTAACTTATACAGATTTTATCTGTCACTGTAGGAGAAAGTAATGAAGAAAGGACATTCAGAAACTGGATGAATTCGCTGGGTGTAAGCCCATATGTTAATCACTTGTACAGGTAGGGCTTCTTAAGTAATGTTTTCTTTTCAATGGGATGTAGTAATGTGTTGGTATTTGTAAGAATACAGTAACAAGGAAGATATATTTCTACTGAAGGTGAGTTCCAAGTTTCTCTACAGTATGTTTAGTCTGTGGAGCCCCACTTAGTAGTACCAGATTCAGATATTATACACATGATCAAGAAATAGATGAGTGCTGTTAGCATTTGTTGTTTCTGATTTACAACTGCTGTGAAGCAATACTCTTTTGTAGATAGTTTACAACAAAAAAGGTCAGTTTATAGGTAGTTGAAAAGGTTTATCAGGAATGCAATTCAAGTTGGGAAGATAATACTTTTGCTAGTTTTCTTTCACAAGAGATGTATATTGGTTAATAATAGCCTTCAGAAAAATATATCTATCTGTACAGATTAAGGAGGAGTATTTAACATTTTGAAATGCAAAAGTGTTCAAGGAAAATTTGGATGTTGTGTTGAGTGACGTGGTTTAGTAAGAACTATTGGTGATGGGCGGATGGTTGGACTGGATGATCTTGTAGGTCTTTTCCAACTTTGGAGACTCTGTGAAATTTTTTACTTAAAAATATTGTTTTACTCTTGTTTAGTGACCTCTCTGATGCTTTAATAATCTTCCAACTGTATGAAATGACTCGTGTGCCAGTTGACTGGACTCATGTCAACAAACGTCCTTATCCTCTACTTGGTGGTAATATGAAAAAGGTATGTGCACGCTACAGATACTGTTTGATTTCACAGGCTCTAACTGTCCTGCTTATAGTAAGCCCTGGGTTGTGTAAATCTGCTGAGACAGTCCTGCCCCCCCTCCTACGCATAATTTCTATGTCTGTATTATAGAAATATTGAGTTTTTTTCTTTTTACATTATTTGTACACCAATTTATTTTTAGATTGAGAATTGCAATTATGCAGTAGAACTTGGGAAGACAAAAGCTAAATTCTCCCTGGTTGGTATTGCTGGACATGATCTAAATGAGGGCAATCCAACGTTGACTTTGGCTTTGATATGGCAGCTGATGAGAAGGTAAGTTAGCCATAATACATGATGTATATGTGTGTGTGTTTATTTGCCACTGTTTCTACATCAAAGGAAATGAAGGTAAGTCTTCAGTTTGTCTAACAGGTGCACTGATGCATATTTTATATATATATATATATATATATATGCATTATGTGTATATTATACTTACATATTATGTATGTACTTATAAGTGAATATATTTTTATGTAATGTGTAACGACTGAAACAACAGCAATGTGTGTTCATGTACACATCCATTTATACATTGACAATTAAAAACTTAGATACTAAAAATTGTTATTAAAATTTCACATTCTTCAGTAAATATAGAAGTATGTAAATTCTTGCATGTATTTCATGTATTTTCTGGAAGCAGGGAGTATTTAATATTTGCAAAATCAAAAAAGAGATGATGTAGGTAATAGGCATTAAAATTGGAAGAATTTGTTTAAGCCATTGCAGCTGTAGTAAGTAATTTGTAAAATTAAATTCTTGTTTGTGCACTGAGAGCAAATAATATAAATTAATTTCAATAAGATGTTTTTGCCATGTGTTTTCTGCAAAATTTTCTTACATCTACTCTGAAACAGTCAGTGCTTTTTCTTTCTTGGGCCATTGCAATTCAGTTGTCAAAGTGGCCGAATGCAAGGGAGCCATTTCAGCTTATAAAATAAGATTATCTCTAATGTGCTCAATAAGAAACATAGAATGAAACTACATCCCAGAGTTAATAATGCTCATAGCTATTTCATTCTTCTAACAACTGAGAAATTTTGCTCAGGAAAAATCTAACTTGTAAGGGTTTCTTATGAAGACAAGTACTCATTGCTGTGCTGAAGTAATATTTTACTTCTGCTTGTAGCTTTAACTCAGACTTATTTTCTTCATTCAAGGTATACTTTGAATGTGTTATCAGACCTTGGAGAGGGTGAAAAAGTTAATGATGAAATTATTATTAAGTGGGTGAATCAGACACTTGCAAATGCAAATAAGAAAACTTCAATTACCAGTTTCAAGGTAATCAAATGTATTTGTCTTTCTTCTTTCCACTTATGATCATATTTGGGATTTTTAACCTAACAGTCTGGGAGGGAAAGTGTTTTGTTTTGGTTTTTGTTTTTTAATTTTTTTTTTGTTGGTTTGGTTTGGTTTTTTTGCTTTATTAGCAGCAATTCAACAGTGAGTGTGTATCAGAGCCACCAGAGGGAGCTCAACCAGCAACCTGCTGTGTCTTGAATGGCACTGCTGATATGCCACAGGCCTAGTATTGTCATTATTGCTCATCGTCCAGAAATAACTCAAAATGCTAACGGGAGATTTGTCCTTTTGGCAAATATGAACAAGCTGATAAATGCAGCTTTCCTTTCATGTACTTAAAATGTTAAGAAGTGTTTAAAATGAACAAAGTATGTCAGGTGCATCATGCTGCGTGGATCTCATACATTAGAAATGGTAGTTAAGTGATTGCGCTTGCACACAAATGTACCATTTGTGTATGGGTTTATTTTATGTACTGAAACAGCTGTGTGAGCATGGTTTGCAATGGAAACATAACCTAGCAAGTTAAATATTTAAGAGCTTCCCAGAATACCATCTGAGATGCAGAATGAGTGGATCATAAACTACAGCGGAAAATAATTGTATTATGAGAAAAGAGGAAAGTGAGACAAGTCAGGGAATGCAAAAAGCTATTTGTTGACTTGAATATCTGCTCTGTGGGCTTCTTTTGAAGTTCCCTTTTGTCCTTAGGGAAGGGGGAAAACTCCTTTTTAGTCAATTTTTACACATATAAAAATGGTATTAATATCGATTATGAACACTGTAATTTTGATGACCTAAAAACGTTTTAATGTTGTGAAGAGGCAAGATTTCTTTCATTGTGAAAGCAAAATAATGAAAGGTAATATATTCTTTATACTAACCTTTTAAGTGTCTTTTCTTTTAGGACAAATCAATTAGCACTAGTTTACCTGTCCTAGATTTAATAGATGCAATTGCACCGAAAGCAGTTCGCCAAGAAATGGTCAAGAGAGAAGATCTTTCTTATCAAGACAAATTGAATAATGCCAAGTAAGTTTTAAATGAAAACTTTCTATTTTCATAAAGTGCAGAAATACATGAATTATACCTTATTTAATATGATCTATCGATTTCAGAGAGGATTTATGCTAATGTTAGTTGATTTGTTTCAGGGAATGTTTTGAATTCTAATATTTGAGAGCTATTTTTTCTAGCAGTCTTAACAGCTGCACATTAATAATACTTAATAATAACCTGCCATGATCCCTAAGTTTTTGAGAGTCATAAATGCTGTGTTAACCAGTAGCAAAATGGCTACCAGAATTGTTAATGCATTTTTTTTATTCACAGTAACGTTCATTTTCACGAGGTGCTGATTTAACAGGCATATCCTAATGTTAAAATCTGTTGTTGCTATGAATCTTCACACATTAGTAGATGCTAGTTAAATAATGTATTTTCTCTTGCTTTCCAAGGTATGCCATTTCAGTTGCTCGAAAAATTGGTGCTCGTATATATGCTCTCCCAGATGATCTGGTTGAAGTGAAGCCAAAAATGGTGATGACAGTATTTGCATGTTTGATGGGAAGAGGACTGAACAAAATAAAATAATCAAGAGATTTAACACAACTTCCTGTGATGTTAAGCACGACAAATGCTTCACAGCTTACAGAATTTTGAAGCTTAGTAATGAGAGAAATTGTATGCACAGATATACTCATTAATTACATCCTACCGTGTTTTTATGAAATTGAATGAAATTTTAATACATTGATTATTTATGGTTGCTACTATCTTCAGAACGTTTATTATAAAATTAATATTAAATTTGTGTTGCTTCAAAAACAAACCAACCCAACTGCATCAATCAAGCATCAGTTTATTTAGCACGTAACCACCTGTATCATTTTACTTTTTTTTTTTTTTTTTTTCAGTACTTATTAAGAAACTTTCTTTTTTGGAAGCTGTTAGTTAAATTGTCATACCTGTATCAAGATGCACTCCAGTCCCTATTACATTACTCTGAACTTCACAAGTTATCATCCTTGCCTTATTCTTTAAGAGTTTAAATCCTGTTGAAACCAAAGTCTTGTCTTTGACTTCAGTCAGAGCAAGTGAACGCCAGTGATAATATGTGGAAGCTGATGAACATTCATAAAGCTGGTGAAACTTTTTGTGGGAATCATCTTTAAATGTAGTAGCTTTGCTGTTGAGCAAGAACTTCGATGGTCTGTGTCCTGAGGGGAAAAAAGCCTAGTGGGCAGAAATGTGATCATGTTGTTAGATCTGCACATATGTTACCTTTTTCAGTTGAACTGCACATGAGATTTTTTTTTAATTGTAAAATATTGTAAAAGTGAAAAATAAAAGCCTGGCCTGTCCAGAAGGGGTCCTTACAGGTTGTTCCTTTGATTTTTACTGGAGTATATGGCATATATAGAGAGAGGCTTTGTATCATTGTCTGGGTGAGATTTCGTATTGATCTTAAAGCAAATATTTGTACCTTTCTGTGCAGCCATAATTTTACACCAAAGGCTCTGGATTTTTAATTCTTACCAGAAGCTGAACAGTAAGAAAGGAAAAACTAAATACAAATAGATGTTTCTTTTTTAAAGATATGGAGCCACTTTTTCTCTCTCTGCTCCTAGAAACAGTAAGTGTGGCAAGATCCAAGCATGATAATGTGAGCAGTTGTAGCAAGCTTCTGTTATCTTGCATAACATATTAAAAGAAAGAAGTTACATCCATTCGATTTCCGTTATGTAAGGGGATACTCAGTGTCTCAGAGAACTAAGGGCTTGCATGTGTGTATTTTAGAAAATCAGTGGGAATTATGTTTGCAATCTGTTCAAGCATATTTTGATAAAATAGAAATGGATTTTCAGGGCACCACAGCTTCTCCATAGCATCCATCCTTATAGCTCACTAAAGTGAATGAGGCTGTGCCAGTGGGGTCAGCTCAGGATGACTGCCAGCAGCTTGAGGGGAAGAATTTGGGGATAAGGCCTCGTGTATCATGACCACCTGCACTAAACCACAGAAACAGGAGCTAGGGCTGCAAGTTATCAACATACAGAATTAGTTGTCTTTAAATGGCAAAGATGAGGGCATGTAATTGTAACGTAAAAAGGAAGAATTAATAGCTGTGATGTCTAGAAGTACTCCCCTAAGCGTTAACTGATAAAAACATGTCACTGCTCCGTGTGCGTGCAGGTACAGCGCCGTCAGGCCCTTGGCTCTGTGCCTCTGAGGCCCGCGCCGTCAGGCTCCAGCCGGGCCTGAAAGCACAGGCTGACCACGGTCCCCTACAAAAGCCGTTTTCTAGGGGTGACGCTAAACCGCGGAGGCGCACGGCGCTGCGGGAGGACGCGGCGCTGCAGCAGCCACAGCCCAGCGGCGGGCTCCTCCCCGCTGCCGCCCGGAGAGGCGAGGCCGCCATTGGATCCTGCGCAGTGCAGCGGGGAGCGGCCGCCCTGCCCTGCCCTGCCCTGCCCTGCCCTGTGCCGGCAGTGCCGGGTGCTGCCGCCCCGCTCCCCCCGGGGCTGCCGGGGTCCTCCTGCTGCGCGGCCTCGCCCCGCCCGCGCGCTCATGGGCCTGGCGGAGCCGGCGCTATGGCGGCTCTGTACCAGAGCGCGGACCCGTCCGCCTCGGCCTCGCCCAACAAGCTGCTGGCGCTGAAGGATGTACGGCAGGTGAAGGAAGAGACCACGCTTGACGAGAAGCTTTTCCTGCTGGCCTGTGACAAAGGTACGGAGCCCCTTGATGCGGCCTCGGGAACGCGGGGCTCGGCCTCTTGCTCCGAGGCCTGAGCCGTTCTCTCTGCCCGCAGGCAGCGGCCGCGCTTCGGGCGGGGCAGGGGATGAACGTTCTCCTTGCAGCGGCGCCCTGTGTCGGTGTGCGATGGGTCAGTGTGCCACGGAGTTTGTGTTGTGACACCAGTCAGTGAACGTTTGCTCAGGTCGCTTTTAAAGTTCCTTTCCAATGGGCGAATTACCTGGGCGTCAGTGGAATGCCTCGGGCACTGAATGGCACCTATGGTTGTGGGTGGAAAGAGATTTTTCCTGTCTAAAATATGATGCTTGCTTAGTTTAAGCACATGTTTATTTACCTTGTTTAAAGATAGTCTTAAATCAAACGGTTCTTGGCACTTAAAAAGCATTACACCCCAAGTCAGGCTGTTGATCAGGTGATGAATGGTTCTGTGTTTCTATGTAGCAGCCAATGTATTGATGTGCAGCTCTGCCCACTGCTGTCTGTTGGGTTGGTGCTGGGCAGAGGTTCAGAGGCAACTGGCGGCCTGTGAAGCTGGGGTGCTCAATGGGAGGTCAGTGCCTTGCTGTCAGATGGACACACTGCCCACAGCCCTGCTGCTGGTGGAGCCTGACCTGGAGACTAGAGCCAGGCAGCACGCTCTCAAAGTGTAAACAGGCTCAGAGAGCTAAAGGATGCACGATAAAACAGCAACGAAAAGATCTTTAAAATAATAAAAGAAAAACAACCATTTTGATGTGTCTAACTGCGGGTTTAGTACTGTTACAGGCTGTATCTGAATGTTCTGTGAGGGTTGTACAGCAAGATCTGTCTTTGTCATGGTCCTCTGTGCCGTGAAATAGCTTGTTAGAGGCAAAAATAAAACTTTTCTCCTTGGCAGCAAGCAGTTAAACAAAATAATACGTAATGTCAGTACTGCTGCGTCTGTATTTCAGGCAAGTTGGAAAGTGCAGATGTCTACACAGCACGGTTAGTTTTACTTGCTCATCAAACTTGTTAGCTTGATTTTTGTAACATTGCAGCATCACATCACCCTGACTTTCATGATTGGTACATTAAAGATGGAAATAAATAGGAAATGCCAGCATGGCTTGTACTCAAGACAAGCAGGTGTGTATGTGGTGCTGTATAGAGGGCTGCTCCGATGCTGCGGTTCTTCTGCACCAAGTAGCCTTCTTTGATGGAGCTGATGTTTCTAGCATCTCAGAGGTTATATATGCGGTGCTGCCTCAGTTTTGAAAAGTACGTGTGCTTTTGTGTGTTATATGTGCTTGTTTTCAAGACTGGAATTAAGGGATGCATTAAATGTCTTAGTGCTTCCCTGAAGGAGAACTCTTAGTTTGTCTTCAGTTTTCCATCTGGAGGGAGAATTCTTATCTCTCTTCTTAGATGCCTGACGTACTCACTGTATTGTCAGTTGTGATGGACTGTAGCTGGTACTTCAACATGTTAACGTGCTTTTACAATAAGAACGCTGAGATATATTCATACATTGTTCATGCAGGTGATTATTACATGGTTAAGAAACTCTTAGAAGAAAACAGCTCTGGTGAGATGAACATAAATTGTGTGGATGTGCTTGGAAGAAATGCTGTTACCATAACGATTGAAAATGAAAATTTGGACATACTACAGCTTCTTCTGGATTATGGGTGCCAGGTATACAACACATTGATTATTGGAAACTTGGAGAGTAGTCATTGGTTTCTGTTGTCTATTTTGTTTGTATTTTCTTCTGTTGATGTGTCAGAATTTGGCAGAAATTCCAGTTCTTTATAGGCACTTCAGCCTTTTTTTTCCAGGTAGTAATTGTGAAAATTGCTTTAAAGAGGAGCACGTAAATGTGTTTTGTCACAGATGATTTCAGGATAAGGCAAGCGTGCGTTTCCACGATGCCTTCTTGTAAAACCTGGTCTGTGCTGAGGCACGGAGCAGAGGCAGTTTCATATCAATGGTACTTGCTTGACTCTTGTGTTCTTATAAGTGTGCTCAGCTACTGCCAGGAGTTGTAGCTACGAGGGTGTTACGAACAGGCAAAAAAATAATCTTTCGTGAAGTTGTTTATTACTAGACAGAAAAAGAAAACAGGCAGCCTTCCCCTCCCTGGATCTCAGTTTTAGTGGCAATATCACGATCTGTTTGAGTTTTCTGAAGTGAATTTAAAAGGGTGCTATCAGCTGTAGGGAAAGTGGAAAGCTGTTCAGCTTAACTTCGGGGAAGTCTCCGGGGTAGTCATGAGCCCAGGAAAGAAGTTCACATGTCCAGCTTTATGACAGAGCTGTGAAGGCAGGGCTGAAGTATCTGATGTATCTGAGTTGTGTTACAGACACTTGGTTGTTACATTTTTATTAAGCTTTTACACCCTTGCTTATAATCTGTCTCTTAAAACCTGATTTTTTTTTTTTTTAAGTATCCTATGTCATCTTTGCTGACAAGTTTTACAATTGGTTCTGATGCTGAGGCAGTAAAACAAATTATCAGTAATGCTGTGCTAACTCCTGGTATGACAGCCTGAATTTAATGTGGTTGTATGGAGAACATTTTTCAGTACTTAATTTTTAGCAACTAGAATTAATAACATCTATATAATTTAATGTATGTGTCTATTTAAAATTTAGTTTGGCTCCAGGTTGAGTCTTCATTTCATGTAAGGTAATGCTGTTTTTATGTATAACTTGTTTTCTTTTCTTAGTCATCAGATGCACTTTTGGTGGCTATTGACTCGGAAGTGGTGGGAGCTGTTGACATTCTACTTAATCACCGACCAAAAAGATCCTCCAGGCCAACCATTGTAGTTGAGTGGTGTTGTTCTGTGTTTGTTTGTTTGGACAGTAAGGGACTGTGGGTTCTGGGTAACTGGGATATTTAAAACAGTGTCCTTGAATGGAATTCTGCATCTCTAAGCAGACAGAACTTGGGTATCAGAGATTATTATGGCATCTTTTGTCTTAATGATAAGAGTGTGTTACTTTGCCTTATTGCCTGTAGGAGTCCAGTAGCTTTATACATTCCAAATGCTAACAGGTGCCAAGAGAAAAGAAAATGCAGTGAAACTTCTTAGAATTTTCAGGCAGATCTATAAGCATCAAATCTTCACATTGAAATTAATCACTTGAAACTCATTTTGATGATGCTGAAGTACAGATTTCTACAAGTTCATAAGTAGAGGCAGAGGAAGGAAGGGAGGGAATAATGTGTTGTGCAGCAGTGCATGTTACAGTCAGGGTATTTGTTGTACACTTGGGTAGTAAATACACTCCTTTCTTTTCTTTCTGTCTTTTTTTTTAAACCTTGATTAGAGCAAAATGCACTCCATTGTATGCAAATGTGTTATTAAGGAGAAGGTAAGCAATGAATGCTTGGTGTTCTTTGCAAATAAACCAGAAATGTCCCTGTGTCACTTTCTCTCTTTCTGGTATTTACATGAGAAGGGTTTGGATGTTGTTATACATTTTTTTTTCTTCTTTTTTCATGTTACTGAACTTTGAAAAAAATACTTTGATCCCAATGAATTCCTTCCTTGATGCTGAAAAGTAACTTGCATTGCAAACACTCTGTGATAGAACTGTATGTAATAAATTGATACTCTCTCCTTTTTATTCCAGAAACTAATGGAACGCATTCAGAACCCAGAATACTCAACAACCATGGATGTGGCACCTGTCATCTTAGCTGCTCATCGTAATAACTATGAAATTCTTACTATGCTGTTAAAGCAAGATATATCATTACCCAAGCCTCATGCTGTAGGCTGTGAATGCACACTTTGTACTGCAAAAAACAAAAAAGACAGTCTACGACATTCCAGGTAAGATTCATCAGTTACAGACAGAAATAAAGAAATTATTGTCATCAGTCTGTTGTGTTACTTGGGTCAGATTCAGTATGTTTCCTTTTCCTCTTAAGGTGAAGCTTAGAAGCAGTCCCCTTTATTGTATTGTTTTGTCTGTTGTGGTGTTGGAAGGTAGTGGCTTTCTTTCATTTTGGTTTGATACTCTTATTTTCCTTATACTGCCCTATTTTTTATCAGCTAGAATGAAGATGTAGTTAATACTTGATGCTGTTTCGAAAGGCATGTATGTAGCGTGGCTTGATGAATGTAAACTAAAGATGTATTTTTCCAGTATTCTTCAAAGTAGAAAACTTTCTTTCCAAAGATGTAAGTAGGGAAAGAGATTTTTACTGATCTTAACAATATTTTAGCTTGTTAACTTGAAAACATGTTTGAAGGCTGAATGTAATTTAATATGTGATAGTTTGGGGGAGAAAAAAAATCAGCATTCAAAAGCTGTAAGTGGACTCCAACTGCAATATACAGTTAATTATTACTTATTTATTTCAGTGTGTATCTCAGTCACAGAAAGAGAAATGAAAGGATAGTTATTACTGCCATTCAGCTGCTACAAGCCAAGTTATGACAGTGCATAACTTACTCCAGTATGGGAAAGGATGTCACTGTATACCAAGCAAACAAACAGTGGAAATGTTTGAGACGATACCTTGTAGCTGACAGTAAGATTTTATCAGCACTGTAGGTTGTCACAAATAATGCTGTCTGCAGAAGCTGTCAGTGTACTATGAACCTGTAACAAACAGTACATGCAGTAATAAGTAAAGATGCCCGGACAAGCTGTGATAAAGTTGTACAGGTGCTGATGAGCAATGCTGAAGTTTGACATGGCGCTTTGTCTGTGTTAATGGATTTTACTGTAGTAAATAGACTTATGGTTGGTCTGCAAGGCACAGTGAAATATTCCTGCTTCAGAGAGTGAGAGCTCTTCCTGTTTGTTTTTAAAAGCATCTCCTACATAGTAAGTGTCACACTTCAAATTGTAGTTATAATAATTAACTTGTATTTTAAACTTGTAACATTCTTTGTTTTTCTGTTTGGATAATATTGATTTTACAGCTGGAAAGAGACAAAAGAACAGAGAGGGATAATATTTCAAGAAGCAAAATATGGGGGTTAGTGAGAATAAAAGGCTTTGTGTGTAAGTCTGTAGGAAATGTTGACTGCAGAATAAAGAATGTGTGATAGTGCTGGCCATGGGAGAGGAGCAGCACATTATTTTCATGAGGCTTAATGCTGTCACACTGAAAATAATCTTCAAAGATACAGTGCATGGAGTCCTGTTTACATTGCATTTGAGCTATGAAAACAATGACATTGTGAAAAACAGGACAGAAAACTGTTTGAGTAAGTTTGTCTCAGATCTCCTGCTTCTGGACTGGAGGAGAGTATTCACTAACTTGTCTCCATTATGGTCCACAGTTTTGACCGTGTGATTAATATAAAGGAACGAGGAACCTGAAACACTTCCGTATGTTCTGTTTTGCTTTCCTTGGTAGGACTGATTAAGTGGGTAACAGACTTTGTGCAGAAAAGCCTGAGCATGGAATTCAGAAAGCTGCTGGCACAAATCTGGTTTTAAAGGGAGGAGAATTTTGAATTGAATATGCTATTTTGCTTCTCTCATGGATACAAGTAAAGTAGATAGGCTCTTTCTCACCTCTTTTCCTGAGCTAGCTGGGATAATTTTACCCATCCTAAGTAGCTGACATACAAATTATTTTGCCTGCTGCTCTCCACTGTTCTTAATTTAGTTTGTTAGAACAGAAGATTGCCTTCAGTGCTTTACTTCCCTTTCAGTACCTTTCAATACTTGAAGTACCCGCAGAACTACTATATTAGATTTTAAAATGTCAACGTTTTATCAGTGCTATTACCTTATCGATGTCCTTATGCAGAAGGTGCTGGTGGTAGTTGAAGTAGTGAGGCATAGAAGAGGGTACCATTTCGGCAGCTAACTTTTGTTACTTAGTATAGTGAGGATTAAAAGCAAGTGAAGGACAGTGTTCTTTCATATGCTATGTTTTTTGGTTGGGTTGGTTTTTGTTTTTTTTTTCTCGTTTTAGGAAACCCTCTTATTTTGTTTTTATGCAATTTTATGCGCACTCTGGAAGTGATTTAATACTGCTAATCGCACGAAATATCTTCATTTTCCTTGCTGGTATTTTGTTACAGGTTTCGTCTTGACATTTACCGGTGTTTGGCCAGTCCTGCTTTGATAATGTTGACAGAGGAGGATCCAATTCTTCGAGCTTTTGAACTTAGCGCAGACTTGAAAGAATTAAGTCTAGTTGAGGTTGAGTTCAGGTAGGAATTGGAAAGCATGACCCAACTTCAATACTTGTATTAAATGATGTACTTGGAAATGTGTGTATATTAGAAAAATTGTGCTTTTTGTTCTTGATGTTTTGTTTTCTTTGTAATTTCCACATTTAAGCTGATTACTAGAAATTATTTTAGAAGTTTGTAAAATGACTTATGTGTTCACAGTCAATTTGTAAGATTAATTACTTGATTCTCTGTAGTGTAGTTGCAAACTGATTGTATTTATGTAATTATACTACAGAGAAACCTGCTCAGAGTTGTCTTGAGAACACTTTGCTCTTTAAAAGTGACTTTTTTTTCTTAGCATAATATGCATACGCAACAAAAAAGGATAGTTAATGGAAACTCTTTCATCGGTGTAATAGTATCTACTGTTTCTGTGTCTTCCAGAAATGATTATGAGGAGCTAGCTCAGCAATGCAAAACCTTTGCTAAAGACTTACTGGCACAAGCAAGGAATTCACGGGAGCTGGAAGTTATTCTGAATCATACATCTAGTGATGAACACGTAGACAAACGAGGGTTGCTGGAAGAAAGGATGAACCTAAGTCGCTTAAAACTTGCAATCAAGTATAATCAGAAAGAGGTTTGTTTTTGCTGTAGTTTGGTAGGCCTTGTGTATTTTATTTTGTGCTTGTGATTGAGTTTACCGATCTGCCTGTAGATGTAGAAGCACAAGTAAATTTATAGGTTACAGAAGTAATACGAACATTATCTGCATGTGCGAGCAGAGAAATATTATTTCAGGATAGTAAGTATTTCCTCTGTATTTACTTTTTGGGGAAAAAAAAATGTAGTCTTTTCAGTATTGCAATATAGACTATTGCTTTTTATTGAAAAACTCTGGTAATGGTAAATATCTGTTCAGATCCTCAGTAAATCCATGTGTAAGGGAGCATGGATCCTTAGGCCCCATATATTACTTGTCTTCTTGTTTTCAGCTGTTCAGCTTTGGCTCAGCCCTTATCTATGCTCTGTAATAACTGAGTTAGACTTAGGCTATGTTCAGCTATGCCCAGGCACAGTAGTGCCTTTTAGTGTCATCAATGTGTATTATTTATGTTGTAAGTTTATGCTGTCTTTATCTATTAACAAATTATAACTTTAATTTTGCTGTACTAGTAGCAGATAGGCATTTGTTGGGATTCTAGTGCAAAGACTAGGGACTGAGAGAAAACTTGCATGCAAAATCTATTTTTCGTTGGCATTTTCTGTTCGTTGTATGTAGATAAACTTAAGCTGTGTGTGAAACTGTTAAAATACATAATGTCTAAGTCACAAGCCACGTTTATGGAGCGTTTGAAAACTGGCACTACACATTCCTGGTACAAATTTAACAACGTAATGAACTATTATCTGTTGCATGGTATCTTTACAGAACATGCAATTACTGGCAAATTAAATATATGCACATTTTATCTAGAATATGATATTATTAGAGTTCTTTTTGTTGATTTCTTCTTTAAATTAAATTACAAAACATGTCCTAGTGCAAATATATTCTTCTGCAACTCCATGCAGATCAGCACCTGACATTTAAAACTACATTTGCATGATCTGCATAACCTTCAATCCTAAACTGTCTTGTTCTGAAAGACTGAGTCAAAAAAGCTTACTCAGATCTAAAATTAAACCTGCCAAACAGATCCATAAGAGATTTTAAGTACTGATGTATATAAAATTAATTCCTTGTGTTTAGCCCTAGACTTCGAAGTTGTTGCATTTTGCAGTGTGGATAGTATATTAAAATAGCATTATCTTGTTCTTCACATGATCTTTACAGTATTACATAAAACTCAGATAATACAGCTGTCTGAGGTAATATCTATTTATATGCTAAATTTTTAAGTTATTGGAAATCAGTACTTATTTTTAACATGGAAACTATTAAAAGTCTTTTATATAATTCATGTTTAGTTGCTGGCTTTAGAGAGAAATTAGAACAATGTTCATGATTATAGCAGACCCATAGCTCTTTTATTATCATATAATTATTTCAACTTAATATTTTTCCCATTTCCTGTTTGTTGGTGCTATCTCATTGTTGAAGTAATTTTAATAACTGCTGTTAAGAAACATGAGTTTGATTTCTTGTTTATTTTCTCTTTTCTAGTTTGTCGCTCAGTCTAACTGTCAGCAGTTTCTCAATACTGTGTGGTTTGGACAGATGGCAGGCTATCGACGCAAGCACACATGCAAAAAAATTTTGACTGTTTTGATGGTTGGCATTTTCTGGCCAGTTCTGTCCCTGTGTTACTTAATAGCACCTAAATCACGAGTAGGTCGTATAATTCACACTCCATTTATGAAGTTTATTATTCACGGAGCTTCATATTTCACATTTCTTCTGTTGCTTAATTTGTACTCCCTTGTCTACAATGAGAATAAGAAGAATACGATGGGACCAGCCCTTGAGAGAATAGACTATCTTCTGATAATATGGCTAATTGGTAGGTATGATTTGAGCTGGGTGACAATTGCTGACGTTGACTGAACAATAGTGATATGTCCTACCTCTCTGTGAAATCATCGTGTTATTAATTGCTTGACAGAATTTTCATCTTTGAAGGTATTAGAAGGGAAGAAGGGCATTTTGAAAAGCACAATGATATGATAACACAGTCTCTAGTTATCACAGAAGGTGAGGTGTCAGAGACAGAATGTTGGAGGATCTAATAGGGGGAAGGTAAATTTTATTTCAGAAGCACAGGTATCATTTTGAGTGATGCAAGTGAGATTCAGTCATACATTGAGAAATTAACATAGAAGCTCATCTTAAGGTTAGGACATTTTAAAGTTCAAATGTAGGGTAATATTGATAATACAAAGGGGAAGGTGTGTGTTCCTCTACTGATTTTATCTGGTGCTAATTTAAAGAATGAATTGAGTTCAGATGTTGCCTTAAATTTTTTCAAGTTATTATGAATGGGCAGCATTGTTTAGTACATAGTTTAATCATTGCAAGTCATGACTCCCTGTTATCTCATCAGCCAACAATATATCAAGTTTTTAATTTCTTCCAATTCTAATTTCCCATTTTACAACTTTCTATTTCTGTATGTCATTGTCACGGATTATAATAACCATACCTGAAGTGGTCCTTGTTAATTTTGGTTTATGCAGTAGAGGGAGCACAGGTATAATTTTTGTTGAGTACATGGCTCATGAACTTTTGTTTTTGCTTGATTTTTGTTTCTTTTCACTTTTAAATTAAAATTTGACACACAAACCACTGAAATTTACACATTTATGGGGAGGTAATATTTGTCATTGACACATACATAGTTGACTGGAATTTTAAAAAAGCAGTGATACAGTTGAAAACAGTTGTGTGTAGGTTGTTTCGTTGGTAATGATGATTATTTGCATTGTTAGCTGTAATAAGTGTTGAGTAATTCATGCAGATTTTTTGAAATCCCCAGTAATCTCCCCCATAAACATGTGCAAGTCTTAAATTGGAAGCTTCAAGTGCAGAGTCCAGGCATTACAGACTCCTGTTTTGAGAATCAGTGTCTGATTTGAACATTCTCTTACTCCATCAAATCCAGTGCAGAAGGAAGATCCGTAATTAGGTGTTCATGGAAATTTCACTGAAAATATATTGAAATATTTTGGTTTCTTCATGTGATATTTTAACATGCAGACTCCAGATGGGATTGAACAATTACCTGCAATTAACATCAACCACTAAAATCCAGTTGTTTTTCACATTGTTGAATCCTAAATTTGTTGAACTAATTCCATGTTTAGCTTAAGTGCATCTTTCCAAATAATGTATTTTAGAATTTTGTTGCAAATGTTCGGTAATGCATGCATTCCATGTGGTGTTTTTTAGTAAATGTACGTGCTTCTCTCTTTCTCTTTGCTAAGACTTCCATTACCAAACCCAGTCTAAAGTGTTTTACTTGTACTAGAGTATCTATTGAGTACAATAGCTCGACTACTTTGCCTTTTAATTTTTTTCTTTCTTCCTTCCCACTACAGGAATGGTGTGGTCAGATGTTAAAAGACTCTGGTATGATGGTTTAGAAGACTTTTTAGAAGAGTCACGTAATCAGCTTAGTTTTGTCATGAATTCCTTGTATTTGGCAACTTTTGCTCTCAAAGTAGTTGCTCATAACAAGGTGAGCATCCATCTCCATAAAGTGTAAGCTCCTCTGAGATAGACTGGGCAAATGTAGAAGCATCTTGAAGGAGAAGTTGGAAAGAGAGTTAGAGAATGCATAAGGCAGCTTCAATTATTCAGGAAAAAACAGACTTAATGTCCTTCATTTAAGAACTCAATTCTCATTTGGCATACTATCCTCATATAGCTTTATTGATCTGTCATTTGAGGTGGCCTGATTTACATAGGCCAGTACCTGTGCAGAAGTCTATTACTAACTTATGTATTTAGATAGCCTAAATTTTTTTGGAACAAAATTTTCTTCAGTTTTTGGTTACATATGTTCAAGTATTATAAGTCACTAGTTTTGTTGTTGTTTTGTTTTGTTGTTTTGTTGTTTTGTTTTTAAAGCGAGGAGGAAAAGCCCCAAGGCTATAGAAGAGCCTTGTCTTTTCTCTGTGGAAAAGCCATCTGGATCTGATTGAAGATGCAAGTTTTGAATATGATCATTTCCATTCTGTTGCATGTGTTAGCAGCACAGCATATGGCAAGCTGCCAGACCAATTGAATATGAATATTTTAGTAAAATCCAAGCCAGTGCAGTAGCACCATTATTTTGTATGGCAAACTGTGAGTTGACAGCTGTCTGGCAGTTGAGGATAACTGAACCAGTTTATTTCCCTCCCAGACTGATGTTTGGCTTATTTACCCTGTACTTATGTTATTGATTCAGAGAATGGTAATCATTTGGAAAGGAAAGCTCTACTTCTTGCAAAAATTGGAGAGAGAATGCCATGTTGGGCTGCCTTCTGAATCATTTCGTTTAGAACCAACCCATATGTAGTAGCAGTTCCTTTTCTAAGAACCCTTTGCTGGTAGGTTATGATCTTTTTAGAGATGTATGACTCCTGTAAGTCACCATGTAAGAGGCACGTGATGACTTTTTGCCAATTTTATATGACAAAATTTCTTTTTATTGTTTATAAATAATTTAGCAAACCAAATAAAATTGTCTCTTAGCTCCATATTGTAGGTGCTTAGCAGGAGGACTTATGCACATACAATTGCAATGTACACAAACATGTTTATCTTTGTTTCTTGTGATCTTTGTGCAGTATTATATTGGGCAAACAATTTTAATCAACTGTCTGTTCCTTTGTTTTTAAGTGTCCATTTTGAGACACTTGAAGCTGAATACTGAATTTGAATACTGATTGTTTCCAGCCAAGCTGTAAGTTAGGAATCTGTGGATAATTAGTTGATTAGCACCCAGTGGATATACTTCACGCGTGTTCACACCAACATTTTACTTAATTCTCTCTAAATCTTTCTGAAACTGGTTAAGATGTAAGCTAGTTAGTTGTGAGGGTTTTTTATGGTTTTTGTTGTTGTTAATGAAATCCTGATACAAAAAAAAAACCTCAATTTTTTAATCTGGGCCTATTATACCAGGCAATGCAATGGTTTTAAATAGTGTACTAGTCTGTATTTATCAACCTTGCAGAACCAAGTGAAAGGGAAAGCAGAACAGAGGAATGAATACTTGCTTAGCAATTAGTGAGGAGAAGAATTAGGGGTTGAATTTAAGTTGCCTGTCTTCTGTCTCCCTCTGGAATGACTTTAAATTGCCTTTGTCAAAAAAGGAGGAGATATGTGAAAGAGATGCTCTGTCTATGAATCACGTGTCTGTTTCTTTTATGCCATTACCTGCTTTAGAGGCAAAAACAGAGTGGTGCATGGGTATATTTCTGTATTTGTAGTCTAAGTGATGTCAATTTGTTCTTTTTACATTGCAGTTTCATGATTATGCTGAAAGAAAGGACTGGGATGCATTCCATCCTACACTAGTGGCTGAAGGCCTTTTTGCATTTGCTAATGTTCTGAGTTATCTGCGCCTATTCTTCATGTACACAACCAGCTCTATTCTGGGACCACTCCAGGTAAATATCATCACTACTTGAAAAAGTATTAAACATCTTAATTTAGTGTGAAGAGTCTTATTTGAAAAAAATGAAGAAAGAAAAGTAAGAAAGGCAGAAAGTAGAAATGGTATTGCATCGATGTTTTCATTGTTTTTTAAACCTCTCATTATAAAATACACTGGTTTAGGTGGGGAAAGGTAAGAGAATGGAAGACATGTAGTTCACTTACAATATTTTTATAATGATAATACTGTCTTTTTCTTCTCTTTTGTTGTTACCATAACATTTTGGTTATGTGTCTGAAATCTGAAAACTGCAAGGATAAGAACATTCCTATAAAGTTTTGTGCAAATTGTAGTCCTGAGTTTTTGTTGCTAAAATGTAGAGGAATTAGATGTGTAGCACTGAAGAATAACCAAAAGCATTTATGTTTGTTGGTCTTCCCAGTGAAGTTGAGTGGTATTGATCATTGTCATCACCATCTTATAGCCGGGGACTACAGGTTACTTCTTTTTTCCTCTGGATTTTCTTGAGCATTCCAATGCATAATAGTGACAACATAGAAAAATATTACGTGTGTAACGCATTTAACTCAGTGATCTGGGAGGCTGAAGGGAAGCACTAAGAGTTGTTAGTCCACTAGAAACTGTTAGTACAGTTGTTAGTGCAGTAGAACCACAGCAGTTTTAAGTGCATTTTTTTTTTTTTTCCACTTCAGGTTGCATTTTAAACTATTTCTGTGAATTTAATTTTCTTCTCCTGGTTTGAGAACAGAAATTTAGTTTTGTGCTGAATTTATGCCACGTGGTGTTTTTTTTTTTTTTATTGTTGTTGATTGTTTCTGTCTTTGAAGCTCAGATCCAGTCATCTTAGTAGCTTCACTGTGATAAAAGTCAAATAATATTTAGTGAACTTGAGAGTCCAGTGTGGCACTGTACAGAATGGAAAGTGCCTGGAGAGTAGTGGAGGGGCGTATAAGCTGTTAAGTCAGCACATTTAGGATGCAGTTACCTCACTTGATCCTTTTTGATTGAAAGGAGGAAGATAGCTTTCTTCCAGAACATTTTGTGGCTGGAATTCACATCTTAGTCCAGGGATACTTATAATATATAGCAACGTTTTCTTTCTCAGTTCTTCTGTTTAGCTTCAGTCCTCAGTGCAGACTGCTGCTTTTTTTCCTCACAAACTGAAGCACCTCTTTTTCTAAAGACGCAGCTTAATGATAAAAAAACTGCTTAGTTTTACTTCCAACTTCTCTGGCAGTAGTTCCTGGGAGATTTATGATAACAAATCAGATCAGACTGCTTTCTTATCCTGATATGATCTATTTATTTATTTATTTACTTATGGTGGAGGTGGGTAATGCTATTTGTTTATGTTTTTTATTTAATAAAGCTGATTGTCATCATCCTTGCTCTGTTTGTGTCTGCTGAATGAACAGATACTAGGAATAAATAGTTGTTTAGTGATTCCACTGGTGGAATTTAACCTTATAAATCAAATCAGTGTTTTTACCTCTCTCTTAAACAAAACTAATTTTAAGATCCTGTAATTATGAAGGCAGAATTAATATTTGAGAGAAGCATTATTTATTTATTTAAGTTCTTGCTGTGCAACTAGAGCTATGAGAAAGGTGGTTCTGGAGTAAGTAACTTTTGGTCAGATAAATAGTTCTTGTATCAAGGTTTTAGTATCTAGCTGAAAAGCTCCACTCATTCAAGGTCCAACTCATTTTAATGACTTGGAGTACTTAATCTTGCTGCACAAAATTCTTTGGAATATTTTAGTGAAATAATCCCTTTGTGAAAAGAAAAAATAGTTGCTTGTTTAATTACAGTTCTTAAAATCACTGTGAATTGGGCTTTAAGCAGAATGTTCCTGGTTCTTGTAACCAATTAAATAATGCTGGAAGGCACTACTTTTCCTTCTTGCTCTTTTATTTAATTATGTTGCTGTTAATTATTTTCGTATTTTTTATTTATATTTTTAATGGAAATCTACTCGTACACTTAATTTTTTTTAAAGTCTTGGTGTTGCAGTAAGCATTAAGCTTGTTGTACAAATTATTTGAAAATTGAAGTCTCCACATTTTAAAGAGGTTCACTGTTTAATGTGCATATTTATTTATGTACTAGATCTTTCACAAGTTTTTTAATAGGAGCCTATGTTATGAAATTTTCCAAGTAAATAAAAACAGTCAACAGTCACTTCATTCAGTGACACACTGAAGCTTATGTTATTACTGTTGGCCAGTACAGCTTGTGCAACAGCTCTTACAGTATTCTCTGAAAGTAGGTCACAGAGTTCAAATAGTGGTAATCAAATATGGCATGGTAACCCAACAGTGTGCACTGGGGGGGAGGGGAAAGGCAGCTACTGTGTTCTCTTGGCTACTAGAGTTATTTTTAAGCATTTGGTTACTTTACTTATTGACTCATAAACCCCGTTCTAACAGAGACTTATAAGTTGGCTGTGTGTGGTGGGTTTTGTTTGTTGTTTGTTTGACTGATTTATTGATTGATTAACACAGCATTTATTAATTGATTAACACAGAATAGTTTCCCCCTAGATTAGGTTTGGTGGTCTCATTAGATTTCTAGTGTTTAGTATTTCTAAATACTTCAGATTACAACTTCAAAACTGTATGAAAAAAGCAGCTGTTATGTGGTTTGTGTTATTAATTCCAAATGAAATGGTTTGGGGTCATTTCTTCATTTTACATGTACTTGTTTTAACTTTCATCTGCTTTGTGACTCTCTTTTATGGGACTGTGAGTCAGTTAGATAGTAAATGTTATTTGTTATTTTTTGTTTGTTTGTTTTAACAGGATGAATGTGATAAAATAGTAGGGTGGGGATTGATTCTTCCCAATCAAATGATGTAATTACTGCATAGCTCTGTCTTATTGCTAATTCTCCTTTAGTCTATGTCTGTGGCAGATTTTAGTCAATTTGAAGCAATCTGCTGTGCTCAGTGATGCTCAGTGAGTCTCCTGCAGCATGAGAGGGAGCAAGAGCAGGAGCTGGCACTTAGTTTCACAGTAAACTTGTACTTGAAGAACCTGACTAGTGATACTGTTCTGGAGTATGATTTGGTAGAGATTGATTTACACATTTATTAGGATTTACACATGATAATTTTGGGGAAGAGTAATTTAAATACTGTGAGCAGTTTTTTATATATAATATATTATATATATTATGTCTGTATAAAAATGCGTGTTTACAACAAAAACAAGTCAAGGTCCTTGCACTGGAAAAAATGTTCATGCTATTTTTTTTTAATGCTGTATTTATACTGTTGCAAAATTCTGTGTGGGACATTTTGAAATGGAAACTAATGATTTGAACTTGCCGTCATCTTCTGTACTCTACAGCCTTCATATTTGATGTGCTTACAGAGCTACGTAACGTGTATACTTTAAATCTTACATAAAGCATACTGTTAATTCCCTGCTCTGCAGATGGTTTTAGGTATGCTGTTTTGATTTGTGGTGAACTATGATTCCACATGCTTTGATTAGCTCAGTGTCTTCATTAAGTGTTTTCTTAGCTTTCTATTGTAGCTGTTGTGTTGAAATGCATCTCATTTATTGCTTTTATCTATTGACTTTTGAGCTCTTGATTACCATTAACATTATGAATACAGTGTAAAATATACATGATATTGAAGAATGTGAACATATCACATAGATTTTCTTCTAACAACTAGAAACTATCATTGAAAGATAATACAAGGATATCTCCCAGTTATGTGGTCTGTTTGATTCATGTTTAGCATCTTAAATATCTAGTTTTTTGTTGTTATTGATTGAAGTATGAAGGAGGATAAAAAGAGTAATTGCATGTTGTACTAAAACAGGCAATAAATCTATTTCACAGATCTCAATGGGACAGATGCTACAAGATTTTGGGAAATTCCTGGGCATGTTCCTCCTTGTTTTGTTCTCATTCACAATTGGATTGACACAACTTTACGATAAAGGATTTACTGTGAATGAAGAAGAAAGGGACTGTGCGGGTATATTTTGTGAAAAGCAGAGCAATGACACATTCCATTCGTGAGTTGATACCTATGAATTAGCTGAATAGTTCTGACCCTTAGTTCCCTGTAATTAAACAAAACTGGATTTTTTCTCTGGACTTGAATATACAGTCACTAAACGCACATGAATTTTGCTTTTCCTAACAACATTCTTCTTGTTTTTGTAGGTTTATCGGCACATGTTTTGCTCTGTTCTGGTATATATTCTCACTGGCGCATGTAGCAATCTTTGTCACGCGCTTCAGCTATGGTGAAGAATTACAGTCTTTTGTGGGTGCTGTTATTGTTGGCACCTATAACGTGGTGGTTGTGATAGTACTAACTAAACTCCTTGTGGCGATGCTTCATAAGAGTTTTCAGCTGATAGCAGTAAGTGTTTTCTGATTAACTCTTGGTGGTTGCTAGCTGGTTAAAGGTCTGGAGCACAAGTATTATGAGAAATGGTTGAGGGAAGTGGGGTTGTTTAGATGGGAGAAAAGGAGATTCAAGGAAGGCTTACCACTTAATACAGCAACCTCAAAGGAGACTGTAGCCATGTGGGGGGTCAGACTTTCCTGTCAAGCAGCAAGTGATTGGACAGGAGGAAATGGACTCACATTGTTCCCGGGGAGGTTTAGGTTAGATATTTAGAGAAAATTCCCCACTGAAAGGATTGTGAAGCATTGGAACAGGCTGTCCATTAGAAAGATGTATGGATGTGGTGCTCAGGGACATAGTTTAGTAGTAGATTTAGCAGTCCTAGGTTAATAGTTGGAATTGATCTTACTGGTCTTTTCCAGTGTCAGTGATTCTGTGATTCTCTGTGTTAAAATACTATGCAATTGTAAGGAATCAATTTTTAACATTGTCAAAAATAAAATGTTGAATTATCATTTTAGTATTTTTGTGCTCTTCCTTACTATTCTGCTTCTGTCTTTCTGATGCTGTAGAACCATGAAGATAAGGAATGGAAATTTGCTCGTGCCAAACTTTGGCTTAGCTATTTTGATGACAAATGCACGCTACCTCCACCTTTCAATGTTATTCCATCTCCCAAGACTATCTGTTATCTCTTCAACAGTCTTAGTAAATGGATTTGCTCTCATACATCAAGTGGCAAAGTGAAACGTCAGAACAGCCTTAAGGTAAGAAATGATGAGAGTCATAGGCTCTGAAGATGGACAGATGCTACTTAGTAAAATGAATCAGCAAATTGCTGTATGAAGCTGCGTTTCACATAGTGAATGCTACTAAGATAATTAGGAATGCTAGGATAATGTCTGTTGCATCCAAAATATGAAGAACAAGTCGTAGCTGTTTATACTAAATGAGATAGATTCTATGAACTTTCATTTTGGGGAATTTTAGCCCTTTTCTTTGTACCCCTTCCACTCTGCCTCACCACTCAGTTCCCCCTGCAGTGCTCTGGAGATGTGCTTTGATTGAAAACGTACAGAAACCACAAAGAAGTATGTGCTAATCTCAAGAACTGTGAGGTCAGAGTATGCTTGCAGGAAGGTCATTTCTTTAAAAATTACTGAACTTACTGAAGCAGTATGAAAGTAAATAACTAGATAGAAACACTGAAATACCTCATTTGGGGAAATGGAGGGGATTTTTTCTTAATAAACATTTTTATTGTACCTTATACTTTTGTGTCTTGCTGACCAAAATAATAATAATAAAAAATACTAAATTCCAAGTATTTATAGAATGCACTGAAGAACATTGGGGATTGAAACTTGAAATTGCTCATGGGACTGTTATAAATCTAGTGGGTTAAAAATGTGTTGAGACAGAACAGCAGGTTATTATTTAATTTAGATCACTCCAGCAGTTTACTTGCATTGTACACTTTTGCACATCAGGCTGTATATATTAGAATTTCTTGCTTATTGTGTTCCTTTTTGCTCTATAACTGTATACAGGCTTTCAGGCTCTACATTTACTGATGCTTAGTAAATGTGTATTTTTTATTTTTTTTTTAAAGGAATGGAGAAATCTGAAGCAAAAGAGAGATGAGAATTATCAGAAGGTGATGTGTTGCTTAGTTCACCGTTACTTGACGTCCATGAGGCAGAAGATGCAAAGCACAGATCAGGCAACTGTGGAAAACCTAAATGAACTGAGGCAAGACTTATCAAAATTCCGGAATGAAATGAGAGACTTACTTGGCTTTCGAACTTCAAAATATGCCATGTTTTATCCAAGGAATTAAGGCCTAACTTTTCAAATGAAAAGTTCACCTCAGTTGACAGTGGGGACCTAATTTTATTGCTAGACTAAAGGGAAAAGGTGATTGTTGCACAGCAGTCAGTACTTTTGAAAATATTTGTGTGAGCTTCCTAGGTAAGGAAGTACAGGAAATAAATGCAAAAATAGTTACAGAAGTTTTCTTAAGCTCTTAAACTTAATGTGTATATAAAATCTGTATATAAGTATTTTTTTTAATGTTCCTCAGACCATGGCTGTCAGGTGTCAGAGCTTCATAACCAGCACAATACGTTCATTTCTTCTATTTTTGCTGCTTGTTCCTTTTTGATACTTGCTTTTTTAGGTTGTGGGAGAAGATGGACTTTTTAAAACAGAAATCCAGACTACGTTTATTTTTAATAGAAAAGTTGGATATAGAATAAGAGACAATTTCCAGCCTAGATGGAAATCATGTTTGACTGTAGGTTACAGTACTTGCGAAATCTGTGTGGCACTGAAGTGCCAGGTTTTGTGTGCTGTGTTGACTGTGTGCTAATGTTTCTAGAATACAGAAAATGGAACCAAGACTTCCCATTCATGGGTAGGGTGAAATTTGGGACTCAAAATAGACCAAATGTTTCTAGAATGTTTATGGCTTTATGTAAGACAATCAGTTTCTACTGGGATTTTTCAGCAGTGCCTCAGAAATATGTTTAACTGTGTATGATACAATTAGGAGGGGAATTTTAGAGGTGATCTTTGAAGTTTTAATGTTTTGGGTTATTAAAGTGATTATCTTGAGTTACTTAAACTGGTAGTTTAACAAAAAACGAGGTGGAGGTGTGAATGGTTTTCTTTGCAAAGCTGAATAGTTCTTTTCTGAAACATTGTACGCTTCTTTCTGTGAGAACATACAATGTATCTGAGCATTGGACTGATGTAGTATGTTAGGTCTTGCTTTACAGAGATTTTTCACACCTATTTGAAAACTACTTTTCCTTTTATTTTTTCTTACTGCAGTTGTTGCAAAGTTAAAACTTTGGTGTGTGTCAGGAGCACTACGTCATGCAAAAATGTGATTTAACTTCATTTACGATGGACCGTAAGGGCTTTGTTAATTTTCTGTGCTAGAGGGTCCTACGTGGTTTATATGCTTACGTATAGTTCAAGTTGACAAGCTGTAATTGAGAAATGTGAGATTCCTTTATTTTTAACTATGAAATAAGTATATTTATGACAGCTGAAGGATTTGTTCAGAATGTTACCATTTTGGTGGTGCTCTTTGAAAATGGTCTTATGTCCAGAAGGCGCGGGTAGCCATAATGGTCTTTGACCAGGCTGATAGAAAGTGGAGGCTTACATAAATGTTTACTTTTTCTTGAAGGGATTCTTATAAAACTTTTTCTTGTAAAGGTAATATATTTTCTGTACTATGAAAATATGCATATCCGAACTAGGGTTTAATATGATGCATCCGGAAGTCGTACAGCATTCTGAAGAGCCTCTCGTCTCTTCACATGAATAAGAATCTAATCTAACGTCTTGTCTTGAATGCAAAGGGTGACTGAATTTAGTTTATGGATAGGGATCTCATGTTTAAATAATACACCTACATATGAATTGTGCTGTAAATGTTCTGTATATCTGAGATAGAGCCAACAAATAAAAGCTCTTTGAAAAGTGTAATTTTATTAACACTGGTCATATTTGAAACACTGTTTAATCTAACATATTGAAAGTAATTGCTTTGCTACGTTAAGATGGTAAGCTTAAGGAACATAGCTAGTATTAATGTATTACTTTTTTTTTTCTTTGTAGAACTATCCTTCTAGCTTTAAGTTGTGTGAACAGTTCCTTCCAATGCCATCAAGCAGTACCTGAGTTAATTTCAAACAGACTAGATTGGATTCCAGTTGCAGTATTAGCTGGTTGGTACTCGACTCATTCTGGTTAGTTCTTTTTGAAGGATATCTCTATTGGTGTGCAGCAGTTTCTAACTGCTTTTATGTTACACAGTGGGTGGGCAGATTAAATCTGTGGGTTCCAGACTTTTTTTTTGCTCCTGAAATACGTACTTGTAAAGTGAAGGATATGATAAGAGAAGTTTGGGGTTTTTTTCCCCTGTAGTACATTAGAAGTATGACACCTTTCATCTGTTGCATCTTGTTTGAAAGCTGTTGTGGGTTTCATGTTTTCTTGGATGCTAATAAGTATGGAGTGCTTCATACCACATAGTTGATCTTATCCTCCAGATTTGCCTAATACAAGTGTATCGAACATGTATTTATCTGTCCTAATTTGGCATTTTAATACTGGCTGTTCCAGAATTAGTCCCCAAATGATGGAACTCTGAAATCTCCCATGTGCAAACAACAGTTCTAGTCACATGCAGAGACAAAACTCTATATGTCTGTAGTACTTACTTGAACCGGGATGTCAAAGGCTAAGCAGCAGCAAAATGAGGCAAAACCAAACAAAAACAAAAAATCACAAACCAAACAAACAAACAAAAAAAAATCCAACCCCAAGTAGTATTCTAGGTCTTGATCTTATCAATTTTAGCTCCTACCAGATTTAACTGATGAAGACTAATTGTGGTTTCACCAAGCTGTTTGTTTGAGGGGACAAGTGCATGTCAGACAATTGGTTACCTGTCCTTACCCTGCCCCTGCAGGAAACATCAGCAGGGGCTTACAGGGCATGACTTTTATCCCACCTACCTTGTGTGATAGTGCCAATTTAATTTAGTTGTGTCACTGAAGTTTTTCCATACATTCCTTTCTTTTCTTGACAGAGGAAGTCAATTCAGCAGCTGTTTTAATCTCCTTTCAAATCTGTACCCTTTTAAGCCATGTATCCTACCTGCCATGCCTTACGTGAAGCCCTGGTGCGCCTAGAATGTGCTGTTATTTAAAAAAACAACAAAGTTTGGAGGAGTTGGAGTTCATTGGCTGTGGGATTCAGAATTTCTTTATAAAAACTTCAGTGCAAGTCATGGAAAGACTAAATTTTTTTTTTAGGACTACTAAAAAACTAAGTTTTTTTTCTTGTTAACATCTTTTCTGTCTTAAGGGCTTGTTGAATTTTTCTTTAACAACTTACAACTTAAGAAGATGGAAATCTTCATGCTACCTCCCTTTACAGCAGAAAGGTAAAAAAACATTAAGGAAAGTCTGCCTATTTTCTTCTCTTGCTAGAATAGATTATTGAACATTGCTTCTGCTGAAGTGACTTAGAAATTATACTGTAAATAGATAACTTGATTTGCTTGCAGGTTGTAAAAATTCAAGCATGTGAAATCCAGTCACAATATCTGATTTCAAAAACTGTCTTTATGGAAAGTTGCCAGCTCTATTTTGTGGCTGATCCTCCCTTGAGTAAACTGGCACTGCATTGCGCTTCCTGAATCCTGGCTCCTGATTCCTATTCCAGGGCTACTACTGTCAGACCTTTCACTTCTGTAAGGCTTGGGCCTTCCAAACAGGAGTGTGTACCAGAAGGAATCCATTTAGATAATATATGCAGTGAGAGCAGGTAAAGAGAGTTCATTAAAGTGGTTTTCACATATCCCTTAATCTTCAACATTTGCCGTTCTGGGAAAATATAGATTAATATATTTATATCTAGAAAGTTATATAGCATTTGGATATATTTTATTTTGTGAAGGATTTTACAGTAGAAGGAGGTATTCAGATTGGGAATGTAAGGAGAGTGCTGAGAAGAGCAGGCAGGCAGGAACTTTCTCTGCATACCATTTTGGAGAGGAGGAGCAGGCTGCCAGACTCTTCTTGCTGCCCTGAAAAAAGTTACATGACAGATGGTCTTGTCATCATAAATAAAAATAGATCGTTGTAGTTCCACACAGTTCTAGGCATGACTTCCACACTGTTTCTCCCCAGGCTGCTGCTGGGAAATGCAGAGAAGTATGTGTGAAGCCCCTTATTTTGGATGAGAACTGTTAATGGAAAACAAGGCCTAAAACTGCAATTTGAAGATTACTAAATTGGGCCTGGTTTGTAAATAAATGTTATTTCTGCAGTGCAGTGCCATTTAGTTTAGTTAGTAAGTCAAAATCTTAGTCTGTAGAATGTGGTTACAGCCCTGAGCTGTTTGACATCAGCTGCCAGCACAGCTTTTTTGTACAGTTGGGCCTCCCTGCAATTCTTTTGTCTTCTGCCTAGCTACCCATTAAATCTTTACAACGGACACTGCTGCGTTAGCAAGCTGCACCATGGCAGAACCTCTTGGCATTTCATATGAGTCAGTAATTGAAGGAGAATGGCAATCCATGTTGCCCTAATTAAATAAGCAGCGAGTGCTTCTAATAGGGACTGCAGTTTTCTGTACATGGTCACAGATTATCAAAAGAATTCTGATGTGGTATTTACACACAGGGAAAACAAGTACTTAAATGGATCTGTGATTCCATTCCAGTTCACTTTAGTTATTTGTTTTACCCAGTTTCATATGTTTGTGATCAAAACGTTCAATTTCTCAGTATTTATCTTTACCTATAATAAGGTTTTATTCCTTTTTTGGTTATCTAGCCTTTCAGTTTCAGAATAACATATGACTGTATACAACAGACAGATGTGACAAATCACCCTAGACACACATTCTACTATTTACACCAGTGGTGTCAGACTGAGTATTGCTGTATTTTCTTTTCAAAGTGGAGACAAAAATTGAAACTATTTGCAGGTGTACTTTACTGCCACTGAATTAATTACTTCTGTCCTCTTCCATGATTACCTTACAGTACTTAATAGTGATATGACATAGTGTAGCATGGTTGTAAGTAAATAAAAGCACAGTACTGTTGAACAGTTGAAAAGTAAATGCAGATCCTAGTCAAATCAGTGATTTACTGGCTTCTGTGGAAGAAAATTCAGTCCCTTAATCATCAAGGTGTAGTGTCAGTCATACTATGCAAGACCCAGAACATCAAAAACATGTAAATAATAAAAAAATGACTTATAAACATAAACCTGCCTTACTTTATACATAATGAACAACTAGTTGGTTTATGATTTAATCTTAAAATATTTTATTAAGCACAGATAATAATGCAAGAATCTATGTAATAAAACAAGAGAAAAAAAGCAGTGTTAAAATGAGTTACTATAAATATTGCACTTAAAATTCTTATATTACATATATACTTCTTAAAAAATGGACAATTATAAATTAACCAAATTATAAATTTGGTGTGTTTCAAATCAGATGGCTGTGATGCAGATCTTTACGATTTAGGATTTGTAATTGATGCCACTTTGTGTCAGGATTGTGCTTTGGTGATTGGTATGAAGAAGTGCAGAAAGGGTGAGCATGGTCTTAGTGCTGGTGGTTGTGTTTTCATGACTTAAACTAAGTGAAAATTATTTTCCAAGAGAGATGAGAAAATGCAGATGTAGAGTTTAGTTATAACATGTTTTGTTTTTCAAGGCGTTCAGGATCTTTTGGTTCTTAGTCTTAAAACTCATGACAAAACTGTTCGGAAAGATTTTGCCTCTGCCGTCTTCTTCTACCTGGCCCATGATGATGTAATTCAAACCTACAAAAGAGAGCATGATATTACAGAACAGACCTTCAAGACATGGTTGGGTAAGCAGAGTGAGTTCTCTGTGGTCTGTATTCTGTTGCCAATGTCTTAACTGCGTTTTCCTTCCTACCCAAGGCATACATTTACTTTCTTATCCATCTTGTATTTATGTAATGAACTAAAATTACATAAAAAAGCAAGTCAGTCCATGCTAAATATACTGCAGATGTTTATTAAATACAGACTGTCAAATGAATCTGAGAAACATTACAAATGCAGAATGAACACTGGATCAATTAATTATTAACATCTGGAGAAGAATTTGTCCCATTAATTTTTGGATATTTTCTCATATGCTCGACTTGTAGGATAATGCTCTTTAGACTTTTCATTCCCTTTTCCCTTTCCTCAAGGGCATAAATATATTCTAAGAATATAGATTGGCAGTCAGGTAAGCAAGGTGGGCTCTGTGTGTGATAAGCCCTGGCTTTGAGGCAACCAGATGGATCTGAGTATTTGCATGGCTTAAAAGAGAGATCTGCAAGGCCTCCGACAAAAAAGAGTCATGTTGTAGGGGAGTAATCAGAAATGTAGAAAGTTTAGATATTAAGTAATGGCTATTAAATAATTCAGAGGTAGAAAATATTTAGGTAGAGAAATTGAAGTATGTGGTTTGGAACCAGTCTGCCTAAAAGGAGACAATTTGTTCCAGCAAGGATACTCTTCTTTCTCCCAGACAAATGTCTGATTTCTGAAGAACCAAAGGTAAAACCAAAAGTAAGTTTCTGACAGGGATGTTCACTTTGATACTGCTCACTTAGAAGTAATGTGCTTAAATACCAGCAGCAATGGGGCCTTTTTGGATGCTTATTAAATTATTTTGACTTCTATGGCTCTATGTTATCCTGTTCTTCCTGTTTATTCAGGAAGCAGAGCTGACTGCTATTTCTTAGAATACCATATAAGTAGCCTTTGTTATGTTTAACTGGAAATCTTTGTTCCACTCTATTTAACACTGTTTGATAGCTATAGAAATACTAACTGTTTGCAGATGCAGAATGGGTAAAGGCATACAGGAGAGAAGCAGCAGCAGTAGTTAAATTTTAATCTGCTGTGTCATATACCTCTCTTTCAAGTTTAGCATGATGTTGTTTTTTCACTCTGAATAACTGTATGATACAAAATACATACATGTAAAAATAAAATAGAACTGAGTTTCATCTCAGTGAGTAAAATAATATTTTACTTTATATCATGTGAGTTTTTAAAACAGCTTTTCAAACTCCTGTGATCTAAGTAGGCCTAATACTTTATAAGTAAAATTGAATTATGCAATATAAGCCTGTAAGATTTTTTGTCTTTTAAATAGATTCTATGTCATACAAGTAGCTGATTATGGAATCATTTACTGTAATTTTACTGATTTTTGTGGTTATATTTCAAGCAGCAGTTTTCAAAACCTTTCTACAAAAACACAAAGCAGTTATTTGGATGTACTTACCTCTTCTGATGAGAGGACACTGCTTACATACTGCAATAATCTTAGCACTCATGTTCTTTCCCGCTTGCTGTATTGCTAAGTTTCCCTCCTTGTATACATTAATGATTGATATTGTTGCATGCAAGCTTCCAGCCCGTGTTATTGTTGAGATTACAGTTCCAGTTATTACTAGAAGAAATGACATTTGATACATTTTAATTATTTTTTATAATTTAATGGACCATAGAAACAAGCATATTTGCTCTTAAAAATGATGGAAACAATACTGGAAAGGTGGGTGTCATCGATAATTTGGCAAGAGGTGAGAATGAAAGTGATTTATTAGCCCAGTGCAAAGGGAGATTTAATACGTGTTAAAAATCCCAGCACATAAACATAATTTCCAAGTGATGATTAATTAAAAACAAACAAACTTGGCTTTCTTACCAAAGTTGCTTGAACAATAATTGCTTTCTAGAGTCCCGCTCCTCTTGCACTTTTGCTGGCACAGCGCAACTGTAGGTTTTGAAACTTTGAAGAACGAAGAAGAAATTAAAAGGATATTTTAGAACAAATGCTTGTATCATGCTTATAGACATATACACAGTAACAAGATCTGATAATGCAAGGGATGAATATCACAGTAATGATGCGTGTCCCCTTTTTCTGCCATCACCTCTGGTCTTCTTTCCACATGTTTCAGCTGCATTTGTGTATTACTGGCATTGCACAGTGGGATTTTTTACAGAACATTCACATTTGATTGTAGTGTGACCTTAAATGTGGAAGTTTTTAGTGTTGTTGCCTATTGCTCTAGAGCCACAGTAGTACATTTAAAGTCTTATTATATTACGGTAATGCTTACTTCAGAGAGAGTACATGGACTTTAAATGTACTGTACTGTGATGAAAGAGCAGACTTCAAATTCCTGTCTTTTTCTCTAAATTTTTTGCATTGCTTCATGACATGTAGTACTGTATAATTTTGACAGATGGCATTTTGAAACACAATATAATGTGTGAAGAATATGAGAGGCAACAGCTGCTTCACACAGAACATTTCTTTTCTGAAGCTGAGTGCTTTGTTTAAAGAAAAGTAAATACACTCAACCTCTTTCCTTTCCTGTATCCCAACGGAGTGGACATTAACAGTCTCTGCATTTTATTCAGATTATTCAAATTATTGGAAAGTTTGAGATGAGAGATGGAGAGATTAAAAAATACAGTAAACCCAGATAACCTATTTAAATGTATTTATTTAAAAACAAAAATACCCTAAAATAGTTGTGAAGAACATCTTTGCTTTTTTTCTTTAGAAGGAAGTATTTCGCCCAAGTCTTACTCAGCCTATTCTCTCTGAAAAAGAGCTTCTGGCCAACTTTCCAACCAGTTATTATTTATGTTTCTACTTCTCTTCTAGTGGTACAAACTGGTTCAAAAATAAGATTTCTAAAATTCAAATGAATGACACTGAAATTTTGTCTTCAGTGCAGGTTCATGATGGTTAGATCTTCATATTTGCTATTTTGCCTTTTGAATCTCACGTTTAATATTGGAACCATGTTTAGTGATGTGGGACTTTTGTTGTTTTTGTCATGTTTTATCTTGATGGGATCTTTATTTGGTATTCAATAGGGATCTGTAGAAAGGCTGCAGCATGAGACAGGTGACAACTTGGATTATCTGAAACCAAGTGTTGGAAGTAACAACTCTAAGAAGTTCTTTATAATGAAAAAGAACTGAATTATTTATTATCAAACTATCAGTTCCATCAGAATGATATACAATTCACTATGATTTCATTTTTATAATGCTTATTTTCATCTATTTCAAATATATTTCAGTATTTAATCACTACATCTTCTTTGTTTTCTTTTGGAAAGCCACTGCTGTCTTGACTTATGATGCGTTTTAAGTACAAATTAGGTTGAGATGCAGAACATCATAAATAATTCGGTTTTGTTCTATAACTGTATCTTAAACCTCTCATTCCGGTTATGGAAACTGCAAGACTTTATCCCTTCAGAACCTCGGTAATGAGGTAGTTTTGGCAAGGCCTTCAGAGAAATCCTCCTTTGATCTTTGATATGTGCTGTTTCATCTTAAATATAAAAGGAACTTATTTTTAGTCTGACATTGTTATAAATTTCTGCCCCTGAAAATTACTGAATAAATACAATTCTGAGAGAGGGTCATGTTGATAGGGTGTAAAAATGTAAGGAGTGCTCAGATGGCGTAAATAGTAATGTTGCTTAATCTTAGTAACCAGACAAAGAGAAATATGGCCAGACTTTTACAAATTAGCTTGTCTGTAAGAACTTTTTTTCAAAAATAAAATTATTTATTGGAATAAGTGGAACTTCCTTTAAGAAAATATTATTATTCTGTGGCAATTGACAAAAGGTGTGTGCTCATCAGCTGTCAAAAAGCTGAGACAGTAATATTCTCTCATCTGAAGTGAGCAATTGTTACAGTGAACTGAAGAGATTTCCTGTTAATAATATGAAGTAGGTTCTACATGCTCTCTTGAATATATTAATTTTTAATTAATTCTCTCAACATTTTAAGCACTAAAAAACCACAACACTGATTTTAATATGCTTCATGTTACATTTTTCTAACCCTCTCTTCCTAGAATAAATTACTTTTATAATCAAATAAAGCCATAAAACTTACCTGATGTCACAGGGACTGTTGTGGTAGTAGGTGGAACTGTAGTTGTGGGTAACTTTTTGGGTCTAAATTTATAATGGCCAATAAAACCATCAGCTGTTAAACTTAAATCAGATAAAAACTGAATGAACAACTCATTTTTCTCAGAAAGAATAGGCCTGAAATAGAAAGACAAAATATTTTTATTAGTTTTAATGTCAAAACAAAAACAACATTAGTAGCATTCTTCTCACACAAAAGAAAATAGATTGTGCTTCGAGTTTATTATTGATGTAAATGCAGTATCTGCTCCCAGACTACTGCTGAAATACGTGTTCCTTTTGCTAGCATATCCAACACTGATGCTGTGACTGTGAAACTCATTGCGTTGAATCATGGGAACCTCTGATTCCTGAGGGTTATCTCAGTATAAATATCTTTAAATTCTTCAGTGTGTGACTTCATTGCAGACTTCACTTCTGTGGAATTTCATTCCATGTGGCTAGGTTAATACAGGGAGAAAATATGTTAAAGGAATCCTCAGTAGGTAGCAGAGTTGAGTAAATCCTTTTGTGTTTCGGTTTGTTTTTGTTTAATAGAAAGTATATTACGTATTTTGAAGGTTTGACAGAAACGAATTTGATGTGGGACTCTGAAATTCTTCAGTAAAACCACTAAAAATATTTTGGGTTGCTACTTCTGTGTGGCTGTATGTTGCCAGCAATTGGGTTTTTATTAGTGAGGCCTTACAGAACTAATGGTGTTATTTTGTTAGGATTTGAAATGTCATAAACAAGTGCTTGTCAGCCCATTAGTTTTTAGTTCATAAACTGTAGTATCCCCTGTGATGCTGACTGCCTCTGGATATAGACTTTATTGAAGGCATCTGCTAGAGAAAATTGTATGGCATGCAACTCTAGCAGAGGAGCACAACACTCATTCGTTTAAGCATTCCACAGACCTTGTCTCAATATTGATTAATATCTATTAACACCAATTTTTCCAAGCAAGACCACATTTTGTTTGGAAAGAAGAAGAAGAAAAATGAATATAGAGGCAGATGGAACATGAGAGAAGATAGCAGAAAATGGCTGTAAGATCTGTTTTCACTAAAATGACTGTCTTGCTTCTTTCCAGAATTTATGACAGTGTTCATGAGCTTCGGAGAGAAGTTCTTCCAAACTTTCATAACACTTATTCCTGGAAAAACTTGTCATCAACTCTTCTCTCCTTTTCCTTTTCAGCAGGTATGACATTAGTCTGCTTGCTAGGGGCTGAATCTGACACAAAAGTGCATAATTGTCTGAAATTCTGTAGAATAACATTCACTGTGGTAAATGCACAGGCTGTAATTTTCTTACCACATCGTTGATAAAGGCTTTGGAATTGGAAGGCTGCTTACCAGCTGTAGGAAAGCTTAGTTCTGCTTGCTGAATACTAAAAACAAAAAACCAAACTGAAAAATTTGACCTTCATACTTCAAGTGTTTTATCTCAGGTGCTGTTTTTGTTGCTGTTTGTTTGTTTTTTAGCAATTATTTCTCCTAATAGAATGCTACTATGTGTACTATTCATTTATATTTCATACCAATTGTAATTGGGAATCAGATATGTGGTTACACTCTATGCTTGCTGGTCTACAGTTGGGTCTGAGTTCATCTCTGGAACCATCAAGTGAGTTCAAGGTATGCACTTCATTCATACTTATGTATTTTACAGAATGCCATGTTACATTATTTGTAACTGTTCATTAATGAGTTTCAACTTGTATAATTGCTGCGATAAATAAGCAATAATAATCTTTATAGAAGGCTTCCTTCATTATTCAGTTTACACACTACGGTTTGCTTTTTCTTTGCTAGAGGGATTTGGTCCATAGTGTTTTTCTGGTAAGCAATGGTGAGTGGAAAACCCCCAGGAGACACACTTCCTTCTTCTCACTGAATACATAAGTTGTCTATATATTACTCTGCAAGGGAAAGTGACCATGTTCAGGCTCTGTACTGGATCAAGTTAGTAAGCAGTGCTGTCCTAAAATTGGCTGTCAGCACACTTCTAACATTCTGTAACAGGAAATCTCATCTCTGAGCTATGTGGCCTGGGTCTGAGCCCAGACTTCTGCCCTTATTTGCCTGTTGCACAAAGTCCATACTAAAATGTCTACATTTTGAAGCCCACTAGAACTTTGGCAGACCAGTGTACAGCTTTGACCTGCTGTGGGGTTAGATGCTGAGCCACAGCTGAGAGGTGGTTTAGGAAGCTACTTCTGGCCACCTCTCAGGGATTAACTGGCACTTCTTTCTTTTGCACTGCCTTGTCAGCCAAGATCAGATCCCGATGGTTCAAAATGTACTTGTGCAGCTGGCCTAGGTCTTAGCTTGAAAGAAGCAACTACATTCCAGAGACCAGAGGCCACCAGCTTCATTTTTAAGGGGTGTTGTCTTAACTGCTGCCTTCTTAGAATCAAGGGAAGGATAAGATTTTGTGGAATTCAGTTCTTACCTGAGTTGGAATAAGTCTGCAATGTCACAAACTTGCATACAGTGAAACTAGACTCTGACTGTGCTCTTGCCTTGTGGACTCTCTAATACTAACTGCCTTACACAGTCTCCCTTCATTTCACAGCTTTTCTGTTGGAGCCAATATGGAAAGACAGTTCTGCTAGTGAAGTCCTTCCTCCAAACAAGGAAGTGATTATGTATGTAGCTACAGCTAAAATTTAGTCTCTCACATCATTTTAATGGCCTGAAGTACCTAAAGGATGTTTTACCAGTAGCACTGTAGCGTCAATATCTTTTCATATTTCAGTATTTAACTGAACTACAAGAAGGCTGCACTGAACTTAAGCCTGAAAAGACACATCTTTTCCAAATGGAAACTTACTAAAGTTTAACACCAAAAGCTTAAGGGGTCTGAAGGAAACTAAAGACTATATTTCAGGTGCAGCCCTACCTACCCTTAATTAAATCCTTACCAAATTTATAATAAATTTGTGTAAGGCTAAGCTTACTCTCTTTATTTCTAGGACTGTCCTGCTATAAGGTAATGATCAAAAATAGCAAGAGAGAGTGAAGCTGCTGCATGGAGAAGAAAAGTCTGTAAGAGTTCTGCAGAAGGTCTGCCTACCCTCTTGTCTCCAGAGGATACACTGTGTAACCTTAGAAAAACATCCAACCAAAACTGCAAAACCTCACGGTAAATCTCAGCCCAGCACACTGTCCCTAGAAAGGCTGAGGCATGCGCCTCCTTCCCATGTACCACAGTTAGCTGCTCCTGGGAATCAAACTAGATGTCACTTCTGAGACTTAAGTCTGTTCACACGCTTACGTTAGTTTCACTAGCTTGTATATCCTCTTCAGTCTGTAAAGCTACTCCTTTTTAAAAGGCTTAATGGAAGAGGTATGATGTTAGGAAGAAAAAAAAAAAAAAAAGATAAAAATTTATACACTTCTTAAATGATTATGATCTGCTGTTGCCAGACCTGTTTATATTCTGATAGTGTCTTTGTCTATGTTGGCGGGGGGGGGTTGTTTCTTGGGGGGATGCAGAGCCAGAGGGGTGATGGGGTGATGCTGGGGGTTTTTTGGGTGAGATGGCAGTTTGGATGGGTTGGGGATGTTTTTCTGAGTGTGGCATCAGCAATTTGGCAACAAAGCTGCTGAAAGCCTGTGGTGGGGTACTCAGTATGTTCATGTGCCATGAAGGGGCACTGCTTAGCACAAGTGGAAAAGCTGGTGAGCAGCCATGCAGTGAGCTGTGTATGGCAGTGTATGGCAGAGGGTAGAATGAAACAAAGTAAAGAGCCAAGAGCCTAGGGAGATCAGCTGGATCTTTGCACTTTGGTATCTGTAATCAAAGCACAGTGAAGCTAGCATTCAGCTAGCATTAACACTGGTATTATATGTACATACTAATACCAATAGCATTAGCATGGGTATCTTTAGAGAGTGGTCTAATGAGGCTTGAGGCTTGACAGAACTTGGATTGGAAACAGGGGTAGCCACGGGCATGTGAGGGAAAAGGAAAAACATGGGAAGAGGAAAAAAAATCAAGAACCAAGTATAGAACTGTTAGTAAAGCAATACATAGTGCTGTGAAGCTCATAATCATAGAAGGTTACTTACGCTGGTGGACTGTCTCCACAGTACTTCCCAATTCTTTTAGCATCGTTGATTTCCCCACCGTTAAACACTGCAACATAGTCATATCTGCAGTAGTTGTCTCTCTCCACATCAAACTTCTCAAACTTTAATTCTATTAGCTGCAGAAAAAGTGCAAATAATTTAGTAAGGCTTTGATAACCAAAATTCGTTAGTGCTTCTTAATGTAAGTGGCCTCTTCAGATGAGCAGCAGATTTATTTTTGCTGTCTGTAATGGTAAATTCCTCTTCACTTAATTTGGATTTGATATTTTAATCCATGTATTTCTATTTCCAGCAGAGAAATAGTTCAAAATATGACCTTAATATTCTATAAAATATTTTGTTCTCAATTTTGCGAGACGATGGTCACGAATGGTGAGTAAGAGTAGTTCTCTTTACAAAAAGAGGAGTATAAAAACCTGGAGATAGTTAAGAAAAGTAACCTACCAATGGGCTTAGTGACCACGATTGCTGACTTTGTGCCAATTACAGAGCAGACTGCTCAGCAACAACCAGAAAACGTGAAGCTAGGACGAAGATGAGCTCTACAGCATAGGGAACAACAGGTTCTAGCCATGTGTGGCTCAGTGGCAAACAAACCCTTTCTCTTTCTCATCTTGTACAAGTCGGCCTCTGCACTCTGCTCACCTTCAAGTTTCGTCCAGGCAGTATTTTTACTGTGAGTACCGTGTGAGTGGCACACTATGTGCAGCTGCTGGGGAGGGAGGTGTGGGTAAGGCAGCACATTACCTGGTTCTTGGGGGCCACAATGTGCCAGGAGCACGTGACGCCTGCTGGGTAGTCCCGCTCCGGCCAGTTGGGTGTTTGGAAGGAGCCAGAAGGCTTCTCCAGTCGTCCGCCACAGTACTGGTCACCTGGAAATACAGCACACCAAGCATGGTATAACAGGGGTGACCAGCTGATGGGCTGACCTTGCTGTGCTGCGTGCCGGTACTCAGGTGCTGCTGGGGCCTCAGGGGGCTCAGTGAGGAGAGGCCGGGCTGCGTTGGGCTGGAGGCTCCTCAGGGAAAATACCATGAAGAAAAGACATGAAACACCAGAGGAAGAGAGGAGAAAGATGGGGAAAGGGAGAAGCAGCCCTTCGAAAAGCAGCAGGGTGCTCACAGCACTTGGAGCCGTGCCCTGTGGAGCACCCACCACAAGCAGGTGCCTTCTTCTGTGCCTGCTCCTCAGCTCCAAGTCACAGACCCGCACCAGGTATGTAATCCTTATTTATAATAAGATTATGAGTCTTTATAAAAGCGATTTCATCATGTCATGTTTGTCTCTATATTCTGGTTGCATTTCATGTGGAGTCGGTTGGCAGGGCAAGAGCACGTAGCACAGCACCTCAGCCATTTTCTATTATCATCTATTTTAAGCCTTAGAGCTCATTCGTAAGCACAATTCAGACCCTGCTGTAGCATAGTTGATGTTTTCTCCCTTATTTGCAACGTTTTCTGTTCTGAATTTTATCTGCCATTTTACTGACAAGCTATTACCATATTGCTGCTGGATGCAGCCCTTCTGCAATCCCTAGAGTACAGTCTTTCCTCTTCTTTACCACTCTGACTAACTAACTGCTATGGGTAAGCAATTGTACTCTGCTGTTTGCTAAGTTAATTAACAAATATATTGAGCACCTCAATTCATAACACCTCTGACACCGCATCTTAAGCATTAGTGTAGCTATCCATAAAGTTAAATTTGTCTTCAGCACATACTTAACTGTCAGTTACCTCTTTCATGTGGTTCTGCTGCAGAAAACTTTGCAATGAATCCACTTCCTGCAGTATTAGCATCTGAAGTCATCTGCACCAACATTTTATTGCTGCTGGATACAAGGGCACCTGGTTTCACTGTACCACAGAACCTTCCGATGCGCTGCCCATTGGCATGGCCGCTGTAGATATCCACAAAATCATATCTGCACAAATTGTCACTTTCCAGGTCTAAGTATCTAAAAGAAAGAACCACCACTTTTCCTTCGGGAACCTGCAGAGACAAGAGAGAGGGAGGGAGACAGAGATCTTGAGGTGTGACTGACAGCACATACATATCTGATCTGTGTGCATGAATATTTTCATGTCCTTCTCCTCTTGCCTATGAAGTTATTTTTGCCAACTATAACCCAAAGAATGGTTTTTAACATCTCATTGGGTTAACTGTAAAAATAAAGCTCTGGCCATCTCAGCTGCTGTTATCTTCCTCCTGATGCACAGCACCCTCTACCCAGATGCTCAGTGCTGGTTATGTGCTGTCACCTCCCAGTTCAACGTGGCGTTTCACTTAGTCTTGCTGGGAGTATGTGCTCAGCGAGGCAGCTCCCTGTCACCAAGGGAGGATAGGGGCTGAGGTGAATGGGGGTAGTTTCTTTTAAATACGGAACAAGCAATTTATAATTTTGAGGAAATGAAATGGCTGCTCTTACGTTGCCGATCTGTCATACAGTTTCATAGGATTTTATTTATTTATTAGCATAACTTATATTTTACAGCTAATGCTGAACAACCCTAATGTCAGCAATTGGCGTGGGTTCATTCAGCTTGAAGGCTGCACTTATGTTTGGAAAGCATGTGTAAAACTATGAAGAGTTCCAAAGAACCATTAGTGGGTGTCCTCAGTACACAAAAGGTTTGTTTTCTGAAGAACCTGAGAAAACATAAGACAGGGTACATCTCATATGTCTGTATCTGTGGGCATTGTGAAAGAGGGAAGAGTACCGACAGAGGTGTAAATTAAGAGAGGGTAGTAGCTTTCAAGGAGGAGAACATTCCCTAGGACAGAGTAGCAAGCTTTTCGGAGTATAAGCAGCACATTGAGTAGTGCAAACTATTCCAACAAGCACTCAGTACTACTTAACAGGACAGAGAGAAACAGTATTCTAAAGCATTGAGGGACCTCAGATAGACAGAATGTGATTATCTTTGAACAATTCATAGTCCATTAGAGTAGTTACCAATTAAAATAATTGCAGCTGTCCTGTTTTTATGAGATGCTATTTTCTGCTTTAAATACAAAACACACAATATATCTGCAGTAACTCCATATGTATCTGGTATTTTTTCCTTCTTTAGCAGTGGCTTGTTTTAAAACAACAGTTTGAGATAAACTGGACCTAAACTGTTTCTATATGAAACTGTCAAACAATCTTTGGATTCTCTAAGTCTCAGTTGTTAAAAATGCTTTGTCAGATAGAAGACGATAGATGGAAACGAGTTTTTAACCCACAGAAGGGACAAATAAAAGCAGCAGTATCCAAATGTAATGAAAAAAATGTGCTGCTTAAATGTTAAGGTTACTTATTTCTGTAGCTACTTTCATGTCCAGTGCCAGTACTGATCCTGTGGGGCAGACGTTGCACAGGCTGATCACATCTGCCCAGGGCACACGCTGGCTGATCAGCCCTGCTGCATTCACGTTGTTGCATAGAATATACTGTCAGAATACGTTCCTTTAATCCTTGTTCAAAGTTCTCTCCAAAAATGCATTCAGCTCTCCTCTGCTGACGCATGTTATTACTACTACTAGTACTACATCAAAACCACAGAGCTCATCTAATCTTACCCAGAAATTCCACAGCACAATGACTATGTTTTAGAAAACTTTAAGGTCAGATGTTAGGTTTAGCTCTCATGCTACTGAAATGAGCAAGCCCTGTACAGGAAAATAACCCACATGTGTATTTATTCAGCATGAGGCCAATGCAGACTTGGGGACATTTTGTAAGAACTTCTGTGAAAGCAATATGACTCCTTGAATCACTGATCTCATAACTAAACCTCTCGTTATTGCTTTCACTTGTCTCCTGGTCTGGATCACTGGGAGGCATTAAGGCATGTATCATTTTAACAGAGAAAAGTCTAAGAGGAATGTGGGATTCATGTCAGAAGAACGGAAGTTATTTACAGTCATCCTACAGACTCTCTTTGTGACTAAAGAAAAATGCTGGCTGTAAACTTAGTCAGATGGATTCAGATTTAGGCAGTTCAATAACAGCATCCTCTTTTCAGAAGCTGTAGACAGCTGTGTAAAATAACTTGTGAACGTTTGGAGCTGGAATGCTTGTTATTTTTAATTTTATCCTGGTACAACAGGAACCAGGTGACCTTTCAAAGTCACCGTGTTTTAATTTAACACAGGCTACGCTCTTTGTCCAGCATTTCCTACTTTCAGTGTCTTGCAGTTTTGCTACAACTTAATCATCTTTAATAAGTTTCCTCTTTTTCTTTCACTGTTTCTGAAAGTTGAGCTGCTCCATCACATTGGAGAAAGTGGTTTCGTCAGCTTTTATCAGATTTTCCCTACTTCGCCAGCTTCAGTTTCTTCTCTGAAGACACCTGGTCTCTTCGGGAGCGTAGAAAAGGAAGCTGAAATTATATATTTCATAACAGTTTTTATTATCTCTAGCTTTCAGTCTACTTGATCTTGGCCAAGACTGTTGGTGTACTTAGCTCCATGGTCATGGACATTTAACAAGAAGCCTATGCAGACCTTAGCTCTCAGAATAATCCTTGCTCACATTTAGCTGAATTTGGAAAGAAAAGTTATTTACATTTATGTGGACTGGGTCCCTTAATAACAGGTACTACTTTCTGTCATTGTGCTATATACTGATGTCATTACTTTATATAGTACTGTCATTACTTATTAAAATAATATTGGTCATTATTCACAAAAATAACAAATGTGCTCTACCCTGCTAAAGGAGTTACAAGTTTCTGGGCTGACCAGATGGCACACATGAGTGCAGATGATGGCAGATCCACATTCTGGCAACAGCCACACCATTTAGAGCTACTCCCAAGGAATCCCACCCTGACTACATGCATTTTTGGAAAACAATACTTTTCTTTAATTTCCACCATTTCCTTTTTAAAATGTTGAAAGCCAACATGTTAAAACCTGCCAATGTTTATCCTTGGACACTTGAAATATTGCTCCATGAAAAACCCAGGGGAGAAAGCAGAGACCAACATGACTCAGTTTTGTTTGAGACACGTCCGAGCCTGATGCAGTAAGAAGATGGGATACCTCAGGGGAGGAATTGGAAGGGATTGTAGTTCTGCTCACATGAAAGATAAAGAAGTCAAAGGAAGAAAATGATGCGGTGCCTCCCTTTCAGGGTGTGCCTTATTATTCTGTTTTATCCGTCCAACTAGTATCTTGCAATGGCAGAGCCACAGCTTCTGCCTATCCTTGTCATACTGAGGGTGAATGACCCTTACCTGCTCTTTGATTCACTTACGTGGCTCTCTGAGCTTCTTTAGGATCAGATATAATGGTACTGAACTCCTGTGAAGGATGCTGCTTCTTTTAATGAATTTGCATTATTCCTATTGAAGGCTGAAGGAGAAGAGTGCTCCCTGAATTTCTGGGGAAAGCTGTTCCAGAGCATAATTTTCATAAATCATCCATGTAGGATGTTTGGAATGCTCTTGGAATGAGCACGATTATTTTATATATGCAACGTACCACAAAATAAGGTTACTAGATCTTTTTCATTTATCATTCATTGCAGGTATTTAATGTCACGTTAATTAAAATCCACTTACATTTAAAGCAATTAAACTACTTTTCTGTTGTTGTTCTCACAGCAGAGTTTTTTCATCATTATGCCTCTTTCAGTTTCTGGGGAGGATTCCCAAATCATCTCTCTCTTCTAAATCATTTGGTTTAGATTGTTTGCTTTGGAAATAATCATTTGCTGGTGAAAAACCCTGAGATACTTTCTAAGAAAATATTTGGGCTGGTTTTTAAACCTATACTGTAAATGTTTAATACCAAAATACTGATTGTATGTTGTGCCATAGCAGTCCCAGGTAGACTTGAAAAACATAGCAGCTATTTTCAAGCCAGACGCATTAGTTGTCTCTACTGAGAGTGAACGTGAAAGATACTTGGAATGACATCCCAGGATGAGCCACAGTTTGAGCCCAGTCTCTTGTTCCCTAGCTCCATCGTCTCCAGCCAGAAAGAACGACTGAAGAAATTCATATCAGTTTGCTCTCCCTGGCAAGCCACCAAATTCTGTTAAACTATTTATCTGCAGTCCATGCAACCATGAGGAAAGACCTATTCTCTACAAGAAGTTGCGCGTCTATATGGGAAAACTAAGGCTTAAAAAGTTGAGAAAATGCTTTAAGTATTTCAGTTCTCCAGGGCAGATTCCCAATCTCCCTGATAAGTAAAATTTTCACACTGTTTATTGTCAGCAAACCTGCCAGGACAGCTCCTGAACCTATAAAAACATAACCTTACATAACTCTGACAGTCTTCAGTATTATTTTTGCATGTAAAATTGCAAGACTTTTAAAAGAACTGTAATCTGCCAGAAAAACATATAACAGCGATCCGTATTGTTGGACTGTGTGACACATTTATGTGAGGTGATAGCCAAGAAGGATTACAGAGCATTAAAAGTAAATGTATGTGACATATTTTAGATAAAGCTATATACATTTCTATAGGAAAGGAAATAGCTGTACAGATGACTTCTTACTAAAGCCAACTGAAAGCTGCAGGGTAGTCTGCCAAGGTTGTAATAGGACCACAAGCATGTGCTGAACACTTCTTAGAGCTCTTAGAATAGAGGAGCTGTTTTCTTTAGCCAGCTGAAAAAGTCCCAGTCTCTTGAACTAACAGAACCATAATTGAGTTAGAGAGACTCTTCTAGCTCCAGCAAACCAATTGGAAGGATTTCAGCTGATACACTGCTATGCTGCTTTATCTGTGTCACCCATACATTTTCCAAACCTGCTTTCTTATAAAGAATGAATAAGCTGTCATTGCCACACTGGGGATTTTTTTTTCTCTAGGTGATGAGATCCTCAGATGGAAAGCAAATCAGTGTCTCTCCCAGCCTTGCAGATTGGCCTGATCCTGCACTAGGAGGTGGGTTTCAGGAAGATGCTCGCTGCCATTGGGTAAAATGGACAGGCAAGAGCCTCACTCACCTTCCAAGATCAGATGCTAAATGAGGAAACATGAGTAACTGCAGCATACATATTTCTTCATGGCAGTGTAACCTTCTTTCTTGTTTGGGTGTTTCTGTAAACTATTTTGAGCCTCAGCATATCTGGTGAAAGGAATTTGTTGTTTAAACTCTGGTAAACCAGATCCTTGAGTGTACCACTTTCCTTTTGTTTGGTAAATCACTCTCTTTTACAGACTGATGCTGTGCAGTTTGATAGGCTTCACCTTCCCTAAAACCTCCGTGTGCTTCCAAAAGACAGGGTGTTCTGCACAGTTCTTGGGGAAAATATCTGCTTGGCAGAGTGAATAGTGTTGAATTAAGCTGAATGATGTGGGGGCACAAGGAAGCCTCAGCTACTGCGGTCATGCAGCTCTTCTCTGACCTTAGGTGAGCTGCAGAGGGCAGAACAACATCAACCAGAAGAGCAGGGGCAAATGGCAGGACAGCTGCAAAGTGAGAGTGAGGGTGGTGATGAAATGCTAGCAGCCATTGACTTCCCTTAAGCAACAAGGCCTGGGTGCAGACTCAGCTCTGTTATGGCTTTGTGGTAAAGCTGCTCACACCTGCAAGGCTAACCTGGGTGCTCACATCTTGTTGGCAACAGCAGCTTTAAGTCTGCAATGAAAACATGCTGTGAGCTCATGAAATACAACCAACTGTTCTCCTTTTACTTCCAATAGATGCAGAATGGCAGTTCCAGGGGATTCATTGGTAAATGCTTCTTCAGCACTGCTTCCACTTACAGTCTGAAAGTTTTAATGGTAACAAAAATGATACTCTTCTCATCGAGATGACTATTTTCCTCCAAATTCAGCACTGAACTTTTGAACATCTAATACCGATTTATGTCAGTAAACTAACTTGAATTATTTTTCCTTCTATTTAAGGAATGTGCCTATGACTCCAAATGGAATTGTTGTCTGCTGTTCAGACTTCAAGGTGGGCCATACTGAGTGCTGAGATCCCAGCCTCTTCAGGCAGCAGGAAGCAAGTCTACTTGCAAGCATACATCTTACACCGTACTCGTCTGGATAATGCCCCTTATGGATTAAAGGTAACCTTTAACTTGGCCCCAGTAATTAGGCAGCATGAAGGTGCAGAAAGCAGCTGTTGCATCTTCACAGACATCCTTCAGACAAAATGTTTAATATTACATCACTCATTTGGTACAAGAGTTGTTTCAACCAAACACTGTAAACAGATCAATGCCTCCTGCCTTGCGTCAGCATCTCTATAGTAGCAGGAGACAATTACCCTGTAACATCCTGTTCGGCTGCCATCACCAGCGCGGTGTGCAGGCTTTGAACTAAGGCCGTCTTTAGTGCTCCCTTCAACACAAAGACTACTTTGTTAAATACTATTTTTTCTTCTGCAAAGTCTGTACTCTAGGGCTGAATGTCACAGGAGCTGCTAGTGAGCATAAGAAGACAGAAGGGGAATTTGGTGGGCAAATGTGGAAGGCTCCATTTGTACTGGTGTGAGGAAAAGTGAAGTTGTTTGTTCGGATCTCTTTTTCTGAGTCTGTGAATCAGGACACAGCCAGCATTGAACCGTTCAGGCCTTGTTGCCTAATAGTGTCTGTGAGCGAAGTGCCTCTGCCCTACAGCCTCATCTCAGCATCAAAATATCAGTCATACCCTATGCTTTTCCATGGCCATTGGTAAATGTAACAACGCCTCCTTTTTGCTTTGCTGTACAACATATTCCAGTTGTCCTTCCTGGCAGAACAGTGTTACTACAAGCAAACCTATTCATGGTATTTTCATTTTGGCTTGAAACTTCTGCATCTTCTTGCCAACGAGTTTTGCTTTTCATGATATTTTATGTTGCTTACACCTCAAAGCTTTGCTTTTACTTTTCTGATCTAACTGCTGATTCCTTTGCTAATGAGAACTGTAGAGGTTTGCACTCAAGGGAGTTGATTTTCAAACAGTTAAGACATATCTATGGAAGCCAGTGAAATTTTGATCTGACCATACGCAAGGTCTGTTCTTTACTGTGCTCTTCAGCCACTCTTGTCATATAAATCAGAGCCATCCTAAAGAGCTCTGGATGGTTGAACTGTGCTGAGCTCCTGAGCTCATCACTGAAGTACTGGCATTAACAGCAATTCATTCTTCAGCACTGGCTTTATGAGATGGAAAGTTCTTACCGTGATCTTCCAGGTACATTTGCTGTTAGGAGGGTACACTCCTGGAAATCCTTCACTTCCGATGAACCCCGACTCTCCTGATACAACTCCTCCACACGTAAATGTAGGCCTGAGGATAACAGGAACAACAGCGCTTCATTTGTAAGTGCACTTCATTTATTGTTTGTATCCTAAGAAAGGGGGGCTGACAGGATGAAAACTTTAAACTGGAATATTGATAATTCTCAGTGACTTCAGACAAACTTTTCCTTGCCTGTCTCATAGCAGCAGGGACACTGCATGCAGCTCAACAGCCTTCACTGGTACCTTTCCTCATGCTCTATGCAAGATGGTGGTGGTGATACCCTGTAGAAAATCGCTATTCTAATCATCATCATTATTAACAAGTCTTTAGATAATAAAGTTAAGTAGCAATTCTCATCTATTCCACCCCGCGATGCTCCGCACTCAGCCGTGTAACACAGCATCTCTCTGGCAGTTTCCTGCAGCTCCCGATGCTCAGCCCGGCCCGGCCCGTCCGTCCCAGCGCTGCGGGAGGCCCCGCGTTCGGCAGCGCCGCGCACGCAACTGTCCCGGCTGAGCCGCGCACGTGTTGCCGGTGGGAGCAGCGCCGCGCGGATGGCGCCGCTCTGGCACGAGGCCGTTCCACGCAGGATCCCGGCGCTCAGCGGCGCTCAGTGGAGCCGGGGCCGAGCGGGGCGAGGCGGGACGGGATGTGTCGGCCCGGGCCGGCCGGTACCTGGACGGCGGAGCGACGGGGCGCGCCCCCGGCAGCAGCAGTAACAGCGGCAGCAGCAGCGGCAGCGGCCGCGGGGCGGCGGGCGGCATCCTCGGGCGGCGGCGGCGGCTGGGGCCGGGTTGGGGCAGGGCTCCTCCGGCTGCCGCCTGCTCTTCCCGTGCGCCGCGACCGGGGAGGAGGCAAAGGCGTCCGCGGCCCTCCGCCCCTGGGGCAGGGCAGGGCAGGGGCCGTGCCGGGCAGGACCGCGTGCCCGCCCTCCTTCCGCGGGGCGCGGCCCCTGCCTGCTCCGCTCTCCCCCGGGGCCGCTGCCCGACGCGCCGCACGGTGCCCACGGGATGCGGCCCCGGCCCGGGCCCCCCCGGCTCCTCCCGCTGTGCCCTCAGGTGTCGCGGGATGGCAGCTTCCTTACCCAGATGTGTCACGCTGCTGCTTCCAGTGCCACACGGACACGTGGGGCTGCAGGCCGGGCACTGCCATGCTGCGGGGATACGCACGAGCGGCGCTGAGCGCGGTGTCAGCGCGTGTGCGGGAGCCGCTTCATCCGGAGCTCGGCCAGCCGTGCTGTAAAACGCTGCTTTATTTAAATGTTAAAGCAAACTTTAAATGGTTCTTGTTCACCGGTTGGTAATTCCTGACCCGTTTCGGCAGCGTTTTCATCCTGGCTGTGAAAGATGCTCTTTAAAGGGCTGCGGCAGAGCTCCCAGCGATGAGCTCAGTGGTTGTGTGTTGGTGGGATTCGGGACCAGGATGTTTGGGAAAGAAATGGGAGACCAGCTCGGGAGACTCGCTGAAAGCCAGAAAATTTGACATTAAAAAACCAGCCTCTGAAAGCTGTGTTAATGCAGATGGATTGTGATAGGTTGTCAAGCCGTTAAGTGATAATTTACCTTTAAAGTTGGTTTGAAGAGCAGCCTGCTCATCCTTATGCTTTAAGTGATTCTTCCCATAGAAAAGGTACATAAGGTTGCACGAAGCAAAGAACTGAGCAGTGGAAGGCTCTGCAGTTGTCAAGGCAAGGCAGAACAGAAACCTGCTCTCTCATTTCTGCACTGTTTGTTAAGTGCTCACTGTTCAGATTCCTGCAAAACACAAAAGGCTGCTCCTACTGCCACGGCTTTGAAGCAGTGCTGTGTTTTACATGGAATAACTGAGAATTAAACAAGCAAAAAAGGATGCTGCAAGGTGGTGGATGGCTCTTGCTTCTGTAGAGCTGGATGAAGACAGCAGTAGGATAGCATGGATGTGTGTGTGCTGAGTTTCCAAGAGGATCTGTGTAGCAGAAGTACAGCTTCTGTTGGGGTATCCAATACCAGTGGTTGGTAAGAGGAACCAACAGCACTCCTGTATTCAGGGAGGCAATGGAAAACAGCAAGGAGCAGAGGCTGAGGTGTGTGAGGCTTTGCAGAGGCTCAGGTTTGTTACAGGCACACTTGTCTCTGTAGCAGCATGGGAGTGCCTGGCCTGCAGCCCCGGGCAGCCCCACATGTATCTGTGGCACTGGAAGAAGCAGTGTGACACATCTGGGTAAGGAAGTTGCCATCCCCAAGATGTGGGATGGAGGATCTTAACGCAAACAGAACACAGGTAATATTTGCAGCTACATTTTGAACCGATCTGAAGTGGCAGAAGTGGGGAATAAGTTAGCCAGAAAGCAGAAAGTTACTTATTCCATGAGTGACAGGTTCGTAGTTAGCAGCCAGAACCACCAGGTGTAGTGATTTTAGTTATGAAGGTAGTTTGACGTTTGTAAAAATCAGTGTGTGTACCACCCTGAGTTGTGTAATCCTTGTGCCACAGGCACAAATATTCCCTGCTGCTTCTCTCTCATTGTCAACATATTTGGAGTCCAGAGAAGAACCACTATTCAAAAATACCAAGTATTGCAGGCCTTCCATACACTGCAGAGCTGGACTCTGCGCATGGCCACCAGTGAGGGTGAGCTCCAATGGGTTACATGTTCAGGGACCTTTTCTGTGTGATTGCTGCAGACTTATTCTCAAGTTCAGGGATACAGCAGCATCACTCCTTGGCGCTCCTTGCCCAGGAGCAAACCCTGAATTACAGACTGCAGACAAGGCGCTCAGTCTGAATTAAACTGTATTTACCAAATGTAAATGATGTTGCTGGAGAGAAGTCACCCATGAACTAAGCCAGAATTCTGGCTGGTTTCCATTGATGGAAGGGTCAGAAAAGTAACACCTATAAATAAAGGTGTTAGCATTGACATTAATATTAAACTAAATGTCTATTAGAAATACAGAAATGGGAATGACCTTTCTTTTTCAAGCCCAGTATCCCCTGCTGTTTCAGGCTACCAAATAAATAAACTCTTTCATAAACTGATGACACTTAGTTTCTGAAGGCAGCAAATTGCAGGATCAGCATCTTGGTGTTTGCAGAGTAAGACTGCACAGGGGGGAAGGCACAGGTAGGGACTATACAGAAGGAAGATGTACAAGAAGGGTTTTAAGCTCGAACCAGAAGATTTACAGGCTCTCATGTAATCTTGATTGTGCTGCCTTGTGTACGTATTCCTTGTATAAAAGATGCATAGGTTGTGTTACAAAAATAGCATGGAGTTGAATCAGGAAGGAGTTTATCTTGATGTGCACAGTGGATGTCTAACTTTTGATGGGCAACTCTGCAAAACAAGAAAGTTTCTTTTTCAAGATAGTTTCTTTTCTAATGTAGGTTCTTTCTGAACACCGAACAAAAACTTTGTTCTGGGGGGGAGAAGGAGAAAGGAGTTGTTCCACATGTCCCTGAGGCCTGAAATCTAGCAACCTGGAATGCTGAATCTGTGGTAGGGGACAAATGTGCTGCTGATGTGGCTGTGCGCAAGTGGAACTGCTGCTGGCCTGACTGAAAAGGTGAGCCCTTGTGCTACAACTGCTCATCAGATCTGCTTTCCACTGTGGAAAGCAACCTGTGTGAGCACCCTTGTGCTGTGACAAAAAGATAGAAGACATAGTTCGTTCTCTTAGTGCTTCTGCACAAGTCTTGTACATCAGATCCTGAAAATTATTTGAATTTAAACTTACATGGTAACAACTATCAGCTCTTACATGCCAAAATCTTGGTGTGTTCACTTCCTAAAGAGCTTTGGAATTTTCTGGAATTTCAGGTTGTCCCTCTTCAGAGCAGTAACTGTACAGGCAGTAGAGAAAATACATCCCTGTTTTCTTGATAACCCCAGCACCTTCACTGACTTGACTCCCACAGTTCCTGGGAATCTCCAAGTTGATTTGTTTTGTAAGGAAAGCATTTGTCATGTTTTGTGTTTGGTTGAATCTGCTACTTCACAGAAATTAAAAAACAAAACAAAACAAAACAAAACCACATGAATGTTGCCACTGGAAAACTCTTGGCCCCCACCCTTCCTTAGGAAGGAATTCCCACTCTGCTCTGTTTTTGTGTTTCAGGCTTCTCTTGCAGCTCATTTATCAACTGACGTGTTTTCTGGCTTTGCAGAAGAAGATGACTGTGATGACTCAAGGACATCTCCTTCAATGCTTTCTGCTAATTCTGAGGTAACAAGTGCAAATGCAGCACTGACAGTACTCCCACACCTTAGGAAATCAGGAACAGAGCTAGCATCCCTTAATTAACTTTTTCTTTGATGGCTTTACTTCAATTAATAACACATTTAATGCAGTTGCAGTACTTTGTGATTCATATTGTCATTTAGCACAGAGACCAGATTTTATGTATTAATCATAAATGTTCTCTACTGTTTCAGCATGGCTTTTCTAAATTATTTTCCGATTCTTCTGTTTGTCAGTTTGGCCAGTTCTGACTTTGCCACCATAAGAACAAATTAAGGGGAATGGGGCTGATTTATCATTGGTTTTGTCATAATATAAAGATGATAAATTGAGCTGCTACTGCTAAATTGGAAATATTCCTGTAACTAGAGCTCTACTAAGTATTAACCAGTGTGTCTACTATTAAGCAGGATGCTTGCAAGATTCCTGATGTTCACAGATACCCCATCACAGTGCCAACCTACAGGATGTCATGTCAGTGTTTCCATTGAAGCGTCTCAGAGTCCACTAACCAAGAGCAGGCACCTTTAATGACCTGAACACACAGCAGGTGGAGAAACTGTTGGTGTACTGATCAGATAAATGGGATCTCTTAGAATGTTTTCAATCTAGAACTATATAATAGTCCAAGAAAATATTTCATACACAAAAAGAAGAAGAGCATTAATGGTGGAGTGCAAGACCATAGAAGTAAAAAAGGCAGAACTCCTGAAATGCCTGCAGGTACCTGTGACAGGTAGTCCCACCGTCAGCTTTTCAGCTCAGCTCTGAACTGAAGGAAGGCAATGAGTGAGTGCGTGGAGTGTTTGCTATGTGACATGGCACACTGGGTGGTGCTAACGAACTGGTAATCGCAGCTATCTTCCCTTTATTGGGTGTGAGGCAACGGAGGCCCGAGGGTCGGGTGCCTCTGAATCCGCTCAGGAGTTGTGACTGCATTAAGAGCCTGTGCGGAGGCAGAGAAACAGAAGTTGGAAGAGACATCAGTGGTGCTCCTGAGGCATCCCTTTGAAGCTTAGACTGTGCTTTTGGGAAAAATGCTGTCAAAAAGAAAACTGGAACCGTGAGCAAAGAAACTGCCTATATTTTGTGCGTGCTTACTGCTCTTGTGTTCAAAGAAGAGAAGGTTCGACACCCTCTGCAAGTAAGTAGGTTTGTATTAAGGCACTCAACTTCAGTTCCTTTTTTTCATATCCTCTGAATTAATTTGCTGAAAAATGAAGAAGTGCAAAGAGCATCAAATATGTTCTGCTGTCAGTCGTGCTATTGCACAGTTGATACCTGGTGTCAGAATCTCACAGTGCAGCTTCACGTATTATAATTAGTTTACTGTTATTGGCAGTGCAGCTTGGAAATCAGAACTAAGCCCTATAAGAAACTACTTCATGCCAATGCTCCCATTGCTTTCCCTGAATTTTCCTTCATTACTCTTCATTATAAGCCTACATTTATGAAGGAGAATAGTTAGATCTAATTTATTTACTATAAACTGTTCTTAGGAAGAAAAGTGTTGTAGACCATTTTAGTTCAGCCAGATTAAATACTGTTTTCCGACTTGTACTGAGAAGAAAAATCACTTCTTTATTCATAATACCACAAACTATAAGGAAAGAGAACAATGAGAGATGACCCCTTTATGAATATGCAAATGATCCAAGAGTCCGTGCAAAGAGATGTGGGAGAATACAAGGAAATAACCTTCATTATTTAGGTTATTTGTTTTCTTGACTGGAATAGTATGCTCTAGCTTAGCTGAGTGTCTCAATAGCTATATGTGAAGTATAGGATAGGAAAACCTGTGTCTGCAGGTCTTCCTTCCTCAAAGACAAAAATCAGGAACAGGGAAATATCCTTCCCTTGGCAGGCAGGTTAGAACAGGACAGCCAAAGTATTTGGGAGGAGACATCTTGATTCAGCCATTCTCTGTCAGGTGCCGCATCAGATGATACAAAAAATCACGCTGCATTCCTCTTCTTGTTTATACTTTGTCCCTGGCTGTCCTTATTAACAATTTGGAGTGTAGCATCTTTGGCAAGAAGTGTGGTGTTGCACCACTGATACAGATTAGGACTGGTCCTGCACAGCAGTAAATTGTACCAGGGCTGGGCAGTTCTGAGTAGGGAAGCTGCAATTACTCCTTCCCCTCAGAGTATGAGGATCAAAGAATGCAAAACTGGGGCCAAGCTTTTTTACTGGGAACAACGAGTGGGACTCAGCTGACTGCCATATGTGTTACAATGGTACATTTACTTCTAAATTCTGAATTACCACCATGGGAAATGTGTGCAGGCGTCCTGGGCCAGAATTTGGAGATTAGCCTAATACTATGTTTTTTAAACGCATCTGGGTCCTATTATGTTGCTGTGTAATGATTTTCACAGAATCATCATTGCTTACTATATGAAGAAAGGTCATTGTCTGTATCAGTTTCAGCATGGTATTATAGAGCAACACATTTGAGTGCAAGATCAGTGCATCTTGCTAAGGGCAGAATACAACAGGTTGTTGAAATGTTCAAATATAAGGCCAGAGGTTATAAAATGGCATCTGTATGGAAATTTCAGAAGTCAAGTCCAGAGAGTTCCTGAAAGTATTAGTTTGGTTTAGAAAATAGTTTACGAAAGTAACATAACTGAAAAAGCAGTAAAGGCTGAAGTTTGATGTATCTTTGATCTAAAATGCCTCAGTACTCTTAGCATATATAGGAACAACAGCATGAAACCCCTGTGCAGTTCTAACTCAGCAGGAGTCCCCTTGCAGGTAGTAATCAAAAGTGCAGGGCCAATATCAAGGGGCAGCGCATACTTTCTGTATTCTGCGAGTTACTTGCTTTAATCTTTTCAGGAGCCCCAGACTCTCAAGATGTTTCCCATATCCATCAAACAACATGAAGGCCAGGCTAAGTCTGATATTGCTTTGTGAGAACATCATTCAATTTCATTGTTCCAAAACAATTGTTACATTAGTTTGAAGGTGGATAGTTGGATATAGGCAACTCTTTTGAAAGACTTTCTATGTTTAAATGCTTCAACTCACCTACTGGAAGCGTTCTTAGGAGAAAAGTTGCCCCATATTCTTAGCCTGGTGTCTTTGGGCTCATTCCTGAGATTACAGTCAAGTTTCTACATAATTTTTTTTTTTTGCAGGAAAGGGATCGGGAATGCCTGCCTCTACCATGTATGTTTTCTAATGGATGCACAGCATCTTTGAATGAGAAATCAAATAACATTACACGGATTGGTAAGTAGTAAGTTTCTATTGTTACCTTCTCTGCAGTGGGAGAGCTGTACCACTGCAGCTCCTTCCACTTCAGAAAGTTATTCCTGCCTTTCAGTGCATGTGAAAGACTAATCAGGCTCTTGTGCTCCGGTTTTATGTGTGCTATTGTTCTTTAGGAGGTGTAGAACTTTGCCTGAGGTATGCTGAGCCAGCATTCCCTTATATTTCTAGTACTGCAGTTCATGGACAATAATTATTCTGTAAAACGTCAAATAGTAAGGAATTCTTTGCTGTGAATTCTAGCCTGTAAATAGGCATGGCTGCAAGCATGTGATATTAGGTACAAAGACTTTTGGGAAAGAATGGAAGGAGTAGTTTTATACAAAGACTGAGTTATAAGTGCAAGCAATAGATCATGTTTCTTATGCTATCTATCCAGTATATCTCTGTATTCAGATTTCCAGTGATGTTTTTAAACATTTAAAATTCATTTTCAGATATTACTAACTCTAGTTAATAGAGTTATTAGTCTCTTCTCTTACTCCAGTCTCTTCTTAAATACCATTATCCAATGATGTTCTTTAAATGTGCATGAAATCCAAATATGTCTAATTAAACTAAGTGGATTCTAAGCTTGATGCATCTTCCAAGGCACTGCTACGTCTCTGATCTGCCCTGAATTGTTAATTTATGAATTTGTAGCTGTGATATAATTTCTACGTGGTCTGTATTGCAGAGGAAGAATCCTCCATGCACTCCCGGTCAGGCTCTAAGACAAGACTTAAACCAAAAGTTTATAGTTATCCAAATTATCAGAAGTCTAATAAGAACACTGAGCTATTTGGAAAGGACTTTTTATCAAGCTGCACCCTAATTCCTAATCCCTGGAGGCATTCTGAGCAACTTGACTGAGGTGTCCCCATTCATTGCAGGGAAGTTGGACTGGATGACCTTTAAGGGTTCTTTCCAATTCAAATGATTGTATGATTCTATTATTCTAAATGGTGTTCAACATTTATTTAGACAATGTGACTCCATTTCAGAATTCCTCAGATATTTTGAATTGATAAAAGAACCAGGAGTTAAAACTATCACTGAGATTCAGACAGTTTGTCATTCCATTCCACTCCTGATCTCAGGTTGGCTGTTTTACTTTAGTATTGTGTTTTAGCTCAAAATATTAACCTGCTTATTAAACCATGGGCAATATTAAATTTGCACATGTTGCCAGAAGAAATGAAGTCAGTCTAAACACCATCAAAAAGTGAATGAAAGCTCAATAGTTGTAGGAAACTTGGGAGTACAAAACACAGCTGAATACAGAAAATCTGTATTTTTTGCTAAAAAAAAATAAATTGTTAAATTTTGTAGAAAAAACACTTGATTTTGAGATTAAAACAAAAGCCTCTTTTCAGGTCTTTTTATATCCAGCTTGTAGAACTCAAACCTTAACAATGTGAGCAATGTTAGGCTGGCTATCAGCTAGATTATGGTTTCCTCAGTTATTGCAATAAAGAGTTATTGGCAAAGCACAGTGTGATGCTAATGAGGTGAAGAGACTTAATGGGATGTTAAAGCAACTTGTAAAAGTGGAACAACTGCAAAAGACATTGGGTATAGCTTTACCTTGAATATCTTTGAACTGTGTGGCTGGTAAACTACCTGATGGACTGGACACTTGGGACAGGTCACCTCTCCCCTCCTCCCCTTTACCCTCCTCTCCCTTTCCCTCCTCTCAAAATCCAGGTTAGATTTCTGCCTCACAGCAGTGGCCTCAGCATCAGCCCCTTTCACTGGATGTCATGGTTTTGTAATTTTGTAATTTTGCTATCAGTATTCCACATCATAACATCATGTCAAGTATGGATACTTCTGTTGAATGTGCAGTCCACAGAAGAAGACTACATATCCCAGAGAACAACAGGAGTAACAATAAGTCACGGGACCAGGACTCTATATAATCTCGTTCCCAGGCTGGAGTGCCCTCCTTCTTCTCTCGAACTTCTCGGAGAGTGGGAAGCGTTCCAGCCGTGTCGCCTAGAGTTCAAAGTAGGCCTCTCGGTTTTCGGAGACTCTCTCTCTCTCTGTTTCGTTCGATTTGTTAGCCTTAATTATATTATATTGTGTTATCTTGTATTTCGATATCATATTTAGTAAAATAAGTTTTTCCTCCTTAGATTGTCGCTGTTTTATCCCACTCCCCTTTTCCCCCTCCTTTCCAGGCCCCGGGGGGGGGGGCGTGGGGTGGCTTCCCCTGTCACGGGCATAGGTAAATCTAAGTAACCCGTGACAGATTTTTTGGTGGAGAATGCGGGCATAGAGCTTTTTAGCTTTTAGAACAACTCTCTCTTTGCTCTTAAAGAGCTTCGTTACGGGAGTGTTGGGAGTGTTATCTTTCCGTAGCTGCTCACAGAGAACGTGACCTTGAAATACCAGACAAATTGTCAACATTAAGGGCTGCTGCACATTCTCAGCATTGCTATCTAACTTTTGTGTAGAAAACAAAGGGATTTCTTTCTCCCTTAGAGCAAAGCTAGCTAGCTCTGACTTTTACAGAGCCTGCCAGCTATGAATCCACTCTTCATCCCAGTTGCTCTGTTTAAGGGATTGAAAGCAATTATGATCTTCTTAAAGTATTGGTCAACTATTAACACCATAATTTGGTGTTGTGGAATTGTGCAGATATATAGCCTAATAAGGTGGATACTGATGGAGACACCTGCCTGGTACTTTTACGAGATGTGGTATGGTCAGAATTTTGGCATCTACACCTCAGATGGAATTGTGAATCTTACAAACACTTGCATCCCAGATGGAACAGGCAATTTTACAAATACTTGCATCCCAGATGGAACAGGCAATTTTACAAAAACCACCATGTTTAATTCATTGTACAGGCTAAAAAAACCCTTTTTATTTGGGTTGTACTCTCAGATTTCCACACGCTTTTCAATAACTGAGATAGGGTTCATACTTGCACTCATGTTATCACTATCAATGCATGCATATATGTTCCTATGCATTCGTTCTATGCGGAAGTCCCCTCCAGAACCAGAGAATGATGACTGGCAGGGAATATGGAAAGGTTTAGGAAAAGTCTTAGAAGCATGGGGACCCGCAGTGTCATGGGATTTCACTCTTGAACACCTAAGGGACCCTAAGAAATTGAGTATTTGGGTCAGAGATCTAAGGAGGTAAACCTTATGTGGGGTTTGGCTTATGCATACCGTGCTTTGTATCATACTATTCTGGAGAGAGAGAGTTTCCGATCTGAGATTCAAGCCCAAGTTAATTCTGATCAGTCACAGGAGGCATCAGTAGCAATATCAGTTGCCCCTGTGGAAGGCAAGAAATGGAAACGGGTGTCCACGCGTCTAGAACGAAAAGAAGGAGAAGCACAGGGGGGGGCTGCAGAAGACCCAGGTGCCGGGCATGGAGCAGTACCGAAAAAAGCAAAGGCAAAAACCAAGAGGCATGAAGAAGAGACTGATGATGAGGAGGAAATCACCTATTGTCGACCTCTGAAGCTGACTGAAATCCAAGGCTCAAGAAAGGAGTTCACACGGCGTCAAGATGAAGGTATCCTTGCTTGGTTGCTTCGCTGCTGGGACAACGGGGCCAACAGCTTGTCTCTAGATGGTAATGAAGCTCGCCAACTAGGAAGCATTGCCCAAGATGCAGGTATCGACAGAGGGATTAGCAGATGTTCGGATGGAGCTGCCACTCTCTGGTTGCGGCTGTTAGAAGCCGTGAGAGAAAGGTACCCCTATAAGGATGCTTTGAAGCCTAAATTTGATAGTTGGAATACCGTCCAAAAAGGTATTCAGCGCCTGAGGGAATTGGCCATGGCGAAAATGTTGTACAGCCCTGATCCAAGCGAACTTGACCCTGAGAGAGTGAGGGCCGATCCTGACATGTGGCAGAAAATCACAAGTACAGCACCAGAGAGAATTGCACAGTCATTGGTATCAGGATCTAAAGGATTCGTGGACAGATGGCCCCGAGTTGTTGAGCTGATTATAATGCTTCAAACCATCGATCAGCAGCTCCCCCAACTGCATGCCGCAGTTTCTGCCATCTCACGGCTAGAAAACCGAGTAGATGAAATGTGCAAGAAATTGTTTCCATCAACTAATTGTAATGATCCTGTAATAGTATCAGAAACAACTGATGAAGGTCAATCCTCGTACGGGCCACCAGGTCTAATGAAGGATCTGATCAAACTAGACCAGTCCTACTCCCCACCTGCATCATCAAAAGTCTCAGCTGTTAAACGCACACGCTTCCCAGCTCGAGCAAAGAACAACAGTACGATTGCACCGCGTGTTTCCATGTGGCGCTACCTACGTGACCGTGGAGAAGACATGAGGAAGTGGCATGATCAGCCTACTTCTGCACTACGAGCACGGGTGAAAGAACTGCTAGACATACCAACCACCAGTGGAGTTGCTCCAGTCATCACAGGTAACCAATAGAGGGGCCCTGCCCTCAGTCAGGGGAGGGAAAGGGATAATAGAGTTTATTGGACTGTGTGGATTCGATGGCCTGGCACATCAGAACCACAGGAATATAAGGCGCTGGTGGATACCGGTGCACAGTGCACCCTAATGCCCTCCAGTCATGAAGGGACAGAATCAATCCATATTTCTGGAGTGACTGGGGGCTCTCAAGAATTGACTGTGCTGGAGGCTGAAATAAGCCTCACTGGCAAAGACTGGCAAAAACATCCTATTGTGACTGGCCCAGGGGCTCCATGTATACTGGGTATTGATTACCTCAGAAGGGGGCATTTCAAGGATCCTAAGGGGTATCGATGGGCCTTTGGGATAGCTGCTGTAGACATGGACAACATTAAGCAGCTGTCTGTTTTGCCTGGCCTGTCAGAGGACCCGTCTGTTGTGGGGCTGCTACGAGTAAAAGAGCAGCAGGTACCGGTTGCTACAAAGACAGTGCACAGACGGCAGTATCGCACCAACAGGGATTCCTTGCTCCCCATTCATGATTTGATTCGCCAGTTGGAGAATCAGGGAGTGATCAGTAAAACTCACTCACCTTTTAACAGTCCCATATGGCCAGTGCGTAAAGCCAGTGGAGAATGGAGGCTGACAGTAGACTACCGTGGCCTGAATGAGGTCACACCCCCATTGAGCGCTGCTGTGCCGGACATGTTGGAACTCCAGTACGAGCTGGAGTCAAAAGCAGCCAAATGGTATGCCACCATTGACATTGCCAATGCCTTCTTTTCTATTCCTTTGGCCGCAGAATGCAAGCCACAGTTTGCCTTCACCTGGAGGGGCATTCAGTATACTTGGAACCGTTTGCCCCAGGGGTGGAAACACAGCCCAACCATTTGCCATGGGTTGGTCCAAACTGTACTGGAACAGGGTGGTGCTCCTGAACACCTGCAGTACATTGATGACATTGTTGTGTGGGGCGATACAGCAGAAGAAGTTTTCACAAAAGGAGAGCAGATAATCCGGATTCTTCTACAAGCTGGCTTTGCTATTAAGCGAAGCAAAGTAAAAGGACCTGCCCAGGAAATTCAGTTCTTAGGTATAAAGTGGCAGGATGGACGTCGTCACATCCCAACAGATGTGATCGACAAAATCACTGCCATGTCTCCACCAACTAGCAAGAAAGAGACACAATCTTTCCTGGGTGCAGTAGGCTTTTGGAGGATGCACATTCCAAACTACAGCCTCATTGTAAGCCCCCTTTATCAGGTAACGCGGAAGAAGAATGATTTTGCATGGGGCCCTGAGCAGCAGCAGGCTTTTGAACAGATTAAACAAGAGATAGCCCGTGCTGTAGCCCTGGGGCCAGTACGGACTGGACAGGATGTAAAGAACATCCTCTACACTGCTGCTGGAGAGAAAGGCCCCACTTGGAGTTTGTGGCAAAGAGCCTCAGGAGAGACCCGAGGCCGACCCCTGGGATTCTGGAGTCGATCATATAAGGGGTCTGAAGAGTGCTACACTCCAACTGAGAAGGAGATCTTAGCTGCGTATGAGGGGGTTCGGGCTGCTTCCGAAGTAGTCGGGACTGAAACACAGCTCCTTTTGGCACCTCGACTGCCAGTGCTGAACTGGATGTTCAAAGGACAGGTTCCCTCCACCCATCATGCTACTGATGTCACCTGGAGCAAGTGGATTACGCTGATTACACAGCGAGCGCGAATGGGAAACCTCAATCGTCCAGGAATCCTAGAGGTAATCATGGACTGGCCTGAAGATAAAAAGTTTGGAACATCACCAGCAGAAGAGGTATCACGTGCTAAAGAGGCCCCACCATACAACGAATTACCAGAAAATGAAAAGAAATATGCCCTATTCACAGACGGATCATGTCGCATTGTAGGGAAGCATCGCAAATGGAAAGCTGCTGTGTGGAGCCCCACACGACAGGTTGCAGAGGCCACTGAAGGTAAGGGAGAATCAAGTCAGTTTGCAGAGGTAAAAGCTGTCCAGCTGGCCTTAGATGTTGCTGAACGGGAGAGGTGGCCAATGCTGTATCTTTATACTGACTCATGGATGGTGGCAAATGCCTTATGGGGGTGGTTACAGCAGTGGGAACAAAATAACTGGCAACGGAGGGGAAAATCTGTTTGGGCCGCTGAACTATGGAAGGACATTGCTTCCCGAACAAAGAATATGGTTGTAAAGGTGCGTCATGTGGATGCACATGTGCCCAAAAGTCGGGCTACTGAAGAACAACAAAACAACCATCAGGTAGATAAAGCTGCTAGAATTGAGGTGGCTCAAATCGACTTGGATTGGCAGAATAAGGGCGAATTATTTCTAGCTCGATGGGCTCATGAGACCTCAGGCCATCAAGGAAGAGACGCAACATATAAGTGGGCCAGAGACCGAGGGGTGGACTTAACCATGGACGCTATTGCGCAGGTTATTCATGATTGTGAAACATGTGCCATAATTAAACAAGCCAGAAGGATGAAACCTCTCTGGGAGGAAGGGCGATGGCAAAAGTATAAATATGGGGAGGCGTGGCAGGTTGATTATATCACCTTGCCACGATCTCGCAGTGGTAAGTGTTATGTACTCACTATGGTAGAGGCAACCACTGGGTGGCTTGAAACATACGCAGTACCCCATGCAACTGCTCGAAACACCATATTAGGTCTTGAGAAACAAGTCCTGTGGCGACATGGCACCCCAGAAAGAATTGAATCTGATAATGGGACACATTTCAAAAATTCTCTTATAAATACTTGGGCCAAAGATCATGGCATTGAGTGGATTTATCATATTCCCTACCATGCACCAGCTTCTGGTAAAATTGAACGATATAATGGGTTGTTGAAAACTATGTTGAAAGCAATGGGTGGTGGAACATTTAAGCACTGGGAGAAGAATCTGGCAGAAGCCACTTGGCTGGTCAATACTAGAGGATCTGTCAATCGTGATGGTCCTAGTCAATCTAGCCCCCTACACACTGTAGAAGGAGATAAGGTCCCTGTTATACATGTAAAGAACATGTTGGGAAAAGCTGTTTGGGTCCTTCCAGCTTCTGGAAAGGGCAAACCTATCCGTGGAACTGTCTTTGCCCAGGGACCTGGGTGCACTTGGTGGGTAATGCAGAAGGATGGGGATGTTCAATGTGTGCCACAAGGGAATTTGATGCTGGGGGAGTGCAGTCAATAATTTTATGTATCTATATATATATATATATGTTTGCATGTGTAGTGTATTTTAGTTATTATAGTTGTACATTTAGTTATGTTACATGCAATTCTACTATTTAGCTATCACAATTTTACATACGTGTATATATATGTATATATATGTATATATTAACCATGATGTAATAATGTAGAATAAGGGGTGGAATGTCATGGTTTTGTAATTTTGTAATTTTGCTATCAGTATTCCACATCATAACATCATGTCAAGTATGGATACTTCTGTTGAATGTGCAGTCCACAGAAGAAGACTACATATCCCAGAGAACAACAGGAGTAACAATAAGTCACGGGACCAGGACTCTATATAATCTCGTTCCCAGGCTGGAGTGCCCTCCTTCTTCTCTCGAACTTCTCGGAGAGTGGGAAGCGTTCCAGCCGTGTCGCCTAGAGTTCACAGTAGGCCTCTCGGTTTTCGGAGACTCTCTCTCTCTCTGTTTCGTTCGATTTGTTAGCCTTAATTATATTATATTGTGTTATCTTGTATTTCGATATCATATTTAGTAAAATAAGTTTTTCCTCCTTAGATTGTCGCTGTTTTATCCCACTCCCCTTTTCCCCCTCCTTTCCAGGCCCCGGGGGGGGGGGGCGTGGGGTGGCTTCCCCTGTCACGGGCATAGGTAAATCTAAGTAACCCGTGACACTGGAACAGTCCCACTTTGTAAAATGTACTTAAATATTCATGGAGCTAACTGGTGATAGAAAAACACAATGCTCTAGTTTGGTGGTTCAGTAACTCTCTTGGGGAGGGTGGGGACATTAGTTCTAGTTCCAGTGAATGTGTAATTATTTGTGCAAAGTAGAACAGTGTCAACAGAAGAAGTAACAAGTCCTGCCCCTCAAAATTTCCTTGCAGGAATAAGGAAAGCTAAAGAAACAATAATGTATTTGCCAGAAGTCTGCCAAGCAGAGTTAACAACAGTTTAAACAAACTCTTAAAATAATTTACGGATTATTCCTGAAATAGCTAGGCTTTGGGATGAATAGATGTTCTTCCACATCTCAGAGACAGGCCTTGTTCCTTATATTAAGTGAACAGACCTTTCATCCTCCAAAGCAAAACAGCTCTTAAAATAGAAATCATTCAGAGCATATTTTAAGTTCTTAGCATCTCATAATATCATAGCTCTATCCTTGCTCCTATTGACATCAATGGAAGGAAAAACAGTATTTATATGTCCCACAAGCAGATCTGTCTCTTGGAGAATGCTGCTCTATAATGGTTTGTGACTGACAGGAATAGAGAACTCTTGAGACCTGCCTGCCAGTTGAATAGTCAAGGTTGTACAGAGCTCTAGCAGTAATGTTTTTGCAGTGTAATTGCTGAAGGCATCAAGTGAGACAAGATTCTTAGGTACAGATGAGTTTTCTTTGGAGCAACAGAAAAGACAGGCTACATTTCAGGCAGACAAATCCTCATTCAGAGCTAACAAGAAGGCTCAGACTTCAAGAAACACACAGGCTGAGGAGAACTGCTTTTACTTTATCTCAGTTTGAGATTAGTGACACACTTTTCTAACACTTTCTTATAGTCTGTCTGAGTGAGGATTAGAGAACTCACAAAAGATGTAGGAGGAGCAGGCTGGAGCGGGAGGGAATTTGCTTCAAAGGATGAACACCTTTGAGTTCGTCTGCCCAAAGCCCAGAGAGTTTGGTGCTAGGACCTTGTTCATCACTCTGCTTTTAATCTCCCCCAGGTCTCCTATCTCTTCCAGTTGGGCTGTCATGCTGTATGTGCTGGTTCTGTACAGTCAGACACTAGATGCAGGCAGTGGGGAGTATGGCACAAACTTCCTTTTTGGTTTCCCTCTTTCCACCATCTCCCAAATCTACAGGTGGATCATTGCCAAAAACATCTGGAGGCCTCTGGTGAGTGACACTGACTGTATGAATTTAGCTGGGGAACAGAGAACTACTGTTACCCCAGCAAGCTTTTCAATACTGACTGAAGCTACATAAGATAACAAAATGAAGAACTCAAAAGAGAATAGATTTTCCTGGGGCTTCTGTGCAAATGAATTTACTGTATATGTCTGACTTTGGGCCAGACTGACAAAAAAATGGTCCTGGGACTTAGAAATTCACAGCACCTGGCTTTAAGGAAAGAGTAAAAATCTAAGAGGCTTAAAGCTTTAGTCACTGAAGCCAGAACTGTTTGAAAATTGTTTTTGATGTTCAGTTGTAAACAGTGTATTAAGTCATATTACAGTATCCTTAGAGTCACATCCCTTTTGTTAGTCATTTGTTTTGTCAGTATGATGCCTTTCACAAAACAAAAACCTTCAGAGTGTGGAAGGTCTTTTGGGGGACTGTGAAATTAAAACACAACATCATCTGACAATCTGGAAAGAAAATATTGACTGCAGAAAAATACATGACCTTTAATCTTTAAAGGCTGTACTTCCAGATAAGATGAAAACCTTGGATTAAAGATTTTCAGTGAAACTTTTGAAGGAAAGCCACTGTAAAATCAGAGAAGTCTAAGTCTTGGAACTCAGAAATGGAAGGGGCAGATCCTTTATTTATATATATTTCTTGTGCAAAAATCTATGAAAGAACAAGCAGGTGTCAGCAAGATACAGAATCCTCCAAGGGATTCTGTGATGAGTATTCAAAAGTTAAGGAGTTAAATATTATATATACTCTGGCAGATGGAAGGAGAATGATTGAGCAGCGGGAGCTGTGTTGGATTTGTTATATATAGCTGATAGAGCAGCTGAGCAAGTACAAATCGGTGCAGAATCTTAATTAAGATTTAGATCAATGAAACATTTCAGCTGGGAGAGTATACCTGGATTCTGAACTAAGGATGAACAAAACCTATATTATTGCAAATAATAAAAAGGTGTTAGTAATTCTGAAGTTGTAGGAAGGAATTACAAAATTAGGGCAAATTAGAGCTGGCAGCTTTCCTGTGTGGGGCTGGTCAGCAACTCAGGCCCTTTTCTCCTGTAAGAGATCAATTACTCTGTCAGGGTCTGAAGCGATTGTGGTGGTCATAAACATGATGCTAACACATCTTTCCAGCGCTATGTTCCTACTGAAATTCAGTGTGAGGACTCCAAGGGTGTCTTTCAAATGTGTCCCAATGCCTCTCCATTACATTACTAAATTCCTTGAGGCGAAGGAAAACAGTTAACCCTGTGTTACAGAGAAGAAAAGGAGGGTCAGTTGTATACGTCTACTCTGAATATGCCATAGTTTAATTTGGCATATAACTCAGAGAGCCATGAAGTCTGACACCTCAGCAAAAACTCTTTTCCCTCCAGTAAATCTATGTTGTCACTTGAACTCTGCATAGACTTGAAATAGCTATTCAGATGGGCACTACTAAGAACATTGCACTGTAATGCCAACTGGACTAGAGAAATGAGTCAGGAATATTACCCACAGCAAAGAAAGCTGAGCAACAGCTTCTCTCAAATCTTTAGTTTGTTTCATTAATGGCTAGTCCCAATGCTACTGATGCTCCATCAACTTAATCTCTGTATGAAGGTAATTTAAGGGAATGTGGGAATTTCCAACAAAATTGTTTGAGTTAAGGGACAATGTTGGGAAAGTTATATTTCCTGTTACATTCCTATTTTCTCCATTATGTCCTCATCATAAAAGAAAAATCTTTGAAAACACAATTCCAAGCAAAGTCTGTAATTCAAGACATAACATCAGCAAATCCTCTCCACTTATAAAAGGCCTTAAGATAAATCTAGAGTTCAGTGCACACTCTGATAATTCATGTAAGGGTAATTGTAAATATTTCACTGTAACTCACTAAAAGGGCATTGTAGATGAGAAAACTGTTCACCATGTGTTCTTACCATGTCACTAGCATCACTGTTGATGACATTAAGTCACTGTTTACTACATTAGCTATAATCTAATGCAATGCTTCCTGTGGCAGATCCAGAGCTGGAATAGCTGAACAGATTGTGGTGGTTCTAATATTAGAATCCTGTTATGTTTGCCATTGAGCATAATAGATGGGGCTTTTAGTCCAGAACATTTCTCTGACTCTTAGATGAGAGAAAATCCTTACAGCTGTTATCAGAACATATGGTCAGGCCTGCACATGCTCATTGATCAAACTTGCTAATCTATCAGTCGTGTTGAGATATGCAAAACATCTGTAAACATAGAAAGGACGGCTGATACCCTAAGAACAAAATCTGATGAGAAAATACAATAAATTGTGCTATTACTAAAGCAAATTCTTCAGAGTCTAGAATTTTACTCTGAAGGACTTTTTATATATGGATAGATTATGAGTAGACTTATTTTAGATACTGTTCCTGAAACATCCAAGAAAGCTTTACTTAAATAAATAGACTGCATGATGGAATAAATATATTCAGTTTTCAGTGGCCTGTGTGGGAATACATAGACTACAATATTATAGGATTCAGCTGGACGTGCAGGCATGACCGCGTGTTGCGTTTTAACCATCCTGGTGGGATGTGGGGTCATCTATTTACTCTTGTTTAGTGTTAACAGAAGCAGTATAAGACAGGAAGAGAAGATAATCAAGTAGGCCATCCGAAGAAAATGCAACATTTCTATTCTTCTACCAAATCTGCACTAAGTATAATTGCACTAAGATAGCAAGACTGATGATAACAGGGCTCTACTTCTGTGAATCATTCCACATGTCCTGAAAGGTCACGGGTAGTGTAGTTATGAAGTCAGTTGTATATCCTGTCTGCATGACAGCAATACATGGAGCTACCCAGTGTGAGCAAGTGTCAGGCAGGTCATTGACACGACACAGAGCCAGGGAGAAACACCCTGCACATGGTACAGGCAATCCTGCTAACTGCTCCACCTGGGTTTGTGCTGGATAAATTCTACCTATGTTCAAGGCAGTTGTCAGAGCTCAGACTTGTCCTGAAGGACCAAAGAAATGTGGATTTCGGCTTCAAATTTGATAAGAGAAGGTGATAACCTTGTAAATTTAGGTTAGGAAGTGAGAAGAATTAAATGGCTGAAGATAACATTTTTGAATGGAAGAAAATAGCATAGTGAGGAGATGTGGAAATGTTTTGATGAGCTGCTAATGAGGCTGCTGAACTGCATGCCTAGTGTCAGTACAAAATGTGGGGGTCATCAGGTAGGTTGCACAGGAGCTCATTCTGTCAAACAGTTTCCCATGCATTGGTGATAAATGTGAAAGAAGACCATGGTCCCTTATACCCTGGCTTCATCAGGGGTTGTGAAGATTATCTGTTTGCCTCCAGGTGGCTCTGGCTTGTGCCTGTGCCCAGAACAGGACTGTTGCAAGGAAGAGGTGTGAACAGGAAAGTGCAGCTGTCTCAGAGGTGCCTTTTGACTTTGGGATGCGTGTTGGGAGTGAAGTGTCACTGACCAAGGTGAACCAGAGCTCCCCAGAGCAGCTCAGAGGTCCTGGCAAGCCAACAGATGGCCTCTAAGTTTGTTGGTGACCACAAGGGCTGTGTGTCAGCTCTGCTTTTTGTGCAGTACAGCCAGTGTGGCAGCTCAAGGGTGAAACTATAAACCAGGGGCAATGGGTGTATTTCTGCAGTTGAAAGAAGAGTCAAAAAGGCTATTTAATGACAAAGCAGAGATTGAATTATAATTGTATGTTGTAATACTTCCACTGATATTTCAAGGTTAGAGCCAGAGAACAGCAGTGTTTAAGTACTTTATAATGTTTTAGGTGTTGATATGGACCCACTGAGAGCTGTATGAAGAAATGTATGTGTGGTTTGACATTAGCTGGAGATGTATTAGGCTGCATTCATGTGGACCAGTCTGAAAAAGGAGTGACAGAACAAAAAGCTGTTCACATCCTGAGGGAGACAGGTGAGCTGCAGCAGTGTGGCTGGGCCATCAGATCAGCAGGGTCAACCCACCAGCTGAGAGCCTCATGATTAGCTCCTGCTCTGCTGGAGCTGCTCCCAATTACTTACCCTAAATTTGTCCTGAGAAATCCTCACCAAAAGCTCTGGGCCAGCAAGGAGCCATTTCTGAACCAATGACTTTCATATGCCCAACCTCGCAGCCTTTCGTGTCCCAGAGGCTGCAAACCTGCACAGGAGAATCCTCAGAATTTTTTCTTTTTGACCTGCTGCACATTTCTTTCCTTGTTTAACACATGTGAATGTTCAACAGATACGTAAATTTAGTAGGTTAGTTAATCTATGTCTGCTGCAGTACATATCTGGTAAGGGAAACAGAAGACATAACCTTATTTTAGTCAATGTGCTTAAGTACAAAGTAAACATAGCAGGACACAGTCCTGCTCTGACTGACTCACTCTGAGTGCAGGTTCCAGGATTGCCTAAGAGGGCAGCGTCATCCCCTCCAAAACAGTTTTTCTTTTCATATGGGATTATATCAGCAAGCAGCTGCCTCTAAGGCATTATTTTTGCCAAACTATCAGGCTATCTGTGCCAGCTTCTCCCTGAAAGCACTATAGAGGCAGGGAATCCCTACCAAGGGGCCCCGGGGCAGCAGAGCTTAGCAGCTGGGGCTGGTGCCCAGCGGAGGGCAGCCCTGGAGGGCAGCGCTTTCCCCAGCTGTGCGTTGTCCAAGCAAAGCAGGGCGGTGGGTGGTGCCTGGTGAGCGCTTCTCTGCTCTGCTCTGTGCACTGAAAATGAGAAATACAGCGGCTGGCTCCCATGGAAAAAATGTGTCCTTGCTGGAGCCCTGGAGCTTCCCTCCTGCTGGCCTGGCTGGAGGGCATCCCTGCACCCAGGGAGCGGTCTGCGCGCTCCTCCTGGCGGCTCTGCTGCTGAGCCTCTGTCCTGCTACACCCACCACCGTGCCGGCCAGCTTCCAAAAATCACTGCAGCCCGTTCTGTTTAAAATAGACGCCGTGCTATGCTGCACTTCACTTGATTTTTACACACATCACCGTGCTCTTGTTTGGATCTGTGAGTTGACTGGAGCAGATAAAGTCCGGATTAGCTGGCCTTTTGCACTGTATGTGTATAATACCTTTCATCTTTTTTAAATTTCAGGATTGTGAAACACAAATAAAACACTGAGATTTCATAGTGCCGGCAGCTGACTTTGAAAATTCAGGTTTGTTTTCTTAAAACTGGATAATATTAACCCTGGTTAGGAAACTCCTGCTGGTTGGCCTCAGTGTGCCCCAAAGGTCTACTGCGCATACAGACTGATGTTGCAAAACTTTGTTCTGAACAGCAGGTGTGGATCTCACTGCTTGGAGTTCACTTGTCTCTGTAAGCAGACAGGGCTGTAATTGCCTGGCTCTCGGACTGTGCTGGGAGGCAACCCCTGTGGGATGGGGGTAGTGCCACATGTGGACCAGTGCAGCATAGAGATCTGAGATGTGCTGTATTCTGTATTCCTTTTGCATCCTCTGTGCCAGTACTGAAGCAGTGTGATTAGGGAATAAGCCTGCTTTTTACCACTCAGAATTATTCTCCCGCCTGTTCGTTCCTTCCAGGCAATGTGCAAAAGGGAAGAGAATTGAATTTGGTGCTTGTCTGTGAATTTAGTTCATGAACCTTTTGAGAAGGAAACCATTCTACTGCTAATCTCTTATGGTACACACAAGATGTCCCCTTGGAGACTTCGTTTGCTGGCCTTTTTCTTGTGGGTTGTTTCATTCATGAGATACTGAGTTTCCAAAATGGCTTTTAAAACAGAGTGCATAATGTTGCATAATAAGCTGGAATTCACTCATGTCTATGGTATAGCTGTCAGCTCTGCCTGACGCTGAAGCCAGAAATCATGACACTTTTAGTGCCTGAAAATCATAAATATTTCTTAGCTATATGTGTGTATTTGGCTAATGAAAAACATCCCTTTGGGTTATTTAAAAGCATCGAGCTGTGTTTGATAGGTGAGCATCCAGTACTTTCCACAGAGGCCTTGTGTTCTGTGCCACTGGTGTAAAGGGCAGATGGTCAGATTCACTGAGGGTCTTCAATCAGTCTGCGTGGAAAAAGCCCCTGTGACTTTCTGAAGGGTAAGCAGTGATTACATGGTAATATTTGAAAGTCCACTAGTTCACTCGTCTTGTGTAAATCTGTGCCAGCAAAGTCAAAGTCAACAAGTCTTGTCAACTCTATGAGATCGTTTTTCACCTTTTTTCCTTTAGTAAGGGAGACCTCATCCAAGGCATGTGGAGCACTACAGAGTGAGTTATAAACAGTATTCAAACTCATGTGAGTTCATGTAAGTAGTTCAGCTTAATGTCTATGTATAGGAATATTCATCACAACTGAGGTCTATACTATTTCACATTCATAATATATATTCACTATATCCTCTGTATTACCGATCATGTCAGGAAAAGAAAATCCTCACGTGTGCTGGCTGCATACTCCTTCTGAGGTGTTATGACTGCTGAATGATGAAGTTGGTCATGATTTGATGTGATCTTAATAATACCAATTCAGTGTTGCATTTGAGCAGGTTTTCCATTCTCACATACCCTGAATTCCTTGTGCTTCATTGAGAACAGTTATATGCAATTATTTTTTGTTATGAAAGTACATCTCAAGTTTAAAATAAAGGATGTAGCACATTTATGTTGGAGTGGAATACTTACAATTTGAAGAAATGAGCTGTATTGCTGAGAAGAAAACTATCCTACACAGTATATTTGACTTCTGTCAAATCTTTGAGCCTGTCTAATGCAGAATGAAACCCAAAACAACACATTCTTTTAAACCAAGTTAGCTAGTGAATGTATTTTGTAGCGCTCAGTAAATGGGATTGCTGTTCCAAACTCCAAGCTATGTTTTTTCTACCAGGCTATGAGAGACGGTGTTTTATTCCTGTAATTGCTACAATTGGAAAATTTGCAGTTCTATTTAATGATTAAATTGGTGCATTTCTAGCTACTACATATGTATTTTTCCCTTTGTTTCATATTAAAATCTTTCAGACAATGGTCTGAAACAAAAATATTTTAAAGAACTGAAGCAGAAGAGGCAGTGTGAACCTTGTGTGAGGTGCTTGGCCTGCCCTCAGTGATGGAGGACAGGATGATGCCTTGGGCTGAATGGCACAATGTGCTGTGCCAGACTCTTGCTGGCAGCATTTCCCTGGCACTGGCTGCTTATTAGGGCTCTGCTTCTATAGCGTGCTTAAATATCAGGAAAGGTTTGCCCCTATGAATGCACAAAGATAAACATATGTGTATAGTAAAGCTAAGCATGTGCTTAGGAGCTTTGCTGAATTTGGGATAGTAAGAAAGAGATTGCATGTGTGTAGAAGTGTATCAGAGAAGCTATTCCAGGAACCTTTCTCTAATTATTTATCTTATTTCTGAGTGCTTCAGATATTGTTGCTTGTTATCCACCCTGATGACAATTCAGAGTTGTTTCTGGGACACTGCTGTGTGCCAGTGTCTGAATTCCATAGCGTGGGGGCACTGGGGATGCAGGGAGCCCTGCTTATCAGCATTTTCCTTCCTGTACTAATGGCATAGACCACTTCCTCAGGACAACAGAGTGGCAAAAAATAGATCTTTCCTAGCAGTGATAGAATAATACATGAGAAGCGTGTTAAACACTAAAAATGAAGGATGACTTTATTTCAGTTTTGACCAGTTGAGAGGACCATGAAAGGACTAGATTTGGGGAGCGAGAAAGGCAGAAATTAGAAAATTAACTCTATAAAAATGTTTAATCTTCAGGAGGACTGTGTAATATTGTTGTTGCTGTTCTCCTATAAAGCATGTATAAAACACCCAAAGGCTGTGCTCCCTGGCAAGAGAAATACTTTTAGCTCCCCACTAAAACTTAAGTGTACTGACCCTCTTGGTAAGAAACCTGCCTTGTAATAGAGATTTCTGATGCAAAAGGGTGCATCTGTAGTGTCTGCCCCAGAAGCTCTTATTACTGAAACCAAGTTCTAGCCTTTGTGGCCGTACTGGTTTGCTTTTTGTTTTCACCAGCTTTTTCATTTTCTAATGAATCATATGAACATACAATGATTTCAGTTGGAAAAGACCTTAAAGGTCATTTAGTTGTGACACCCATGCCATAGGCAGAGACAACTTTGCTAGACCAGGTTGCCCAAAGCCCCATCCAATCTGCTCTTGAATGCCTCCAGGGATGGGGCACCCACAGCTTCTCTAGGCAGCCTGTTCCAGTGTCCTGCCACATTTGTAGTAAACAATTTCATCCTAATACCCAATTAAAATCTACCTTCTATAAGTTTAAAGCCATTACCTCCCTTTTCTGTCACAACAGTCCCTGTTAAACAGTTCTTCCCCATCTTTCCTGCAGGTCCACTTTAAATGTTGGAAGGCCACTGTACATTCTCCTTGGAGCCTTCCCTTTTCTAGGCTAAATAACCCCATCTCTCTCAGTCTTTCTTCATAGGAGGGGTGCTCCAGTCACTTAGTGTCCCTCGTCTGGATCTGCTCTAACATGTCTATGTCTTTGAGCTTTGTCTCCATCTATAGATACTAACAATGCACTATCCTGCCAATGTACTGAGCTGTCTACCAGATTTCTTTTTGTTTTTGTACATATACTGCAGACTTCTAGGGCCATTTGTCAGAAAAGTGATATTATGGTAATAAAATATGTATATTGTCTTCAGATTTCCAGTTTGGTACCAGAACAGCTATGGAGCAATCTCAGCTGAAGGATGAGGTCCTGACCTAATGAGTTCCTTGCCCTATCAGTGACACTGGTCACTGTGGCTTTCTTTTCTGCTCAGTATTTTGAGATTCTTACTGGCTCCATATATTTTTTGAGGTTTTCCTCCAGTATATCCACATGCAGCAGTTAACAGCCTACTGTTAATATTATGAAGGGTCTTAAATGATAACAGCAGTAAGATGCAGCCTTCTGAGGCATTTGCTTATTGTGAGCTGGCAATGGATATTTTTGGTGGGCTCATCAAATACTTGAAGTCATTACCATATTTTAAATAAGCTGAACAACCTACAAGCAAAGAAACCTTTTCATATGAAGAACTCTCAACAATTACACAGCTTTTGAAGGAATTCACAGGCTTCCACTGTAAGATCTTACAGTTTGCCTCTGTATGTATGCTCTATATAAATCATACTCAGAATGGTTTGTACTTGGATGACCAGCATCTGTATCCCAAACTCTCATAACTTCAGTTTGCAGAGGATTTTGTATCAGTTATTCAGTGTTTTAACAGTATCAGCAGGTGCCTGCAATTATGTTGGGCTGCATCACATCCTGCTAAATATTGAGACAGAAGGCTTACAGCAGATACACTATGTAATTGCAGTTCATTGAGTGCTTTTTGGTGCCTGACTGTGACTGGAAAAGATACTCTGCCACTTGGAACATTCCTAGTCTGCCAAATGGAAGACTTTTATTTGATGCCAAATAGAACTCTTTGTTTCACAGTCAATATTTTGTTGTGATTCTTCACGTAGTTGTTGCTTCTGACCTCATGATGCTTCAGTGAGCACAGTTTGGCAGAACACTGTTCTTCTTACACATTTAATACGTATATATTTTGATATATACTTTAATAGCGATGAATTTTAACAGAGATTCCTACAATGGATTGGTTAGCATAGATTTTGGAATACAAAAAAAACCCCTATTGTGCCATTTTGTTACTTGATAATGTGAGAGGCAATAAAACAGGAGTGATACTTGCGCTGTGGTACAGTTTCCAGTAATACCAAAATCTCTGTACCAGAGTTAGAAGTTCCTGTAGTTAAGCTAGAAACATCTGTGTTTGAGATAACTGTATTCAATACGTTTCTGGATCCTACAGATGTCACACTAACATATATTAAGAAATGAAAGAAGCTTTATAAATGCATTTCTACAAAAAAAAAATGTACTCAGAATCAACTTTATTTATAGCTCACACTTTTTTTTTTTTTTGCTAAAAATGCATAGTCATTACATATACAGTTGTCAGCATCCAAAAGTGTACAAAGAGTAAATTTTCAACCCCTCCCAACAGAATCAAATAAAACTCACACTTTTTGTTCATTGCATGCACAGACCCTTATATGTAATTCCTCTTACTAAAGCGTGCTCGAATCTCTAGCAGACAGAAAAAAAATTGACTTGCTATAAACTGTTTCTTCACACTACTGCCCCCCCAGCTACAAACACAAATCAGGCATTCACATTCTTAGGCATTCACACAAAACAGTGAAGCACTACTTCAGAATCCTCCATCTTGTATGGTCAGCCAGGAAGCAATTGCCCTGAAGGCAGCAGTCTGCTGGTGTTTCCTTACAGGCAACTTTGAGCAAAAGCTCACTTTCTCTGCCTCAGTCATTAATTCATTACTGAATTCAGTGGAATGAAACAGCATCTGTCTAATCAAGTTGTGAAAATAACTGATTCCACATCCAGCTCCAAAACATTAAGCATCTTGAATAGAGATCTGTATCTTTCAGCGCATGTGATGCTTGCTCAGCATCTTGCATCTCACCTGAGGAGAAGAAGGTACAGTCTCAGGTGTAACTTGTGTGTTGGTTGTGTAGCCCTGACTTACAGATGTATAACAGACACTAGGAATTTATTTGGATAGAGTGAATTCCTTATGATTAGAGGCTTTGACTTAATGGATCACTCAAATCTGTTGATATTTGTTGTTGTGGTTGGTTTTTGTTGTTGTTGTTGCTTTTGTGTTCACTACCACTGCCAGTTAGAAAAGCTCTTAAAAACATTGCCCTGTACTCAATGGTACTACAAGGGAAGGGCAGTGTGGGTTAGCGGGATGAGTAGTCAGGGCTCCATGCTAGGGTACTCACAGGTGATAAGAAGGCCTAAATTCAGTTTTGCTTAAGAATACGATTGGTTCCATGTTGTAAAGTTTGGGAAATGAGAGGAGAAAAAAGTTGTGTATTTGATCAATGTAAGTTTACATTCCCTAACGATTATACATCTTTACAAACTTGATTTACTTAAGGTCTTTTTGCTCTGATAAGAAGTAGCTTAAATTTGATTGAAATCCCCAGTGGCAGTTGAGCCATAACCCCACTCTTACAGACACTGATAGGAAATCTTGCTCTGTTGTTTCACAGTAACTGGAATACAACCCATGGTTAAATGAACAAGGCCTTCAGCACAAGCAAGTCACCAGAGAGAATTTCAGAAAAGAAAACTATTTAGCTCACATATATTTTCTCTTTACTCCTGACCCTTGTGTATTTAGTCAGCCTGTTTACTACAGCTTTAAATTGCAACTGCCCCCCTGCCCAAATCCAGAGGAAATTTTGCCACTGACTCCAAAGGACATGGGATATGAACTTCCTCTGAGTGTGACAACAATGACGGTTTGTCCCAAGAGTTCGTGGTCTAAGTAACACTCATGTTCCTCTCTGAGTGAGATGAGGAACAATTGAATATATGACATTCTCTCTGCTGGAGTTCAGCAATATTTCTTCTTAGCACCTAGGAGGGTCTTTGCATTTTTAAGTGCTTTACAAACATTAGCTAGTCTTCTGAGCAACCCTGCGAGGTAGGTAAGGTATATTCTCCCCATCTTACAGAAGAGGAAACTGAGACACAGAGGGTCACATTCAACCCTGGTACAATTCCAGTGATTTACATGAATTAAATTCATTCAGAATGAACACAGTTCAAATAACTTGCCCAAGATTACAGAACAGTAGTGGCAAAGCAAGGATGAGAAAGCAGGAGTGCCTGACTCCTCAGCTTGTTACAGGCCACTTGGTCATCATTACACTCACAGGCAAAGAAAAACAGTATAACCTGGACAACTAATACAGTTATGGTTTGCTTCTGTAAGGCATGTGGATGGTAATCAACTAAGTGCAATAATATTTTATGAATGTGCTGCCTCAGAAAGTTTACTTCAATATAAAGTAAAACTTTCAGACTGTCATTTTCTGTCAGGGTTCTGTTGACAGAGACATAGTATCTGGATTCAGCGTATAAATAATGACACTTGAACAATTAAGCAAAACTATAATTTTAGTAAAATCCAATGTGTTTCCACTTCTACCTGCTAGATTTCTACAAGCACAGCATGCAGATGAAAACTTCCCCTTTGTTTCCAGAGTGCGGGCTCCAGTCTTGCTAATGAAGCTGCTCACAGCTGTGCAGACATTCAAATGAATACACTGCAGAAGAAGAAATAGCATTCCACCATAGAATATGGGATAGTAACTACAGACCATGTATATTGATCTTACACAAAGATGAGCTTGAAGCTTACAGGTACCTGCGAAGTGCCCAGAAGCCAGGCATCATCAATATCTGCCAGTATGTTGACTGCAGTTCTAAGCACATGCTAATTGCAAGGGGGAGTGACTGTGTCACCAGCATAACCAACACTCTGGAAACTGACCCCGCTGACAGTCAGTTCGTATTGCACAGGTATGTCAGCCTGAAGGTCAGTGTTGGCCAGAGAAGGACAAACACACGTGCATTTCCAGGCCTTCCCCTTGTACTCACCCTGTACTTCACATTCTACCACAAAAAGCCTGAAAAGCCTTTTTGGTTTTAAAGATGAGCTATGGAGTCCTTCGCTCCCTAACCACAGCATAGACGTTATGTTAAGTACCCAGACGATTAAAATATTATGGCAGGTACTTAAGCAAAAAAGTTTGTTTTTAGGATGTCCTTATGCATCTGGCCCATTGGTCACACCTCCTGACTGAGCTCTGGATGTGCCTATGGACATTCAGCCATGTGTGCTTTCAAATCAAACAGAGATCCTGCTTCCTTACAAGCTGCACAAATGTGGACATTGACTTCTACAAGAGCAAATTCAAGTACTATAAATATAGATGTCTTGTTCCACTTTTAATCTCTTTAACTCAGTTTTGTTTCTCCTTATTCATGGAGACTTGCTATTGAACATCATGGCAAATGGAGCAATTATCTGCACAATGTTGTCCTTTGCTGAATAAATACACACTCAAGAAGCGTTTCCCTAGATATTCTGTGCACTCCCTGTAACTTTTTAATTTACAGACACATATAAGCAAACAGACAAATGAACAAACATACATTCATTAGAATGCCTTAAAATGAATCGCGTCTCCCTCCACTCATTGGCTCCTGATACACAGTCTGCTTACAGAGGCTCAGAGAGCAGTACCTGCAACCAGCATTTGCAAATAATTCCACAAAGTGCTCAGGCTCATTCATGTGCCTCAACATTTTGCCAACAGAAATGTTTCAAAATGAATCAGTATTCTCAATATCAGGTCCTGGTACCAAATCTGCAGTGCGACTGGGCCTCACAGGCAACTGTTATGACGCTCAAAGATTCCAGTAAAATTGCAGTTGGTTGCAATCCAACCTTTATACTGTTATCTGTAGTTGGGATATATATAGACGACCCTGTGTGGCCTAGCTGCAAATATCAAATGTATTTTTACAAGTTAGCAACAGCCTTTTTTGACATTGCCTCTTGAGATGTCCTCTACATTGTGAGTGACAAGCACAACTATAATTCATTATGCAGTATGCTTTAAAGGCCTTTTTCTTTTTTACATTTGGCTTTTATTGTCACTTGTTTCTAAGCTGTCTGCTTGCACTGAGATTTGCTGTCCCCAGCCTTTTCAATTTTTTTCCTAGCCTTTAATTGCCGGTTATACGTGCCAGTGGCATCTCCCAGGCAAGCAATTTCTAAATAATTAGTTTTGAAATTTGGATGAGTCATTTGGGCTCTAACTATTATGCATCTATTATTTTAACTTGAATACAGTTCATCTCAGAGATACCGACCTCCTTCTGACGTTGTGGAAATTCATTCAGGTTGCAGTTCTTGATGTTATAACAGACACGTCAAAGCACAACGGTGCCATAAACCAACTTCTCCTATGGTGCAAATTGTTTTCTGCTTTACTGGCAGCTGAATAAAGCAATGCCACAATTATGATAAGAATCACTGAAAATATTCAACCTTAACAATACTTGGTGTATTTCTCATTTCCTTTCAGTGCAGGTTGGCAAATGAAAACAAAACACAGACAGCCACACAGAGAATGCTGTTTTTTATGGACCATCAGTGGTAACACAGGAGGTCACAGGCTGGGAGCCACTGTTCCTGTAAATTCTAACCAGTCTCTCTCAGAGACCGTATGTGACCCCACCACAAATCACAGAGCTGCTGCTGGCAAAGAACACATATTTTTGTTAGGCCATTCTCATTATTCATCAAAAATCTAAAACCAACCTACTGCTGTTAAAATGGGTTAAGATAAAAGGCAAAGTGAAGCAGGCCTGTATTTTCCTTTAGATTGTAAGCTTTCACGGGGAAATTTTCACAAGTCTAACATTGGTACAGGACATATCAATTATTGGTTTCTGTGATGATTCTGACCTATATTAAGGACATGACCTCATAATCCCTAGCTACAGTCCCTCCTATACTCCTGTTATAAACAAAGGGGACTTTGTCTTGCAGAAGACTATTGGACTGGACTCAAACATACACTTGGAGTTTGGATGCCAAGACCATGAAAATGGGGAAGATACAAGCAGAAGTATTTCCACAATAGAAGCAAAGAGGTTGAGTTAAAGAAGCACTGTGCTATTGTGCGGTATGACATCGGTGTTTCCCAAGGAAGTACCACCCTTCTTTTTGAAAATGGGGGTATACAGCAATTTCACACCTGAACTTCAAGTTGTAACCCCTTGTGTAATATTACTGCACGCTTCTTACTTGTTCTGTCAGACAAAATCAAAATGCATCTGTTTAAAATCTGCATATAGTTTAAAAAAATTCTCTTTCTATGAAGAGTAAGTTAAATCTACACTTAGTTGTTTGTGGTGTGAGAAGGATATTACCTGGGTTGCTGAGCAAAGACACTGCTTTGGAAAATAACTTATAATTCTTCTCTTTGAAACCCACCTAAAGGTAATAGATGAGGACTTCAAAGCACCCAGCTGTAGCCCAAATTGATCAGCATAGGAAAAAGCAGGGAATTACGTGGAAGTGTCAATATCCAGTGCTCGTCGGTCCTGAACCCATATTCAGCAGTACCTTATTCTGCACCTAATTTTAGGGTGGCAAATTTGTCAGAGTGCTCTAATTAAGGAGCAGAAGACACCAGTTCCATGTAATTCTTTCAAAGACCCAGAACAAGATCTCATGCATCACTTACCCTCTTTACATCCAAAGAACTCCTACCGAGCTTGGCAGGGGCTTATAGAAAGTCTGGCATCTGACCTTGACTATGAAAGGCTGATGTTGGGGTGATTTACTGGGAAAGATAAAGGGGCCCCCTAGCAACCCCCTGAATGTGACAGATGCTCCTGACATGCCGGGGAAGAGCTGTGCCATTATGCAGTGCCCTTCTTTCCCCCTGCCCCCACTTTAAACTCGTCTGACCCCTTTATGGTTCAGTTCTTTTACATATCCCTGTATTTTATTGTAGAATCCGAGCAGCTACACCAACCACTCAAGCTTCACTGCCCGTCTAATTAAAGTCTCTCCGTCAACTGGTAATTCTGTAATAATTCACAGCTGGTTTTGCTCTCTATTAAATCTGTTATGTTCCCTGGCTGAAAAAGGCCACGAGGCCTTAAAAAGTATCGACAGCTATTAATTTGTTTGCATTTAAAATCCAGTATGTGGCTGCAAAGGCCTGTTACAGTATCACAGAGGAAGATAAATGTCAGTGCATAATCTGCTAGGAAATTTCACACAGGAATTGATTAAAAGTCTATCAGCAATCATTGCACAAGTCTTCAGGTGTGTATATATATATATATATATATATACATATATATGTAGCTAAGAAATAAATAGCTTTCTATATAAATATATATATATATGTATACACGCAGCTAGTTTAAACCTAATTGTTATGAACTAGTAAGTGGCATTCACAGTTCATGCATTCTTCCTAGTAGCAGAGCTTAATTATTTCAGCTTATACTCTAAGCAGCAACATACCAGTAAGCGTTTGCTTGCTTCCCCTGGTAACCTAGTAGTTTAAAGAGTACGAGCAGTTTCACCACCACCGTTTTCTCTGGAAACCTTCTTCCACAGGTGTCTTTCCTCCAGATTCACAGCATCTTCAGGACACGGCTGGGCCAGTCTGACGGTCACCACTGTGAAGGTCACCAGCTCAACTGTCTCCAGCCCGAGGGCCAATGGTACGGTGGCCTCTGGCATGATCAGTCCTGCTTGCAGAGGTCTGCAACATTGAGGAACCTCCTGACAACCACAGCCAGGCAGACTGTCAGCAGCAGCATGTACCCCACGGTGCCCAGGTAGGTGGGAGCGGCCGGGGCTGCCTTGAGGAACTCAGCCAGCCCATCTTCCACGTAGTGCACCTGGTCGTAGATGCTGAGGAAGGTGAAGATGTGGAAGAGCTGGTGGCTGTGCCCCACGATGTCAAACAGCCCCGGCTGGATCCGCTCGGGGATTTTGCTGACATTGAAGAAGGCGGCCACCAGCAGCCAGAAGTAGCGGCGGTAGAAGTAGACGAAAAGCGTGGGGTTGCGCGTGCGGAGGTCGAAGATGAGGCTCTCCAGCATGATGGGGCAGGCCATGCTCAGCGGCATGGCGAACACGAAGGTGCGCACGGCAAAAGGGTACGCGCAGCAGGCAGCGCGGCTGCGGCAGCAGGCGGCCGTGCAACCCACGGCCAGTGCCAGGGCCACGGGCAGCACCAGGGCACGGTAGGCCGCGATGGGCAGGCTGCAGTCCAGCTGCCAACCCAGCTGCTGCTGCACGTAGCGGCTCAAGACGCCGGCATCCAGCAGGCTCAGCCCTGGCAGCAGGTAGTAGGAGTAGGCCACGGTGCTGGCGAAGCCGTAGTAGCTGATGGAAGCGTAGTCCAGGTAGAAGAAGGCGGCGCGGAGACGCGGGGAGAGGCAGCTGAAGAGATGGGCCGTGCAGCTCATGGCGAAGGTGAGCAGCACCCCCGAGGCGTAGCACCAGAGGGGCAGCAGGGCCGGGTGGTGGAAGGGCACATCCCCGGCCCCCCGCAGCAGCAGCAGCCGCCCGAAGCGGCTGAGGAAGAGAAGCAGAGGGATGAAGTGGGTCCAGAAGTTGAGCGTCTCGTTGGTGGGCTGCAGCACCGAGGCCAGGCACTCCTGCGCCGAGCAGTGCAGCCGTCGGTAGCCCGAGAGGATGAAGCACTCCACGAAGTCCTCGGGCACCTCGTCCCAGCGCAGCAGGGCGGCGGGGCGGGCGGGCGGCGCCGCCTCCTCCTTGTCCCCCTCGTCCCCCGGCATGCTGCCCCCAACGGCGCCCGGACCCCCGGCAGCCTCCTGCCCGCCGTCCGCCGCACGCCGCCTCCGCCGCCGCCGCCGCCGCCCGGGCGAGGTGAAGCCGCCGCTCCCGCAGCCGCCGGCGGAGGAGCCGCGGTAGCTCTGCGCTTTTCCTCCTCCGCCGCCGCCGCCCCCGGCAGCATCACTCATTGCAGCACGGGCAGCGGCGGCACCGCCGCGCCTCCTCCCACCCCGCCGCCCGGCATCGCGGTAACTGGAAACCGGCGGCGCATCCAGCGCGCCCGGGGGGCCGGGAGAGACGTGCCCGCCGCCCCGGGTACGGTTTCCCGAGGAGGGAGGCGCCGGACACCCGAGCCGCGGTTAATGATTGATGCGGCCGCGCCGCGCGTTTCCCGGCGGGGGGGGGCGGCGGCTGCGGGCCGGGATCGGGAGAGACCCCCGGGAGAACCGCCGCGGCGCTGCTCGTCGGAGCTCGGCCCCGGCGACGGCGAGGTGCCCGGCGGCACGGACCAGGGCCGGCCCTCAGCGGCCCCCTCTCGGCCGGAGCTCCGCCGGGCTCCGCGGGGGGCGGGCGGGGACAGCGGCGCGGGGACACGCGATCCGCCGGGCACGGGGCTGTGCCCACGGCCGCTCCCGGTGCGCAGAGCGGGCGGCGGGCGCGGCACCGCCTTCCTTACCCGGGCGGCTGCCGAGGTGACCCCGCCGAGCGCTGCACATCGGCTGCGGCGGTGCCGGTGACAAAGGCGGGGCGGAAGGCACCGCAAAGAGGACGGTGACCCCGGCGGGTCGCGCCGTGCCCCGGCTGGTAGCGCGGAGCCGGCGGTGCCCCCGGGCGGGGGTCATCGGCGGATGCGGTTTGTACCGCGTGCGCTACAGCGGGGCCTGCCGAGGCCGGGTTCTTGGTGACGTCCTGTCATGCGGCGAACGGAGAAGTGGTTTTAGGCTGAACGTTCGCTGCCCGGGCCGCGAGGGGTGTATGGCACAACGACACACCGACACACCGGGCCCCCACCAGCTCCGTGCTGCACGAGCGGCGCTGCGGGCCGCGGGGACGCAGGGATGGGAAAGAGGGGTTGTGCGGGGCTGAGCCTTACACAAATCCCACACTTAGCAGCCGTGCGGTTATGCAAGCGGCACGGTTACATAATGAGAATGTATAAATCCAGGGAAAGCAGTGGCAGCGTGTTGCTGTGAGGTAACAAGTTTGGGGTAAAGGGAAGAGAGTGAAGTGACCTGCGGGCTCAGGTGGCGGCTGGAGCATGGGGCTGTTCTGTGCTGCTGCCACGTGTTTCCTTTCTGTTTGCTTTCAGCACCTATATATGGTCTTAAACATCTTTTGTGCATGTTCCTGTCTTTATTGCACTGTGATATTCAGATATATATGTAAGCTTGTGTATTGAGTATGATCTCAGTACAGCATAATTAGGGCACCATACCCTACGAATTTTATTGGAATCGTCTCCTGAGTGGTGAGCTGTGACAATGTGCAGGATTCTGTGAACATAAGGGTGACCAGAAATATGTTTTATAAGCCGGCACGAAAGAAGCAGTAAAAATGTGTTGCTGGAAGTGATATTCAGTGCATTTTTCATTACAGGAAAGCATTGATTGTACAGAACTGTCCACAGTAGGGCACGCTGATGGCACTGCTTGTCATCTTTACAAAAATAAAGTCCTGCTAGGAAAATTAACACAGCTGACACAGTACTGGGAAGTTAATGAGTGGAGTAAAATATTAAACTAAGGAACTTATTTTTTAGATAACGGGCCTAACGTCTTCTGATGTCTATGCATGCGAGAGGGTGGGAGGTGGAAGCCTGGCAGCCTGCAGGGACATACCCACCCAGCAGACCTTGGGCTGGGCAGGGTGCTCTGTTGGCTCTGCAATGCGATGTTTAGGGAGAAGAAAAGCTCTTTGGTGTTAAACTGCTCAGCCTCTGGCAGGGGTCCATCTTCTGATGGGCTGCTCTGTGCTGGAGAGGCCCCCAGGAGCAGACAGGCTGGATGCTGCCCATGGGCTGCGTCACTGTGGTTGTCCCCATTGGTGAGGTGGTTGGCAGCCAGGTGTCTCCTTCCTGCCCTGCTCCCACCACGCTGCTGGTTCCTAAGGGATGCTTTCATCTCTGGTAGTGAATGCCACTGAAAGCTCTAAGGCATCAGGCCAAAGTGAGCGTGGTCTTCGGCCTCCCTCCTCAAGGTTAGGTACAGAGAAGTGGCTGGGAGCCACGTGGTTCAGACCTGCACTGAGGAGCCTGCTAGAAAAGCACCAGCAGCTGTTGTGACAGATGGTCTAAACAGCATCATCCACTGCTGATGGAAGTGCTGGGCTGCAGCAGCAGCCGGGCTCATTCAGCACTTCTGTCCTTCCTACAACCTCAGACTCTCACAGGCAGGAGGCATTCAGTCCTCTCGCCTTGGAGGATATTCCCTATCTCCTGGCTTCCTGAGAGAAACACCCACTGGGTCTGTGGCTTTGTGGGAACCAGCTCTGCTGGAGATCAGCACGTGGAATGTGCTGGTGGTTCCGGATCCACAGTGGCACCTGACTGTCTGGACGCTGGTGAAGATATGCATTGCTGTCACTGCAGTGAAGATAAATGCCTGGAAATTTCTCCCTATTGTTCTCGTCTTCCTGTAGTATTTTAAAATGCCCTAAGATAACATTCTGAGGGATGGAAGCTTTCAGTTTTCCAGTGCTGGGGTCAGACAGGAAGATGCCGCACAGTCCCTGTGCTCCTTGGGAATAGGTAAAAAGATGCTGTGAGCCCAGCCAGTTCTGTCCTGCCATGTATCTCTAGGCTGTGCCCCTGTGCAGCCTGTACTGTGGGTTAAATGCAAAGGGGTTGGAGAGCAGTCATTGCCCCTTGCCCCTTGCAAAGCCCTTCCAGGAGCTGGGCATCTCTTGAGGTTTTTGGACATACCACACTTCTCTGGAAGGCGGACAGGGTCATGGTTGCTGTCTGTTTGCTTTGTTCCTGTGAGTTTACCCATTAATGCTGTTATATATAAATGCAAGGAGCACTACAGATAAATTGCAAGTTCCTTTACTCCTCTGTGTGGGCACAAGCTTGGGATCATGCCAGGTGCTTAGGTAACATCACATGTGGAATTTGGGGGTCTCCTTCATTGTCTGGACAGAAAGCGTCATGGTGACCTCAGAGCTGTTCAGATCACTGTTCATGTCATTTCCAAGTGAGTCCAACACAGCTGTAGGAGCTGCAGTAATGAAATTAATCACCAGCAATCTGGTTCCTTTTTTTCCAGGGCTGCTGTCTCACAGGAGAGAATGATCTCCAAGGACAGACTGGGCTTTCATAAAGATGGCCACATACATCTTACATAGAGTTAGTTATTCTGTTTGCAAGCCAGCTAGAGTAGTGTACTGGGAACCTTACAATTTAAAGCACTTACAACCTTAAAATAGCCTCTTATTTGCGTACAGTCCATCAAGGTTAGTATTACTCGACTATTATGTGGTAGGGAAGGGAAAGTCAGGGCATTTGGAGGTCACAGAGGAGTCCGCAGGCTGTAGAGTGTGAAGAAGCCTCAGTGCATTGCTCTAAACCAGAAGGTTTATATTTAGAAGGGCATGATGACATATAGCAGAGTTTCTTCTAGCATGTGGAGAATGTTCTGCGGGCTTTGTCTCGAGTTAACCTTTGGGAAGACCCCTAAAACTCTGGTGAAGGCATTGTCTAATGAGGTAAATAATGGGAAGTAGTGTTGGTCAGTGCTGGCATGAAGACTCAAAGAAAAGGTTTTCCCAAAATAACCAAAGGTGGATTTGTTTCTATAGTATGTTACCAGTTTATTTGTATTTGAAGTCCTTTCACAGGGTATCATTTTGTCTAACATACCACAAGCCCTGTAAAATATTGTGAATTACTTCAGTCATCCACAATGAAATTATGCCTTTCAGATAGAAATAAAAGCAGGTTTCATCTTTTGCACTCTAATTTATACGACATGCTTGGGAGGAGCTCCTGCTTAGCCCTCCTGTTATCCACCATCTTTGTGAGTGAGTAAAGAAATTTAATCTACAACTAGAGGGGAAGTCTGCATGATAGGAAACATTGTGGTGGTTGGAAGCATTTACAGTGCTTTTGGAGATACACCTTCAGCCTCATCCAACTGAGCCCACTCAGAGTGGCAGACATTAATCAGAAGGAATCTCTTTTATGTTAATCCTTTGCCATAAAATGCTTTTTCTTTCACTTCTTTTCCCTTTTCTATATTTCCATTTTCAAGACAGATTTTACTAATCTCTTCCCTAATAAGAAATTTTCTCTGAGTAGAAACATCTAACCTGTGTGCCCTGGATTGTATCCTTCACTGACATCTCTCCAGTACATCTGATGATGGTTCCATCATGGAACCCCACTGACAATGAGTGAGGGCAGAATTTGGCTGTATTTGTTTAAAAGAGTAGACCTTAAGAAAATAGAGGCTCTAGCCTCATCTCACTGTGTCTAATATATCTCATGCTTGCTGTTTCTCTGGTGGAATGTGCAGAGTCACACAAATATGTTCCTCCCTGTGGCTTTTTATCCTTTCTCAGCTGCTTACCAGTCTCTTGAAAATAATGTCTTGATGAGTAACTTTGTACTGTAGTGAATGTGATCTTCTGTAATAATTGTGTAGGTATAGAGCTTTGATCTAGTATTGAAGAGATTAACTTGCCCTTAGCCATCCACCCCACTATCACGTTCAGACTGGATAAACAGGAATCCTTGCATCATTTTCTCCTTCTTGAGTAACTAATTAGGACCAATTATACTTTATAAATATAATTCCTTAATAGATAAGCAAAGTGGAAGCATTGTTTGTACTTTAGAACCTGAGCTACAGTTCGGGGTTAGAAAGGATAGGTATGGTAAAGGAAATAGCAAAGACGATTGCTAAACAAACTGGAGGGATGAATCCCAACACAATTTATCTGAATGCCATTTTTAAGTTCTTTTTTAAAGATTGGGGGTAGATTTTGTGTTTTTCTGGACAGTGGCAAATCTGAACATAAGTACTGCAGGGCAATTAGTTTCACTGTGATGAAGGAAAGCAAATTCACAGGGTGTATGCATCATTCACAAATGTTTCCCCTGATCTGACCCACCACTGCCCTACCTACCGATTGCGTACAGCAAGAGTAAAGTAAGCTTGTCCTTTGTGAGTGATTGCAGGGCTGAACCCTCACTTGCAAAATGCATGGCCAAGGAAAACTTGTTTGTTTGCATGAGCACAGCTAACTCAAACACCAAGTGAGGGAGTTTTCCGGAGCACAAATTGATATCACTGTTGGTAATCTCAAAGAATGGACTCTTGGTATGGAGAAAGGAAAGGATGCTGATGCACTCAGCTTGAATTTCCGTGGTTTTATACAGCTGATAAATGTTCAGATCTGGACTCCATCGCCATAGGTTAATTTTCTGTGACAAGATGTTGCAGAAGAACTTTTGGAATTGAGCCTTACTGAAGAACATGCTGCAAATAACTGTCCTTTCTCTGCTAAACTGTGGAAGGGGGGTCCCAGTTGCAGTCCAGTGTCTCCTAGCAGCCCCGGTTGCAGCTGTTCTGGCTGTGGGCACTGATGCATTCCCTCTCCACCTTGCTCTCCTCCCATGCTGCACACTCAGCTTCCAGCAGTGAGTATGCAGGGGAGGATACTTCTGACTATTTTGGGAACCCTTACCTAGTAGTTTTCAGTCTCAGAGGTGGGAGGACATAGAAGGTAGAATAAAGAAAAAGAAGCTGGGAAACTGCTGCCTATGCGAGGGGAAAACAGCACACAATGACAGTGGCTTTAGGGAACTGTGAGCCACTATGGAGAGTGCAGAAACATTACAAACCTGTTTACCTTGTAGCTAGGCTTCTGTCCTACTCCTGATCTGCCATCCTTATGCCCTCAGGTGGGATTTCATTGCTACGGGGTAAAGAACATTCACAGCACATAAAATCCTCCCTGTCCCTTTCTTTCATACTCACCTTTGCAAAAGGATTGGAGCAGGGAGCTGAGATCTGCCCTGAGGTGAGAGGGGTGGGCAGAAATGGTGAGAGGGCTCCTGTGGAAGTGGGGATAAAGCAGCCAGAAAGACAAGGGTAGTGCACTGCAGCATGTGTTCATTATTTAAGATAATTTGTGATTTTCCCTATCATTGCCTAATTATATCTGTCATTATAAAAACAGTTAATAACTCTCACATTTGCATACAACCAGATCTACTTCATTATAATGAAAAATATCTGGTATTTCCTTTTTACTATGATCGTCTGCCCTTTCCAGCATGAGTTCTCCATGGAGTTATGTATCTCACTGCATTCTTCCCTTCCCATCCAGCCCAGGGCATAATGCCATTCACTAACAGTATGTGATTGCTACCGTACTATTGGGATGTGTTATAAATAGCACAGTTTCAGGATAGTTCATTCTGACAAAGTATCTGTAGAGATGACCTTTGGAATACTAACTATGCACTGCTTGTTTTTCCCTTTCACAGCATGCAGTGGATCATGATGCTCTTAATTTGGTGCAGTTTATTAATTACAAAGGAGCACAGAAGCTGAGCGGTTAGCAGAGGATTTCCACAATGAGGTGGATAATTAAAAAGGATTAATGAGGTGGATTAAATAAAGGGATTGAGGCCAAATGGAGCACACATTTTTGAACCATTAGTGGCCCCAAACTCCTGGCATCCAAAGGCACATCCCCTGTATCCAGTTTGATGTCTGCTTTTACCCAGGAGCGTCAGTCTTTCTTTCAGACCAGGTTTATCAGCACATTCCCAGGGGAGCTGAGCAGGTTTTGTCTCTCATCCTGTGGCCTAAAGTGCTCCTTCTGTCCAGTACAAGTTCCCATCTGGTTTGCTTTCAGCTCAGTGCTGCACCTGTTTCCACTACCACATTAAAGACAAAACTCAAAGGATGTAATGGATGACACTAATCCTGTGCTTCCTCAATCTGCCAAAGTGGTTCTTAATAACCTCTTTCTCTTTAACAAAGATGGAGGAAAAGGACTTTGCTGGGATTCTGAAACAACAGAAGCCTGCCCAATCCACCCCTAAAGCTGCCTGGCTAACAGCATTCCTTCCTGCGGAAAGGCTTCTCTGTGGGCAAGTTTGGAGCACAACGAAGCCTAGAAGGACTGACACAACTGCCCTCAAATTCTGCTGTCAACATCTGGGTTTTCTTCCCCATCCTGCTCCCAAACCAGCAGTGATTCCACTTCAGATCTGAGCAGAGCTTGAGCTTGGGGAAATGGGGGGGTGGGGAGGGGGGGGGTTGTTCAACAGGCAGTGGAGGCGGCTGCAGAAATGGAGAGGAATCCACCGGGGTGGGAGGTGGGAGGGAGGGAGCTGCTACAGCACAGTGGGAGCGGCAGGTAAACACTCATTGTGGTATTTAAATCAAGTTCCCTTCCGAAGGGAGCTCATTAAACATCTGATATCTCTTGATCCTTACTCCCAATCCATTACCGGATCATTTTTGCATAGTTATTTTGCAAATGGTAGAGGGAGACATGCAGATTTCTGCCACATGACCCCCATCTGTCTGCCTTATGGGTTTCTCAGTTGCAGTACCACTATCTGGCCAAGCACCTCTTTGGCTGGAAATGTAAAGCAATTAGTATCTAGCTAGTTTTTTGTGTTGGTTTCCTTTTCTGTGTGTGTATGTGACTCGGGAAGTAGAAATCACAGGATATCATCACTGTAATATCACTGCCCGTTGTGAGCAGTGGGGAGCTCATCTCTGGAGCGTATAGGACTCGCTGCACGTGACTTCAGGTTATTTTCCCTTGTCAGTTACACGTGGAAGCAGCACTTCGGAGCTGGGCCCAGCCTGCCTGATCCTCTGCCCCTCCCAGCAGCAATATTGCCCCATGTATAATTGCTCAGCGTGGGCAGCAGGTAGAACACAACGGGCCGAGTCCGCCCCCGGAGCCACCAGCCGACACAGCCCCGCCTGACCCCGCGGTACCGGCGGGCGGCTCCGCGCAGCCCTCTGCTGGAGCACGGGAGCTGCGCTGCGGCCTGATCTTGATGAGAATTCGCAGTGTTTTTTGAATGAGATGTTTCTCCTTTTGTTGAGCTCCGAAGTGATCGATGCCCCCCACCAGCTCAGGATGCCCGGGGTCCCATCCAACCTGGCCTCGAGCACCTCCAGGGATGGGGCACCCACAGCACTCCAGGCAGCAGTGCCAGCGCCTCACCACCCTCTGAGTAAGGAATTTCCTCCTAAGATCTAATCTGATCTAAACATATCGTGCTGGTTTTTATCTGCACTGTCAAATGTGGTTATTAGCGTGGGCTGCTCTCTACTGTGGCTCCCGTGACTGTAGGCGTTAGGAGTTGGTGGATTTAAAGCTTTCATTCATCTCTGTGCTTTTTTGTTAAGTATTACCGCAACCCAGCACCTTTTGCATTATGATGAGAACCCATAGGAATGCGGGGACACAAGATTCATGTGGAATGTCACATCACCTCTGGTCACAATGTCCACATAGCAGTGTTCATTAATAAGAAAGTTGCCGCGGTGTTGTGGCATCAAGACCAATAAAAGAGGATTTGCAGGTTGGTTGTGGGTAGTGAGCTGCTCCCTGCTGCCCTCTCTGAAGGTCTTGTGGGAAAACACCCAGCGATTGGAAAAGACCCTGTATGATCAGTCTTTGTTTCTCCTCCCAGGGTCTCAGTCAGTGCAGGACGGTCATTTTTATGTTAATAGAGACCCCTCCCATAATGTGTGACCGTGTGTCCTTCACAGCAGCTGTAAGGATTGCTGGTGCCTCCCAAAAACACAGCAGTGTGCCCAGGAATAGCTGCCTAGGGACAGGAGGGTGCCAGGTGGGTGCTGGCTGTGCCTGACTGCCTCTCAGGCTGGTTGCTAAGCGGGTCGGGGTTGCCTAGCGACTCCATTTGGGTTTTTCTCTGCTAATGCGAAAGCAGGAGCCCCAGATGGGACACAGACAGCACTGAGACCAAGTGGGGTGGGACGCAGCCATGTCCGTGCAGCCTGGGCTGCTCCTGGCTCTCCACTGAGGGGGTGGCACGGGGACAGGCTCAGCTCATAGCTGTCACTCGGGATGCTCTTCACCTTGTTGGCATGGCGAGGCCTGGGGAGCCATGGGTTCCCTGCAGTGAAAATGGAGCGGGGTTGCCGGAGCCGTGTGACGGAGCTGTACTGCCAGGAAGGTGTTATTGCCGTAGTGCTGCCCTGGCAGAGACTGAAACCACTGAAACCAGCTTCATTCCCCCGACAAGGCCCGACAATGCTCCGCTGTGTGCACGCACCACAGGCCGCTCGCCCCATCGCTGTCTCGGCGCTCGGCTGCCCGTCCTGAGCGGGCGGGGCCGTTCCGTTGCCATCCGTGGTTCGGCGCTCGCTTCATCGCTGCCGGGGCTGAGCGAAGGGAGAGGCAAGATGGCGGACAAGGCGTCGGGCGGCTCGCAGAAAGGCAGCGGGAAGGTGAGGCCGTTCCGCGGGGCGGCACGAGGCCCGGCATCTCGCTGCGCCGCCGGCGGGTACGGCCGCGGCCTGTCGGCGGGGCGGCGGGACCCCGGAGCGGCGGGGCGGCCGGGAGCGGGCAGCGCGGCCTGCTAAGACCCTGCGACCCTGCGGGCCCGGCCGGGGGCAGGCGGGGAGCGGGCGGCGCGGTGCGGTCGGGGCCCGAGCCCTGGCGGGGAGCCCGCACGGCGCCGGGCCGCGGGATGTTAACGGGCTTCTAACGGGCCGCGTGTCCCCGTTCCTCCGCCGCGGGGGCGGCAGCGCGGGGCACGGCGCTGTGCGGAGCTCCCCGCACCTTTCGCTGCGCGCGTTCCGTGTAGTAGTACCCCCCTGTAGTAGTTATGGGGGTGCGAGGGACACGAGCCCGAGCGGTGCTGCCCTGCGGACGGCGGGTACTCAGCCGCGAGCGGGGCCTTCCTCGTGGTACTGCCCGCGGCGCAGAGCTGCTGTCTGCTGCCTTCAGCATGGCAGGTCTTGGAGCAGAAGGGTGAAACTCCTCCTGAATCTTCTTCTTCTTTTTATTTCTTTCTTCCCTCTGTCACGTGTGTGTGCAAACTAGTCAAGGGAGAATCTGTCTTTTGGCGCAGTAATTTCTAGTGCTGTAGAGATAAATGTTCTTTTGCCCATTTTTTGTGATTCAGATGAAGTAGGATTTCTTATATTTATTTATTTATTTAGTCCTGCTTGGAAGCCAGCTGGAATTTTGTTCCTGTGAGCGTTTGTGCTAGAGGGAGTTTTATTTTTGCTTCTTTTTCATGACCTATTCCAAATATTGTCAGGAAGCATTTCTTGGATCTTGCCTTTGGCTTGGAAGCATGAGCAGGATCTGGATAGAGAACTTCAGGAGCAGAAGAGGTTGTAACTTATGTGGAGAGGCTTTTAGGGGACCGGGGGCTGTGGGATTTGAAGTATGATGAGGCATTGTATTATAGTTTGCTGAGTACCACAACCAATGGCATGATGTGCAAAGCAGCTCGCCTACAGTTCCTTTCTTTTTACAGTTAGGCTTTATTTACTTACCAAGCAAAATCCAAGTTTCAGATGCCGTTTCCTTTGGTGCACTGTGTTTACAAGTTACAAGATGATATTTCATAGGCTCCATAGCATGTGTTTCCCTGGCAATTTTGAGGTATTCCCTCGCTGGCTCCCACCCTTCTGGGAAGGGCACTGTGATGTATTTCCTGTGCTCTGTCTGGTGACCTGGCAACTGGTGGCTTCAGAACTTGCAGTTCCTCCCGTTCACAGCATGTGATGTTTGTTCTCTGGTGTTTGTGTCTGATTTTCAATATGTAGCCACTTCTAGAGACTGTCATCAAGTTTATTTCAGTCTGGAATTGTTTATTTGATTCACTGTTTGAAAACCACCCATTGAGGTGGTTGGGGCTTGGAACATCCATTGCCTGTGTTGCTGTGGTGGTAGGTGCTTTTTATAACCTAAATAAATTTGAGAGTCTTATATATGAAATGTGCTGTATGAACATCATCTATTCACTTGTCATGTTAAGGTTAGGATAACTAGGTATGTGTAAGGTTTCTAGAAATATAACTAGCAATGAAGGACAAAATGAAGGAAAAGGAAATGGAGTTTGCCAAAGACGACATTGGAGCTCGTTGTAGGATGCAATTCTAAAATGGCAGATTCTGTTCAGTAATGTCAATATAATGAAAGATTACCTGCTTGGATGATTCTGCCAGTTTCTTATTACGTCTTCTAAGAGCAGTAACTATTGCAGTCTGCTGTTCTTGCATATGATCTGGATCCACTTGGGTACCACACGGCAGAGGAGGTTATTATGCACTGGGATCAAGTTGTACGTTTCCCATTTTTCATTAAAAAACACCCACAAAAACATTTTCAGAACATTACCTAATCTTAAATGCATTTCTTAAGCTTCTGTGTAATGTTATGCGTTAATAAAACACTGAAGAACCAAGATTCTTCTGACCGGACAGCTTTCATTGATAAGTTGAAGTATATGAGGAGCAGCAATGAAAGGTCTGTAGCAATGTGAGTTCCAGTTAGGTGTAGCGTTCTGCAGGATGATGATACCTGTGGTCTTTAGCTTTTCCTGCATTGCTATTCAGCTTGTGAAGAAGAGCAGGAGAGGCGTGAATGCATTCCTGTATTGATGGATATGTGGCTGGAGGTTCCTTTCAGTTTTCTCCCAAGCATTAGAAAATGGAATATTGGCTGCTCCTGTGTGTAAGGTTCAGAAAAACAAGACTGTTTGAATGCCAAGTGAAGCTAAACTGGAAAGTTTTAGAGCTAGCACCCATTATTTCCTTTTGCTAAACTATGTATTGGTCCTTAGGCTAATATATTGATCCCTGCTAAGCCAACCTTTATCAGTTCTGAAGGAAGAGCATCCCTGGCAATTTTCTGTTTGTTTTTGTGTGTGCAAGTGACGCCTGTTTAAACAATGAATAATCCTGCAATGTACTGTTCTAGTAAATGTGAAAAGTAGATTAGCTATAAAATTTGATTAATGAGCGTTTGTATGCATTTGTTTCCTGGGTTATTAGATAGAGAAGGGAAGAATAAAAGAGGTGAGTTGGTTTGGGAAACCTCCCTGCCCTTGCTGGGGTTTATCCTCTGAATTGAAGATGTGATTCTGTTGGCATTTCCTTGGTGGTCGTGCTGACACCAGCTGTTCCCAGCCTCAGCAATGCTCTCCTTCCCAAACACTGGCCTTTCTAGGTGGTTTGGTGTAATTTCTGGGGCATGGAATGGAGGGGGGGGCAGCCTGTAATGAACAGTAAGTTGGTTTGGCTGAGCCTCCTCAGCCATCTGAGGTGATGAGCTGGACTGGGGGAAGTGATTAGTTCTGTGTTGGTGATCAGTTGCCTGGTGGGGGAGCAGAATGAAAGGAGGGTGTTGGAACAGAGCTGGGGTGAGACGTAACACCAGAGTTGTGTAGAAACACTTTACCCTTGGGATGTGAGTTTTGTGGGAGCAGGACTTTGATTTATGTTCAAGCTTACAGCCATTATCATCCTAAAGACAGCATCCAGCATCTGATGGCTGTGGGGTCGTATGCCGTGTTTCGTGGGCAGCTTTTGTTCTTTGATGTTTTACAACATGGCACCATTATTAGCTTATACGTTTATGTAGTACAGCGTATTTTAAACATTTGTGAAATAATGTGATCATACAAGTTTTACACAGAGGTTGTTAAATCGGGGGAAAGTGTGAAGAGCTGGATTTGTGGGCTCTTAGCTTGCTGATAGGAAAAATGAACAGCCATCGCTTTTGTGCTTTCTTTGGAAGCTGCTGTGAAGCTGGAATAAAACTTAATAAAGCTGGAATAAAAACAGTTTTGCGTGGTGTTGGTGGTGGTTGACTGGGAATGAGGACTTGTGTGAGCTGCTTATACTGGCAGCATTATGGAAAGGGAGACCCAGCGCAGCATGGTGAGCATGGAGGAGCTGTCCTCATCTCTCAGCTGCCAGAGAGGGCTGCAGGTGGCTCTTCCTGCGGTTGAATTGTGCTGCATAAAGCCTGATTAGAAGAGGGAAAAAGAATCTTCTTGTGAGTGTAAGCACAGGTAGGACATGAACTGCTTGTGTCTGAGCATGTTAGCAGGGCTTGGTTATTCTGTTGGATCAACGCAGCTGATGTCACTCCTGGAGGGAAACATTGCCCCTCACATCGAGTCAGTGCAGCTGGATGTGGAGTGCAGTGCTGCAAGAATTAAAATAGACTAATTTAATTGCTGTTATTTAGAAACTGACAGATAGCAATGTGTAATTCTGTCAGGAATTACTTCAGTTTTGTGCTTCTGTGCGAGTGCACTTGTTTGGATGGTCAAAGGCATGAGCTAAATTTATAGGCCTTAAAAATAAGAACACTGTTAGGAGGAGGATATTGTGTCTCTGTGTTTCCTGGAGCGAGCTAGAGCTGCTTCTGGACTCGTTGGCAGAAGCTCAGCCAGCACAGGAGTGGTGCTGCGGTACAGGACTGTGGGGTGGGCTGGGAGCTGCTGTGCCTCTGTGTGGGTGTCTGTGGGCGGCCTGCTGGTCACCTGGCCTGCATTAGAGACCTTCCAGAGCTGTCCCACTGGGCTGCTGGAGAAATGGAGGTAGTGCCTGGGGAACTGTGTGGGTCCTTCCTCAGGATGTCATCTGTTGTGTCTTAACATCACTGTGTTGGGCCTGGGTGCTGCCGGTTATGGCGTATGCTGCCTTGCGTGCTGTCCTCTGTGGAAGTACACCAGCAGCTGGCCTCATTGGGTGCTGTTGCTTTCTAAGATTCCTCTGTGATACAAAGAGAACTGAGAAATGTTGCTTTCATTCTTCTGATGCCATAAAACCCCAACCAACCTCTCTCATGCTTTGTCATGCCTTGGCTTCTGGTCAAGAAGGCTGAAGGTGATCACGGTGTGCTAGTTCTGATAGAAACTAAACACCTGGCAACAAATGCTGATGTTTTGTAACTAATGAGTAGGCTTCGGCTGAGGAAAATGTTTTATTTTGACTTAAAATTTCAATTTACTTATGAGCTGTGCATCAAGCAGTTCTGTCTTAACAGTAAAAGTTAATTAGTGAGGCTTGCTGGAATTTGGGCAGTACGTAACTTCAGAACTTGCTCAGTTCTGTTTGTTGGAGTTTGTATCGCTTAAATGAATTTCAGATTGGTTTTTAAAAGGCCCAACTCTGCCTCCACACAGATTTTACAGACATGTGCCATAGCCTAGAAATGATTTAAAAGAAAAAAAAAGAGGAGTGAGTTTAAATACAGAACAGCAACAAAAAGAAAGTGGATGCCTTGTACGGTATATATAGTAGTACAGAACATTTATGTATGTATGCACGAGACGTGTAGTTTAAAACTTGTTAAGAATCATCCAGCTTGAGTGCTGTCTCTCTGGGCCTTGGCAACTCGTTTTTAGATCACAGACAGAACACTGCACAATTGCCTGAAAAGATAGGGAAGTGTTTAAAAACAGTTGTAAAGCTGTAGGTCAGTGAATTTTTGTTCATAGTTGTAACACTGCATTGAAATTGACAGGCTATATGTGACTACGTGTTTTTCAACTTGAGTCACCATTTAGTTTAGGTAATAAGAGTTAATTGATGAATATTCCCAAATTGGATGTAATGTTCTTGAGATGGCTTGCATCTATGTGCGCCATACTGAGAGCAGCTTTGGAAGTGATTTTATGGTAATAAGACGTGTATTCAAGCATAATGTGATCTTTATTCCTCTCTCTAGGTCAGAGCTCCTGATGCGGTACATAACGCTGGGTCTGCTGATACACATGTAAGGCCAAAATGTTTTTTTAAATAAAAGTTTTCTTTCCAAAGAAAACTACTTATTGCGGACAAAGTCTGTTGCACGACCTGTAGGTCTTTGTAAATGAAATGTTGATGCTCATATTAAAAAAAGATGTTTTGTGCAACCAGGAGTGTAGGAAGGTACTGAAGGATGTTGCGTTGTACTGGATGCATACAGTTTCCACTGCTTCTTCGTGTTTAAATATGTTTCTTTTGTACTCAAGTGTAGTTCAGAATGCTGGCTGGTTAATTAAAAATCAGTGTATGGTAAAGTTGACTTTTTTATTGTACGCAGTTGGTTTCTCGGAAAAGTGAGGGATTTCAACCCTCTGTTTTTCTTTCTAATAGAAAGTGCTTAAAAGGCATACAGTTATCTGGTCTTTGTGTTTCTGTGCCAGAGATACCATCTCCTGGTCCTGTGGTTGGCACATCTCAGGAAGGCCTGCCTGTTCCTGACCAAAAATGAAATATGCAGCAAGAGCCAAATAGCATAAATGCCAGACAATTTATTCTCTGATTCGCATATCTTATATATATCCATAAATATATATATGTGGCATATGAAGAAGTCAAGTTAACTGGCTTGTATGAAAACATTATTGAAGTTATGACAGCAGAAACTTCTAATGGAGAAATAGTTTATTTTTCATGACTTTCTTTGCTTGATGCAGTTTAGAAAATCATTCCTAAAACCACTTAGAAAATGTTTTTACTGTCTTGTGAAAATGGGATTTCAGTCCTTCGTGCCATCTTATGCAGTGTTATGTTCAACGGGAATCTACTTTCATGCAGTGATTTCATTACTTGATGTTTTTGCTTTGCTTCCATCATTTGCTTTAATCCTTTCATTGGATCATTTCCATTCAGTAAAGGACTTCAAGTTCTATGCAGTTCTGCTGTTAGTAATTTTGTGAAGCAGCATATGGGTAGTGTTATAGTTGTCTCCTGGAATGTGACTTGCAGGAGTAAATGAGTTCAGTCCTGTTCATTTGATATTGCTCCTGCCACTTGGAGCACTGTTGTTTTTGTTTTTTTTCCCCTGAGGCCATTTGTAGAAAGAGGAGATCTTCATGCCAGGTCTCTTGTTGTCCTACAGCTGCTTCCATGATGTGACTGGAACACAGGCTGGGTGGCTGATCTGTATGTATCCGCTCTGAGTGCTGTGAGAGATGACTTGTGGATGGCAGGAAAGGCCTTGAGCAGGAGTGCAGTGTTTGTATTTGTTGGCACTGCTGTGTAATAGCAGTGTGTCAAGGTTCTGCGTTGCTTGTCACGCTGAAATATAAGCTGTCATTCAGACAACAGGAAAATGTGATTTTATTAACTTAGAAGACATGTAGATGGATGAAAACCTGCTGATAAACAAGTTGCAATGGCTCATGTTGACAAACAGTGTCGTAAAGCAGATGACTCCACAGACAACACCACATTAATTTGTAACAGGTCATTTTCCATTTAATTAGGAACTAGGAAATGTTTTTAGAAGAAATAAAAAACTTTTTGGTCGAATGCTTGGTACAAATCTACGAAGTTTTTGAGTTGCTAAGGGATTATAAACTGAAAGTATCTCTAACAGTTGTTCAGTTTTTTGTTCTTGTATTAGGTGAAGAGATTTTGCATAGCCAGCTGATATCAGGAACGAACGTTTTTGCACAGGAAATTATTCCGAGAGGAGACTTTGTTCTTGGCATCTGATCTTTTTTATAATAGGGAAGTTGTACACCTTATTTGTTGTGATCTTTTATTATATTCAACTGGTTTTGTTCTTTTTTTTAAACATTCAATCAGTGTCATTTATGTCAAAGCATGAAAAAAATCTTCTCAAGTTGAAGGCTAATGGATTGATTACCTTCTACTCTTTGGGGATAATTTCTTGTTCTTACGTTGGTTCTTCATTTCTAGTGTTAAACTAGAAATTTCCAGAACATTCTTATCTTTTCATCTCCCTTCCTTCCCATTCCTCATGTCTTCTGAGCATGATCTTCATCCCGTTCTCCTTGCTTTCACAGTGCTTTACAGCGAGTACCCATCAACTTGTTTGAGATGTCTTTGAACGATGTAGCAAGAGTTTCCTAATGAAGACAATGACCACTCATTTTTATGAAACACAGATTTAACTTGTTTTATTGTAGCAGACAGTGTCAAGCTCAGAGAGAAGTACAGGAAGCCTTTTGTTTTGTTTTCCAAACATATAAACAGGTTGCCACCTGTGATTCACTTAGAAACTTTCTGGTTTTGGCCAGATTGGAGAGTAGCATTACTTTAATTGTTTTGCTAACATTTTATTATTTTTCATACTACTTTTGCAGCCTTTAATGGAAAGTAAACTTAAAGCATTCAGCATTGGCAAAATGAGTGCTGCCAAAAGGACTTTGAGCAAGAAGGAACAGGAAGAATTAAAAAAGAAGGTAATGATATACAACAAAATTTTATTGTATATGCGGGCCTGGATTTGGTTTGTTAGATTATAAATAGCTTCATCAAGAACTTTATTTTGATTTACAAAATTGTAGCTTTCATGGAATGAGATAGAATTCTATTTTACATGTTCAATTTGTTCCTGCTGTCTGTGGTGTTTAGAGGCTTGCTTCTCTGCTTATCCAGGTGAGAAAGCAAGTTTTTTGGCCTCCTGAAATGCTAAATTACAGCAATCCATTGGTTATTGTGCTTCTCAAAATGAAGACAGAGATCACCTTAGGTTATTTTTGGTTTTCTATTTGACCTCTAACCTTAGATTTCAGTAGTTAGAAGCACAGGTTGTTCTGTGATGATAGTAATGATTAACATTTGCTTTGTAGGAGGATGAGAAGGCTGCTGCAGAAATTTATGAAGAATTCCTTGCTGCCTTTGAGGGAAGTGATGGCAATAAAGTGAAAACATTTGTAAGAGGAGGAATTGTTAATGCATCCAAAGGTATAACTGATCTTTTTTTGGGTGATAGTGGTAGATTGTTCATCTTAGAGTAAAAGTGAAGATTGGCTTTGAATTACATTTTAAAACTCATACATTGCATTATAAACATTATAAACAGTAGTGGATTTGATGCTAACATTTACTTCTTGCTTTAACTCACAAGGTAGTTAGACACATGATTTGTCCTTTAAATTTCAAGGAAATTTTCTTTGAAAATAACTGATCTTTGCTCTTCCGATTAAAAGTTGATTTTACACTACCAAAAGAAGTGTTCATCCTGATGAACTTTATTGTGCAGCGTTAATATAGTTTGTTTTTCATTTGCTTTTGGTTTCAGAGGAACATGAAACAGATGAAAAACGGGGTAAAATCTATAAACCTTCATCACGATTTTCAGATCAAAAAAACCAGCCAAGTCAACCATCTAATGAGAAGCCTCCATCCCTCTTAATGATAGAAACCAAAAAGCCTGTAAGTTTCTTATTTGAATGCTAACTCTTTGTTCTAGGAACTATTTTGAAGCTCTTAGGAAAAATCTGTGTGGTCCTGCAGAGTAGTGTTTCCATTTATCACAGAGTAAAAGAAGGCAGAAGTGTGTTTGATTTGCTTAATTCCATAGAAAATAACACGAAGATAAAATGCAAGTATCTGGTAGACCTGTATCCAGTGCCGAGTACTTGGTGCTACACTTCGCCTCCAGTGTTATATGTCTTCACTGTATTCCAGCTAGTAACGAATACAGATTTGGTGATTGTCTTAAAGTAACAGTCTCCAGTCTGGAGGATTTGTGAAGTTTTAGAAGCAATTCTTCTTGTTACCGTTCTGTTATGTGTTTTGTACCTTAAAAAAAAAAAAACAAAAAAAAAACAAAAAAAACCACCCCAAAAACTAACAAACAAAACCACCCCAAAAACAAGAAATGAAACCCACACAAACCAACCAAACAAGACAACGCCTTTGCATTGATCCAAATTCTTCTTGGGTCATTTTTTAAGGACAGTTGTTTGTTTTGGGTGGTAATATTAGAACAGTTCCCTCCAGCTCTTTAAGTTCTACTAAATGAATACATTTTAGAGCTTGAGAGTTTCTGAAACTGAACAGCATGGTTTTTGTTTAATTTATTTTGACCATTGCATGGTTGGATGCACTTTCTGATTCTTAAACTCAGATTTTTGTTATAATAATTACTGGAATTTTTATGAACAGCCTTAGTTCTCAAGTCAGGTGATAGTTATGTATGACTATTGTATATGTGCAATCTGTATTCAGTGTCTCGGAAGTCTTTAAAAGTGCTTACTACAATTCTTAAACTTAGCTTAAAACAATGTGATACTGCCTACCAGGATGGGAAATGAGGTAGAAGGTGGTAATTGTGAATAATCCCATCCTAACTTTCCTCCAGCTTTAAGCAAACCTCAAACCTTGAATAGGGGGGTGATGCTGGATGGCAGTCCTGATTTTCATCATATGTAAAGCTCTACAGTACCAGGAATGAATTATGTTTGTTTTTTTAACCACTTGGAGCTCTGTTGTCATATGCAAGTATTTGTACTGTAAGAATATTGCTGCTTTTCAAATTTGTCATAAATACTTATCAGATAATGCAATCAGTTTACTCACTTGCCCTGTCCAATGGTGATTGAAGATAATGAGGTAAAAATGATTTTATTTATTTGGCAGACACTCCCCAAAAACAAACAAAAACAAACAACTTTGCCTGGGGTGAGTAGGAAGTCCAGTTTTTCCAAAGCTGTAGTGTGTAACACAAATATTTTGTATGTCTGCCTATTGGAAACGTTTTCATTTAAATTTGGTTATTTAAAAGCGATGTTGTAGAAGGATTCACGTGAGTTAGTTAAGGTGCATATAGTGCAGTTAAAAAAAATAAATAAAATCCATTTTCTTTGTCATTCAGTCATTTTTCTGAGGTTCTTTTATTTACAGTAACTCTTCAGACTCTTCAGACTTGTATTTGTATCTGAAGGGAAATAAGGGATGGCAATTCCTTTCAAGTAGAATGTTTGCCTGTGGATAAAATATTTGAATATACATATATACACATGTGAATTATTACTGCATATTTGTGTGTATATATGTGTGTATTCTCAAAAAAGAACTGTATCAATTTAATTGGAGCGTGAAGGTTTATTAGGGCAGTTAGCGGTTTTGTCATACATTTTAAAGTGGACCAAACTGACAAAACACACCACAGGTATCTTAATTTTGTGTGTTGTAGAGAAAGTGTTGGATCACGTACGCTGTACTGTAGTCATCAGAAGTAGTAAAGTTTAGTTCAAGCTATCCTTAATTTTACATTTGATAGCTGTGTTTGGTAGCAGTCATTTTTAATGTTTTCAAGTCTGTTTTCTTTTATTTTTCTCCTGTAGTTTACTTGGTTTGAAAGCTGAGGGTAAAAATGCATGGAAATTATCTAAATTTCTGTTACGTACATACCATTTCCATTTTTTTTGTGTGTGTCATTGCACCTGCTCAAATGTTGGCTGATATTTCTTTAATTTTAGCCTTTGAAGAAAGGAGAGAAGGAAAAGAAAAAGAGCAATCTGGAACTTTTTAAAGAAGAATTAAAGCAGTAAGTTTCCTTGATTGTTACTGTAAATAAGACACATAGTGCATCTACTTTGTTTCTATAGGCAGTATTTTGAATCTTTCTTGCGAAGCTCTTCCCCAAAGTCTCTCTCTGCTCCCAGCCCCTTTTGTTAGCATTGGCAATCAGACTTTTAAATGGAGCGTGAAGTTTTGTTGGTAGATGCTTGGTACAGGTCCACGTGGTTTGGGTGGATAATCCCATCTAATCAGCATTCTGGTGTCCTTGATGCTCCTGTCTTTCACTGTGCTGATTGGTACTAAGAAGAGTTTACCACTACTGCTGAAAAGTATTTCTATTTTGGAATCGGAGACTTTAAAAATGATCGGTGAACAAGCACTGAAGTATGCTGGTCAACATGAGTGGATTTCTTTCCATGCCAGAAGTGTTTGTCTGACCTTTGAGGTTTTGTACTGCTTTCCTAACCAGAAGAATATCCAGAGCAGTTAAGGATTAAAAACAAACAAACAAACAAAACCCCAAAACTCACAACAAAAAGAAACAGTATATATCAGAGACCAGAATAAATGTATTGCTGTTATGTTTCTAGAGCTACTTGAAGATTATTTTTGGTTTAGTTAATGTGAATTTCACAATTTGAAGAGTTAATCATGACACTTCCCTCCCCCCTTGCCTGGTTCCCTTCCTTTTTCTTGCGAAGCTCTTCCCCAAAGTCTCTCTCTACTCCCAGCCTCTTCTGTTAATGAACCAAAAATTGGAAGGCAGAGAGATACCAAATAGTAGTTACTTGTGTGTGGGCTTTCATCAGAGGTATAAATAGAGGGTCTTGTGTGTACTGGGGATGTTCAGGTGTCACCCTGCAAGGTAACAGCTTATGTGAATAATAACTACAAAAAGTAGAACGATGCTGAGAGTTGTGTGCATCTGGAAAAGTTAATAGATCTCTGTCCAATATGCAATTCAGGTCACTCTGTCAGAGCACAGTTTTTATTTCTAGTCTTGGAAACTGCTTCTCAAACTTTTTCTTTTTTTGAGGTAAAAATAACCTGACAGTATGAATGAGGAATGCAGCTGGAATTATTCTGGTGGTTCTACCCCACCTGATTCAACAAAAATGAAAGCATACTGGCAATTTCACATTTTTTTTAACAAGTTCATTGTTCAATAAGCGCTAAAGATTCTCCTATTGCAAAAAATGATACTTCAAAGTAGACACATTAAAATGTTAAGGTTGTTGCTTACTTTCAACTTGTTTTGTAGGATACAAGAAGAGCGTGATGAAAGACATAAAACAAAAGGTAGATTGAGCCGTTTTGAGCCCCCCCAGTCGGATTCAGATGGTCAGCGTCGTTCAAGTGAGTTGATGTTGCCTTTATGTTTGTTCAATCTACAAAACATTTCTTGACTAAATACGTATTTTTTTATTTATTTATTCAGTGGATGCGCCTTCAAGAAGAAACAGATCATCTGGTGGTAATATAGATTCTTTTCTCATTCAATGTAATGTCACTTAAATGCATAGTAAGGGTTGTAACTTTTGTTATTTTCTTCTCCATTACTCTAGTACTGGATGATTATGCACCAGGGTCACATGATGTTGGGGATCCAAGCACAACAAATTTGTACCTGGGAAACATTAATCCTCAAGTAAGTTTGGAGCTATCCGGTGAAGTGCAGTATTAGCGTGTTTGGGCCCAGCTGAAATTCTGGCAGTAGCTTTTTTCAGTAGCATATTTTAATACACATGTATAAAGTAGAGTTAGCAACTGTAGAGGCAGTATTCATTTGAAAACAGATGTGCTGAATGTGATGCTGAAATAGTTAAGGTTAAAAATATCACTTACTGGATGTAAAAATGCTGAACAGAAATAATTTTTCTGTGGATGTTCCTTCTGAGAGGAGTTATCTCAGAAATTTGATTGTGCTTAATTTAGAATTCAGCCTCTCTATTATTGTTTTATAGCAGATTAAATTGATGAGGAATTGATTAAGTGTTCTCCATGAAATCAAAATCTCCACATTTGTATAGTAATATGAGCAAATATCTTAGAACTACTGCTGCAGGAGGCTAATTTTTACTTCTGTTTCATTTAGATGAATGAAGAGATGTTATGTCAAGAATTTGGGCGCTTTGGACCACTAGCGAGTGTTAAAATTATGTGGCCAAGAACTGATGAAGAAAGAGCAAGAGAAAGAAACTGTGGCTTTGTTGCATTTATGAACAGGAGAGATGCTGAAAGAGCTTTAAAGAATTTAAATGGTAAAAAGATTTTTCAGTTAGGGGTCATAATTATCTGCAGTGCATTTTGAGAGTAAATATGACTAGCATGCAGGAAATAGTTCTTAGTAACTGATGATAATTAGGTCCTTTTTCTTTTCTAATTTCTAGTACTAAAGAGGAAACTTAGTATACCACACGTATGGGCTATTTTGTCTATCTTCAGTTGAGGGGGGTGAGGGGGGAAGGGAAAAAGTATCTTAAGTGTTAAGGAAAGCTATGTCCTCATAGGTAAGGAAGAGTCAAAAATCCAAAATCTACATCTTGGACAAAATTAATAGAAAATGAAAGGATGTTGTTTTCTAGCTTATGCAGACTGCTTGTACTCTTCTACAACCACTGCTAAGTAAATTACAGTATGTAGGAGTTAATCAACAACTTCAGCAGAAAATAAACCATGGCAGGGAAGCCTAACTATTGCACTTACACAGGAGAATTTGGTTCAGTGCAGAATCAGTTCCTAACAACTGTGTTTTTATCTTTTGCAGGCAAGATGATTATGTCCTTTGAAATGAAGCTAGGCTGGGGCAAAGCTGTGCCTATACCACCACACCCAATATACATTCCACCTTCAATGATGGAGCATACCCTCCCGCCTCCTCCATCAGGTCTGCCTTTTAATGCCCAGCCTAGGGAGAGGTTGAAGAATCCCAATGCTCCAATGTTACCCCCACCAAAAAACAAGGAAGATTTTGAGAAGGTAACTTATAGAACCCTGGGCCATATCTCGTTGTTAAACACTACATCTATGAGAGTATTTCACTGGCTTCATAGATTTGTATTGTTCAGGCTGACTTTGGCAGCCCTCTGTACAAACTCATTGGCTCCCTGCTGTAGCCCAAGGGAACCTAACTAATTCCTGAAGTGATGTCTCCTGTCTGCATTAGGGTACAGTGTATTGGGTCTTGACTTAATTTTAGCACTTCTTTAAATCTAGCTATCATTTTCCCCTTCCCGGCTCCCTGGATATTTTTCTCCTTCATCTCCCCCTTTTCCCCTTCCCCACCCCATCCCCTCCCCCCCCCCAATCTTGTTGGCTGCCAAATTGCAGTATCTAAATTATTTTCTTTAGACAAACTACTACGTTTTAATTTGAGTAGTTATTTTTACACTAGAGGAATTGATATATTGTGTGTAGAAGGTAATTTATCTGGACATTGAGTAAGTATTTAATGCTGCTTATGGAGTCAGCTTTCAAACTCTTTTTCTGGGATATTAGCTGATAAAAATGAGGGGTAAGTATCTTGTAATCACAAACCTACTTGATTTACATTTGTAAGAATTTGTTGATTCTTTGAATGACACTTAAATGTCAGGGTTGTTTTTTCTAAGACTTGGAAATAAAGTAATACCAACCTGATCCAAGTCAAATAGTTTAGAATCATTTCATAAGTTTAAGAACTCTTCTCTTAATTATTATATTCAGTGTAGTAGCTATTCAGTGCATCAGTGTACATTCTGACAGGAATGTTCTGATACTTTGCAGTTAGTGAACCTTTATGGTTCACTGTCACAACCATTTGCATTTTGTGTAATTGCTTATCTATAACTTCACAGCAGTGATTGCCTGCAAAACTTGTGATAGATGTGTAGTATTTTCATTGCATATGTATATTTTTGCTTGTTACTTGTTAACAATACTCACATATTCTATGTTTATTATCTGATGTGACTTCATATACAGACTCTGTCGCAAGCCATAGTCAAAGTGGTTATCCCAACAGAAAGGTACATGTTTTTCTTTATTATTACTGATCTAAATATAGAAAATTTCCCCTTCGAATTTTAAAGAAAACTTGTGATGTTGAGGAAAAGGTAACAGCTTGACTGAGCAATGGTTCTTTCATAACGCGTGAGAGAGATGAATGTGTTTTACAATCTTATTACCCTTATCTCAGTAACTTTTTTTTAGTGAGGCTAGATTGAAGTAATTATCTTTTGCATTGTATTTGAGCAATTTCAGTTAAAAATAGTTGGAGGATAATTTTGAGTGAGCACTAGGGAGAAATAGGTTATTTTAGCGATGCTTTGTGAGTCCAAAAATAAACCTCTAAGTACTTGATGGCGAGGATGCAGCTGTCTTCAATGTGGTGCTGTCATTTTTTTCCTTTTTTTTTTTTTCCAGTTGTACAATGTACTAATTCAGTTAGTCATAGGTTTTAATTTCTACTGTTTTTAAAATGTACAGCAGTCAATAATTATGGTTAGTTCCATAGTGCAAGTGTATTTTTGCATTTTGTTCTCCATCAGTGCCTCTACGTTCACTCCAGTCTAGGTATACTCTTGCTCAGTTAAGCTAAAACCTTTTCCCAAACATAGGAACACAACACTGTTTTAAAAGTAAATAAGCACGAAAGATTACCAAATTCTCTTTGACATTGGCCTTGGTGAGCAACACCAGCTGAACTGTCTGCGGCAGCGGGGGACCAGGAAAACATCATGGGATGGATTGGGAAAGTATACAGTTTTTGACCAGACATTGGTACGATCGGCTCCAATAAATGTGGTTTTATTATAACTGAAAAACTTTTTTTTTGTTGGCCAACTTAAGCTAAATGACATCTTAAATGCACTTAAAGCTATCATCTTTTTTTGTACAACACTGTTTTAATTGTCACCAAGTCCCTTTTTTTTTTTTTTTTTGCGTGTGTGGGGGGAGGAAAGATCTGTAAAGCTAGTTACAGTAGTTAATTAACATGTGTCATTAAATGCTCAAGTGCATTTTGACTAGAAAATTTTCCATTAAGCTTTAGGAAAGTACAGTTTTTGTTGGGTAGAGGCATGAATAATTAGAGTGACCAGGAGGAATCTTAATTTGAAAAGCATACTAAAGGATAAGTACTCGTATAACTGTTCAATTCTTCATAGTAATTTGCTTTCTGAGAGAAGTATGCTTCCATTTTATTTATTGTGGTGTTCTGAAAGCTCGTTGGTAAGAAAAGCTCATGTTAATTGAATTGCATTTGAAAATACATTACATTCATTTTCCTTGGCTTGATATCTGAAGGTGATAATGATAGATGTTACAAAGACTATTACATGGTGTATTGCATTATGTACAAATTCTGACAAACTTTAGTGGGATACTGCACTCAATTATTCTCCCTGGCAGATTTTCAATACCAATTCTTAACATCTGTTATGTCTTGACAGTTACTAAAAGGCAAATGTTACATATATACAGTCATGTTTGTTTGTTTATTTCTGAGAAATGCCCTGTATGCCAGAATACACGTCACACTCGCTGTTCAGCGGTGGGATGCACTGGGTCTTTTCATACATTGGAGGACTCTCTGAAGCAGATGTACTTGCCCAACCATAAGCCACTCTTAAGAAATTTTATTGTGCTTGATGAATTAACAGTTAATCCAGTAGCATGGTTCTGCAGGAAGCCTGAATTGATCATATTGAACTCACCTTGCAATAAACAAATGCTGTGATAGCTCAGAGATGTGAAAGAGCATTGTAATTTTTCTATGTGTGTTTTCAAATACAGTTCATATAACAAGAACAGTTTTGCTATTTAGACTTTCAGAATGCTGCTTTGAATAAAATGGCTGAAGAACTGTTGATACTGTCCTCCTTAAAGTGTTGAGGATGTCATAAAAAGTGGAAGTATAGGACAGCTGAGCTGTACATATCAGTTTGGTTTTTTGTGTGTGTGATATGAAAGGAAAAGAGACATTAATGCTGGCTGGCATAAAACGTTTGCCAAGTTTGCAGATAGATGGGCAGGTTTTTTATTACTATATTTTATATTTTATCTAATATGTTGCATCTGTGACAAATTTTTGATTACACATGATGGAAAATAATCACCTAAATACCAAGATCTGATAGAAAGAGATTCAGCTTTTCAATGCAAGTATTTTGAATTCTGATAATGAAAATCTACTATAGGGAGCTTTAGTTTAAAAGACCCGTGTCAGTTTGTTTCATTTGAGAAAATTTATTTAAAAATGTAAAAATCTGTATTTTTTTTGTTTGCATCGCATTCAGAAGGCACGTGCTGTGAAGTTTTTGATATGTGTGGATAATCTTTATTTGAAACATTTAGAAACTGGTTTCTAGGGGAAAAAAATCCACAGAACAAAAGGTTGGAAATTGAAAGAACTTTAATCTATAAAGCTTATATAACTATATATATATATATATATGTATATATATATGTAAGCCATGAGCACATTTATAAATGAATTTACATTTTCAAATGCGGCTTCAAAAACATGCAGTTAATTCAAATATGCTTCTTGCTCGTCTCAAGAAGTAGTGCTGAATAAAATGAATACAGATTTTTATGTTTTTCTTTAATTGTGATTTGGTTCTCTTGAGTGTGGTAGGAAGGAAACACTGAGTACTGTGACATGGAATGATGAACAATTTTGTTCAGCATCTCATCCTTGAGTCTTGACCAAAAGGAGTTTACCCAAATTGAAAGGAGCCACTGCTCTGTTTGGCATCAAGAAGGCTATTTGCTTTTCCATTTATTCTTGAATAGTTTGAGAGCTGAATGCAGTTTCTATTGAATATTCAAAACCATTTGCATTTAGTTTTGAACACAGTATTTAGCCATTTGCTTGTTTGTAGAACTGCAGTTAACACTTGGATCTTAGTACTAGATTCATTAGGTGAGGGCTAAAATTATAAGGGTTTATTGCACTTTTGTGCTCAGTTGCCCGTTTTATGCATAAGGACTATTGAGCTTCTCCTATGCAGGAGATGGTTGTAGACTAAGCTGTGGAAATTCAGCAATGAGGTTTCCTTCTAAGTTGTTACTCGAGCGCTCTTAGGCATGTTTTTATTTTGGAGTGCCTGTGTCTGTGATGCAAGGCTATTATTCGTTCCATGTTACCTTATCTTCTGTACAGTCCATAACAATACAGCAAAATAATCTCCTGCACAGTTATAGTATCTTAGATGGAGTGTAGCTTTATATAGTGTTAGGTCTGAATCAATTTTTCTTTAACTGTGTTGTTGTTGTAGGAATTTGCTCGCACTGATACATCGAATGATAGAGTTTGTGGTACGGGAAGGGCCTATGTTTGAAGCCATGATCATGAACCGAGAAATCAACAACCCAATGTTCAGGTGCTTATTACATTGCTTTAATTTGAAACTGTGTAAACTACTTTTGCTATAGCCAGTGTTTTGCACTTCTGAACTGCTAATAGGAATTGGTTTTGCTATGAATTCCTCAGCTTGTGCTGAGGCTGCAGTAGCTCCAACAGTGGTTGTGCAGTGGAGTGTGATTGTGAACAGGGTTTGGGTATATTTGCTATGGCTTCCTTCAAATTATCTTCAGGTAATTAACTTCTAGTGTGTTTTGTTTGTCTGTCTTCTCTGGTTTAGGTTTCTGTTTGAAAACCAGACTCCAGCCCATGTGTATTACAGATGGAAGCTTTATTCAATTCTTCAGGTCAGTAAAGTCTTAAGTGTTAGTTTGTAACATTAAGAATTATGAAGTAGAAGTAAAGAGACAAAACAAAGCTAAATCAAAAACTTATTCTTTGCAGGGAGATGCTCCAACCAAGTGGAGGACAGAAGATTTCCGTATGTTCAAAAATGGATCTTTTTGGAGGCCACCACCATTAAATCCATACCTACATGGGATGTCAGAAGAGCAAGAAACCGAGGCATTCGTGGAGGAACCAAACAAGAAGGGTGCACTTAAGGAGGAGTATGAACTCTCATTCATTATTTTTTATATTAGTGCCTTTTTGATGATTCTTAGTGCTAAATACATTCTGGATTTTGTTAGGTTTGCCTTCACTGAACCACAAGTTCTTTCAGCAGAGTGGATATTAAGCCTTTGTATGAAGGGGATGGGGAGTATGAGAAGAGTTGGTTTTTTTTTTTTGTTGTTGTTGGTTTTTTTTTGGTTTTTTTTTTTTCTGTTCCTGTCTCTTAGTGAAGTTACAAAACAGTGATCTTAGCATTGTAGGAACTGAGCGAACTAAACACTTGTTATCTTAATTTTATTGATGTTATTCTGAAATTAAAATAGGGAGCTGTTACTAATTAGCAAAAAGGGAGAGACTGCCAGAGATCTTTGCAGCGAATTGTATGTGTGATGGGAATGGCTGTAATACTGGAAATACTTAAATGATTTTTTAAATTTTGCTGTCTTTGATCCAAGTGTATTCATAGCCTGTGGATTTTTATTCTCATTTTGTCCTTTTCGTCATAATTATGACACAAGTTGTGGTTCTGAAGTCATAGGTATTATTACACATTAACACATATGTATTACATATTATGTAACTCCCTTTCCTTTTTAGAAAGGTTAAAAAGATACTCTTTTAAAAGTGATTTCTTCATATTGTATTGAAGACCTGGAAGAATTGCTTTCTACTAATTTTCTCTATCTGATGATTCTGATTCCATGTTATAAATTACTTACATGGCTTCCATTCACTCATTTTTCATTCAGGCTTAAGCAATGTTCAAATTGATTATTATGTGTTTGGATATATTAATATTCTGCATTGGCTGTTTTGTCAGCTATTTTTTCTTCATTTCTATTCATAGCTTATACTTGAACAGTGAATTTTTCAAGCATTATTCCTTTATGTGATGAACAGGGGCTTATTGGTGCATGTTATGAGTTACGGAAAAATAGCTCAGGAGTAGAACTGATGACTATTTCAAATTTCTTTAGTCCTGAAGTCAGTAGAATCAAAAACATTAAATAGAAATTCCCCAAATACTGCTGATTTTTATATTGAAAGTATTGTAATCTTTCTATTTCAGACAGAGAGACAAGCTGGAGGAAATTTTGCGTGGGCTAACGCCTCGAAAGAATGATATTGGTGATGCGATGGTTTTCTGTCTAAATAACGCAGAAGCTGCTGAAGAAATTGTAGACTGCATTACAGAATCACTGTCCATTCTGAAGACTCCTCTTCCCAAGAAGGTGTGGAGGCTTTGTGTAATCATACTTCTGGTTTTTGAGGAAGAGTTCAGTTATCAAACAGTGTGTGTGTGTAATTTAAAAGCACTATTTTCTAAGTTTTAGGTGGTGTTAAGACTTCTTATTAAGACCAGACCTTGAGTTTAAGTATGGTTTGTTGTCTTTTTGTAATACACTATTTTCCTTGCTGAAATTGCTAATGAATAATGTTCTGCCTTGCTCTGAAATTGAAAACTGCAGAGCAGTCCATTCCAAAGTAAAAAATAGTAGCTGGAATGCTGCAATCTGTCTTTTGTAATATTAGTTCAGGTATATACTCATTGTTACAGTGTGGCTAGCAGCCTGTGGCATAACAGGGAGCTAATCGCATCTTAGTATGTATGTTAACAGCATATCTGCATTATATTTAGTGAGTTCTAATTTCATACTTCTAGATGGTTTAGACCATTTTGTCATATCTGTGAAATGCGTATATTTTCAGGATAATTAAGCTCTAATGTTATCTTAATTTGAGCATTCTTTTTTGTAGATCGCAAGGTTATATCTGGTGTCAGATGTGTTGTACAACTCTTCAGCTAAAGTTGCCAATGCTTCCTACTATAGAAAATTGTAAGTACAATATTTTAGATGATTGCTGATTAAGGAGTGTCCTTAAGTTCAGTTTTGTGCAACTCTGGATAAATGTGGTAGTAGAGAAATTCATAACTGTCTCTGAAGATATCATTACAACACTGGTAGTTCTCACATCTCTACCTAAAACTGTGTAAAGTGCAGCACATTAATGCATAGGATGCTTTGTAAAACAAACAAAAAAAAACCCAAAAGACTGTAATCCTCGTATGTGTTCTGTGCAAGCAGTGGCTTGCTTGGAACCTTGTAGAGATAGGGATAACTCATGTGCCTCTTCTTCTGTAAAGAGGCTGTACATAATATTCCAGGTATGGTATCGCAAAGCATCTTTACAAAGGAATGAGTTTTTGAAATAAAGTTATAATTAAGTGATTTTTTTAATTTTGTTTTTCTTCCCAATTTTTCACCAAGTTTGGAGACCTTACAAGGGGCTTATTTATTTGTTTCTAAGGTGCTGAGCAGAATTTACTAAAAATGTAGAAGGGAAAGAGCCTCTGCTCAATACAGATAAATGGTTGTGTTTATTGGCTGGAGTATCATTAATGCTGTTGTAGCGTGATGGGAAATACAATGTGTTGTGAAAGTGTATTGATTGCAAATCATGTTTCTTGTCTTTGTTTTTCTAGTTTATTTTTTGCATGTTAAGGGAAACTCAAAGAGAAGCAAAGCAGCTATTACTCATTGCTTTCTTTGAGGGCCTTTCATTGATAGAACAGAAACAACTAAGAGTTTTAAAAAATGATTTTTGAGAATTCTTTGATTCTCTGTAGGATTTTAAAACACCTTTTATCCTCCTTCAGTTTTTCAGGCTATAGAAAAAGATTGCAGCAGATGTCAAGATCTCCCTTTCTAGTTTTCTTATTGTCAAAGCTGATTTAATATGTAGTATATTTACCTTGTAATTCAGTTTAAACCAAATATAGGGATTGGAATCTTATGCTTTTGAATCCTGTGTCCCAGGTACTTTCAAGACTTATGTATGTCCAGAAAAGATATATTACAAAGTTTAACTAAAGAAATGTATATGTTTAATTCTAGTTTTGAAACAAAATTATGTCAGATATTCTCTGATCTCAATGCTACTTACCGTACAATACAAGGCCATTTACAGTCTGAAAATTTCAAGGTATGTATTTAATTGTTATTTATATGACATAGAGGTCAAAACACAGATGTTCCTGCACAAGCCATTGAATACTAGGATGGGTGGTTTAAATCTCAAGCTTCATAATTAAGCTTTGCCAAAAGAAAAATGTTTCCTTTCTTGCAGAAATAGCCTTGAAATTTAATTTGGTCTTTTGGAAATATTGAAGAAGCTTTTCTATTTCACACATCTTGCCTTCTCTTCTGAAGAGAAGTATCAACGAAATGTTAGGAAGGCAACTAGTGTGTGAGAGATTATACACCTAGTGGTACATTTAGTAGCAGAGTATAGAGTATATCTGGTACTTACATGTTGCCAGCAAGGTTTCTTAGGTTTCTTAATTACTTTAGGACTATTACTTAAATTTTTTCTGCTTTGTGTTGAAAGAAATTTCTGGACTTAGAAGCATAAATTAGCTTTTAAATATTTTAGATAAGTATCCTTTTTTTTTTTTTTTTTTTGAGATGTGATAAGCAATCTGACCATGAGTAATTAAGAATAATTTTTTCAGGTAGTGTTCAGCTTCTCCATTCCATATGCTTAGCCCTGCTCTTCCTTCTATTCCTTCTACTGTTTTAGTGATGCAGTTGTTTTTTTTTTTTTCTTTTTTTTTGTTAGATTTTTTTTTTTTTAATTTGAAGCTTAAATATGAGGTTTACAGTGTAGCTGGTTTTCCTGTGTTAAGGTTCTTTGTTCTTCTACCTTCATTCCCAGTTGCTCTAGATTGATAATCAGTTTTAGTTATCTGTTATTTTAAATCCATTGTGTTCTTCTCATTCAAGTGAGATTTAGAAGAAAGAAAAAAATCCTAATTTCTTTATATACGTTTTTGTTACCTGCCTTGCCAGTATAGTATTGTTGTTGTATGTTCTAGTATGGAACTTGTTAGGACAATCCCTACAATAGTAGCATTCCATGATGCATTTTCAGTCACTTAAAATTTCTTAATACAAACTTATTAGCTCTTTTTTTTGCTATTGCTTCTAGCAAAGGGTAATGACATGCTTCCGAGCATGGGAAGACTGGGCTATCTATCCAGAACCATTTTTGATCAAGCTACAGAACATTTTCTTGGGGCTTGTAAATATCATGGAAGACAAAGAAACAGAGGTAAGTGTCCTTGGTAGTGGTGCAAGCAGGTGGTGGGAGAACGTTTAAGTATAGAATAAAACTGGCAAAGAATATTTTGATGCCTTTGTTAAGGTAAATAAAGCTGTTGTTTGTGAAAGTGATTTCTGTGTTTTGATTAATCTTTGTTGTATGAACATGCACCACAACTTTTCTTTTAATGTCAAATCTTTTGTCTTAAAGACAGGTGTAACTCAGATGCAAATATTGTATAATGTGTTAATGCATTTACAGGTTAAGATACTGCACCAGATTGCTTTCTGTAACCATTTCAGAGCAAAGACTAGTGCAGAATGATATACATTTTCTATCTGTTGGCAATGCTCTGTAGTGTCTGTGAATTCAGAGTTAGATTTTTCAACTGTTAGTTTTTGTTTTCTTAATAACGTGGTGTAGGGGAACAGTTAGATCATGCCTTGAACTGCTGATTGAGCACCTGGTGAAGGGGTGCAGCTGGTCCAGGGAACACAGGCAAATTGTTTACACCTGCGTTCCCTACATGACCAGACGGGGTGAAGCCACCCTGGTCTTGTCTAAGGGCTATCCACTGAATGGAGAGTATCTGTTGGGCCTAGGTGGCTTCCTGAAAAGAAGTGCTGCATAGCCAGAGCTCCTTCTCTAGATGAGTGAGTTCTGTTCTTCCTTCTGTGTATAACTATTGGCCTACTTGCAAATACTTTGCCTGGTATTGCCAAGAATCTGTCAGAAGCACATTTGCTTCTTTGTAAGCAGAATGCTTGGGATCTAGTTAAATGAGCCATCAATTTTCTTTTTGCGTGAGTGTCATGGTTAGTTTAAAAGAACCATTTCATCTTTCTTAATTTGAAGGGAAAGACTTATGAAATTATGTTGATATGTTTCCCACTTATATGTGATCTGAAATTTTGTATTCTTGCTAAATAGTTTATTGCTGTCAGTGGTTCAAATGACTGGTTCTTAGGGGATCTTTCATATGTATTTAAGTGTAATCTGTCTGACTTATTGGCACGTTTTGAGCTAACCCTCAGTTTAATGTCTTATTTGGATCAGAAGATTTTTTTGGAATGATAATTACAGAGTTTCCAATATGTTGTGGACAAATTCCAGGTTCTTGCTTATCATTTTGCGTGGGATGACATTGTCATACTTTTACTCTGTAATAAGCAAATGTAGTTGGTAGCAAACATGCTAAATTTGTGAGGTTTTCAGGGTGTTCGAGTCTTTTAAAGCTACTTTCTTGAATTGAATAAATAATTGGAGAAATAAAGAAAGACAACTTAGATTTATTCTTTGATTTGTTCAGTCTTTATCTAGACTTATTTGCTGTTATCTTCTTTCAGGAAGTACCAGATGATCTTGATGGTGCTCCCATTGAGGAAGAGCTTGATGGTGCTCCATTAGAAGATGTGGATGGAATTCCTATTGATGCTGCTCCTATTGATGATCTGGATGGAGTTCCTATTAAATCATTGGATGATGATCTTGATGGAGTACCTCGTATGAAATTTTTCAATTTTGCTTTCAATTTAAACCTTCAATTTTTTAAAATTAAAAAAAAAAATAATGTGGCAACCTGGCTTTAGAGTCATAGAATGGCTTGGTTTGGAAGAGGTGTTAAAGCCCATCCTGTTCCACTCCCTCTGCTATGGGCAAGGGTTGCCACACACTAGCCCAAGGCTCTATGTACAATTTCTCTGGGTAACCTGTGCCAGTACCTCATCACCCTCCCAGTGAAGAATTTTCCTCCTGATATCTAAATCCCCCATCAGTATAAATTCATTCCCCCTTGTCCTGTCAATATCTGCCTGTGTAGAAAGTTGATCTGTGTCCTGTTTATTAGCTCCCTTAAAGTACTGGAAGGCCACAGTGAGGTCTCCCTGGAGCTTTCCCTTCTCCAAGCTAAAGACGCCTAGCTCCTTCAACCTGTTTTCGTGGAAGAGATGCTCCAGCCCTCTTGATAATCTTTGTGGCCACCTCTAGATCCCTGTAACAACCTGGCCTCATGTAGTTTAGTAACTGCTTAATTTCAGTTTATCCTAGGAGGAATTAGTTTAAAAATTTATTTTAGATTGCAATTTGAGATGCATGATACATAGAAGCACCTCAGCTTCCAAGTACTGATTTCTTTTCTTTGCAATTAGTGCAGTGATATAATAAACTTCAGTACTGGCATCAGACTGTTAAGTAAGAATTTTTAAGTTAGAATTTTTGAAGAGATTTGGAAATCATTTTTCTGGGTCTTTCTCCAACAGTGGATACAGCTGAAGACTCAAAAAAGAACGAGCCTATATTTAAAGTTGCTCCTTCGAAGTGGGAAGCAGTGGATGAATCAGAATTGGAAGCTCAAGGTTAGTTTTCAAAGTATCTGTTAAGAGACTCTGTTCCTGAGTAAGCTGGCAGTTTAGATTCCCTTACTGATTTTATGATTATTTTCAGCCATTCTGTTTGAAAGTGCTAATACGATTTCTGTAATTATGCAGCAGAGTTTTCAGTTGTGATCCTTGGTTATGTCTTCTGTAAAGGAGTTGGTTAATTTTGATTTTGTTTGTGTACTTCAGTAGCCTTTAAAACTAATTTCTGATTTATTAAGAGTGAGTATTAGAAAAACTAGAGTATTTTGGCAGTCTTTTTCCAAATACGTTTGTGACAGTTAAGATTTTATAAGCTAATAAATACTTCACTGCTTCTGAAAGGTTTACTGGCACAATAGGAGACATAAGTGGATATCTGCAAGCAGTATAAGCAAGCATTCTGATAAGATGTAATTTGGAATATTTATGAACAAACAAGTCTGTATTAAGCGTTAGATGCTGTAAGGTTTTATAATGTGATTTTTATCATACCTACAAATAGGAACTTTGAGATAAAGTGATAACTTTTTCTGTGGTTGAAATTCTCTTATTGTGTTTTTTAGCTGTTACCACTTCTAAATGGGAACTTTTTGACCAACATGAAGAATCTGAGGAGGAAGAAATACCAAAGTAAATATTTGGATCTTCTAATCTTTGCCTAGCATTTCCCTTTATTAAGAAGTATTTTTACTGACAGCTATGGTGCATCTGAAGTTGTAGAAACATTTTAAACATGTATCTGCATTGGCGTTGTAACTTGCTAGCGTGTTACTTTTCAAGATGTTTTTTTTGCTTAAAATCCTAAGAATTGAATACATTTTCATCAGTATGAAAAATTATTTATTTTCTACCTTTGAGATTGAATGTCTTGATAATCCTTTTATGTTAGATGTTTATTACAAGAGCAGAAAGAAAGAAATATGTTCAAAGTAGGAATATAAGAAAATTGAGTCAGAATTTTATTGCAAACATGTCAACATGTTTAAATTCTCTTCTTGGTGGAGTTGTTAACCACTATCTTCAAAATGATAATGATTTGTTAACTTAATGTCAAATAGTTAGACCTGGGGTAGTGTTTACAGTTTGGTATTGAATGTCAGAGTTATTTGAAGGGGTTTAGAACTCTGCCTTATCTCTGAAGGCACAAGAATGAATAATATTCTAATGTGTATGTTTAGATGCTAGTGGACTTCGTACCATCTGTTGTTTATGAGCAGTGCTCTACTTTATTCTTCAGGCAGATAGAGAGCATCTGTTAGTAATGCTCTAAACATTTTACGGCCTTATATGTTGTGCTGCAGCACTCTAGCGGCCAATCTGGGAATATCATTTTGAATATTTGTCATGATTGAGGCTTGCTTCCAAAAATAGATGATGTAGGTAATTTGGTTCTTTAATAGCACTAATTATATCTGAAAAACATGATTAAAGTACTTACAGATTCGATTGAAGTAATAGCTTGTCTTGCAACTGAGTTCCATCTGGGTTTGCTGACTGTACATTTCAAGAATTCTTTTGTGTTTTGTTTATATGAAAAAGGTAGATTATCTGAGGAATAAAAGCTAATTATATAATTAAATGAAAATATAAAGGTATCTGCCTCACAAATTGAGACATCTTTGTAACTGCTATTTGTTGCATTTAGCAGATTTCTTAACTAGTAACTAAATGCAAACTAAGTAGTAGAGAAGGTAAATTTTATGACAGATTGTCTTTAGTACATACAAACCAGTTAATTCTTTGTTCTCTATAAAGTCAAGAGGAGGAAAGTGAAGATGAGGAAGACACTCAGAGTTCAAAGTCAGAAGAGCAACACATGTATTCCAATCCTATTAAAGAAGAGATGCCTGAGTCCAAGTCAGCAGTCAAATACTCAGAAATGAGTGAAGAGAAGCGTGCCAAACTTCGGGAGATTGAGGTCAGTGTGTGGTATTTTGTGCCAACCTTCTGTATCTTTTCAGTTCCTCCACCCACAAATTCTCTATGTACTATTGGAAATTGATTTGAAATTTTATCTAAATGTATTGAAATATCACAGTTCTTATATGGGTTTTTTAAGTCTGGTGTATTTTTTTTTATAAAGGTTGGTTTAGTATTGGCTTGCTTTTATGTTGACTTAAGATAACACAGGAAAAAGTTAGTGGTTAAGTCTCATACATTGCCATGCAAATCAGGTTTAAAACTACATGCTAATTTCCAGCATTTATTTGGTATTGAAACCATCAATGTGTTGATACTGCTGTTTTCTGTACCTTCTATTCTCAGATTTAAAATGGTATTAACAGGCTGCCAAGCTGCTGTTGCAGTTACTGTATCTCCAAGTGACAGATTATAATTCTGAAGGTGGCACTGAACTGCCTACCTGTTTTGTTTGGGTGTACTGCTTAGCAAATGAGACGCTGGCAAACTCCCATAATATTCTTTCAGGGTATACAAGCAGTGTTGTAAAATAGCATGCTCTTCGTTTATCGTGAATGTGTTTTCATTTAAAAACTTCTTTGATCAAAATGAATGGATTGTTACTAAGAACTTTTGTGCCTCTTGCTTATCACAGCAACGTGAAAGCTCACAGTGTGTGGCCATTTGAAGTCAGTTTTTTATTATTTGAGAAAAGACAAATGGAAGTTAAACTTAACGCAAGGTGGCAGTAGTTTTATAGAAAATCCATGTTAGTATAATGAAAGTGCAAGAAAAACAAGTTATCATTTTACTGTAATTATTGTTATGGAAAGGGCTCATTCTGAGGGTATCTTCTTGTAAATGTTAACCTTTGTAAAGTATATAAATATTTTTATCTCAGCAATTGTTGAGGTAGATTATGAAGTGATTAACTTCAACAGTTAGCAATTTTATACTAAAGTGTTTGTACATGTATCTTCTTAATGGTTTTAGGCAGTAAACATTTGAGTTGTTTGAATTTCTTGCCTTCTGTCTTACCTCAAATCACTGGAAGAGGAATGTAGTTATTTTCATTTTCGAAGCACTTCAGGCATTGTGCTGATGTACTTAAATTTTCACATTTCTCTGTAAATTTATCATTAACAGATGTGTACTTCCTGTATTACTTTAAGTTGTTCATGCTGAAAGTTTTCTTGTACATACTCCATTCCTTCCAAAGAACACATCCATTACTGAATTCAAGGACAGGAACTATGTTAAAAAATGTCATCCCCCAAAGGAACCACAGTTGCTGACTTGAACAGTTATGCTATCTAATATACTGTTAAAAATGTCATCTAATATCTCTGAAGGCTAACTCTCTAGAAGTTTACATGATAATTACTGTGGAAGCTGAAACTATTTTTTATGCATATTTTTGAAATTTATGCTATACAAATATCTATTTCTTTTGGCACAGTTATTTATGTTTGTTGGCTGGAGGGGAAGGTAAAGTAACAAAGAAGCTTAAGGAACCTTGGCCTTGTCAGCACAGGCTACATATAGCAGTGATTTCAGGTTATTAACCGTTTGCCTGCATCTATCCTTGCAAAAAATAGGCTTCATGTATTGTTTCAAGTTAAGCCTGCGTTCTCTCATTGTTTAGATGTGTACCAGACATTTCTGGCAGACTTAGCCAGTGCAGATCTCCTTAATTTCAGAAGCTCAAATCACTTTGATACCAATTTTCAAGCCTTTGGAACAGCAGCTGTCTATGCAGTGGCAGTTTTTTTTGATACTGTAGATTGTGACTTTCTATGGTAACTTGTGATTTTAATCTCTCTTAGTACAGGCGTACATGTTTTGGAAGGTGCAGGAACTTATTTGTGAGCAAAATGACAAGGTTAGAAGTTTACAGGTCTGTGCTGAAGAATCACAGTACAGGCTTCTGCAACAGGAAGTGGGTTTTTCATAAACCCAGCCTTATCAGTCCATGCAAAATGGTCGGAACTGGAGAAGATTGTCCTTTTCAGTAGCCACTGACTCCTCAAAGCTATGTCTGAGTTCTTAAGCAGAGTTAGAAGTCTACTGGTTTTCAATCTTTCTGTTCAGAATTTCCACCACAGGAGATGTGGGTAGAATTCAGTCACAGAGTTCTGTGTCTGTGCTCTGTCAGTAACCCCCTGCCCAGTGCATGCAGAAATAATTTTTTCACCAACAAAGGGTGTCACGTTATTGTACAACTTATTTTTCTACCAAGAACCGAAGAAGTTTTTCCTGTGTCATAAAGGAAAACAGTTGTTTTCTTTACTTTCTTGAACATACGAGATGAAAGTTCTTTTAGGTAGTATTTGGTCTCCAGTGGAGAAGGCAGAAGGCATAGGATAAAAGTAGATTAAGCATAATCCCCAAGAGAAGATTGCATCTGAGTCCTATTCTGGATTTAAAGGCTCTCTTTATCTTTGTTAAGAAACTGAATTTCCATATGGTTTCCATTATTTCTTTCAGTAGATTGTGGTATTTAATGTGCAGAATATTCGTTTTCTATATGTTTATTAATCAAGCCATAGGAACTATTTGAGGCTTGTTATCTCGATATCAGTATGATCTCTGAAGTCTGAGGAGATTTCTGTATATAGCTATCTCTGCTCCTGAAATTAAAGGAGCTTATAAGTTTTACTTTTGTTGTCCAAGAGTAGCTAAATAAATAATTAAAAAACCAAAAAACATAAAACCATTTCAGTGATAACATGTTAGTTCTTTCTGAATGCAAGTTAACAGAAGTAGAATGTTTACAGCAATCTTGGTTAGATACTTAAGCAGATTTAAGCCTGAGGTTTAAGAATACCTTTCCTGTAGGGGTATCTGCAATTCTATGGGAGTAATCTAAGTACCACGCACACTGTATGAAGAAATCAGTAAAAAGAATGTATAGCAGATACCAGCCAGCACGGCAGTAGTGGTGGAGGCCACCACTGTGTGGTGGGATTCTGCTGGATTAATGAATTCATATGGTTCGTGGAAGGTTTGGCCAACCACTGCAGCTCTGCTATAAGGAAAGGATGGGGAAGGAGTGCTTTGTTGGAGCAAAGGGAATGGAGAGGGCAGGATGGAAAGAATAACCTTCCTGTAGTGAGCCTTTGCTATCAGCACAGTGTTTTGTAACACGTGGGTGTTTGTTTGCCAGGAGTCATAGTAGGCCCAACTGACTCGATTATCTTAGGAAGATGCTGTGGGTGGAGGAAGTTTATGTGGATTTGTGGGGAAATGGGACGATGTGGAAAATAGCGCTGTTGATGACCCTTAAAATGTAAGGCTTCCTGAGGCAGTTGTGATCTTTTACAGAACAAAGTGAGAATCTGATGGAGTGTTGGGTCAGTATTGTATTATTGTCATTATTGTATAGGTTTTTTCTCCTTTCTTCCCCTCTTCCTTCAGTCACTTGTTAAGGTCTATTTCTTTTTTTTTGTTGTTGTTGTTTTCCTTTTTAACCCATGTTCTTAGGGAAAACATTCAAATAGTTTCTTTTGGCACTTCACGTGTCTTGCTGGCAGCAGGTTCCATGGCATGCATTTAAGACAAATTGCTGCAAGTTAATTATTTTTGTGTCCAAGTTACTTAATGGCCTGTGTGGTGGCAGAGCCTTCAGAGATGCCTAGTTATCCTTGCTGTCTCTTTTATCTTCCTGTGTGGAGGTATCACAGGCTGTGCTTTGTCAGATGGGTAATGTGCCCAGCAGTCATATTTCAGTTTCCTGTTGAGATGGTGACGCTTTTCTTGCAGGCTTGTTTGTGCGAGTGTCAGCTCCAAGTTGGTTGTAGTCCTCAGTAATAATGACTAAAGCAAATTTTAGCATGTTTTTTTTTGCATATGTCAATCGTGCTCTTGTTAGTAGCTTAGAATATTGGGCTTTGTAAACCCCTGCATGGTGCAGTCTAATGCTATGCCCTGATGCATGAGGTAGAAGCCTTTTTAAATAGTTATGGGGTTTTTTTTTCTCCAAAATGAAGCCTCAAATGCTGGAAAAAACGTTCTCTTACGTATATTGCTATGCAGGATCAGCAATTAAACAGGAAATACTTGGGAGTCAGTGTAAGCATTTGGAAGAGGGTTGACAAGTACAATGTCACTTGTTGCAAAGATCCTTCCCACATCTCAAATGACAGCTCCCCTGTCCAAAACAATTGGAGGATTGTGATAGACCACATCAGCTGTGAAATCAATGTTAGAAGCAAGAATTATCAAATGATAAGGAATGTGAGTGAAGCTTTAGGCTGTGAATCAACTTGGTGAAGGGGTTAGTATATCTAGACCAAAAAATTAGAAAAACTCTGACACTTGGTTAACTTTGTGACTGAGGTGGGGATGTTACGGAAATAAATGTGGAGTTACACTTCACAGCACCGAACTTTGCTACTAAATTTGATAGCACGTGAAAGAGTATTATGTCAGTAAAACAATCAGTAGAACAATTGCTCTCCAAATCAGCCACTCAGTGCAAACAGCCCTGGAGATTCATTTAATGTCCTGTGTCATTTATCTGATTTTAATCGAGCAGTTTCTGAAGAAAGATTTCTAGTAGACAGAAGTTCAAACAATATATTAAGGCACGCAATAAATGGTCTCATTTTGAAAGAAAAAGACAGATGATGTTCAAAGAATTATCAATGTTCTAATGAAAAAACAGAGGGCGTAGAATGACAGAAAAAATGCCCTTTATTTTTAGTTCCTGATGCGTCTGTAAACAACTGCAGGTGGCTGTGGAGAAGTATGTGGTTTTGTTACTTTGATCTAATTAAATAAAGGTAGTATCTTGTACGTAAACTTGTATGGAAAGAATGAACAATGTGTTATAAATTACAGAAACTTCATTTTCGGTGATACGCATAACTGGATGGTAATAAAAGCCCTGTAACCTAACGGTCAGTATTATTTTCACAGCTCAAGGTGATGAAGTTTCAGGATGAGTTAGAGTCTGGGAAAAGACCCAAGAAACCAGGCCAGAGTTTTCAGGAACAGGTTGAACACTATAGAGACAAGCTGCTCCAGAGGGTAAGAACTATTCTTTGTTTGTCAGATTCTGTGATAGGCATTCATTGCATTTTATCAAATGTGAGGTGACAGTAAGTGTACTGACAAATGGTTCTTGTGGAAATTGTACTGTAATATTGAACTGCCTGCTGAAATCCAACTGCTGTTTCTGCACAGTGGATATAATCTCTTTTTTAAAATCAAAGTAAATGTAGTATTTCACACTGTGTAGATAAATATCATTGGAATTTATTGCGACCTTGGAGAGTTTGCTTCTGAATGAACTACATAAAGTGAACTGTTAGATGAGGGAAGAGCAGCCCATTGAAGATTTTCATCACACTTCACTTTTGGTTTTTGGTAATTGACCAGTTGTGTTAGAGGCTTCTGAAGGGAGAGAAGGAGCAGAACAAAGTAGGAAATGCACTTCTGGTTCTCCACTGTCTTAAGACTTTTCTGGATGATTCCAGTTCATGCTGTCACCTAAAAGTGAATATTTCTTTACTGTTACTATTTTTAGTAGTCTTATCTGGACTACGAAGTCAGAGCAGCTTTAAAAATCAGTGTTGTCTGTGTGATTAAAGAAAATAACCTGTTTGGACAGTGAGAGAAAGCGTTGGTTATTTCTGTAATGTACTATTGGAGACTGACAGACCAGTGATGACATTAGAGATAGACATGCAGTTTCTTGGAAGCTAAATACAAATGCTGCACTTCACAGCTAGTGTTTGTCATGTACTCTTTGGGTTATTTAGTGCTCAATATCTGCTTAATTCACTAAAGTAATTTTTTTCAATACCTTGAAAAAAGACTCGTGAAAAGCAAGAAAGCTGATCCTGGAACAGATTTACGTGTTTGGAAGTTGATGATAGCAATTAAGACTTTGTTATAAATAACTTCTCATTTCCATGCAGTTGCATCCTAAAACTTCCTGTTTCTCAGTGTTTTCTGTAGTTGAAGAAAGAAGTGATATGGATGTACACTAAACATGGAATGTCTAGAGTTATGGTTGCTTAAAAGAACAACATCCACAATTTGTAATTACAATACTAATAACTTGATTAGATACCTTTGTGTAGAATTAGCTTATTTGGTAATTATTTCACTTTACTGCTTTTGCCTTTGCTGATGGTATTTAGTTAAGAGGTACATTTTGACAGTTACAGCAGATATTCTCTAACGTGTTAACCCCACTGATAAGGGGGAATAAATTCCTCTTCTGCTTTTTTGCTTTAGCTTTATTATAATATGAGTTTTACTAGTAAAATAATAGTGGTTTTGATTGTATTTCCCACAGGCTTGGTAGTTTTATCATCTATCTAATTTGCTATAGAATGAGCTTTTAATGAGTGAAGTTTCTAGTAGCATTTCCTATTTTTAACAGAATAGGAAATCAGGACTGTTTGAAATACTGTTTATTTGTATTTATTAAGGTAAAGTAATTAGTTATGCTACCAAATGCACATCTTACAAGCCTGCTGATTTTAGTCAAAGAATACCTTGTAATGGTCAGTGTGAAGTGGACATTTTTAAGTATTAATATTAGTGTAAAGAAAACATGAGACCAGATAAAGTGTGGCTGTTCATTAATTTCCTGCACTTACGTTATCCAACTTCCTCCCCTCTGCATTTTTCATCTGAAATAATGAGTTCTTCTAATTATTCAGGAGAAAGAAAAAGAGTTGGAAAGAGAACGAGAAAGGGACAAGAAGGACAAAGAGAAGTCTGATTCTAGGTCCAAAGATAAGAAGGAAAAGGAGGAATGTACACCAACAAGAAAAGAGAGGTACGACTTCCCTTGGATTCAGATAGCTGGGAGGAAAATCCAGACCTTACAGTCAGTATCTTTGTTTACAACAGTAGCCCTAAAATTGTAGCATCACAAAACATCTTTTTTCTGCTTGGGATATGAGCGTTTTCAAATATGTTTGAAAGGAATGGGTATTTTTGTCCTGTCCCGAGTGACTTGTCCTTTTGAGTAGAACCATCTTTCTGATTATTTAAGCCCTGAGGAAACATGATAACAGAATGACCAACTGAAAGCGATATATGTTTAACTCTGCCTTATCAGTAAATTGGCTGCTTTCAGAAAGCTGTAATGAAGGATAGATTTGTGAATGCTTAATTATTTATCTTGTGAAATTTCTTTAGTGTAGCAAGGTTAGAGTAATTGGTTGTATAATGTTCTAATATTTGTATAGCCATATCTTCTGTAATATTAAGCACTGTGGTGAAGTGCTTTGTTTTCAAGAATACGTGGCAGAATGTTTTTATGCTGCTATAAACAAAGATGAATCACGTGTCTTAGTTTTTTTTACAGCCGGTTACTTTGGAGTATCTAATGTTACATAGGCAAAAGAAAGGGAGTCAGTCTTCTCCATACACATTTTTACTTGTGTGTGTCTAATATGTAACAAACATGCTTCCTTTTCAAAGGAAAAGAAGGCACAGTGCTTCCCCCAGCCCATCTCGCAGCAGTGGCAGTAGAAGAGCAAAATCCCCATCACCAAAATCAGAGCGCTCGGAGCGTTCAGAGCGATCCCACAAAGAGAGTTCACGTTCTCGGTCATCACATAAAGACTCTCCAAGAGATGTCAGTAAAAAAGGCAAAAGGTAAGCTGGCATCTGTTCTGTTTCAATTTGTATGAAAGCTAAATACATAGTTTTTAGGGCTTTTAGCTAAGCACACTGAATATACACACACATTTTTTTTTTCTCCTAATGGAGTATACTGCTGGTTGCTGGTTAATGTCTTTGAATGTAAAATGTGTGTGTCCTGAAGCCTTGATATCTCAAGACTGTTCACTTCTATGTTCTTGTTTACCTGCTTACTGATAAACACTACTTAAAATCAACCTGCTTCTTCATTAGATTTTCTTTTCATGTTGCAATCTTGTGTAGCTCATAGAATTATAGTTCTTACAACACTCATGCTATTTTTCATCTTCCAGGCTGGTACAAATATTAGCCCATAGCTAATGTTAAGACTACAGTGAGATCTTATTATTGGTGCTTTTGTTGCTTTTAAGTATTTTGGTTGTTGTTTCTGTTTTAGTTCAGTTCCATTTTTTAGAGTTCTAGAGTATTTTACTGCACAAACGTTCTGAGGGAGAAGTTCCTGTGATGCTCTTGAGAAAATTTGTAGAGCATTTTTACACTAATCAGATTCTTTTGTTAGAAGTAAGAAATTCAATTAGAATTAGGTGTTTGAGATTTATTTTTCATTAGACTTAATATGATGGCAATTCAGTTTAGATTATATGAGGTTAATGTATGAGGTTATATGAAATGCGTTACTGAGGTGTGGATTACATGATGGTGTCCATTCTGCTTCTCTCGGCTTGCATCATGAGCTGAATAAGAATCAGGATTTCATTGTAACACAGTTCGTAATCTTTCACTTCTGAGGATGTGGATATCGACTGCTAGAAATACAAGAGCCTGGGTAGTTGAGGCATTTGTTGAAGGCTGTAAATTCTGTATCTTTATGTAAGAAGGACATGATTAGATATCATTTACTGTTTTGGTTTCTGAGTAGTAAAAGCCAAAATACATTCCCTTCAACATAAAAAGAAGATTTTTACTTAGATTATCTCACAACAGAAATGCTGGGTAACTGTACAAGAAGTTGATGTTACTGGCAAGCATTTAATGCAAAGGCTTCATCTAGTAAGTTTGTTTATTTATTTATTTGTTTTCAGGTCACCATCTGGTTCCAGGACACCTAAAAGATCAAGAAGATCACGATCGAGGTCCCCTAAAAAGTCAGGGAAAAAATCCAGGTCTCAGTCCCGTTCTCCTCACAGATCTCACAAGAAGTCCAAGAAAAGCAAACACTGACAATGTTGATATTTTTTATGATGCTGTCACTTACTGGAAATGCAGTTTTGTTTTTGTGCCTGAACAGTCTGTTTAAAAAAAAAAAACAAAAAACAAAAACACAAAAAACAAGGAAAGGAAAAGAAAAAAAAACAAAAAAGCATTCCTGATTATTTTTTTTTGTGAATGCACGTGTATACTCATGAGTATCTGCATCTGTAGACCCGTCATTGTTTTATATTGTACAAAATATCTTCATTGTGACTATTTCCCAAATGAAACATTTTTGTGTTTAGAAGTTTCATCAGACGTGTGTAACTGATCTGCTGGCAGTAGTGATATTTTGTTTTAGAATGTTGTGACATAGCAGAAATAACTCCAATGTTCCCCCTTTTTTGTAGCTTTGACAATTTGAATTAGATTTCAAATAAAATCTGAACAGAAAATGAAGGCGTTGTTTTCTTGCCCCACTGGGGATGCAGATTTAGAAGGGAATTCATAGTTTGTTTGGAAGTGCTGTGCATTTCAGGCATACTGTGATGCATAGGTTTTCAGTATAGTAATAGGTGTTGCTGTTACCTCAAGCTTGACTATCCAGGTAAATCACCTTTTGAATCCAGTGGGTGGACTGTCCTTTCTGCTGTGCTATTTTACTGCAAAAACAGTTGAGCAGTCTGGTACTGAACATGAATGGCTTTGCAAGTAGGTCTTTGCTTGGTGTTGCGCTGTTTTAATCCTGAGCAGTATTTTTTAGCAGAGCAATGTGGTTGTTTTTATATTGGGGAAAAATAGACTGCAGAGGTGCATCATGTCTATCTATATCATTAATTATATGATATATCAGCAAGTTGTATTTATGGCATTAATGAGGATCAGTAGAAGGACAGCAAGCCTGAGGCTCTGACTTGTTCCTGTAGCACAGGTACAGTAATATCAGCTTGCAATTCAAAATGAAAAATGGTTTTTACTCTAAAAGTACAACTTTTTTTACATTGTTTTCATGGAATTTATTCTTCTCTTGCAGAAATTCTTCAAAATAAGAAGAAAATCCGAGGAACAGAATTTTTAATTACGTGGTTTCTTATTTTTGAGATTGAGATGCTGCTTAACTTTGTAATGATAGGCTTTCCCCTCTCCAAACCTGTTCAGCTTTAGGCCATGTAGGCTTCAGACCACTTCACCGTGGTGTCTCTCATGCAACCTTTGAGGGTGGAGGGATGCGGGAATGGGACAGGCATGAGGAAGGGGGAGAGTTCCATGTTTATACTTGAAGGTGTGGGTAGATTGTAATAGAAACATAATGCTAAAGGGATGCGACTTCCTGTGAGCTGTTCCTAAAAGTAAACAGCTGCACTTAATACAGGCACAGAGTGTTGGAGGATGCCTGCTATTGTATTTCTGGACTTAGAGGTTTTATGTTTATTACAGTTTTGTAAATGTGATGGAGAAAATCTTTTGGGGTTTGTGTGTGTGTGTGTGTGTGTGTAGCCTTGGGGGCAATTCCAGGAGCAGGATCTAAAACATCTTCTGAAAAACATACAGATTTAATGTAGAGAGAAGATAGGTTCTCTTTGTTGTTTTTTCTTGCCAGGAGGCTTTGTTACAGGATTATAAAAATGCTTTTAAATGTAAGAACCAAGTGAAAAATAACTGAAAACTTTGCTAATGAGAAGTGAGAGATGATGTGGAATACTGGAAACATGGAGAATGCGTGTGTACGGTGAAAGGTTTCTTACAAGGAGTGTTGGACAGATACCTAAATAACGAGAAGAATGCACCTTTTTATAGTACATGATGAAGAATTTGTTTTAGAAATAGGCAGTTTGTTCTTGCATTTTCCTTTCTGTAACATTTCATATGTACAGATTCAGGCAGCTGAACTATTATGAACCATGTTTTTTTCTCTTAAATACACCTTATTCAGATATAGCACAGAGTGGGTCAGATTTTCTAGAACAAAAAATAAGAAAATCAGACTCAGATCTGATTGACTTCTTTAAAGCTGTTCTCATTTTGGAGCTGCTTGTAAATGGAGAAGTGATGAGCGGCAATGTGCTGAGGGTAGAAAATCACTCAGCGTATGGGTTTCAGAAATTAGTTCTCATCTTGGCTTTTGCAGCGTTTTCATCAGTGATTACTAAAGGTTCAAACCGAGGCGCTGCAGCACTACAGGAGCATGGCTGGTAGACTGTTTTTTAGCATCTTTATGAAACCTTTTATCAGTATCGCTGTTGTCTAAATGCTATCTGTATGAACATTTATTACCTCTTGCACTTTTCTTCATATCCCTGACTTTAGAAAAGCTGTTTTCTTACTCAGAGCAATTAAGAATCTGAATATATGGTTGTTGGTTTTTATTTTTGCTGGTTTTTAGTTTAGTTCCAACCCTCACCCCCCTTGCTGGACACCTTTTGGTCGTATCTACTCTTTATTTTCTTCCATGGTTTTATAAGTAGCTTTATTAATACCTTGGCTTTTCTGCAAAGAAAAGGGGAAAGCAGCACATGATGCTGTATCTGGGGGTGCTCACTGTGTGCTGTTACTGCAGAATTGTGTTTGGCTGATTGATGTTCTGTGCTGCTTTGGAGTGAAGTGGTGAAAAAGCTTCTGCTTTACTTAGGGTGGGCATCTGTTAATTTTTATCTGGGATTCAGAAAGTGGGGTTGACGTGAAGCCTTGTGAAAAAGCTCTAACCCAAGAGTGATGTGATCCAGTGTTTTCAGATGTTACATAGGGACAGCCCATAATCTTTTAACTCTCCATAGTCAGTGAGCATCTGACCCTTTGCTTTGGGAAGGGGAGGAGCCATGATTGTTGATAAGGGATTTTTTTTTGTCTCCTCCCACTCCTGGTACCAAAGGGAATTGTTCATGCTTGGGTGATGAAGTTTATCCGAAGCACGGAAACTAATGCAGCTTTCTGCTGCTGAGCTGTGGTGTGGCTGAGTAGTGCCCTGCAGCTTGAAATACCAGCTCTTTGGGCTCATCTCAGCATGGGGCTGGAGCACTGGGGGGAGTGGGGTCACCTTATAAACTGAGTATATGTTAGTCCAAGTTAGGGACTAGCAGCTTTCCTGCTGACAGACTTAGATGAAGCCTACCTGGATATGACACTGAGAATTATGGAGCATTCTGGTATTTGTGCAAACATCTTTATGCACAGAGCTGCAATTCATCCTTTTTTAAAAATTATTTTTAATTCCTAACCAGTGCTATCTTCTGTGAACCTTGGTAAGAATTGCACCCACACTTGGAGTGAGTGGGCCGCACCTCAGCGGAGAAAAGCTGCTTGGCTGTGTACAGTCTCCTGATTCACATGTTTTCCGTATCGGTGTACAGAAGCGTTCACAATTAGCTTCTTTTGAAACCCTGTGACTTCCTTTGACTCCTCTGCACAGCAGCTGCAAATATCTTTTTGCAGTGTAGTTCTTGAGGCAGAGCTGATTTCTGTAAGTTGAGGTTCATACGTAGGCACTGGATGCTGTGCAAATGTTCTGCCTCCCCCTTGGAGGCTCTGAAGTGTGAGAATGAAGCATTTGTCACCGAGGCTAACATTAATGTTTTCCAGAGCATATATTTAGAACTGCAACCACTTGAAGACTTTATTAGTGCATCAGTCCCGGTGATACAGAGCGTATTACTTTCTTCATTTATACATCACCTTCTGTAGTAATTTAGCAGCTCTGCCAAAGCGTGAATACCAGGCTGTTGTCTTTGTGTTTCTTTGCATGTGGAACCACTCTTGTTCTTTTGTTTTGACCTCTGTAGTCGTTACTTTGATAGCATATCTTCAACAGTCCTAGTTTTACTTAATTTAAGTAATTTGAAGTTAAGCCCAAACTCGATCCTGATTGATTTTATTATTTTTATAGTTTTTGGAACAAACCCTTGAAATGCTCTTCTCTCCCCCAGCCTTAAGCTGTGAGGATACATATTGACATGCGTATCCTCTAAAGTTTCTCCATCGCACGTGCTTTTGGAAGAAATAGTGTGTTTCCACAAAGAAGGACTTGAACTATCTTAAAGACATGGACTGGTAGTTGGCTCCAGACCACAGCACTGGGATAGCTTTCAGTCTGTACGGGTTTTATTCAGTGTGTTTTCAAGACAGAAGGTAGGACTGTGGTAGTTGTACTGGTACTCTAATTTGGCATGAATAATGCTTGAGCTTTCTAAGCATGGTGTGCTCAAAGCCCCATTGGGGGGTCAACCACTGCTGGAGGTGTGTTGTGTTCTTTGCATATTAAAAACTTCTCATGTCTTGGAACTGTATCAATAAAAGGAGAAGTAATAACAAAAGCAATCTTGTGATAGAAAAAGCAAGATCAACCAAAAATGGCAAATCCATTTTGATCATCTTTCATCTTTCTTTTTTTTTTGGCCATGCATATCTACAGTCCTCTGGAATTCGTGCTTCTAACAGATCTGAATTTGAAGCACTCGTACTTCTGCAGATGGAGTGAAGTCTGAGTTTTGTGTCTAGGTTTAGGCTTGCTGACCTCAGGCACAGTCCCTTGAGGGGTTTGGGGCGAGGTGTTGCTCAACACTTTTGTGTCTGTGCTGCATAATTACACAAGAACTTGAATACTTGGGTACATCAAGGTAAAAGCTTTTGATGAATATCTGAATCTCTGTCTTCCTAACCTCTGGTCTGTCTGCTTTCCATATGTTCCTTCTTGAAAGACTAATAGATTTAGTTACAGTGGTTCAACAAGAGAAGTGAATTCTCTACAGCTGAAGACAGTGATCATAGAGTAGTCTATACAAGACCTTCATAGTTCACTGTTTCTGAAGTCAGCTGTTCAGTAATGTGAGGTTTGTTGAGTTGCAAATTTGACAGCTTCACTTCAATCCAGGGAGTAGTTTAATAAGGATGTTAAGTTCCTAACACTTCTGTTTCCACAGAGTAATACTTGGAAATGTCTAACCTTGTGCAGGGATGTCTTATGTGTGACTGTCATAAGCTGGAAAGTTTTCTGTTGGTGGTTACCTAAAGAGGAAACGGTAGTTTCACATGACCTTTTTTGTCTTATTTTGCTTTATTCTATGCAGAAAATTTCCCAAATGATGCGTTGACAATAAAGTTGTCAGTTTGCCGATATCCAGAAATGGTTTTATTTTTAACCTGGTAAAACGCGCTGTGCGCGTGTGTTCTGCAAACAACGGTTTCTTGCTTTTGCCAGCTCATCTGGTGGCTGACTCTGGTGCCCACGTTGTTGTCCAGCTGTAATGCTGCTGCTGTGCTCCTGCTGTTAGCAGTGACCTTGTTTCTTTGAAACCCACTAACAAGGCGTGGGCTGTTCACTGGAGTTGCTCCTATAATCCTCTCTTGAACAAAGAACCTCCTGCTTGGAGGAACTGCTTAGGTATTGAGGTGATGAGCAGCTCTTCAACCCCTGAAATTGTTTGCAGGAACTTCAAGTGAAGGAAACGAGGCCTGTGTTGTGCTGTATGAGGACGTGAGTTCCGGCTGAGCCGCTGTCACAGCCTTTAGCTGCTGCATGTCCTGTTCCTGCCTCTCCATGCCACCTGTTCTGATGCTTGTCTGTCTTTTGTGGTGCTTTTAATTCCCTGTAAGTAACCAATTCATTAAGAGAAAAAACTTTTTAAGTTTTCCTTGTGATTGACTTCCTGCTGGTTTGGTGTGTTAAAGTGATGCAGTGCAGGAATCAGAAGTGGGCAGGGTGCTTCTCATTCTTGATAACTTGTTAACGATCAATTTCAGATGATGATGATCTGGATTATTTGTGTTGAAAAGATGGTCTGAGTGAATGCTGTGTTGTGCATCCCACTTGTTTGGCCACTTGAGGGACACGCAGCATCCTGCTGCACCTGGAGAAGGGCAGTGTGGCAAAGCAAGCTGAATGGGTGCATGCATTGCTTCAGTATGCTGAGCCTCCTTTTAGAAGGAGGGGGGGAAATGTGGAAGCAGGGCCATCTCTGGGCAGCAGTGAGCCATGAGCTCTGCCTCTGTCTCCCTTCTTTTCCTGTAAGTCTGAGCCCATCAGCTCTGGGAGGCACAAACAGCTCTGAGGCCATTTAGTTCCTGCAACATCTGACAAAGACAGAAAAGGGGGGTAGAGAGTTCATGTGGCCCCATGTGGTGGGAAAGGCTGGAATATGAATGATCTCTTGTTGATGTTAGAGCCCAGAGTAATCACTTGGGAGGGATCGTATGAATGTTCGGGTTATTAAATCATCACTTAAAGCTCACAGGCAAGAAACGCGGTATGTTGCAACACTGCTGGAACTGCTTACTCAGATTTTGCTGTTGTGTGGCCTGGAAAACTTCCATTAGCTGCTTGCCTAAAGACCATCAGCTGTGCTGCTCTTCTTGTCTGTAAGGGGTTAGCTGTGAGCAAGGGTGGAACTTCCACGTGGCCTGGGGATGGCCCCTGCTATGGGGCTGCCAACCAAAGTGAGAGCTGTACTGACCAGAGATAGAAGGGTGCCTGGGCAGTGCACCCCTGGGGTTGGAGGGTGTGATGGTGCTAATTAACCATCAACTCCGGTTCCTGGATTTGGTTGTGGAAGGGTTGGTACCTTAATGTAAGTTTGGGAAAGAGCAGTGAGTTGGTGCAGTGCAGCTAAGTTGGCTCTTGGATGCGCCATGCCAAAGGGTTTGAGTTTTTGATGTGCAACTGTGCAGTGATGCTGTGTAAGGTATGCGGTTATAAGACTAGAATCTCTTAATTTCCTTTGTAACATAGACCAGTTACAGAACAGCCGAGAAAGGGTTTTTAATATTAATAAAAGTCAAGTGAAGACTTAACTGTGCTGTAATGTCCTCAGGACACTCATAAAATTCGTGGATTCCTTCAGCTGCACAAACAGGAATTTATAAATATTTATTGAAATTAACTTTATTGAAAATGTCACCTGTGTAAATGGAGGTAAATATAGCGGATGAACGTGGGGGCAGGGCACAGCTTGCTCCAGATGGGCGCTCCAGTTGGCCCCTCTATTTCTGTTTATGACTTGAACGACACCTGCTTTAATTTTGGCCCACGTCAGCACCTTCTGCAGCGCTGCTTCTGCACACACTGACCCGAAGGAACATCTGAAGAGCAAACAAGCACTGTAAAGGCTGATTGCTGCTCCATCCATTAATGGGATGGCTGCTGAAGCGCTGTTAGAAGTGGGTGCGTTCTGCAGGGCACCGCTGCTGCTGTGTGGGGATGGCGCAGGCTATAGGAAGCTGAGCACGGTGCTGAATGGGATGGTGCAAAATATAAACATCTGTAGCTCTAAAAGCTGCTGGGAATCTTCTCTCACCCATCTGGCAATGCAAAAATAGTCTTAAACAAATTGGTAGGACTTCCAGTTTGGGCGGCATCTCTATTTTCGTGTAACTTTTGTTCACAGTTGGCAAGCTGCCCGTACCGGTCACTTCAGTGTCAAGAATCTCACTTGGGAGCAGCATTTGAGGAATTTGGCCTTAATGTTCCTCTAGAATAGATTGGGTTAGATATGGGAGTTTTAAATTAACACCCAGGACTTACACGTTTTAAATGTATAGCAGCACAAGCACCCAGCTTTTAGTTGGGTTGCCTAAATGTTGCATATAAAAAGCCTAAATGTAATTGTCAAGTATAAAATATTAAAGTGGAGCATAAAATATGTAAGCATTAAATGCAAGGAATGTTTTCATCTCGTAGCTTGAGTTGGGAAATTTCACTCACAGTTACCCAACCCGCTGCAGTGTGAGATAAGTGCAGCTGACTCATTGAAAGCTGAAGGATGAGGGGACTTTGCAGAGTGAATCTGCATGGGATGAAGAATGTGCTGTAGTTACACTATCCCTCAGCACATCATTACAGTGTACCTGCATGGGGAAAGGGCTGGGGTTTGGCTCCACCAAAGCAAATAAGATGCAGTGTTTAAAAGTGAAGCTGCCCTCGAAATAAGGTTAGTTTTCTTGTATGTGATTGTTTAAAGCAGAGGCCGGTCTTGCATGCATAGAACTCAAGGTTTGGGTCTGAAGAATAAAGTAACTGCAGCGTTCCACGTGCAGCCTATTTCAGAGGTACACCCTGCTGCATTGTGTGCTGTGTCAGTGGCTGCAGGACAGTCATTATACGCTCATCAGGTGTAAACCTTCATCTGTGCAAAGCGTGGCTCTAAGCATTCCCTCTGCTGTAGGTTTTAAAAACAGAAAGCTTCCCTTTCCCCTCGCTTTTTGATGAGATGTGTGCTCGTCTCCAATGTGAAGGGCTGTGTGTACAGCTCTGCAGCAGTGCTGTGGGGGCACAGCAGTGTGCTCCATTGGAGGGGGGTCAAAACATGGGAGTGAGGCTGGGTCACACACATCGTTCAGAACTGAAGGAGGATACGCGTTCCTGAAGCAGTGGGGGCGGAAGTCAAGTGGGGTCTTTTGCTTCTGGGAAAGTTGCAGGGGAAAAGGAGGAGGAGGAGGTCCGGGTTTCTGCAGCTGTTACAGTAACAAGCATAGGAAACGGAGTAGCGGGCCTTCCATGCCAGCCTTTATCCCTCCGGTTCCAGCGCTGTACCTCCTGCACCGTGCCGCAGCCGCAGCCTGCTCTGCTCGGAGGGGGTTTTGGACTTCGCGGAGGGCAGAGGCAGAACCCGCACGTCTCCCGCTCAACCTTTCCTTCCCGTTCCTCCCCCGTGTCGCGGAGCTTGGAAAGAACTTCGGGGCCGCCGCTTTCCGTGCAGGCGGTTCCGGCGGGGCCGCCCCGGTACCGCAGCCGTGAGCTGGTGGGATGGCAGGAGCTGCGGGGACAGAGCCGATGGAGCATCCCGCTCCGCACGGTGCGGGCACTGCGGCGACCGCGGCCAATGGGGGCGCGGGGTGGAGCGCCGCCATTCCGGACCGCACCTCCGAGGCCGCTCGGCGGCGGCCGGGGCTCCCCCCGCTCGGGGCGGGGACGCGCTGCGCTGCGCTGTGATGCGCTGCGATGTGATGCGCTGCGATGCGCTGCTCGGTCCCCGCCCGCCGCGCCGCGGGGCGGAGCGGAGCGCGGTGTCGCCTCGCTCCGGCGGCCGCGGCCGCGCGGCGATGGCGGCGCGGAAGAAGCGCGAGCGGCCGCGCGGCTGGCGCTAAGTAGGGCAGCGCGGGGCGGGGGCGGCCGAGGGGCCGTGGCGGCGGCTGCGCCATGCGGGCCGGGCGCGGGGAGGGCCGGCCGGGAGTCGGCGCCGGGGGCGGTGCGCCCTGATGCCCGCCGCGGGCCCCGGGGCGCCGGGGCGCTGAGCAACAGTTGGCCCCGCCGCCGCCGCCGCCCAGCATGAAAGTGTGCCGGCGGAAAGCGCTGGCGCTGTGCCTGGGCTACGCGCTCCTGCTGCTCCTCGCCGCCCTCAACCTGCTGGAGTACAAGTGGCGAAGGGAGCCGCGGCGCTGCGGGGAGCCCCCGGCCGTCCCCCGGCAGCGGCCACCTCCGCCGCCGGCCGGGAGCGGAGCTCCGCAGCAGGGCGGGCGGCGGCAGCTGGTTTACGTGTTCACCACCTGGCGCTCCGGGTCGTCCTTCTTCGGGGAGCTCTTCAACCAGAACCCCGAGGTGTTCTTTCTCTACGAGCCCGTGTGGCACGTCTGGCAGAAGCTGTACCCCGGGGACGCCGTCTCGCTGCAGGGGGCGGCCCGCGACATGCTGAGCTCCCTGTACCGCTGCGACCTCTCCGTGTTCCAGCTGTACAGCACGGCGGGCGCCGGGAAGAACCTGACCACGCTGGGCATCTTCGGGGCGGCCACCAACAAGGTGATCTGCTCGTCGCCCCTGTGCCCGGCCTACCGCAAGGAGGTGGTGGGCATGGTGGACGACCGCGTGTGCAAGAAGTGTCCCCCGCAGCGCCTCAGCCGCTTCCAGGAGGAGTGCCACAAGTACCGCACGCTGGTCATCAAGGGCGTGCGCGTCTTCGACCTGGCCGTCCTCGCCCCGCTCATGCGGGACCCCACCCTGGACCTCAAAGTCATTCACCTGGTGCGGGACCCGCGGGCGGTCGCCAGCTCCCGCATCAAATCCCGACACGGCCTCATCCGGGAGAGCCTGCAGGTGGTGAGGAGCCGCGACCCCCGCATCCACCGCATGCCCTTCCTCGATGCCGGCCACAAGTTGGGCGGCAAGAAGGACGGCGGGGGTGGTTCGGACTATCATGCCCTGGGCGCCATGGAGGTCATCTGTAGCAGCATGGCCAAGACCCTGCAGACCGCCCTGCACCCCCCTGACTGGCTGCGGGGTAACTACATGGCCGTGCGCTACGAGGACCTGGTGATGGAGCCCATCAAGACCCTGCGGCAGGTGTACGGCTTCGTTAACCTGGCGGTCAGCCCGGAGATGGAGAAGTTCACCCTCAACATGACCAGTGGCCCCGGCTACTCCTCCAAACCCTTCGTGGTATCGGCCCGGAATGCCACCCAGGCACTGAGCGCCTGGAGGACTGCGCTCAGCTTCCAGCAGATCAAGCAGGTGGAGGAGTACTGCCAGCAGCCCATGGCCATGTTGGGCTACGAGCGGGTCAGCAGCCCCGAGGAGGTGAAGGACCTAAGCAGAACGTTGCTCAGGAAGCCGCGGCTGTGAGCGGGCAGTGCCGCGTGGCTGAGCCCCTCTGGGCTGGTGGGAGGGTGGGGGCCAGGAGAACATTGTGGTTTCCTCCAGAGACTGCTGAAGGGTAACACACAGTAGTAATGTGGTGACTTGGTTTTTTTTCTTTCTTTTTTCTTTTTTTTCTTTTTTTTTTTTTCCCTTCACTTGCATTGGATTAGATGCGATTTAAAACAGAAAATAAAGTGGAACTGAAAATGTGTGGAAGCTCCCTTTCCCCTTCTCTAAAATGCTGGGGGAGCCTCCCTGCCAAAACCTTATTTATGGAGTTCATGTGGGCTGGAAGGTGGTAGCAAAAACTCCTGCACAATTTCTTGTTCATTCATATCTCCCTGGGTGCAGAGGAGATGCCCTTGGGAAGCGATGCTGAAAATCAGGCTTTTGTATGGAAGTAAGTGCTAAGATGTGAGAGTAACAAACAATAAATGATATTCATTTTTATAATTACCTCAATTGTTTGGGAATTACAGTGTTGCTGATGTACAGCTCGAGGGGAGGCTTGCTTGGAATAGCACCGAGGGCTTTTTTAAGGTTACGGGCAGAGGGTTGAAGTGTAACATTGACGTGTCCGAAGATTGGAAGCTGTTTGTGCACACACAGGGACGGACTCACAGATGCAGTGCGGGTTCCGTAGCTGTGTCAGAGCAGGCTTCTATTTAACAACTGTCTTTTGTTGTTGTATTTAAAAAGTCTTTAAGTGACACTGTATTAGCATCCTCAGAGTTCTGAAGTGTTTGCCAACAGAGCAGTATTTATTTTTGTCTTGATGTGTGTGCCTGGGAGTTGCCGTCAAACAGAAGTGTGACAAACCTGCAGGATTTAAAGACATTTATCATACTGGATACATTAGCATGTGTGAAAAACAATTAAAATTATATATATTATATAGTGCTAACAGTACAGTGAGATATTTAAGATATTTCTTGACGTTCATTGGTAACAGGCGTAGCAGGGAAGCATAGAAAAAATGCATAAAATGTTGTATTTTTCCCCTTGTTTGAGTGTCTGAGGGTGTGTTTCTGTTCTGAGGAGGGAGAACGCGTGCAGCTGTGTGTTCATGGCTGTAATGGAGCTGTGTGGAGCCACCCGAGCGCCTGCATTCAGATCGCTGTTAGGTGCTCATTTGTGTGAGTTGTCATTGCTCTGTGATGGAGCCAGATGGTGGTCTGGCTCTGTCTGGGAGCTCTGCCGGGAGAGACCGACCGTCCTGTTGTTAAACTTGATGAAAAATACGAGGTTTTGCTACTACTTTTATAATTTCCTGAAAAAAGTCCTGGTTTAATAAAGGTCATGTAATGGTTGCACATGGGAAGCGTGGTCACCTCGAGTGCTTTTTATCTTGGTGGTGGGTCTCTGATGCTCTTTGAAGGCTCATTTTGGAACTTGAGTTTTTAAACAAAAGTGATTTTTTCAGACTGTTCTCGTAGGATCCCACAGGCTTTTCTATGGGAAGTGTTTCACATTGCCTGCGTGTTGTGCTTTCTGCAAATGTGAGTACGGGTAGGGAAAGCAAAATATATTTGTGAAAATTAATTTATACAGATAGAATGCAATAAGTGTGTGCGTGCAAATGTTAGTGATGTCTAAAGAGTCTATTTCCTGTATTTGACTTTAAGTTAGATTATAATTGGCTGCTGTGCTGTTAGAATTCTTGATGTAGTTCTAGGATTAGATGTTAAACTTGCTCTGAAAAGGAAATAGATGTTCAATAAACTAGTAAGAAGTCCATTGCATAAGGTTGCCTATACCCTTGCTGAATGACCAATTCACGTGCTTATTCCCTCAGTTCATCACTGTCAGTCTAAATGCATTAATGGTACTGGAAATATTGTAATTGGCCTGTTAGAATATATTCCCAAATTCCTGATGGAAACATTACAAATGGAAGGGATAGGTAATTTGGTATTTGAAATACAGGCTAAGGTGCAGTGTCCTTCTGTGGAACGTGTGGTGCTTTGTGTAACTACTCTATGTGCTCTGCTTTGATGCCGAATGGATCTCAGACTGACTGGGTCTGGGCTGTAGCTTGCTTGCTTGCTTTTCCTGGTTGGAGCACCCTGGGACAGTGCTTGAAAATCCCATCTGCTAATAGAGCACGTCCTTTGCTTTTTGTCTGTCTGCTGCTGCATGAAGTGCCCATGCTTTCTGTGGCAGCAGCTGCACAGTGCTTTCAGCAGTGCTGCCAGCAGTGCCCGGGAAGGCTGCAGTGCCTCTGCAGAGCTGTGTGCTCCTGCAGGGACAGGGAGCCCGGCTCCTGCTGGGGTGAGCACTGTGTCTGTGGCATTGGATCTTCTGCCTGGAGTGTGAAGCTTTGCTGCAATTTCTAAATGGGGTTTTCACAAGGCAGCACCATCAGCATAAGGTGTTGTAATTTGGGTTTGTGTGTGTGCTGAATTCCTTGCTCTCCACTGTGAAAGTTTTGTGGTTGAGTGATCAGGAATTGCTTTGGGAGTATGTAATAGGTAAGCCCAATTAACTTAACTTCTAAAAATCTCTCTTATATATGTGTGTATATATATATATATATGTATATATGTATATGTGTGTGTGTATATATACGTATATATATATAATAAAGCCCTTCCTGTCATTCTAGAAGAGAGTGCTGGCTGTGCTTCTCACACTGTTAGAAGCATCTGCTTCAATTCACTGACAGGAACGGTGTGTCAGTAGAGTTATGCCATCTGAATCTGGTCCATAATTTGAGCTCCACCTACTACATTGCAGCAAGGAATTACCCAGCACAAACTGTACCTGGGCATGTTTTTGTGTACAGAAGTAGTAATGCAAAGCTTCTTATGTTGAAATGAAGGACTGCAGTTTTGTTTTGTCAAAGTTTCAGGAGAATTGAGTGGGACTCTGCATGTGTACAGTGCTGCTGGTCTGAGCCCTGCCCTGTATGCTGCTCTGTTGAATATGTATAAACAACTGGCGGTTAAAAGGGCCGTTTTTAGTTCTTTTGTATATTCAGAAAAGAGGATTAGAGGAATTAAAAAAAAAAAAAAAGTTCTGAATTTAGAAAATGATAGAGGAAAAATAGACTATGAGAAAGATTATGGACATGGTTCCAAAAGATCTCTGCCTGTTGTTGGGAGGACGTCTAGCAGAGGTTGCAGTACTGGAATAACACTTGACTCTTATGCTTAAAGTAATGCCTGTGCTTGCTTTTGGTCTGATCTAATTACAGCGTGCTTCTTAAGCTGGAGATAGTGCCTGTATTAGTGAAGAATCAATAACGTAAATGAGATGCTGAGTGCACTAAGTTACACTGAGTTGAGAGGGAGACCATTTTTAGGACTTGGCATGTTATTTTGATAGAAGAAAAAGGTCAGCACTTCACTATGCGTTGTTTTCTGCTTTTGGCAAACGCAGAAAACTGTACAAGCATTTTTAATGGTCGTGATTGCTGCATGCACAAAAGCATGGGGAAAACGCTCTGAATCAGTTTAAAACACAACACACATAGAAATGTGCCAGTTAGTGCGACTTACTAAATGCCGATAAAGGAAAATATGGCTGCGCAAGGTATCTTTGGGTCTTTCTAACAAAAGGAGGAAGTACTTGTTCTGACCACTTTGCACTTTGTCAGGTGTTTAACTTCACACTGTGACTGGGAAGAGGAACGGAACTGCCTTAATTTAAAACCACAAACCTTGTTTTTCAGTTACGAATTGAGCTTAGGTCTCCAGAGATGAACTGCTGCTGGCTGTAATCAATTCTGAAACAAGTATTTTTCATCCCTGAGGCCATGAGAAGAAGACTGGCTTAATTCTTTATTTCTCTCTTCAATTTTTAATTTCTGTAGTCTGTTTTTAAGTGTCTTTGAAAGCAGAGGGGGTTTCACATGAGCTTCTGTGTTCTGCATGGGGTGGTCTTAGAGAGAGCAAGCAGATTTAATTTGAAAGCTATAGGTGATCAAGAGACTGGCTGCCCTTGTTGTGTCCATCTCTGATAGTGCTCTGGCAATTACCCTGACAGTCACTGGATGTAGTTCACATTTTGTATCAGAGTTCCTAAGAAAGTTCTACTAAAAATGCGGGGGTGCGTTATAAAATACATGGTGTATTTCAGCAGTGTTCACTATACTACATACATGTACAGGAAAAAAAGATGGTTTACCTTCTGTCTCTGTGTTCCCTGGTATCAAATGAGTTATTAATCTGTTCCAATAAGAGCTCTTGGCTGTCAGGATTTCCATGATTCTGCACATAAGTTACCAGCTCTGCAAAGGAAATGCATAGCAACTGTAAAATACAGACTTGTAACTTTGCAAGTTGGAAAACTACCACGTGTTTATTTTTTGGAGAGGTGTTTGGGGTTCTTCACATCTGAGCATCAGGAGATCAGGAAAGGATCACAGGAATATACCTGCTTAACTGAGTGTTTAGCATATGGATCAATGTGAAATCTTCCCTTGATGCATGAAAAGCCAGAATCCACAATACCACAAAAGGTATGAAAATAGTTTATAAATGGGGTTGCAAATGGGAGAACTAGGACTGAAGGGTCATCTACTTATGCAGTGAAGCACAAAACCTTTAAATGTGTATAATGATATGTGTAGCACAAGGAGGGACCTCCTCAACCCACTGATGCAAGTGAGATTTTGGCACTCGCTTCTATGTCTTCTATAAGAACATTCTTATTATAAACGAGGCGGTGGGAAGGGAATTGAGGTTGAGCAGTAGATTACCATCTCTTTGTTCCTATCATAAAAGTTGGTAAGTAGCCAGGACAGCCTGCGGGTACCACAGGCTGAATATAATAGCAGTATTCCAAGGAGTTTTGAATGAAAATGGGGCTTTCCTGTTGGAAAAAAAGATAAAGATCGGATTGGAGGAACTCTCAAATGAGAAATGATTAACAAAGCACTCCGAGCAAGGCAGGCTGGGAGCTGCTGCTGAGCAAACTTTTTCTGATGACGTTGGTGGGAGCTGAAGTTGCTAACTGGAACAGACCCTACAGCTACAATTGTAAGGGCTCTGAAGATACTAGCAAGCTTTGAGTAGGACATTCAAGAATGCTTTCACATCATTGTCATTGGAATGCTGGTATCCTGTAGCAGTTGGTCGAAGCTGTATTTCAGCATGCTTCCGAAAATGGTGGACTCAAAAATGCACATTGGAAGAGGACTTAGAATGTTACAGGTCCAAACTTCAGCTTAGATCAGGGTCAAACCAGGTTGCTCCAGGCTTTATCCTTGTGGGTCTTGGAAGACTGTATGGTCCCTTAGCAACCTATTGCTGTCCTGATGGTGTACCATGATGCTTTGGCACAACTGTCCCCTCATCGCTAATTACGTTACATAAACTTCTTGTTGGCTGCTGCTCAGCTGTTTCAAAGGGCCAGCAGCAAAACAGTAAGTGAGTAGTGATCTGTGGAAAAATGTGGATTCACAATTAGAACACTGCAACCAGCAATGTCCCTTGTTTTACCCATGAGCAATAAAGAGAAGAGGCAAAGAAATTCATTTAGAAGAAGGGAAAGGAATGCAAAGCAGAGCCCACCAGGAGTTGTGTTTTCTCTAAGAAAAGAAAAGACACTGTTAAGGAAAATGGAAAGAAGCAAATGATACAATGAAACAAGGTCATACAAGGATGAACAAAGGCATTTGCATGCTGAAAGCAGAGAGGATAAAACTTGAGAGTATATAAGATAAAATGTACTGATGCTGTGTACTATAACCATTTGTTATTAATCGCTGAGTGTGGAATGAGTTCCTCACTTCCAATGCTGACAGTTTTAGATTTCCCAATTCAGATTTATTTTAAGATGAATTTCAAATGGGAATAGTTTTCATAATTATTTGGATACTTTTGGTTTCCTAATTAGTTTTGGGTTTAGATAGAAATAGCATTCTTGGCCTTTTGTCTAAAAATTTATTCTGAGGAAGAGGCCTAATCTGCTAAATTCTTGTCACCTTCTTATTTTCCATCTGCCAGATGGTTGTTTCTCCCACCAGCCAGGATTATCAGTAATTATCTGTTTCAAATGGCGTGTGTCCTATAACATTTTATCATAGGAGTTGTAAATTGGAAAAGGGACATATTTAGTGTTCATATAATTTCCAGAGTCATTTTCAGTATCTGATTGTTAGTCACCGGTTGATTCTATGGATGCTTGCTATACTGGTCTGATACAGAATCTTTAACTTTCATGTTATATGATCAATTGACTAAAACTGGACACACTCAGTGAGCAGCTGTTTTTAGAACTACTAACTTAGTCTGTGTGCTGGTGACTGATTCCTCAGGACACTCCTTATGTCTGCTAGCCCTCTCCTCATAAAATGCAATACATACATCTGACCCCACCAGTGCTGTCTTGGGGTGACTGTAGATGTGATGTCTTTCAGCCATGGAGCTCTGACTGCTGGAGCAGAGCTGGGCCTTGAAGGGTACTGATCTCTGGTGTGTGATGTACTTTTCACTCGCTCTGCTGGCTATAGCTCCAGCGTGGAGCATCACTGCTGGCAGTGATAAAGGGTATCCATTTCAAAAAGGTTTTGCTATAGCAGTAATATAGAAGTGGTGGGAAAAAGTTATCTGCGTTCATCTGTTTCACTGTGGGAATGAGGAAGACACAGCCATGTTGATGACCTTAATGCTTCTATTTTGTAGGAGTTCAACATCTGGTCCCTAATCCGACGTTCTCTCATGTTGAGACGAGGTAAAAATATGCAGCATAAAAGTTTAATACTACGGCTACTGCTCAGAGGAGATCTGCTACATTGCTTTAATCCAGGAAACCTTCTGATAGGGCCCAAGTCACACATCCTTGAGCACTCTCAGATGCTTTAATAAAGAAACGTTTATGTATGGTGCCAGAGAAGTAACCAGTGACCTTGGGATGCAGCACCACTGAAGCACTAGTTAGGAATCGACTGTAGGGGAAGAAGGACTACCTGAAGCAACTGAGGAGACCTGCTGTTTAACACTTTTGCATCCTGAACGTGTAACAGTCTCTTGGGAAAATGGGACAAAATCAGAAGTCATCCCTTCCCCATCCTTTATATGTGTCCATGTGTGTCTGTGTCTGTCTGTTCCTGTGTCCTGCTGGGTGCAGGGGCCTGGCTCAGCTGCACTCATTTCAGGGCTGCCCTGGGCTACTGGCATGATGGGCAGCAGCTGGCTGAGGTGGGGGTGCTCAACCCAGCAGGAGAGAGGGAGGTCGTTCTCATCAGGAAGGTCTGGGTAGTGCTTCTTTTGGCTTATGGGGTGATGAGGATTTGGCCCCTCTGGGAGGAAGAGCTGCTTTAGGGTTGGGGGTGTTTGTTGCAGCCTCTGAACTGCTGAAAGTTGGTGGGAAGGTGACTAAGAGCTCTCTTGAGCCCTGAGGTCTGCGTGCAGTGGGGCACTGTGCCCTGGCAAAGAGATGGAGGTGCTGTGAGCAGGTGTGATGTAGAAGGTCCCCTTGGGGATGGAAAATCTTCAAAGCACATTGGCTGGGACACAGCTGTTTCTTGAGTGCAGGGAAACAAGAAATGAGAATCAAGATGGATGCATGGAACTCTGCACCTCACAGGAGAAGCTGCTGTATGAGGAGAAGCTCATGTGGCACCCTGTTGTGATGGAGGTAAGTTGAGGTGGGGGGGGGTGAGGGTGGCTGTGGTATGGGATGCTAATCTGGTGAGTTCTTGGAGTGCAGCCTAACTCAAACTGAGGAGAGGAGTGCTAGGGATTGTGAGGGTGCTGTTTTGGGTTGGTAACGGAGGGACCTGAAGAAAGTCAGACTGTGGAGCTGTTAACGTGAGGTAATGTGGCATCAAAGCTTGCTGTAGTTAAGTGAGTTTTTAAGGGGGTAGAGAGTTATGATAAGAGCTTAACTTGCTGGGAGCTGGGGCCCTTTGGAACAGCAATGTCTGAGGGCTATTGGCTGCAGGCCCCATGAAATGGGTTAGCAAGAAGGTGCTGCTGGCCTGAGACTGAGGTGCAGAACTGGGGCTCTGGGCATGCAGCTTTGAGCTTCTGTTTGCACCATGGTCCACCAGCACGCTGCTGCTGGCTGTATGATGCTGCCATGTCTTGCCTCGTACCACACACACGTGTCCTCCTGCTTATATTCATCTCTTCAGGGATGTGCTGCAGCTGAACTAACTGTCCTGCAGGTAAGGAGAGCCTTTGGAGTCAATCATTCCTCACACAAATATGTACTGACTGAAAAAAGAAAAACATACGTGCGTTTTCTTGCTGTTTTGAAGTCCTATTGGGGCTGACTGTGGAGTTGTTTAGAGAACCTATTGTGGCAGTCCTGTCCCAGGTGAAACTCGGAAAGTCTCTGCCTTTCCCCTTGCTGTGTTAGTTGAGATAGCTTCAGTGACGTCTCTGTACTCTTGTGCAGGTGAGCTCTCATCTCCTCACTTGTCATTCAGGCTCTGTAGGTGCTCAGACTCCACGCTGCTTAATTAGTTCTCCTGTAATTAATAATTTGGGGTAAAAGCCTTGCTGTGAGTGGTAACCAGCCATTTATCTTTGCCACTTTCACATAAATAAATACTATGCTTCCCAGTTGCCAGTTTTTATTATGGCAGAGCTTGTGAACTGTACTTTGGGTTCCTTAAATCATATCAAGAAATTGATGGATTTAGTATTGTGCCTAGTAATGGCTCATTTTCTTTTATTGATATTTACATGAGAGACACTGAGGATGTGTGTGGGGGCTCGGTTGATAGCTTATTGACTGCTCTGATCACTGTGAATGTGTGTCTTGATAATCTTTTACTCTTTACCAAAATAATGAGTTGGGCACAAATCAGTCTTGCACTGAATCCTTGGATGGTCTTGGTTTTAGTGTAGAGAGAGTATGGAACAGCTTTCTGGGTAGCTGTTGAATTTCACCCTGTGGGAAGGTGAAATAAAGAAAAATGAGAAAGCTAAACATAACTTGAGAGAAAGAGGAGCTAGCTGTGCAGGCAGATGACGCATTTAAAAGGGTTTGTGTTTAAAAACTCTCAAAACTACTCAGTTAATTGTCTTAATTAAAGAACAGAAGTGCTGTCTCAAGTGTTCTCAGCAATTCTACTGCATGAGGTTACTGAAGCTAAATCAAGAAGCCCAGCATTATTTCTTATCTGACTCACATGTAAAATGCTCAGAGGAGAGCAGAGGGCTCCCTAATGCTGTCTTTAGAGGCTGTTAGTGCCTGGAGTTAAAAGTCAGTATCAATACTTTGCTTTCACTTTAAATAGGCAGGCTTGCAGGGAGAAGGGAGTATTGTATGATAACCAAGTGATAAATAGCAGCTGGCCATGTGCATGTGCAGTAGCAACCTGCAACACCAAGCTGTGCTGGGTGCTCTGGTAGTCAATCAACAAGTGGGGCAGTGAGGAGGTGTTAATTTGCCTGACAGAACAGAGCATATAATTGTCTAAAGAGTTTCAGAGCTGATCATTTTCACTTGAATGTTCAATATCTCATTATACAAAACTGTTACTCTTTCTGACTCAACTCTCTAGTACTCCAGGGAGAGCAATGTATTGTTTACATCCCTTCGACTGTGATGTGTCACTGGCAGCCTATGGATGTATGGAACATGGGCAGGAGTTGGAGTATAAGAGATTGCTCAGTGGCTGGAGGAACAGGAGACAGTCACGCACATGGGGCACCCTGAGTCCATTGGTTTATCTTACTTTGAAAGAAGCATCTCCAGCGCATGATTGTTTCAAAACATCCCCCACCTTGTAGAGTTGTACAGTCATCTGTGCCCACACAGTGGGAATAGTGTTTGCAAGTGAGCTTTTGGGGGACAACAAAATGCTTTTGGTCCTAGCAAGAATTTAACATGATCTAGCCTACTTTTATGAGAAAGTAAGAAGAAATTTTGCTGTGTGTTCCCAGCAGTATTTTAGTTACTTTTTTTCATCTGTAGAAGCAATAAGTTTCCTGAATGCTACTGGTATTTTTAGGGCACTGTAGGGATTCATGTTGCTTATCTGGCACACTTGCTTTCTTATCTGCTGCTTCATCGTGACTTCACTGCAGTGACATCTCTTGTCAGAAAGTCAATACAGTGAAGTTGGAAAGAGCTGCTACTGCTAAGGGAGTGGATGCATCCAGCTAAAGAGCTGATTTATCAGGTTCACTTGCAATATTTGTTTCAGTAATGGATTACAGTCTGTGATCCAGTTAAGTAATGACCTCAGTGTTTTCCTAAGGAGTAGCTCAGTCTGGATACTATCAGGTAGCTGGTGCTAGAAACAGCTCTTTGGACAAGAGGAAATCTTGTGCCAGAATCTCCTTAGGAAAACAAGCAAGTCAGGCTGTGAAAAGGGGAGATGCAGCTTGCTCCTTGTTCCCTCTCTACAGTGATGACTGTCAGTCATATGAACATGTGGGTAGGGGTAGAATTTGTTTTGGTATTGAAATATGCTTTCTTTTTTTCTTGCTGTTAAAAAGCAGAAAAAGAGCCTTTAATATGTAGATTGACTGAAAGAAATGATTAAAGATACTTCCGTTATTGCTGTGAATCAGGATTCAGCTTTGATTGTGTATTTTATTCTTAAATATATTCAGCACAAAATGCCTTGCATTTCAGAATGCAAAATGAGAGGCAAGGCTTCAGCTGTAATGGGCCATGCACTGACTCATTAGACAATGCATTTGATTTTACTGAGTACATCTGTTTCAGTGGGATGTTTAGTTCTGATGGGGAGTAGAAATGTTCAGTAGGTAATATAGCAAAATCAGCTGGTCATGTGATGGGGCTGAAAAACGAGTGGCCCTCTCAGTTCATTGAAGGATGAATATTTCTGGATGATGTTCATCAGATTTGTAGTGATGCCAAATCCAAGCCTATCTGTCTGGGAATATGTGACACCCACTTAAAGAACTGCAGAGGTTTGATAGCAACACATTTGCTCAATCCCTATTGCTTTAAGCAGAGGATCTTAAGCTCCTGCTTCGCTTCTGGGATTAGGACTGAGTACGTGGGGTTGACTGCTTTCCTATTGCAGTAGAAGGGCTCTGCCAAGTGCAGGCAAGAGCCATTGTAACACTTCAAAACATGGATTATCTCCTACTGCATGTGTGTTGCCCATCACAATATTGCTGTTGTGATGCTCCTTCAACTGTACAATGCCATTGTTTTCTACATGAAATGACTACAACTAAGTAAATGTGAACTGAGATTCCTGCTCTGCAGTGAGCAATGGATGTTGCTCTTCCTTACTGTGCCTAAAGGGGCTGCCCTGGGAGACTCGGCAGTAGTGCAGTGGAGAAGCAAAGTGCTGTATGTGAGCTCCTGGTGCCAGCTGTCTAATCAGCATCTTTGACTCAATCCTGTCTGAGGCTGAGATCCCCTTGACAAGTGAAAGATGCTTTTCAGAGGAAACTTCTGAACTTCTAAGTACTTCTACATGTACCTGGTTAGCTGATGTCATAGGGATGTAATTCCAAAAGTGGGGATTGAAGTCAGCAAATACAGGCCTTGGAAAATTCTAAATTCAGGAGGTGAAATAATTTAGTTTTCAGAATGGAAATGCAGATTGAGTGTGGGGTTAGAATACAACTGGAACAGACTGTCTTAGCAGTGCCTATTATGACTCATCTAGAGAGAAGATGCTCACAGCTTTCCTACAGCAAATACCTTACTTGCAGTCTCCTGTCCTTCAGCTCTTGCATGATGGGCATTATGGAAGGTTCATTCTCATTGTTCAGAGCTGAGTGTAGACTGAGAATCAGGGATTACATTTTGGGTTCCATCTCTGGAAGCAAGGACTTGCGTTGTGCTTTGTGTCTTGGCAGTTTCAGATGATGCTTTGTTGTCTAATGACTTTTTCCACTATATTGTTGCTGACATCTGTGAGAAACTTATCTGTGCCTAATAGAAAGACAAGATTCAGAATAAGTAATAGAAACAGATGACTAACAGTAATGATAGCAATCAGGTAAGAACAGTCCCATCAGAGAGCATATTTGGAGTTGATCTAGAGCAGCAAGTAGAGATCATTCCAGATCTAACTCAAAGCAAGACAGTTAATAGCCTTTGCAGGCATATTCACTCTGTTCAGAGGGAAAGGTTCTCCCCATTCTCTGGAAGGGAGAGAATACATTTGAATTCCAGATGGTGATTATGCAAATGATCTTTTAATTGGTAAGCAAGATTACTTCTCTTTGCCCATATTTATGTTCTGAGTTTGGTTTTTTGCTTTTGCAAGTGGGCTGATACTCAACACTGGGCATGTGTGCTTTTTTCCCATTAGTACTAGATTAGTAATTTTAGCTGAAATTTTGAGTACTGAGCTTTAGTTTACAGTATGTAATTTCAGTTGATCTAATTGGGGTTGGGAACTGTGTCTGGCCAATTTTCTTTTAGCATAACTAGATCCCTGGAATGATCCACATTATTGCTGTCTGTCCTGTTTGTGAGCTGTCTGTGATCTGCCTTCTTTCAACCATGAATCAGTAAACAAGGTAAGGTAAAAGCTGTATGAAGAAATGAAATTGTAGAGCAGAGTGGAAAAGCTGCTTTACACATCTAGGCAGGTAGGGAGAATGACACTACTCAAGATGTTAGCAGAATTTGAGGTAGATCTGCAGTCCAATCTACTACTAGCAGCTAGATTTGTTCACTAAACACAGTGGTTTTCAACCCAATCTGTATGTGGATCTGAGCATGTTATTTTTTTCAGTGGAGGTGTGGGCCTTAGTGCTAGTAGGGCTTAATTGCATCACTTTAGTTACTTACACTAGAGTTCTTAGAAGGATATTGTGGACCTTCAAGATCTTCACTGCTTGGCATTAGAAGATTAGTCTGCAGAGAGAGTGGCTGATTTGTAAGAGAAGTTGATAGAAACAGGGAGGGAGAAGTACATGTTATTTTTTTACTTCTGACTTATTGGAAGAAGCTTGTCATATACTGGAGAAAAAGAGTGAAGCAAATAAATTACTGTAATGTGGAGACCAGAAATGGTGTTTCTGAGGAACCCAGAGCTGCTCTGGATTATGCAGAAATATATAAAGCATGGGAGGAATGGAACTGCATTGCAGCAAACGTGGTTGTCTTTGAAGCTGCACTTCATGTCCTCAGTAGTAACCCTACATTTCACACAGCTCCAGCGTCTCTTCCTTTTCCATGCTTGTGCCTTTGTTGTATGTGAAGATGTGAAACTTCTCTGTAGTGTGAAGAAAGGGCTGAGCAAGACAGACAGACTCAGGCAGGCTGGGAGGGGAAGTGCCTCACTACCCCCTGAAAGTGGTAGGGCTAAGCTGTATATCAGTGGCTTCTTTTGGAAGCCAGGTCAGGTGTGCAAACTGGGCAGATGCTTTGTTTATTCCCAAGGATACTGAACAGTACTGCAGTCCGTAATTCATTAGATAGCCAAGCTGCTGGAGCACCTATGGGGGGAGTAGGAAATGTAGGTCAATTCCTTTCTTAGTAAGATTTTTTTCTAACCATCAGACTAAAGTAGGTTTTGAAGAAGTACTGTCTTGATTTCCAGTATCTCAAATGACTACTTAAATCTAGGACAAGACTTTAGAAGAAAAAAAAACCAACAAAAAAACCTTTCCCTTCATAGCCTACTAATTAGAGCACTGTGTTTGGCAGAAGTTAAAATGAGTTCATAATCCCAGGAGTGAAGCAGCCACATCTTCTGGGTTGCTTTTCCCATAGGAGTTCTTGCCCCAGCACTGCTTTGAGTTTGCCAGTGCTCTGCAGCTTGTAAGTAGTTAATGGGATGTGGGGAGGCTGACAGGATGGGCTAATAAATAGGGTTGTTTTTTTTCTCTTCCTGTTAATAATTGAAATTTGTAAGCCATCTGCAACTGGGCTTCAGACTGAGCCTAAGGCAAGAACAATTAATTAGAGTGCTTGGGTGCTTGTGGGTGTGTTTTTTGTTTTAGTATTGAATTCAAGGATTTGTGGGCACAATTGCATAGGTAGACATTGAGATGCAGCTGAAACTAATGATGTACACAGCTCTGCAGAGTGTCATAAATATCTCTATTAAAAATACACCCCAAGCAGAGTATTTAACGTTTGACTGGCAAATGATGTGTGGTGGTAATCTACCTATTCTGTGAAGGCAGTAACTTTGTAATTGAAAATAGATGAGAAAAGACTTTACAGGTGTGATGTTTGGGAATATCTTAAGTTGTCCTTTAACTGCAGAAATTTGTGGGATTTCAGTCTTTTTGGGCTATGACCTTTTGAGTTATTTGTGGTGGCTTTTGTTTGTTCAGATTTTAAAAAGGTAATGTTAAAAAAACAAATGTGAAAGTCCATCTCTGTTCACAGGAACACCTAAGAGGAATAATGGCTATTATCCAGAATCATTTTGCATGTATCTACATAGTACATTGCTTAACGAGGTGGGTCCCAGAAACAGCATAACTACATTAACATTGTGCTTCACCTCTGTAAACATACCTTCCTCCTCAACAGAGCTAATTAGCCAAAATAGACAGCTGCAATGATGTGTTTCCAGGACTGGAGAAGTCTGATTATACTTCATAATACAAACCTAGCCATCTTTTCCTTGATTCTTCCTTTTTAAAGTAAATTTTCTCATCTGCAGATCCATGTACTTCTTGTTACTGATGTCTTCCTCTCTTTCTCTAGTTGACAACTTTTAACATGGGCTGGACAGGATATTTATGGGTAATGCCAGTAGGAACAATGTGATTTTGAAAGTCTCTATATTAATGCTCCATGTATTGATGTTTGTAATAGATGTAATTGCTCAGCCTTACTTCTATAGAGCAAGAGTTTCTGCACTATTAAAATAGCTGTACTTAAGCTTAGTTTTGTATAGATGTTCTTTAATGGTAAGATCATAAGTGCTGCAGTTTATGGAGTGGTTTCTTTCTCTTTCTACTTTTTTTTCACACTGAAGACACTGTGATACTAGTGCATTTTGAGCCTTATCTGCTGGCTTTCCCCTGAAGACTTTGTTCCCCCGTTCTTATTGAAAATAAAACCATACAGCTATTTTATGAACTGGATGAGATCTTTCCCTACTGTAGAATAGTAACTTATGTAGTCTACAAATCCCGTGTATGATATTTGTCCATGTTACTTGCTGTTCATCTTGTTCTTCCCATGCTCTCTGTAACAAGAAGTATTCACTAGAAGAATCCTTTGTCTTCTACACTGAGCACTGCTGTTTACTCAGGCTTTGTATTTTAAGGACACAACTAATAAGTCTTGTTAAGATAGGCCTGTTATTGTTGGGTTTTTGTGGAACCTTGTCTTGTTTCTGAATCAATTTCTGTATCTGTAGTCTGTTTTTCTTGGTTTGTTTCTCTTCATATCCAAATCCTGTAATGCAGCTCAGCTGCAGCTGCCACATCTGTTCTCTGAATAAAATAGCCTCAAAGGGAGAGTTTTGCTTTGGGGTGTATTGTGAACAGCACTGCTCTTGTCTTATTAAATAAACCAAGCAAAAGGCACAAAACAAGTAGGCTATCACAGGATTCTGTTGACACAGCACGTGCCAGAGCAGTTGTGGGGTGGTTTCTTGAGTATGTTGCCAAGTGCAAGGAGTGAGACTGTGAGGAGTTTTACAGGCTTGTGTTTAGGAGAAGTGTCTACAATCTGTTGCTGTTGACTGGCATATTTCAAATAAGATGTTGATGACTGTGGGTACTGACTCTAGCAAGAATCTATCCTTATGGTTGATGTCCTTGTTAATGTTGAAGAAATCACATGGCAGTGTCTGCAGAAATTATTTTAATATTCAGTATTTTATGATTTAAGTATTCAGGGCCATGAATTTCTCTCCACTGGACTACTAAATCAACAATCAAGTATTTAAATATCTCTTCTTGAAATCTAGTAGAGGCCGTCAATGGAGATTTATCTAATGGTTCACATTTTGTTGTCCTCCACTTTCCCATTTTATGCCTGTGGTCAAGACAGCTTGAAAACTGATCTTTCTCAGTAATCTTCAGTTTCATACCTGTTGACTAAATTTCTCCTGCTTATCACTCTGGCGATGTAACTTGCATTGCCGTTTGTGTTGCTGCAGGACTTAAGACAATACCTGACTGAATTGATCGGTTTGTACAGTGCACCTCCCTGGCTTATGGCTGTTCTTCTGATCTATGGACAGGGTTGAGAAGCTACTTCCTGATAAGACAGGGTTGTTACTGCTGATTTTCTCCCAGCTGAGGTCTTTTATCTTCAGTGGCTGTTTTCACCGACAACAGTTTCCTTCCTTGCTTCTGAAACCCACTACCATTTTATTCTTTGAATGCTTTTGGGAGGTTGATATTTGATTTATTCTTTTGATTTACCATGCTAGCTTCAATTAACAGGCGTCCATCTGTGCTCTCAGAACCCTGGTGGTAATTAAAATTAAGCACCTCTGCATTGTTCAAAGTAATATACAGAACAAAATTTTTCAAAACGCTTCTTGCGATGTCTGGGTGAAGGGGCTGTGTCTCCTGCTGGCTTGTCTTAGTTTGTAGAGCTGCAGTGCAATCATAGCTGTGAATTAAGTATGTATTTTAACAACTTTGCCTGCTGCTTCTCTTCAAAGCTTTACAGTTCTTTCAACAGCAGCGGTATTTCATGGTACATACAGGTGTTCAAACCCCCTGCCTGACGCTGAGAAGTCCACCAACTCCTGTGAATTGGTAAGGCGTTGGGAAAGCAGAATAAGAAATGAAAGCATAACTGCAAAAAAATACAGGCTGCGCAGCTAGACTGTACTGAAAGCTTGTTGGTGGCTTATTAAAGAGGTGTGTGCCTGAAGCTTGTTCCTATCTGTTTTTGCCTTTGTGGAAGATCATGAGAAAATTGAGTAAATTAATTGATTAATGTTAACTTCATCTTTGTGCATCTCTGTACAATGTACTGTGAGATTTCCCAGATGTCAGTTTACCAGTGAAAGAGTAATACCAATTTTGCAACCATTTTTTACATGTCAATTGTGACTTTGCTTTTCAATTAATTATTAGAATAGTTGGAAGTAATTTACAAAAGTTAAGCTTTCCAGCAGCTATGTGATGCTAGGTATTGTGTGCCCATTGTACAGGAGGTAGAGGCTGGAACTGCAGAGATTTGGTAGCAGAACCATCAACAGAGTTGTTGTCCATGTATACAGGTGCATACAACATGGGGGAAAAAAAGAGTTTCATCATAAGTTAATTGCAGATGAACATATGTTCAATTTTTGTTTCATGAAAGTACTGAGGATTTATGATACAGTATTAACATTCTGGCTAGTTAAGTATTTAAGAGGTTGTATACTAATAATGATAATATGTGCAAATGCAGGGCTATTTAAGAAGAAAATAAGACATCTGCATTTTTTAGCACTGAGATCAGTGATAATTTTCAATGCTTGTGATGTTAATTCATGAAGTAATGTAGTATGAACCTAATTGTGAAAATGAAATGTTATTCATTAGTTTATTCTTCCTCTTTCTTCTCAATATCACCCCCAAAAGCAGGGAAGTACTTTTCAAAAACTACTGTTAAAGAGTTACAGAATTCCTCTTTTCCTGGTTGTTCCATCAATATTAATGCACTGTATTGAACCTTCCTACATTTGTACCAGGAGGCCTCTTGATAATGGAAGTGTGGGAAGATGATGGGGGTTGTTAGTGTGACGTAGAGTGTAATTACATCAGGTGCATGCTGCATAGAGATCTTTTTAAACGTGTTTCGCAGTGCAGTCTTGGGTGTGAATTTAATTGTCCTTAATCTAGTAGATGGATGGGTTGCAGAACAAATGGTAAGAGCAGTCAGTGGTGCTTGCAGGGCACTGCTAACCTGTATGTAAAACATGGAATACTGTCCTTGAGGCTGGTTTATCTCTCTTGGTGAACTATATAACCAACTTGTATAGTGATGTTTTGGGCAACACAGAATAAGCAGTCTATATTTAATAGAGTTTAATGTTGAATTTTTTTCTTTCAAGTATGTCTGTAGGCTCACATACTGGTGAATTACTGGTAACTGTAAGAAGAGTTACTCTGACAAGCAGACTGCAAGGATTGGGCTCTTGAGCTGTAGCCTATTCAGATTTACTTTGAGATATTTAGCTATTAGTTTTTCCTGTCTTAAAACATGTTAACAAGACAGACTGTCCTAACCCAGGTGCCCTCTCTTATTCACACCAAAGCTTTCTTTTGACAGTCTTGGAGCAATGTAGTGGCTGCGTCTTGCATGCAGTATCGTATCTGCTGTCACTGAAAACTTTCTGGGAACAATTATTTTTGGGGGGACCTAGAAGGAGAAAAAAGCACTGAATGCCTGAGATGTGAATGTGATTTTAAGTTCTTTTGTTGAAATGACTGTTTAACATGGTGAAAACATAGTTGTTGACATCCTTTAAAATTATAGCTTTTACAGTAGCTGTCTCAAAAGGAGATAGTAATGCAGTCTTAGAAATACACTCTTTATTCAGTTGTATTTAAAATTATTTTGTTTCTGTCTTGACAATTTTGCATCCTCAGTGCATTATTTTGTGTGTGTTTTATAATATATGTTAGTTTGAACCTGCATAGTGATACTGGTAGGCATCCTGAAGTCACTTAGATCTGAGATGCAGAATGAACAAATTGAAAATGTTTTCTTGTGTAAAGGCTGATATCTTTGGGAATAAATAGGAAAGCTTCTGGGCATAAGGTCCCTTTATTAGGCTTGGCAAAACTTAACTGCAAGGTGTTGCTTAATACTACCTCACTGTATCACTCAGCAGAAGAATTTTGGAGAAATGTATGGATAACAGTAGATGTGTAAATGATGGTTTCTCCCCATGAAACTATTCATGAAACTTTCTAAAGGGCTGCAGCAGGAAGGATTTCTGGAGGAATAACTTCCGGGTAAATGGATTTTCCAGCTTATTTCCTAGAACATTAGGCTGCTTCAATGGTAAGACTGTTCCAGGATAGGTCAACCAAAAAGACTTGTTGGCTGATGCTGGGGTTCTCTATGGAATGTTCTGCATTTAATTTGCTGTGGTGCAGAGGGCTGTTAAAGTGACCTCTGAATTTTGTACCTTCTGGGAAAACTGCTTTTCAGACAAATCTGAGTCTGTAATAACAGCAGGATAAATATTGGAGGCAATAATCTCACATTAAATTGTCAGTCAGTTTTTAATTTTTTTTTTTGTTTTTACAGTTTTTAAACTTTGGCATTGTTGGAAAATGGGACTGATTCCAAAGAAGGGAAAGCATTAAGGATGTATGGGGGTCTGATCTGTTAAACCCACTCACAAGTGGAAAACTTGGATTCAAATCTTTTGTTTCAGCGTGTGTTAGGAGAGATTACATGTTACTGGGGGCTTCTGTCTTTGCTGCTTTTTCCCCACAACTCCAGTGAACTTTAAATTTGGCTTGTAAATACAATCTAACTCCAAGGTTGTTAATGCCAGAACTAGCATCTTGCACTTCTAAAAGAGGGAGAAATAAAATCATGACTATGTATTGATTTAGGCTAGACAGAAATTGAAGTTAGAATAGTACCTGGTTCTGTTTCCTGTGTGAGCTCATTTACATATATGAAAAGTATTTGATGAATGTCGGCAAGAAATAAATTGCAAATGCAAACTCTAAAATGCTTTTTTTCCTGCATAAACACAGTGCTACAACAGCAACAACTAAATAGAATATTTGATGGCATTGATGAGGTAGGTCAGAAACTTTAAGTTGAATGTTTTCCAGTTCAAATCTAACCCTGTTAGGTATTTCACTGTATCCAATTCAAGCTATATTCTTTTTATTTATTTATTTATTTTCACTTGTGAATCTAGACCCAGTCTCTCTAAATAATAATAATAATAAAAGCTCTTAGCAAAAAGCTGTTCATGTAATACCAGCAGTATCATTGGGGGAATCTCTGTATTTGAGCTTACTTGGCACCTGCAGAAATGTATGCAAAGGAAAAGCAGCCTAGGAAGACAGGTGGAGAGAAATGGGTAAGAATAATAAAGCAGAATGGAAGTGATGAAATCAAGTGGAAGAGGCTGAAGGCTGCAGTATTAAGAAGAGTAATTGCTGACTGACCAGGAAGCCTGGTGAACAGCAGGTCTTTACTCCACATGACGTGGTGCTGTTGGAGAGCATTGACTCTCTTCCTTCTCTCTCACTGAACATTGCTAATAACTCTCTTAAGCTTTAATTCTTTGCTTAACGTTCCTTCTTTTGAAGGAAAAAAAACCCACCAAAACATTGAAGAAAAAAGACCACATCTCTTGAACTGCAGGTAATGATCTGAATTTGCGAAAGTGTTACTTTTAATTCTTTCTTGAGCCTCTGAGATGTCTCTGAAATCAATTCACTTTTCACAACAATGGAGTTATTGTCTCCATGCTGGCAGCAGTCATTTGCACGACTCAATGAATATTTCTGTCAGAATGTTTTTGCATTGCCAATCTTCTATGCTAACCCCCACCCTCAGCTTGGAGCTAATTAGTAATGCATAACAGAGAAAGTGCTACTTGCCCAGAAGAATTACTTGCTCTGCTCACAGATGACTGTCCTGAAATATCCTGGAAATATGTGAAGGACTGGGTACAAAAATATCTTTTCTTTCTTATGGTAAAGATGCAGCAAAGAGGGATAGGTAACTTTCTGGAGGTTCTCTTGGGATTATTTGCATGTAGTACATCAAATATAGGACCGAAAATTGTTATTTGACTACTCATGTTTCTGGAAACATGTTTTTCTTTTACTCTCCTCTTTACTGTATCTTAGGTCAGAATTCAATATGCTTATTGCAGTTACTAGACCACATTCAGTTGTTCTGCCTACCATACATTATTTTACTATCTAAAGTTCTTCCCTTTTGCTTTCCCTTCTTTCTCCTTCAGTTGTGTCCTCTCTTTTGCCCTGTTAATTCTTTTGTGGAGGCTGGTACCATCTGAGCCTCTTAGCTGAGTGATGAGTGAAGCACCATGAAGTGCAGTGGCCTTCTTTGGGCTGTCTCTTGCTAAGATGGTGTAAGGTAAATTAGCTCTGTTTATGTAATTGGAGATGTGTTCCTGCTTAATGGCGAAGAATGGCTCAGTTCAAAATATAAGTTATAACATAATCTGTGGGAAGCACTTAATTACACACCAAGGAGGAGAAAGTGGTGTGGGGGGAGGCCACAACAAGCTCAAATGCCACAAGACCGAATGTGCTCTCAGAAAAGCTGAAAGAGTTGAACCCAGGCAACATTAAAAATTGCATACCCTTATTTTATTCTTTTCTTGCTTGAAGGAAGAGAGCTGCTGTGCATTAATGCTGCCCTGAACAAAGCCCTTTCATCTTCTGGGGATGATTTTGTATTCAGTGGTATTAAAATAATTCTAATTCAAATTAGCGTTAGGGCTATATGAATTCACCTAAAGATATGGCTGTTTCTAATTTCTGATAACTTATTCTCCACATATTCTTTTCATCACTGGGCATTGTGTTCTGTTAGAAACTATTCTTTTATTCATGGGGAGTCTGGCTGCCATCTCATACCAGGATAACTCAGCAAGGTTACTCTCAGTTTGTAAGTCAGTGTAAATGAGAAGTCGTGTTTGCTTTCTTTATTAAAATTTCCAGCTTGTGATGTTAATTATTGATGATGAAATGAATTTAGGAATAAATGTGAGTATTTACTCCTACATGTGCTGTGGAACTTAAATTACTTCTTGGCTATCAGAGTTCTTAGTCATCTGGAATTTGATTATTTGGAATGTTGTGTTTGCTTAAACAAAAAGTAGTGAGTTTTACAACCCACGGAGATCATCTCATCAACCCGTGTGTAACTGGATATGCCAAAGTTGTAAGGGTTTTATGGCTGGCTGCAATCACAGATACATCCAGTTAGTTGATAAACAGGATCTGTTGTTTTATCATACAATAAGTTTATCATATGCACAATCTTCATATCTTTCCATGAGGGTAACCCTTCAAACATGACTATACTCTCCTCTTAGTATAATTTGTGTGTTAGAAGACCTTTATTTATTAAAGTCTTACTGAAATAGCTGCTTGCACACAGCAGCTACATTAGAAAATATTTCCATGAATATATTTCTAGATTTGCTTGTGCAAATTCATCTTCAGGACAGCTAGAAGTGTCAAATTGTGCTTGCCAGTTTCAAATTTGATCTTGTGGATCAAACTTCAGCTGAACTTGATCATGAATTATCAAACTCCTGTCACTCATTTAAAAAAATAAAAAAATAAATAAAAGCTACACCTTGCTTATTTGCTTCAAACCACTGAACTTTTCCAACTGCTTAGTAAGCTATCTTGTAGTCTAGGCGTGGTGTGAAATCATCTTCTAGATGAATAAATGCTAGTGTACCACAGAAATAGATAAGGAGGCTGCTTGTGGACACGTCCTTCTTTGCATCTTGTGACACTAACACTGTGTGTGTGAGTTCCTCACGTTGGTTAATGTTGGGTGAACTGGATTTGCCTCAGCTAACAATTGGAGAGGATGGTATATGCCCAATCTAATCAGCAGTATAACCAAGCTTTCTTTAGTATGGGTCGTTACTTTAAGAGCGTAACTACAATTTCTATCTGGTTTCAAAGCAGTGATCAAATATGAGACAACAGTAATATGTGGTGTTCCATATATAGTACCATAATCCATAACAAAAGCCGCTATGTGCCCTGCAACCATGAAGGAAAATAACAATTTAACCAAATGTTCAGGGCAAATAAACTTGTACCTTTTTCCATCTCTTTGAAGTTTGTGAGCACACTGAAATGCCAGAGCTTGAAGTTCTGCATGGCTCTAATTAGTGACAGAGAAAAGAAGGTGTATTTGTGAGTCAGTGGGAAAAACGTGCCTTCAAGGATTCAGCTCTGTTGATCTTGGATCTGACTTCAAATTGGCTGACTTGCAAAACAGCCCTTTAAACTTAGATACTGCTTCAGAAAAACTACTGTCAAAACACTAGAAAAAAATAAACAAGAATGTCAGATATCTAACCCCGCAGTGTATGCAAAAAGCAGCTCTGGAAGTAGCATGGCTGGCTGTTACAAACGATGTGCCATAGGCATCCAACTGTTTAGCTTGTAAAGCTTCTTTCTCTGGAAATATATCAGTATTCCTTTGTTTGCTGAAGCATTATCCAATCTCAAATATATAATATTTTCTTGGGAATTGAAGTGCGTTTTCAATGCTCTAGTGGCTTTATCAAATAGCCTGGAAGAAACACAGTTGGCTTGAACATACATTTGAAAATACAGAAAAGATCACACTTTATTTTTAATCAGGATTGTGTGGGACAGAGATGAGGAGGGGGGAGAGAGTACTTGTCCACAGTAAATGGTGAGATTTCTGCAGTGTAACTTCTCAATCTGCTTTGTGCAATTTCATCTGGCTGTTCCAGCAGTGAATCCAATGTTTTCAGATGTATCCATACATTTATGAGATGAATCAAGCTTGAAAAGCTTGTAGCCTAGTGCTGTTTCAGGCTCAGCTTTTGCAAATAATTATTTGCTTGCTTAGTAACTCTACAGTTGAGAAGAATCTGTTGGATTTACTGAGCTGAGGGGTTTTGGTCAACTTTGATGCTAGAATAAGGTACTCAAAAATAGAATTCCTATATGAAAGACAAACTGAAAAACTGAAAAGCAAATGCAGACCCTTCAGTGGCGAAACGTTTTTGTTAAACTGAAGCATAGTAGCTGTTTAGTTCCCACCTTCCCCTCCCTCCCCCCCCATTAGAATTGATTCATACAAATGTAATTTCAAAGAAGTTGACGTTTTGCAAGTGGGGGGAAAACATACGACAAAAAACACACAAAACCAACAAAAACAAACCCAAATCCAACAAAAATATCAAAGTGAAGTATTCAAACCTCTTCAAGAATCTCCCTCGGTGCTACTGCTCAAAACCTGTTGTCTGGACTTGATGTAGCTCTGTGAAGCACTTTTCTCAGAACTCTGCTTCTCTGAGTCTAGTAACAGATGGGGAGCAAATCCTTTGCTAGGACTTGATATTTGTCTGTACTCTCTGTCTGCATTGCTCAAGGAGAGGTGTCGTAGCCTCACGTATTCAGTTATTCTTTCATGCAACAAGGCATGCTCAGGCCTTGGACAAAAGAAGACCTTGTGAATTAGGTCTGCAGGGTTTCATGAAACTGCACGTTGTGTTTGGAAGAAGCAGTCAGAGAAGCAGTCTGACTGATGCTGCAAAACAGTGCTGTTATTCAGAGCAGCTCCACATCTGTGTGTTATAAGCTGCAAACGTTTATTGCCAGGTCGGGTTGTCTCCAAGAATATACATACATGTCAACAAACTAGAGAAGCAGTACAAGTGACCTGGTGCCTCCTGGCTTGTTGGTATTTTTTTTTTTCCCAAAGAAATGACCTACCCTTGCAGTCTAAATTCCTCTTGGCTGCAGAGATGGGCGTGATAATTTTGGATAATTGGGCATAATATTTTGGATAATACACTGGAAACTGAATTAAAATCAGGATGATGCACCAGAATGGGAGTCATCTGCACTGCTCTGCTTGTTTCTCACTGGGCTTTTTGCCTGCTTGGCTGGTACCCAGAGAGTGCAGACTGCTGCAGTTCACTCTAAGAGACCAGCAGCTGAGGGAGACTGGTTGGTATTTAAGTCCCACTTGCTGTTGCTGCTGATGAGAGGCACTTCCTGGATGCAGCAAGGGAGTTGATGGTCTGTCTAAGGAAAGCAGCTTGCTGGGTCTCCAGAGGGAATGGCAGCTGTTCAGAGAGGAAGAGAAAAGTACTGGGATGCAGTGGTGCCTAAGGCCAAGCCTGCAGCTGCAGTACAAAATGTTGTTTTAGAAATCCTGTGCCGTTTCAAATAGTACCCTTGCTGAACAACTTCACATGATACTGCTCTGTGATGAAGGTGCTGAGATTCCTGCCTGAAGTGTATGTGCACAGTGTAAGGGGCAGTCAGAGGTCAGCAGCTAAGCCAGCAAAAAGGAGCAGCCTGAGGGAGAGGTTTCCAGGTTGAGGTGGTGTGGGAAGGACAGGACTGTGGCAGCATCACCTGAGATAGTTTTGGTAGCAGCTTTGACTACAGATGACCCTCGTAACCATTGAAGGATATTTAAGTTGCTCTGTGCAAAGGCCTTTTGCTTACAGAACGGGGACACAAATACTCTGCAGCCTACTTTAGGGGTGTAGGCTAGCTGTGTGTGTGGGAAGGCTCAGAGACACCAGGCAGACACTGAGTTTTGTCATACCAAGCACTGTAAACGTCCTAAGAGCCTAGGCAGCTTTAAAAATAATTCATATGCAATTTAAGTTTTATGTATCACTGTAGGGAAGCTCTCTGTACAAGTTCTGGCAGTATGTTATGACTTGTAAAATGAGGACATAGGTGGGAAGCGAAGAATAAAAGAGAGATGGCAAGAATCAAGTAAATTAAGCTCACACCACTGTACGTCTTAGTTGTAGTCAGAAAATAGCAGGAACAGATTTTCCAGTATCTGGCAGAACTGAGAATAGGTTCTTCCTTCTTTCCTGACCTTTCAGTTCTGATTAAGATTAAAAGTAAATAAGATTTAAGATACTTAGGAAAAAGGAGTTGGACATGAATCTGTTCTTGCCACAAGAATATAGTGAGACTATTTATAATCACCTGTAATTTATGTGGCTAGGTAATGCACGTTCTGTTTATTTTGTCATTTGAACTCATAGTTAAAATGATTATTCAGTGTTCAGTGTGCATTTAGTTGGACTAAATATTTTCTCTAAATGAATAGTGCAGACAGAGTGCATTCAATCCCAATCTGGTTAGAAGTAGGGCTGTTAAACGGGAAGTGTTTTATTGATTGTCGTTTTCACAAGCAGTGATAGCTTACCTTTATCATTTGGAGAGATTCTTGTTTTGCCCTTTCACTTAGTGCAAGGTCACGGAACCATTGATTTGGCATTTGGTACAATTTGCAGTTAAAGGAACAGAAACTGTGTGTGAGGAAGCAGAATGGCTGCAGCTTTTATTTTACTTCCTCCTCATATCTCTTCTCCCACCCAAATGATTACTTGCTACGCTTGCAAGGAAAATTAATAACTAAACTGTCAATCTACAGGTTACTGTTTGAAGTGAGGCTTGGCTGGATGCAATAGCTTTTATATCAGTGGAAGTCACTGAGAATATGGAACCTTTGTATTGGTGCACCCTCCCTCTTCATTAAGCTTCAAATCCACGTTATCTGCTTTTGTCTGAAGGAGTGCATGTTCTTTCTCTCTCAGAAGTACATATTTTTAATCCTTTATGAGGCTTTCAACTACCATATGATGTAGACTTAAAGTTGTAAAGCGAGGTGATCTGACTGTCCTGTGAAGTTATAATTTAAGTGTCTTAATAAAAGCAAAAATACCTAAGAAATAATTTCAGTACTCTTGTATGGAAAGATGCAGTACAGATACCAATTGGCAATCGGCGTTCTGTGCCTCAGAATGCAGTAGCTTTTTCTCTGGGGTTTAGTGAGGATGTCACTCAAGGATGTCAAGGCTAGTGGGAGCTTCCTTCGATATGGGCAGGAGTTTGGCTTTTGGGTTGGAATCAGGGTAGCAGCAGCCCCATGAAAACAGCTCTGTTTGTGTAACTTTAGCCATTATGAGGTCCCCTGTGACTGGCAAGCAGGGAGCAGTGTCACAGGGATGCTGTCCTGCATTGAAATGCTCTCTCCTGGCACTACTGGCAGTTAGAGGCAGAAAATGGCTACAGCCCGGGTTGTGTGCCTGAATGGTTGGGCAGCTGCTGCCTTGCAAATGGCAGGGGCACTGAGAAATGGTGTTTCTTTGTGTGCCTTGGCTTACAGAGCTGTAATGCGCTCTAGGATGAAATGCTTTGTGGCTGATATTAGCCAGTGTTTATGGCTGGTATTGTTCACAACATATCATACAGGTTAAAGGTTTCTGTTGGAAGTGCTATGCTCGGTACTTGGGACAAGAATAAAATATCAACTGCACAGATTTCTCCTCTTTATGAAGAGGAGTTTGTGAATCAGATAATCTGTCATAAAGCAGCTGCAAAAAGACAATCCAGTCCCTGCAGTCTAGTATCTTGGATAATTTTATTTTGAAGAAAGAAACTTTAAGGAGCAGATTGTACTTGACCCTCTTGTAATAATGACACCAGAGAAGAACCAGCCTTTGGTGACTACAGTGATGCTCAGACGCTCAAGGATCCCTGTTGCAGCTAATAGCCCAAACCTTTATGTGGAACCTCAGAAGAGAGAAAGCTTTCTGTTAACAAGTCCTGTTTGCTGTCTGCAAAAAGTTGATTTTATTTTGTGCTTAAAAAGTTCTTGGTGAAAATTTCTGTGCTGGGAAGTTGTACGAGATTTTAGTCTGTTATGCCTGGCTTTGTTAGACTGTAATTATATTACGTTTGGGTGGATGATAGGAATGGGATTTCCTAGGGAAATTGTACCAGAAAATATCCAATGTGCAGTTTCCATGAGAAGCCTGTGTGTGTGTGTGTGTGTGTGTGTGTGTGTGATGAATGCTACCTGTGCTGTGGGACCATTTTTAGGGGAAACGTGGGAGGAGGAGGCAATTTCCCTACAGCTAGTAAATGTGAAGATATGTGATTATTTCTTTGGTTTATAAAGGAAGAGCACCTTGTATTTATGAGAACAGACAAGCTTATTAGTACTGCAGTAACCCATGGTCAATGGAAATATTACAAGAATTACTTCATCTTGCTAACTATGCTTCAAATTGTGGGGAAGACTTAATATGCTGCACATCGTGTCTGGCTAATTGTGCTGCTAATGAGAATTGTTTTTTGAGGTCTCAGTGAGAGAAATAATACCTGGCACTGGTTATTTAGTTTTCTCTTGCTGATGTAAATCGGGAGTAAAAACCCATACTTGGTATTCTGGCATGGTTGTAGTAACAGGGGGAGGAGACTGGATCTCTGTTGGCTTTTTATTTTTTTCTTTTTAATTGATGATATTGGCTGTTGCAGTGGAAGTCTCCTTGTGTGAATGATAATGACAAATGAATCAGGAAATGAATGGAGAGGAACATATCAGGGAAACAGTCAGGAAATGGAAGATAATATCAACTGAAAGGAAAATGAGCTATTTGTGCAGCACTATCCAGCAACGGATGAAAAGGAGAGAGGCAATATAGTTAATATGGCTTCTCTCATCATGTTTAGTTTTTTGATGGGGATGAAAGCTTGAAAACAAGCTGGAGGCAGCAGACTTTTGTGTCTAATCCCCAGGCACTTTCCCCTTTTGCTGTGTAGCTAGGGGAACCTGGCATTAGTCATCACTTCAGGTGACTAGGGAGCAGAAGGGATTTATGGCTGAGAAGTGAAGGGTTTAGAAGTCAGTCAGAATTCATCTAATTGCAGCCACTGAGCTGACTTTAATTTGGGAGCATTTGGTGTTGTTGGCAAGCTCTCCATCTGTCATAAACAAAGACACCAAATTAATGAAAATACTTTCCAGCCCCCTTACCTCCTACACAAAAACATTAAACAGGCAAGTGGCAGAGATGTGTCTGATGTTGAATTAATGGTGGCAGGGGTGAGAGAAAACATCTATCGATCTGTTTCACGTAGGCATGCCTATAACTCAGATGTCTTTGTTAAGATGAACTAGAAGGTACAGAGAAGTGGTTTGATATTGGGAGAGAAGGGATCTGCCTCTACTAATTATACACATGGGCAAAAGCAGCTTTTAAAGCAAATCAAAGTAAAGAGGTTGGTCCAAATTCAACTGTGCTACAACTCCACTGAGGGCAGTAGCATTACACCACAAATGGATTTGTCTTTCAGACCTCCACAAAGGGGACATTATTGTGGCTGGTGAAATGAATTGACAATATAGTGGGTCTCAGGAGGGGATATTCAGAACTGTAAAAGCCCTGGCCCTTCTTGCCAGTCAGGTACTGCAGATGGTGCAAAGGGCTCTGTGTTCCCCACAGTGCCACAGGGAGGGATCTTTCTTCTCATGAAGTGAAAGGTACTGATGAGAGTGATAGATGGCAGCCTACCTGCTTAGAGGAGTCACCATTAATGTGGGAGGAAATAATCAGCCCTTTGTCTGGGGCAGGGGGAGGCAGCCAACAGCCTTGCTGAACAAATGAAAATGTTCAATCAGGTTATGTGCTTCCCCTACCCTGGGGAGGAAAACACTTGGAAAGATGGTGCAAAGCTCATGTAGTAGTAATAACCCCTTTTTTATTTACAATTCATGGTACTTTCAACTCAGGGTTCTTCAGTGACAGCTAAACCTAAGCAAGTACTACACTAAACCCAGATAAACAGCCTTCAACAGAGTAACTGTGTGAAGCAATCCTGTTGCTTCCATATGTACCTGACTAAATCTGGTAGCACCATGAGGCCAGGAGAACTCTGCTCTCACTTAGGCAAGTGGTTGTCATGAATGCTTAGTTACTTGTGACAGAAAGGATGCCTTGCTGCTTTCTAGGGGTTGAGGAGGGAAGGATTATGTTCATGTGTTGGATCAGTTCCTCTAGCAACAAAAATGTAGGTTGCTTTAAAAGGGATTTGTCTGTTACTTTTCTCAGCTTGTGAATACGTAAGGGCTGAAAGTGTGACTTCTCTGCCTACATTTTTAACAGTAGACTCTCATTTATGTTCCACTCTTCCTGGCTTAAGTGAAGTTTGGGATCAAACATTACAGAGACAAGATAAACAAAAAGAAAACTCATCTTCTGTGAAAACATTCAAGTCTTGAAATTTTCACCCCTCAGAAACCTGAATAAAAAGGCTCCGTTTTCATAACGATGAGGAATGTGCCGGGAGTAACAGATTGAAATTAAGGGAAGAAAAATTCAGACTTTTTATCACTATCTTTCAAAGAAGCCTACATGCTACTGGGCCACTTCCTGAGGTAGAGCAGGCCAGTTGCTGGTAGTTTTAAGTAGGAAAGCTGAAACACTGAGCTGTGTAGCTGCTGATCCTCTGGCAGAAGATGGGAGATGGCATGAAGGTCTGAGCCCTTCACGTTCAGGAAGAATGAGGTTGCCACTGTGTTCACGTGCTCAGCACTGATGTGCATGGCAGAGATGGGTCACTGCAGCACTCACTAGAACCATGCTGTGGTGGTTCCTCAGCCACAGCTATACATCAGTATCTGCAGTTTCAGGCTTAAGAAACACTGATTATGATCTGTAAAGATTATGAAACAACAAATAATTTAGTTTGACTTTAATGTTAGCGTATTCCCCCCTGTCACTGGCAAACTGCGCTCTAAGGAGATTTTTTTGGGGGGGAGAAGAGTGGAATAGGAAATAATCAAACAATGGCTATTATTCAACTAAAGAGGCTATTTAAGACAGTTAGTCTGCTCCTAACAGTTATAGACAGTTAGACCTGCTCCTCATCTCCACCCATGCTGAAGGCTGGAAGAGCAGGAATGCAATAAGCTGACTGTTCTTAGTGTCAATGGCTCAGCTGTCAAGAAAATAGCTGTGAATAAACCACACCTCAGAAATATTTTCACTTATCTGCTCTTAGTAACCTTTCTCAGCTGTATAATACAGTGCCTTTAATTTTCATGCCCTCTCGCTCATTGAGGTGCTGATTTCAGGTCCTTCTTCCAGATTAGCAGAAAAGATGTCAGTGCTCTCCCACTCATGCCTCCCTGTATGGAGTTAAGGGCAGCGCAACCTTCTCTGCAGCTCGTTTGGCAGCACTGGCAAGGAGGTGGGTGCATACACAGTGGCATGTGGCTGAGATATCAGTCCTGGTAACTTCCTGCACTATGTTCCCCAAAATAAGGCAAAGACAGGTTCTGTAACTCATTCACTGCCTTGTGCTTGGAGATGGAAAGCAGGCTGGAAGTTTTTGATGGTATCCCCTTAGAGTTCAAAGATCAGAGTCACTATTTGATATCTACCCTCTGAGTTTTAAAAACCCTAAAGTCTCACAGTGCTTTCCAAAAACAGACAGACAAACTGGGTTGCTAGTCAGAGGGATTTATTCTCTAGGGAAATACACAATAGTCCTTACAATGCATTACAGAGAGAAATTTGCTGCGCTGTCCAGATATACACTCTGTTCAGCTCTTCAGATTGCTGTAAAATCTATTTTAGTTATTTGAATTCAAACCATTGATACAAGACAGGGAAAAGCAGCTCTGTAAAAAAAGTAAGCATCTATGGAGTAATTGGCACAGTGCACAGCAAGCCTTTTTCTTAGCACAGTAAATAACTCTTTTGGGGAACTAGTGTGGGATTAAGCCTTTCATACCTAATGGTAACCTGTAGCCTAACTCATGCATGGAGTAAGATTTCAGCAAGTAGATGTGAAATTAAGATCACGGAGGGCTCCAAGCTTGCCCATGTTCTAAAGGATGGTCCCCTTTGAATGATATCCACCTTGCTTGCAACTGCAAAACAGAGTGACTGAAACTCATGCATCACAGGACTGTTGTAAACATTACCGGTGACATCTGTCTTGTCAGTGCTAGAGATAAAGATGAGTGGCATGTGGGAAATAGCTGCACAGATCCTGGCTGGCCCAGTTCTGGTGGCTGATGAATAGCTTTTCCTGACCCTGTGTGTCAAGAAGGCAGAGACTTCTTGAGAAGTCAGAGAGCTGTGAGTGTGGCAGCTCCTTCCCCATCCTCAGTGCCCAACCTAGGCCTTGCTGGGTCCTCTGTGATTGTCACAGATGTCTGTTAGTTCCCCTCACCTTTCTGAAACAAAATATTGCTTCAAACTTAGAGATTTGAAATATCCTGTTATCCCAAGTTCATTTTAAATGAAAAGATCTAATTGCAGGAAAAACTTATTTTTATTATTTTTAACTTTTTCCCTCTCAGCTTTCTGATGAACCGTAACAATTAGATTTTGTAGAAACAAAGTAATCAACTTCTGCTTTTGTTTTAAAATTATAATTTTCTAGTTTGGAGAAAAGTCAAAAGGAAAAGCTTTGACGAGCATTAAAATGTGGTATCATAGAGCTGTGAAATGTCCGGATTTGTGAATTTTCTCTTAAAATAATTTTTGTTTTTACTTCAGCGTGAAAATCATCGCGTGTTCTTTTCCCAAACATTTCTTTGAAGAACAGCTAGACAATTTGCCAAGTTCTTACAGATATGTAGCTGTTATCATATAGGTTTTCTTTTGACACTGAAGGTCATGATACTTAAATGTCTCAGTTTTCTTTGTAGGAGGATAAAAGGAATATATATATTTTTGGACAGTTTATGAATGACTTCTGATTTGATTTCTTGAACAGAAATCTGCCAGCTACATGCAGCTGGGTGTTTAATTCATACCAAACAATTCACGCAGGAAATTTTTTTGTTCGTAAATCCTTTTAAAACTTATTACTAAATTCAGGCTTCACACCAGTTTAACAGATGCATTTACCCATTAGTTTATTAATAGATAGTTCTCCTTCCTTTTAACTAGTGTGAGTTTCCTGGCTTTGTCATCATGTTCCCATTCATAGCCTCTGGGGGTTTTGAAGCCTTGTCATGGAAAAAGAATACTGTTGGGGGATGGAACTGATTTGGGTGAAGCAGACCCAGAACTGCTAAAGAAAGGAAGTGAGCTGTTCTGAGAGCACTACAGTTTGTATGATACGTGACATTCTTTACTACCCTGCCACTGCTGGAGCTAAGAGATCATTCTCCTGCCCTACCTGGAAGCTCTGTGCATGTCCTGCATCCCCAGCTGGGCTGCTGACTGCAGGGATTGGGCTCTGGGCCTAGTAGCACTCAAAAAAATGATGTTAGCCAGGACTCAAGAGGGCATGTTGATTTTATCCTATGATGCCCATCAATGGGGAACTGAAAATCCCAGTTTCTGATATCGCTTTCCCATTCTGAACTGAAACAAAACTTTATTTCTCTTATAAGATTCAATACTATTTCATATCTTTAATCTCTTCAGCTTTACTTTTGAACTTTGGCATAGCATATAATAATGAAAAATATCATTCTATACTAATATTTGATGCAATAAGGGAATAAGTGTTCAAAATTTGAATCAAAACAAAGCAACAATCATAATGTTTCATGAGGGCTGACATAACTATGCTCAAGTCACTCCGAATCCTGTGGGTTACATATGGTCCTGAAGCAGAGCAGTCAAGGTGAAGTGTCCAATGAGAAAGGGAATAATAAGGTACAGAAAATGAACTATCAAGGAACATCAAGAATAGAGGGCTCTGATTTTGTTCTGTGAACTTTTGCACTGGCTTTGCCAGTTGCCTACACTCTTGAGAGAAGACAATATCTTATGTATATGTATAGGGAGAAAAGATGTAACAAATCTGGGGGCAAAATGGTTGGATGATGCTTGCTGGCCTTCAGCCGCATATGCATACAGTATTTTTATAAGGTGTTAAGGCAAAGCTGCCTCTTCTGAAGAAGCAAAAAGGAAGAGTGGGCCAGTGCAGGAGGACAGTTTGCCATCTGCAGGGAAGACTGCTCCAAGCTGCCTCAGAGGAGAGACTGGGATAGTAAGCAGGAGATCACCACCCCACATGCTTGTCAAGGTCTTAGCTGAGATCATCACAGAGAGAGAAGTTGGGGGGATTTGTGGTGAGGAAGGAGAAAGCAATGAAGGGGAGTAGTACGGAACCACTTAGATCTCTGAATTATTCCTTAAGCTGTAGCTGAGTCATGCTGATATGGAAATCAATTTCATTATTTGAGTAGAGAACTTACTGTGTTGATTTAAAAAAAAAAAAAAAGGAAAAAAAAAGAAGCAGCATTTGTGCTGCATTTTTGTTTTACTGAAAAGCTCTGTTAGGAACAGTGAGTGTTTTGGCACCTTCTATGCACTAATTTCAATGTGACTTGAAGGCTGCAGTGGGCTTCAGAGTAAGCTGCTGTGTATTCACTGCTTTTAATGAGGAGCCAGTAAATTCAGGATCTTATGTTTAATCTTGCTGTTTTAAAAATCTCAGCTCAGGTTAACATGAAGCAAAGCTTTGAACCACCCTGAACTCTTAAAAAATGAATTTGATAATGAAGATGTAGCAAGGGTTGTTATTGGCTGCTTCTCTATTCTCTATCAGCTTACTGCAGAAAGTGGAAGAGTAAGGTCGAGTCTGTTCACAGCTGGCAGCACCCAGATCTCCCATACCTTACTCATAGTGGCTGGAGCAGTGTGAGTGCTTACATTTGCTGGCTTGGTTCACCCATGTTTTTTAGAGATACTGAAATAACTTTTACAGTACCTGGGAGTTACTGATAGAAGTCATTTGGAAAGCCTTAAAGGCAGAATTTGTTTCTGCCTTCCTCTTCATGCTATATAGAATTTTTCAGGACAAAAATAGCTAGTGGAAGTTCCTGAGGTTATTCAGGTAATACCTGTGATACAGCCTGTTAAAATTTTTTAGAAGAGTTGCACTATATCATTGAGGAGCTGTACCTGTTTCAACAGAGGGTACCCATTAATTCTGTATCTGCTTTGCTCTAATAAACTTTGTTAGCCAGGGTTTAAATAATTTCAGAAAATGTAAAGTGTCTGTGAGATGAATAGTTTTTCCTCAATCTTCTGATTAAGAGGAGACATAAAAACCAATGTCAAAAATTCATATTATTTCTTTGTTTATGCAACAGCATTCAGTCTCGTTTGGGAGTGTATGGGTAATTGGTAATCACAGCCTGAACCTCTGATTAATCAGCTGAGGCAAGTGTTGTGTCAGCTGTGGGAGCACAGGTGAGAGTAATTTAGCTACGCTCCTGGAAGGGATGGAGTTTGACTCCATCTTGTCTAGACCTCATTTAAGGGCTGAGCACCAAGGCAGCATCTCTTGGAGATCGCTCCCTGGTGGAGACTGCCTCAGCATTTCCCAGTGAAGGCATCCATATTGGTGAGTTTTTTCTTTATAAATAACCCTTTGAATATCTGTTACCATCTTTGTTACCATTTTTGTATCATTCTACCTTACAGGGAATGTGTACAGTCTGTTGTGTAGTCACTGTGTTTCATGAGTGTTTTAAATAATTCCAAATAACTTCCTAGTTACACGTTCAGAAAGTATAAAACTTCTGCATTATGATCATAAGAGTGTTCTTCCTTGGGAAATCTAGTTGGGGTGGCTGCCCTTGGTTACAAACTTATGCAGGTTGTGCTTTTGAGGGGTGTGTGTGTGTACATTATATATATATATATATATTTTCTTTTTAAAGTTAAGTGGTGGTTTAAAGTTGCTCTTTGAGCATCTAAACTAGACTAAAAGTCAAGGGCACTGCCTCCATGTTCCTGTCCTCTACTAGAGCTTTAAAACCTCATCTCAGGAACAGAGTTATACATTTGCTGGTTAAACCCTGTCAAATGCTGGTGTGTGAGGAACTTGTTCAGGTGTGGAGGATGTATGTTTTAAATCGAGTTTAGGGAGTTCAAAGGTCCTTGTCAGATTCTCCATCATTGGTGTTCAGAACTCTAAATGTTGGGAACTCAGTGTCTTCAGACTGATTCCTACAGTAAACTAAGCAGTTATGCCACAGAACTGTGACTTTTTTTGTTGCATATTCATGTTGTTGTGTTCAGCATATGTATATATTTTTTCTTTTGAAAATAAGTTGTTTTCTGTTAGGGTTTTTTGTTGTTGTTGTTGTTTGTTTGTTTTTTGTTTGTTTTTTGCCATTTTTACCCTTGTTGGATCCTGTAATTGAAGTGCTTGCTCTTAACTTTGGTAGCCATAGTGAAGTGTTTGAAGTATACCACAATGTGCTTGAGCCATCTCTTTGGGCACAGTCTGTACTGAAAGTAAACATGTAGTTGATAGAGGTTGTTTTGACTTCTTTTTGAAGAACTATTACAACTTTGGCTGTCAATACCACTCTAAAGGGGAAAGAATGTCATAATATTTTTCATTCATTTTTCAAAATCTTATTTTGAAACCTGGAGAAGATGAGAGAGACAAATGGTGAAAAAATGAATAGCTGGCAAAAGAGGGAGGGAAGAAATGAGGAAGACTGAAGAACTTATATCTTCAGTTGTTTATTCAAACTTGTGCAAATATCAGGCAGGTATTGCTCTGCTATTAAGGCTGCTGAAGGATTAGCCTTTCACCCCAGCTCTTTTTCCTTCATTTTCTTTAAATCTGGTCAATCTTCATCTGGTAGATATGGCTCCCTTTAGGTCCATAGAGCACTGTAGTTTTTATAGTACATTATTTGAGTCAGGAATATGGCTCTGGCAAAGCTTTTAGCAGCGTTCTTCAAGCTAGTTCTTGGTTTCTTGTGCTCTTGGCCAATACTTCATTAGTCTGCAGTTGCTGCAGAATGTCATAGTGATGTTTTTCAATCTGAACATCTTTGGCACTGATTTCTCCCTTCCTTGCTACCCTCTTTTTTCTTTCATCATTTGTTATATTCATTTCCTTTACTCTTATTTTTTTTGTTTCCAGTCAGGCACGCATGCAGAAGTACTGGGTTATATTTAGATGGAGCTGTACCTCTGGAGTCAGAAATCTCATTATACTTATGGGATATTATTTTACTTCAATTCACTTGTGTATAACTTGTCCTAGACTTACATAATGCCTACTATCATAGCATGAAAATATTTTGTCAGTGTTTTAGATTAAGTGTACTGCTCTCTAGTTTCAAATCCTTACTGAATAGAGTAGCGTTTTATTTATGTCCATATGCTTCTGTGCTGATGGACATACAGAAGCAGACATCCGTGTATTGAAGAATGATGTAGAACATGGGCTGGAAATCACTCCTGGGCATTCCCTACTGTTTTTGGCACCAAGATTTTGAGCACTGCTGTGTCCTAGAAAGGATGACAGTAATTTGACTTGTTCAGATTTGGGAATCCTCTGAGGCCTGAAACAATATTTGTTCTTCTGTGCCTCAAATCTAATTTTGGAGGGAAATAATAGTGACCAGTGACAGTAAATTATGTGGGGAAAATGTTTCCTCTGCTCTGATGGAAAAATTGTTTGTTTGGGAGCAGAGTTGTTGCTATTATAGCCATCATGCAGCAGAGCCTGTGCAGAACTCCATGCCTTTTCTGGTGTGCAGAGGGAAGACAGCCCAGAGCAAGGGTTGGTCCAGAACAACAGTGGACTTGTGTGGGAGGAAGCCAGTGTGGCTGTTAACAGTGGGGAAACCTGGAAGAGTATAATTGGAAACATGAAGACTGCAGAGGTTTTCGGGCATTACTTGAAGGCTGATAGTAAAATACATACCAGTTTTTGAAAGGAAAGAAAGACCTGTTGTATGGACCATCCTAAGCCCAGCGGGGCACTTAAGTTGCTCTGTAGAAAGAGTAATTTTGGCTTCAATTCAGTTGGTTTAATAGCTGAAGTTCTACACAGACATAATTGGTTTGCTGTAGTTAGTCCTAACACACTTACTATGGAAAAGTTAGAGCTTTTAGCACAGTGCTGTAAATGCTTGCTTCTAGTGGCTCCTGCTTTCAGTGAGGTTACCAAATGTTACAGTTCTCTGTGGAAATTAACATCGTGACCTGGTATTTTTAGTACAACATCTCTGGGTTTGGCTCCCCTACATATCCAGGAGTCATTTTGCTGCTTTGAATGTTTGCCAAACACTCTCCGCAGCTAAGTATAAAACTTCAGTTATACTTCTGAAACCTGAAAGGTTTAGTGATTGAGCAGATTTTTATGTTTCATAACATTTTGGGTTTCGTACTGCATATACGGTCACTATGTTTTGACAGTATTTTACATTTTATTTTTACAAGTACTGTTTTATTAGATTAACTGAGATAGGAAGAATAGCTCCACGTTTATCATGAGGAACTTGCATGTTCAAACACTGATATTGAATAGTTTAAATCTCTGGAGTACAAGCTATAAATTAACATTAGAGGTCTCTCAACATCCATTACGCTGTTTAAATTGTGATGCAAAATTAATAGTTGCCAGCAGTTTCTACTTGGAGACAGATAGATCATCTCTTCTTCCATAGTCTTAACTCTCTTGAAATGTATGTGTTGAAAAGAATTTCTCAAAATTATAAAATGGCGCAGCTGAATAGTGTAATGGATCACCAAGACTTTTATTGCCTTTCAGGAGAAGCTTCATGTTTTCTTGCAACTCACTTTACTAGTTTTCCTAAAAAAAAAACCAAATCAGTGATACTATATGGTTGGCTGAGCATAGCCCTAGAGGACAAAAACCCATCTTGCTGGGACTTCTGATTCAGCCTCTTGACAAGCTTAGCATAAAAATCTGATATGTGAAGACATGAAGAATGAACACTTCTGTTACAAGAAATGACTTTCCCTACCAAGTAATACGGCCTTTTAGGCGTGCGGACAGAACAGTGAAGAGTGTTTTCACTACTGACTCTTTTTAGCATAAATACAATTTCAGACCCTGGAGTTCTTCATTTATCATGTTTCTCAAAAGTGTGAGAAATTTGGACATAGATACGATAAATAAATCAGTAGAAATCCCGCAGAGTGTGCTGCAGGATGTATTGTAGACCAGAACTTTTGCTTAAGAGCTTGTCATTTCCACTATGTGCGTCAGTTGTGAAAAACAGCTTGGCATCTTTCAAATTCTGCAACAGCTTATTGATTTGTGCTATAGGCTAAGGGCTGGACTCCTTGCTTCTCATGGAACATAGAAAGCTTGGGAGAAGAACTCAGAACCTGTGAATATTGAAATTGGAAACTAGCTGCTGAAATCAGGACTGTGCTTCTACCCATCTGTGGTAATAGTTTTCTCACAGTGTTCCTGCATATTAATCTCACTGCAGCTTGGAACAGCCTGTTTGTCTTTTTTGCTGTTGTCTTTGCCATTCTGATGATGTGCTGCTGGATGCACAGGACTAAGCCATAAAATCTCATCTCTTCATCCTATCTCCATCCCTTCTCACAACCTGTTACACGTTTTTGTTTGTTTCACTGCACAAAGGCAAAGCGGAGAGTTGGCAATTCATTACTTTTTCTCAGAACCTATTGTGACTTATATATTTTACACCACGTGTGAATGAAGATCCTTTGAAATTTCTTGGTTATTATTTTGGGGAAAATAAAACATCAAACTAGGCTTCTGATCTTTCATAACAGCATATAGAATTCCAGTGTGCAAATTTAATGCTTAAAGCAGCTGTTCTAGTCACACTTATTAATTAATTAGACTGGAAAAGAATGACTGAGGTTTGATTATATTTAAATTAGTATCTCAGTTTCCATCTATGTTGAAATCAAGATATATTTGTCTTTACAATCATTCATGAGGATGGCTTGATTTTTTTTTTTTTCTTTTTAATTTTTATTATTTTTTTTCCCCAAGATGAAAAATTTGCTGCTGATGTGTGGTGTGTGTTAAGGGTGACCCTATTTGAAAAGCTTAGTCAGGAATATTATGTGCTGTTTGTTGAAACTCTGGAGGTGAGAAAAAGCACATGGCCTAATGATAGCCTGACTCTCTCCTTGTGTTTGCACTACCTATTTAGTAGGTATAAATGCTCATCTGTGCTAGCACACAATAATAGGGATATGACATCTAGCTGTGTGATTGACTCCATGTTTATTTCATTGCTGCATTTATGCAGATATAATCAATGCTTTCATACCTAAATTCTCCTCTTGTTTTTTCTAACTAGTGCTGACCGTGCTACCAGGATGAAACAGTAAAATAAATATGTGAAAGGAGAGATTTTGCCTGGGAGAATCCAGTCTTAATACAGAGATTCTAGGAGCTTTGTATTAGATGTGCTCTGAGCATGTTAGGAAGGTATTTGTCTTCATCCCAGCAGACTAAAGATTATAAGCAACATTCAAAGGAAAGTGTACATGTGTAAGGGATGTGACGCAGTCAAATGCCACCTGAGACAACATGCGACTGTAATGGATTTACAGTGGACTGGTGGTACTGTTTCTTTCTTTAATAAGAAGTGCTGCAGTAAAGAAGAATTTCATATTGTTGTTGTTGTACAGATGATATATATTTTTTTTTTCAGTGGAGGAACCAGAACTTATTTGGTAACATCTTTAAAAAAAAGAACAACAAAGAAAACTAAGAAACCTTAGTACATTTTCTTGCTTCTTGTTCGTGTAGTTATGTTTTTATTTCTTTGGTTTACTTGTTTCTTACAATCTAAAATTACACTGTTCGTGCTGATAAATTCAGCTGAGTTTGACCTGGAGTATGTTCAAGCTGGAGCTTGTATTCTCCTAATCCAAGGTCTCCTTCACAAAAATCTTCCTTGGCTGCTGCCTGGCTGCAGCCTGTTCTGTCCTGTGGAGGCACTGGTGTCTGAGCAGATGCTTCATAGTTTTTGGTCAGCTCATCATTATTTATGATATAATCTGTGTCCTCATTCTTCAGCTGATCCTGTATGTTTCAAACAAGGAAAAATACTAGTGAAAGAACATTCAAGAGGATTTTTATTAAGTTTTAAATGAAGAGCAGGTTAGATACAATTCTTTTCACTGAATATCCTTATTTTCTTACTGTTTCAATTACTAACTTACGATCTTCAAGAAATCTTGATGATGATTAGGGCAAATACTTGCTTATCATGTTCAGCTCTTGGACAGAGTTGTGAAGTGTAATTTACTATTCAAATCTCTTGGATAATTTCAGTGCTTAAATATCACTGGCATTAGTGGGATGGAACAGCCAATGCTTTCTTTCAGCATCTGAGTCAGTTACTTAAAATCTGACTCATTAGCTGAATATGCATGGCTATTCTTGCATGGCACCTTCTGCGACCCCTCTCTACAACCCTGAAAAAATCCCTATAATCCCACACTGTAAAAGTAATAGGCTTTAGGAAAAGCACTGTGCCAGTGTTTCATTGAGTACAGTGACTTTTGGGGTACACTTTAAATAGCATTAACCAAGTTAGGTACTTACACCATATGCACTGGGGCTGGTCAGAAGTCTGGCAATAGGATTACACCATCCAGGTAATGTCGTTGTGAGAGGTGGACCAGCATGTGTTAAAATAGGCTTCAAGTATCTGCGATGTTTGTTAAAGAAAGCTTCCAGTATGGATTTGATACTAAGATGATTCTATAGAAACTTATTTGTAAAGCATAAGGGCAATCACCCAACTAGATGGAAACAAACAAAACAGCATTTATTTACTCATCCATTATTGCATTGACTTTTACCTCTCACCAGTCTCGGATGTGATGCTCAAAATCTGTTCTGAAGTATAGCAGAATGGCTGAAGTGAATGTCATGGGGTACATAAATGGGAGAAGGAATTGGAAGGGATGCAATACACGCTAGGTTATCCTGTTTGCTGTTCTCATCCGCTGTTTGCTGTAAAAGTGTGATCTTTTTAAAGTATTTCCTGTTATAATTGCATAAGATGCAATTGTATCAGCTATTTCTGTAAGAACGGTAGCTAACAGTTTTTAAGCATATACTAAGTTTTCTGTAAGATCAGTGCATTTCTTCAACTGACAAGTAATATTTCATCAAATATCATGTTTCTTTATCCTGAGGAACGTACAAATGTTATTCTCTGTAACACTCTACCTTCAGTATTTAATACATTTGTTTTACACAGTTGTTTTACAACATTCAATACATCTGTTTTACATCAATGCTTCTTTACATAGAAGCATACAAATACATTAAGAACAGGCTTTATGTTATTGTCTCACACGTCTCTCCTATCTTTATTCATCCAAAAGTGCTTTATTGAGATGAAAGAAAAACCTGTTCATCTTAAGCAAATATATCAACCTTGTGTCTGCCAATAGCAGCTCCCTCAAGCTGACGTATCTTCTCTGCTATTTTTACTTGCAAAGTAATTTTTGGTGTTCTTCAGACAGGTCTGTCAGATTTTTTTATTTTTTTGCAAGCAAGGGAAAAATTTCATTATTGATTGTTGACTGAAGAAATTGAGTCATGATAAACCCTCTAGCCTTTCAGCCTGTAACTGAGACTTGATTATGTGCTTGGCTGTTTTTCATACTACAGCCATAGTAGTTGTTCTGTGGTCTTTTACTTGTATGTGTATTTTCTTCAGTGTAACTCTAAAGAATTTCCATCGGAAGATTGTGAGTCCTTCATCCAAAAGTTAAGTAGTATACTGAGTTAGTGGGAAAGATGGTTGTTCAGTCCACTTAAATAAACAAATTTGATCAAAAACAACAATCCAGGTGGGATCAAAGTGTCAGTTGGATGGGATTGTGTAGGAAAGTTTACATCCTTCTGTTTCTGCAGGAGTAGGAAAAAAAACAAGAAACCTTCCTGACCTGATTTTATTTGAATCTTGAAGGAAAAGACTTCCCAAATGCCAAGTATTTGAGAGCTACTTTTAAAATGCAAAGTATGGAAGGTTTCAGTTAGAGCTGTTTTGATTTTAGCACTACAAAAAACAAACCTGATTAGAAAAGACAAATCTGCAAATTAGAGCCTAATTCTAGATTTTTCATCATTAGAAATATTGGCATTGTTAGTACAAACAACTTGAAGTGTTTGCACTGAGTTGTCATACCCAGTGTGAAAAATAGAGGCTTTTAATGGAAGCTTCACGTGATTATACTAAGTCCTTCTGTGCTGTTCTTTTATTTTCTTCCAGAGTAAGAAACAGAAGATGAGTATTTCTCTGCATTTCCTCTTTAAACTATGATCTCTTAGTGAGGCCTCATGTCTATGCAAGCTTATAACTTTATAGCAAACTATACAGCCCTCAGTCTAACTTGGCCCGTTTATCTCCTGTGCTTTGCACAGGCAACACATGTGCTTGTGTGAAGCCCAGCATCATACCAGATGGGAATAGGGGATGCATGCTGAAACAGGCAGACTACTTGGCCAGCAGTAATCTTCAATGTGGGGTTTCTACCCTAACCCCTTTCCTCTCCCCAATCTTTTGAGCCACCACTGCCTTTGGGATTAACTTCAGCAAGTATTTGATTGCTATGTGTAAACTTGCATGAAGACTTCATTTTGGGCTGTGATAGATCTTCTAAATCCCTTTTCACATTTGTTTTGCATTGTCCGTGCTTTTGCTTTTCAGTCTCTGAAGATGCTGCTTAAAGTGAAGTCATTTTTCTCCATCTTGTTATGATGCTTTTGGTTCTGTAATAAATTATTTACTTCTTGCTCCTTACTAGTTAACTAGTAATTAATTATTCAGTCCAATGAAAGAGCTTAACTTGCTGGGCCTATTTGTCATGTTTTAATGACCAGTGCTGTAAATGCTTTCTCTGTTGTTGGCACGGTTTCTTTATAGTATTACAGACGTAATCACATTGTTCAGTGCAGCATGAAAGGGGAATTTTAATCCATGTGTGATGCTGGCATTTCAAGAGTATATCAGACATGGGTTATAGCATTTTAAGGCTGGAAAAAAATCTTATCACACTCCAGTTGTTCTGGTTGCATCTCCTGGGAGAAAGAATTTAAATACAGTAATAAGATGGATTTTGCACTAACTCTGCTTTAAAAATTGGAGGAAAACCCCAAAGTGTAAAATTCTTTGCAGAACTAAGAAGATACTGCCTTCTATACCTTTCTAGAGCAGGACTGGGGAAAAGATAGCAGACAGATGTTACATCAGACAGCCTACTCTTAGACTTGCATTTCAGCTCTCCATGGGCAGGACAGGCATGGCTCAGATACTGGACTATGTTAAAGAGCGTTATTATTATTGGAAAAGTGGTGTGGCGGTTTTGAAATTGGGAAACTGAGTTTGCCATGCCTGCATATGCACATGTGTGATCCATCTTAGAATCAGTGTATAGTACTGGCCATGCTAATGTTCTTTTGCTCATCTAATCAAATACTAAATTTTTTGTTGTGTCCTTGTATGTCCTGGCTTTTACTCTCACAAACCTGTACCCTTGTTACTTGAACATCCCTTTGGCCTGACAGTTCCAGTCTGTGGTCGCCAGTGGCTGGACACAGTTCCTCTACCTTCTTCATTGTCACCAGACTCAGCACCTGTGTCAGTGTTTGCCTGCTCCCTTGTTCTGCTTCTCCTTTTCTGAATTTGAATCATATGACTACTTCTTGCTCAGCAATAAACAAAGATAATGCTTTTGTGGAGAAGACAGTCAGGAAGACAGCACTTTGGGTCTCATCTGTGTATGTCTGGCCAGTGTGGCCTGAAGTGAACCTCATACAGATGGTTTGCTGGGGTTGACAAGGCTGAGCAAGTGAAGCAGGGGCTGCTGGAGGATGCAGTGTGCTCAGAAGCAACAGGACCTTCAGGGAGTTGCTCATAAAACAGAAGTTGGTTCTGTAGAAAGCACATAGATAGCAAACTTTTCAAAGCTGTACAATGTGATATTCAAACTGAACTTTCAGGTCTTCAAGGTGGAATTTGAGATCTTTCCTTTAAGTACAGATAATTTAGGGAAGATCTCTTGAGGACTTTTCAGAGGGAAAAATAGGAATTGCTTCACTTTTACCCAGCACCCCCCTCAAAAGCAAAACAAAAAATTATAAAAAATATATATTTATTTATAAAACTACAGGCAACATGAATGAAATCTTCAAATGAAAGTTGTCAGTTTATCTTGATGAGAAATGCCAATGTCAGTAGCCACATATTGATAATTCCATTATGCAAGGAATTCTGGGATTTGAAAACAGTTTTTTGCCTGGTTTCAGAATGAAGAAACTGGAATCTCAATTTTTCTTTCAGTCAATGCACTGAAATGACTGTGTTTTTGTTAAAATGTCATCATTGGACACAATTTGGAGAATGTTGGTAAAATCACTGTTTTTAACTTAATGATATGAGGCTGTTCAAAGAGAAAAATAGCAAGGCAGAAATGTTGTGACTGTTTTGACTCAAAGACTTAAAGGAAATGCATTTCTCTTTTGCTAGAGGAGCAAGTCCAATTCTGATGGCTTTGCTAAAGAGAAAAGCAGTGATAGTCACATCCTCATTTTCTGTTTGCTTGACTTGAGCTTTTGAGAAAAAACTAATTTATAGTTTGAAGAGGGGGAAAAAACAACCGAATCCCATGAGCAGAAGTGACCACAGTTATAAATACATATGGCAGCTCAGCTTCAGCTCTATGAAGTACTGCATTTGGCTCAGGAGGTGTTTTTGCCTTTTTCCTCCTCACATAATGGTGGCTGTGTAACTCAATGTAATTCCACCCTTCCCTAAGGAGGCAAATGCTCTCACACTACAATATTGGCTATTAAAAAGCCCAAAAGTGAAGGAGTTCTTGTGATACAAGTCAGAATTACATCTAGTTTTTCTTTAAGACTATTTTCCTAAAGCAGGTAAGCTGGTGTTATAAGTACAGATTTGTTCCAAGTATGCCCTTAAATGCTGCTTTGCTGGGTGTTAACATTTCTGCTGTAGGCTTAAGTCTCTAGAGTCAAATATCACCACTCCCAGAATCTTTCCATTGTACAGTGTTTTGAAGGTTTCTTTAGTACTGCAGCTTTCATTTTGAAAGTTACCCTATTGTGAACACTTAAATTGTGGTTTGTGAATTCGTTAAGTCATGAGTTTCTTTCTTTTGTATTTATGAAGAAAGGTATAGAACATATTAAGGAAAACATATCATTTCTGTTCATTCAGTGTTTTCCATAAAAAGAGCATATTTTATTTTGCGGCTTGGTAGTGTTTCACTTTTTAAAGAGAGAAGGAGTTTAACGTTAGCTGTGTGATAGTATAAAGAGCAAATATTTCCTTTTCTTTTTTAATGCTTGCATAGGAGCAAGCAAGCCACAAATCTATGATTATCTGGCTAAGTTCTGCACGTGGCTAGCTACTGCTAACAGCTGACTGAGATTATTTGGTTACTTTATACAACAGCTTGTGTGCATGACTGAACTGGTGAGGCGCAGAGACATCTCCAACTTTTAAATGCACACAGAGCAGATTAAGTTAAAGAGGGGTTTCTCCTCCTGACTCTTATAAGAGAGGATGATCTTTCCTCTTGTACAACAGAACTTTCTTTGCTGTAGGGTGGTTCAAAAAAAAGCAGAGCATGATTATGTGAAATTCAATCATTATAATTGCAAGTATATTTTTGAAAATACCACAAGATTTAAGGTGATTTAACTTGTACAGATAAGCTAAACTGCATTGTGGAGAAAGTTAAAGAGGAGTGACTACATCTGTTCTAAGTGATATTTTAATTTAGAGTCAACATTAATGAATTCTGTCTGTCTGTGACTCTCTCTCTCTCTCTCTTTTTTTTTTTTTTTAAATGGAGTTGACTAAAAAAATAATTCCATCACTGTTGAAACCTGAAGTACTAAACAACTGAGGATAAATGGAATCATACTGCAGACCTGCAAAGCTGAATTACTGTGTCTCTTTAAGTGATTACTAGGTTCAGTCACATCTGAGGGCAGGGAGGGTGGATGAAAATCAGGAGTAATAAAAACTAGTTTAATGCATCCTCACTGGAAGGTCTGTTTGTCTGACATTAAGGTTCTCAAACCAGGTTTAAAGTCAGACCCGAAAAACAAACTCTGTCTTTTATTCTGAATATGACTAAATTTGTTAGGTTTCAGCTTTGAAACTAGAAGCACTGTAGAGATGTGTGCAAAATGGAAAGAGTTGATAGAATTAATCTTAGTTGAGTCTTTTTACAGATAAGTAGCTGCTGACAGATAAGAGGCTTGTTATCAGGTATGCACTGAGTAAAATGTCTGGTGTATTTGCAGACCATGGATTTCTAGTTGAGAGCTCGAAGAAAAGAAGAAAATTGAGACATCTTGCTCGAGTTATTTGAAGCCTATTGTTTCCCAAATTTAACACTTGCGTGCAAAGGAAAAAAATCTGAGATGTAAATGGAGACTTGCTTAGATAATTGATGAATGGATAACGCAGCTACTTTTGAAAAGAGAAGGATAGGACATCAGGAAGGGTAGGAGAATGCTCGTATAGTACTCAAATGGAATATGTGAACAGATGTGAATGCCAGGCAAATTAGCGTAAGAAAGCTCTGGAAGAGACAGACTATATGAGGCAACTAAAGAGAAGAAAGAACCTCCCTGACATTAGTTATATAATGTGAAAACAAGGAAATGACCATCTGTTTAACAACAGCCACCCCTCTCATCAGAATGCAACCAAATAATCATATACATGTCAACATTTTAAAATGCCTCAGTGAGAATGAATGAAATTTGTTACATATATGTAAATGTTATGATGTGGAATGCATGCCATGAAACATAATAATATATAATGAAAAGACTGTGGGGTACTTATGAAAACAGCTATCTAATTCATTATAGGAAGGCATGTAATAAAGAGGCAGCTTTCAATGTGATATTGTATAGGAGAATGCAAAAGAGATGTTCTCTATTACAGACTAATGGCTGAGAGCCTTCTCAGAGTTGCGTATTATAGTAAACTTCTCCAAAAAAACCCCTTTAAAACAACAACAGTAAGATAGAAGGATATCCCTTGGGCTACAGAGCAGGAAAAGAAAGAAAAATACAAAGGGTATTACTGGTGTGGTGTATGTGACTTTTTTTATTTTCAGAGAAAAGTGCATGCTTCACAATTGGCATCGTTCATAGGATCTGTCTTCCCACCAGCAGACCCTTTATAGCAGGATATGCAGAACAAAGCTAATGTAGCAGTCTTTCATCAATAAAGAAACACAGGCAAATCCCAAGGCAGTCTTGTCCTACAGTGTCTGAGCTAATTGGAATTGAAACTGAGATGAGTTTCTTTCCCTTTGACTATAGAAGAGTCTTAACAACTAGATTAGACTTAGCTAATAATTAGGTATCTAAAGTTTGATGTTACTCCAGGACATAAAAAGCAGAGCTCCTGAGGCGAAATATAAGAAACCAAATCTATATCTTCTATATCAGGGATCTTCTATATCAGCATCTTCTATATCAGGGAAATTTTAAGAGGAAAAAAAGTAAAAAAAAAAAAAAAAAGGATAGATTGCTATGAAATAACTTTGATGTCAAAGTCAACAACAGAAATAAAAACTTTAAAATAATTAAACTTGTGAAAACCTAAATGGCAATGATATTCATAGAAGGAATTTCCTCTCAGAAAATAATAATAATAAAAAAGAGTCCTGGTGTATCTGAAGATGTAGGAAATCTCGCAGGACCCTTGAAAACTTTTATATGTGTAACTTGAGTATAGTACCTGTGCTGTGAATGGTAATCTTCCCTGCAGAAAGGAGACTTGCTTGTGGGAAACCTTTTAGCTTGGTTATAGCACTGATGTGAGTGAGAAAAACTGTTGAGTTAGAAAGGAGGAACAGAGCTGTGACCTGGCTGTGCCTAGAACCTTAACACCTTAAAAAGTCTGATGCCATCTGCCTCAGATGAGATCACTTTCAAGCTCTTCACATGAAGCACATCTGCTGTATAAGATACTTCAGCCCCAGTAATTGGCAGAGGGAATAGGTGCGGAAGAGCAAGAGAGTTAGCAGGGATTTCTGTGCTCTGCATGGAAGATGGTGTTTCAGGAGGATGTTCTTGGCATTACTGCCTACTTGAGAATGAACCCAAAAAATGGATGTGTGAAAAATGAGAACTGGCTCTGTTTGTGTGCACTGCTAATACTGATGGCCCACAAGCCCGATCATTTTCAAGATGCAGGAAAGCTAAATCTAAACGTTAAACCCAGTCAATATAATTGGTTTTGATCTAACAACTTACTTCAGTCACATCTGAGAAAAGATTGGATTCAAATAAAATGAAAGCTACAAAGCTTCTAGAAACCTCTCACAAAGAAATATCAGGCATGACGATCTCGCATCTACTAATACTGTTACAGGGATTAGCACTCACTGCATGGCCTCTGCTACTGGAATAGAGAGTTGAGAGACCAGGAGGGAGATGGAAGGAGGAATGGCTAGGAAGAAGGGAATGTGAGCAATACCTTTCAATCATGATGTGTGTAATTCACCTGAATGTAAAATACTACAGTGAAAGCAAAGCACGACAGCTAGAATTCTGCAAGCAGTAGCTGGAATAATATTCTTGCATGCAGTCCTTTGGTGACATGGATTGAGAACTCAAGCCAGTGTATCAAAGCTATGCTAAAATAGGAAAAGAAGTCTGGCATTTTTTTTTTCAGGAAATTTGTTATTTTATCTTTCTAGGTATAGCTGCACAGTTACATTTAAAATGGTCCACAGGTGTATGGAGATATTTTCTAACAAACTGCCAGCTTCTTTCTTTGCCAAGATGCAATGAATGATTCTGGTTATGGAGGTGCTACTTGAAAGGGCAATGTGATCCTGTTTGAGAAAATATTGCAAAAAACAAACAAAACCCTTCAACACTGTGTAAGAAAAGGATGAGCTATGAATGTGAAAGGAGGGCTTGGAGGAGCAATGCATTTTATATGCTTACCTGTTTTTGTGAATATTGACAAAAACTGAGAAACAGAAGTGATGATTCATACATCTTTTTGAAAGGAAAAAAAAGTAAAGAATGACACGTATTTAAAAAAGCCCAATCTTTTTCTCTATCATAAGCTTGGGAAATAAAGACGAGTAAATAAAGAGATGGGTATCATGCCAGAAGGAAAGAAATCAGTAATTCCAAAGAAAATGAAAACTCTGAAGGTTTTTTGAAAGCTGTTTGGTAAAGCAGTGGAAGATAGGCCAGACAGCTAATCTCTTGGCTCAATATCATAGAATTATAGAATCCTTAGAGTTGGAAAAGACCTTTAAAGGTCATCCAGTCCAACTACTTACCACTCTCTGGAATTGACCCTGCAGTCAGTCCACCCATAAAATCCATCTCTTTTAACAGAGAAGGATGTCGCGGGGTACTGTGTCAGAGGCCTTACCAAAGTCTGCAAAGATGCAGTCAGTGGCTCTTTGCTTATCCATTGATGCAGTTATAACACCATAGAAGGCCACCTAGGTTGGCCAAGCAGGATTTACTCTTGGTGGGGCCATGCTGATTTTCTTATATCACCTTCCTGTCTTCTGTGTGCCATAGTGTAGCTTCCAGGAGGATTGGTGCCATGATCATTCCTGGCAGGGAGTTGAGACTGATAGGTCAGTAGTAATACAAATGTACAAGATACACACATCTCTGACCACAGGGTATCCCTACTGAATATAAAAGCAGAGCACCAAGATGATCATTATTGGGTGAAGTTTGTGGCAAAGCTGATAGCAATAAAATAACATACCATGCAGTCATAAAATTATGTTATTGCTTATTTGTATACTTGTGTGAAACGATATTCATTCCAGATGAGAGAAGATTCAAAGACCATGTAGCATGTAAACTGGGACATGTTCTATCACTATTTTTGGAATAATGTTCTACTTACTCATGTAACATATTGTGCTTATAGGCTGTTAGGTAATGAAAAAAGGAGATGCAGGGAGTGTCAAAAATAAGTCTTTTAATCTTGCTGAGCTGCTGAGAGCAGGATAGCCTTTGCAAAACCTTGTTAACAGAAAGCTTGTTTAGTTTAATACATCCCCTGAGAAACTTTACTCCTGTGAGCAGATTGGCCCAAAGATTATGTCTGCAGATTCTCTTGCAGCTTTTTCTGATGTGTGACCCATGTTATGTGCACAATTAGCTAGCTGGGCAAAGCTGAAAGTCTCTAATGGGTTTGTGAAGAAAGCACATTAAGAGGTGGAGGGCTCAGTGTATGAAGAAGGGAAGACTTTGTGCAGGAATATGTTCCACTGTAATCCAAAGAAAACAGCCTTCTGGCAAGACAGATCTTTGCTTTTGAAAGGACATTTTAAAGTAGAGAAAAAGCAGTTAGAAAATACTCATAGTGTAACATTCATGAAGATATATGGAAATTTCAGAGTGAAGAACAATTGAGGATAATGAATGATGACAGAGATACTAGCAAAAGAAAGATTTTTACTGAACAAGAATAATAGCAGCTTTAATAATGCAAGGAGAAATAAATGTGAGGTATTTATCCTAATATTACAGTTTAAAATCCTAAATTGGTTAAATGAAGTGTTTTGCTTAGGAATAATGGCAGATTAAAATAACAGTACAGATGATCCATATTAAGAGATTAATCTGCCTTTTGATCACTGGAGAAGTTTATGAAATATAGAAACAGATCTAAAAACTAGCATTCTATTTCCAGTTAGGATAGCTGTTCTCACACTTTGTATTATTGTGTAGTCTGCAGTGCAATGGGCAAACTCTTAATATCTGTCTTTGTGTGGAAAAAGTTCCCTGGGAGGCTGTGAATGCTAGAGAACAGTACTGGGAGCAATGTGCTGTGATGGGAGAGCTTTGGGATGCACAGCTGGAAATGTAGCTGGATGAATGTGGGAAAACAGGATGACTTCTGCTTGATTGAAGCTTTGGAAGGAATATCATTTTGCAAATGTAGGAATTTTAGATTAGAAACTGCATTGAGTATATATATAAGACTTTCTACCATTTTCCTACATTTTTAAGGGTATGTGAGGACTTAACAAAATGAAAAGGTACTCACTTTCAGGCAAAAAAAGATGTATAGTTTTACAGCAGGTATTCAACTCTCAGCAATCACTTCCTGAAGGAATCACAGGCTGTGTGAAAAAGGCATGTTTAATCTGATACCATAACACACTTAGAAGTGTGAAAGATGAGACAATGGCGGGGGGGGCGGGGGGAAGAGGGGGGTGATAGACCTTAGGTCTCCTGCTCCACAAACTATGAAATATACTTGGAGGATTTTTTTTAATTTTATTTGTAGCTGGTGAATCAGTACGGTGGTACCTGGATCTGCCACAGCATGAGAAAATCTGTGTCCTTGTGATGCTGTAATCGCTGTATTTGGCTAAAGCATAAAATGTTTCTGTAATCCTTTTTACAGGATAACTTTAACATGTTACAAGAGATGTTGTGGATATTAGGCAGCAGTTTCAGAGAGGTTAAGCCATTTTGTTAAGGCTTGCCTACCTTGCATCTCACAGTACATTATGCTTCCAAAAGGGAATTCTGGAGACACAATCTGAGATGTATTTTTGTTTTAGTTTATTATCTTCTTTGTTAATTGGTACAATGCAATGCACACGTACCAATGCAGGCACTGACCCAAATGCAAACAGCAGTAAAGATGGGGGAAAGTAAAGAGCAGTATGAATGAGTATGAGCTTTTCTTGTTCTTGGATTTTCATTATAGCCTGAGAAGTCAGCTACTGGGGTTTCAGACATGAGTCACCCATAAAACAGAAGCCAGCTATAAAGCGTACAAATGAGTGTAGCAGTTCCATGACTGTGATTTGTTTAAGAAACATATTCACTCAGATCACTGCTTTTCTTTTCTTTCCTCTATCTGACAAAAAACTGGCTCTGAACTCCTCACCAGATACATGAGATTTATGTCTAAGTTACTAATCCAGATTAAAGTCACTTCTATTAGGAGGATGACAACTTTTAATTGATTTCTAAAATCCGTGGTGGTAGGCAAGAACTGTGGAGAGTCAGGAAACCAGGAAATCTAAAACATACTTGTGAGCCTACGGGATGTCTTAGCAGTAATAGTCATATAGTCATATTTTGAGTACTTAATGGAATTTACACAAATGGTTGACATTTATGTAGTGTCTGAGTAGATATAGAGTTAGCAGTGCTCTACCAGGAAGTGAGCTGGCTGAAAGGTCACATTCTTCTCAGGAAAAAAAATGGAAAATAAATAAATAAAAAAGGCTCAAATAAATGTACTTATCTTGGCCTTTGATTTGTTGCTGTTTTGCACTAGACATTATCTAAACTTTGAAGATATGATTTTTAAACTATTCAGCATTTATCTTCCCCCTGCTTACTGTGGAATCTGTGGTCAAATAACAAAAGAGGCCTAACATTGCAAATAGTTTTAAAAAATAATTAAAACAAAAGGACCTGCCCAGGCTTAGTGAATCATAATTTTAAACCACCCAATATACATTTTTTAAAGTAAGATCTTAGATTGTGATACGTGGTACTAGAAACTGCTCCTATGTCTATAAATGAGGAAGTTAGAGATGGACAACCATAGACTGTGTGTTCAGAACCTTTCTATCTGCAACTTTCAGGGAAGTATATAACTGTAGTAGAGTGGTAATATCTCTTTAACCTACTCCTAAGACTGTAGAGAATTGTAGGTATAGAAAACAGAACTTGTCAGACAAATCTAATTTTATCCTTGGAAGAAATTACAAGTTTGATTGATAAAAATGATCTGCACTTAATCAGCTGTGTAAGACATTTGGAATGGCATTATGATTGAAATTAGCTCTTTAAAGTATCAATAAGACATGCATTAAAATGATTAAGAACTGGCTAGTTGATAGACTAGAAACAGTATTTGCTGGTGGAGAACTGTCATGGATTGGTCAGTGTTTCCATGCAGATTTTAGTGATCAGTAGAAAATTTGATAATTGGTAACTTCACCAACTTCACCAAAATGTATGTATGGATGATATAGATTAAGTCGCCATAAAGGCAGTGCAGTCACGCCTTAGTTGATTTGTAAGCTGTTTTCACTCCAGTGTATTTCCTTTAGCTGCATTGCTGGCAACAAACAAATGCAAAGAGCCAAAAGTCTCTGCAGCAGTTGTGGACTGAAGCTAAGGATGTCTGGGGTGGGGGGAAAAATGCATGTAGGCAATGAGCTAAGAATAAAAGTAGTGTCAATACCTACAAAGGCTGATTGTGGGACTAGTGCTGAAGAACTCCTACCCAGTGTGATGGTCCATATTTTAAAGCAGTTTCAAAATGTCGAGAAAGATGTAAGATCTCTTTCAATCTGAAAAAAATGTGAAATCCCTTTCATTCTGCCTCAAAAATATTAAAACTAAATGAAAAGTCAAAATAAGCCAGTGATGTAATGAACACTTTAAGTATCATCATGTAAAAAAATAATCCTGATACTGGAAATTGTCAGTAAATAAATAGAGGATCATGATATCTGTGCTAAAAGAAAAGAAAAAAAAAAAAAAAAAGCGATGTTTTAGAAGTGAGTAACTGGCCAGTGCAAAACATTCCTAAGGGAAGCAGTAAACTCTCCATTGCTGACTTTTTTCTTATGGTCAGAAGTGGATACATCACAGGTATGTGCTTGTATGTGCTCCTGAGATCAATACAGGATAAAACTCAAGTCCCTGACATCCAGGAGGTCAGAGTTGGATAATTTAGAGACCCCTTGTGCTAAAATTTGTTCTCTTTAAATTTAATTATTTCACTTGTGAGAAGCACTTTGACAATGGCAAAGTCAAGAACTGCTCTCATTATTTTTTCTGATAGTTGGCTTAGTATCCAAGATACATTTAATCTTTAAGCCTTTTTAATTATTATTTTATTTTCTTCATTTCTTATGTGCCTTGTTGTCCTAAATTGTCTGTGTAACCTTAATTGCTAATCCCTGTCTTTCTAGTTATTTAGCTCTGCTTCACTTAGCTTGGTAACATTCTGTGCAAGCATGTCCTCTAAGCTCCTTTTTGCTCTCTGCCAGTGGAATAAATATTTCATTATCTTTGCGTGTGAACCTGTAGTTATTGAATGAATTTGACAAATCTGTATTGCCTTTGCACTCAATTATAATCATTAGCTTGGAGTCTGTCAACAACAGAGTGCAGAGGATGCATAATTTGGCATCTTGAGGACTTAGTGAGGTGCTTAGATATAAGTATGATGCTAAACAATACAAAAATTACTAGTTTATCACGGTATCTATAATACTAGCTTTGTACATGGCCCTGTATCACCCTGGAGAGCTTAGACCAATGTCTCTCCATGCTGCAGCTTGCTTTATTCCTATCCTACCTATACCTATGAAAGAGAGCAAGCAGCTGGGGATACCCGGATCTAGGAAAACAGGGGAAAATAAGGAAGTTGTGATGGGGCAGGATATTTCTAGTGCCTCTGCCCATGGCAGTTCATCTCCCAGGGACAGATGCTAATCTGGGCAGTTGATGAGATTTTGAATGAGAGAGACACAACGTAAAGTTTCCAGATGCAGGATCAGCTCCCTGTCCAGTATGACAGTAGTTGGTAGCAGCTTGATGACTTGTCATATCAGTATCATGAAAGACCTAAATGCAATTGCCTCTTTTTAATTTCACTTTAGCCAAAGGAACATCTAAGAAGGAAAATTTCCCTTCATCTGTCCCTCTTGGATGATTGGCATTGTCATGATCCAGGTAAAGGCTTGGGATAACTTTACTGCAAATACTTTTTTTTTGCCTAGGTTTCTAATTGTTTTCTACTGGATTTACATTAGAGCAGCTCCCTTGGCTATTTCTGTATTTCCATAGGTTTCAGGCAATTGCTTGTGAAGAGACAGAAATATCTATGAATTTCTGTTTCTAAGCATGACAGTGGGAAATTATTCTGGTTTCAGCTCTTGTCTATTGCATGTCAGAAGGGAAGCTCCTTCTGATCAGCAAACAATTCATGAGAGGTGACAAGTTAGCATTTATAATGTAAATATTTTAGATTTCTCAGATAAAAATACTTCTCGGTTTAGACGCATAGCGCTTCAAGGAAAAGTCAGAATTTTCCAAGGACGTTTTTATTCAGTTAAAAGGTTTTTTTCATATTGAAAAAAGTTGTGAGGGAAAGTACATGACTGGCACAGTTAGGACCTGACCATATGTACATATACAGCTTTGTCTGACCTAGGATAGCTGTCAAGGACAGAAGATTATAAATATTTTGGGGTACAAGAGCTGCACTAGTCTGTCCACAATACTAAGCGAAGTCTCTGAATACGGAAGGAAAAGGGTAATCAAGGACATTAAGTTATATGGAAAATTGGATAAAACGCAGTGTGTTTTAACAAAAGCAGATTGCGTCAGGCTAGAGTAGTATCTTTCTTTGATAAGATAAATGATTTGTTAGGCAAGGTCAAGGTAGCAGATCAAATATATGTAGGTTTAAGTAAAACATGTGAGGTACAATGCCTCATGGGGAAAATATTCAAGAGAGACAAAAGGGAATAGAACATATTACAAGATTAATTTCTCCTGTAGGCAGCTTGGGTCATCTTACAAAAGGCATCCAAGAATTGAGAAAGGTTGAGTGAGGTGTGTCTTGGGCCCTGCTCCTGTGATTGGACCTTCAAATGTAAATGGGCATGAAAGCAGTTTTCACAAGTGGATTTTATAAACAGCTGCAAATTAGATGGTATCACCAATAGAGAAGACAATTAGATTACTTTAGCAGAAAGAGAACCTTGGAGACAACAATAATTGAGAGGGAAGAAATTTAATAGTATCAAATATGATCAAGCACCCAGTGACTAATAAAATGAGAACACGCTGCAAAGCATTCTTGCTTAATACATTTTCCTATTTAGCTGACAAGTATGTAGTCAGTAACAACACCCTGAAAGGGAAGGAAAGCAGCTTAATAGCTGGAGTGCATCTGTAAGGTGATGCAATTTTCTCAGGAATTGCCTAGATAAAATACTTAGGCATAAGGAGATTTATCACTCCTCAATAACAGCTTTTAGGGATATTTTTTTTTGTAATTCCTAGATTTGGCTGTAAGAAAGTACCTCTTGAATAACATGAACTTTGTTTTGTTTCCTTTCAGTGTCTAAAGGGGAGCTACAGGAAGGAAAGGGACAGACTCTTCAGCAGGGTGTATGGTGGCAGGACAAGGGGAAATGGTTTCCAACTTAAAGAGGAGGGATTTAGGTTGGATATAAGGAGGGTGATAAGGCACTATTATAGGTTGTCCAGAGAGGTGGTCAGTGCCCCATCTCCGTAGACTTTCAAGGCCAGGCTGCACCAAGCTCTGAGCAATTTGATCTGGCTGTGGATGTCCTGTTTATTGCAGGAGATTTGGACTGGATGACCTTTAAAGATCCATTCCAACTCTAAGGGTTCTATGATTTTAATCCAGCAAATTATTGACTAAGCTGATTCCCATGTCTGAATTCAGAAGGTGATGTATTTTTGTAGTCTGCTCTGTTTCTCAGAATTTATTAATGCAACTCTCTCTGCTTCTGACTTAAAGTTTCTTTAAAATATCTTCAAAAAGAGGTACCATTTGAAATGCAGAGGCTTTTGTCTCTGTAGTTCAAAGTCTGGATAAATAGACAGATTTTTCAAAAGACTTTGGCAGTTCTTGCTGAATGTTTTTTTCTATAATGTTAATTATTTTTAATTCACACTGTGAAAGTCCAACAGATGAGATTTTAAAGAGACTACGTTTTAAAACCTTGATATTAGCTATTTCTTTTATTTGAGACTGAAAGAGATTTGAAACTGAGAAAAATGAAGGACAGAAGAAATTTAGAAACTATTTTAAAGTAGTGGTGGCATATATTGGAATAATATGACCTTGTGGTAATGAGGTACCTGATGATGTTTTGGTGTCCTATGGCAAACAGTTTAGTGAAATCATGTGGTTTCCAAGGTGGCAGGCAGGTCTGCCACATGAAAAAGAATGCTTGATCTGGCTTTTATATGATCCATAGGGCAGCAAGGTGCATTGGAACGTATATGATAAATAAAAGAAAATAAAAGGTCTGCATTTCTTCCTAGTCTTTTACTGGCTACATCTGTGATATTTGATGGGCTGCTTATCTTTCCATATTTCCTCCAGCCTGCTTTCCTCTCTTCCCCCCAACTGTTCCCCCCCCACCCCCCCTTTTTTTTTTTAATCTTTAAAATTAGTTGTAAAGACAATCATCTTAGCAAGAACATTGAAATCTATGGTTAAAAATGTGTCCCATAGCTCCTAGCTATCCTTTCTGACAGGTATCTGCAGAGGAGTTCAAGGAGTGGACAAGAGGAGAAACTGAGACACACTGCCTAATGTGTCTGTTTTGCATCAGACCATGGCAAGGTGGTGTGCACTGCAACAACACAGGGCTGTCCCTCACTGTGTTTGTGATTATCATCTACTGCGGGCATAATCAGAAGTTACATTCTCTCCTTGTATAATTCCCTCCTTGATTTTGTTATTTCTAGTCATTTTTTCTTGTAGCATAAGGTTGATTGTCATTTGCAGTAAAGTGCACTGACAGTGCAAGCAAGGTGCCTAGGAAGTGTGTGCTTCCCCTCCTGTCACTCTGGGATAGGCAATGAGGTGATCTGTGATCTGTGTCAGGTGAGCTGACCCAAAGGAGATGATGACATAGGAAGGGAAAGTAATATGAGACATGGAAGCTTTTAATAGCAGAGGACTATTTGACCTTACAGTTTTGAAAAATCCCCAGAAAATGCTTGGTGGTTTCACTGAGGCTTCAGGTGGCAGGTCTACCTCCCAGGGAGTGCTCATGGCCCTCTGTATGAAGTCATTCTGTTTTGCTTTCTATGGTATGATATTTACCGTCAGTTTAGTTTTGTGTTAAGGTGTAGTAGTAGGTCACTGTGTGCAGGTATGTGTAAGAAACCATAAGGATTAATGTCCATGGAAAATTCAAATATACATTACTGGTAATAATGTAATTCTGATTTTCTTATTGATAAACACACCCCATTCATAGTAGACAGTATGTTGCAACCTAAATGGTATGTGTTAAGAAACATTCGCTCAAATTTAAATTAATTTCAAGGACATTAAATATCCACACAATGGTGGAAAATAAGCTCTCTTGTGTTTGCTACAAGCTCTGGTAAGCCTTACTTCATGGCACTTCTGTGGCTGTAGGAAAGCAGCTAAATTATTTGAATTCATCATTCCAATTTTGAGCACTCTTTCAATAATGAAGGGACAGTTGTTTTAGGAAAGACTTGTAATTCACTTTCTTCTCGTTATCTGGCTGTCTGCTAGGCAAACTAAATGTGGCAGAAGGAGGCTCAATAGCTTTAGCCTTCTCCCTATACTCACTAACTCTTCATGTCTGGTGGTGAATAGAAAGACAGAACAAGAACGTCTATGCACTGACAGAAGTGGGTCTCAAAAAATATTACCCAGTTTATATCAGTGCACACTGCATGCAAAAGGGACTGAATGACAACAGTAATTTTCTAACTTTTGAAACAGCAAATCTGCTGCTTTGGAAGAAGAGTGAAGTATTTTGCTGTGCTGTTGATGTTTAGAGGGGTGCTGCTAAGGGATTGCATGCTTAATGCCATGAGTGATCATCTGCAGAGTTTATCTTCCCTCTTTTCTTTTTCACTGGGACTCTCTTTTTCCCCACTTCCTCAGATTTTATCTAATTGATGCCATTTTCATGGGTTTGCCCAACTTTATCATTCATCTCCCTGTGGATCAGCAGTTTTGCTTCTGTCACTGTTGAGTCACCCTAACTCACATTATCAGTCTGTTAAATCTTTAGACAGCATGCTCTTTATCTATGGTGCCTCCTACACTGCAGTGTTACCTCAGAAAAATACTAGTGATTTAAACTTGAAACATCTGAAGTTACCTAAAATATTTTCTTAAAGCTTGCTGTTGCTAGGCCACAGTCACCCAATTCTTCCATACTATCTCCAGGATCAAATACAATCCCTAAATGCCCAGATAAGGTGCAATGATTACTAATAAATAACGTTCCCTTACCTCAGCCTATTCTCCTGTCAGATAACTGTCAGGAAGTTTCATTCTGCATCCCCCTCTGTCCATGTGGTAGCATCTGGCAGATTGTCCTCTATGGAGTTTCTGTTTGGTTTTAATGCAGTATTGAGCACATTGTGGTCTCCAGTTTGTTACTGAGAGTTCTAAGAAGCAATGTAGAAATAATAAAAATATAAAGCAGGATTTTGCCCTTATGTTGTGCAGGTTTTCCAACACAATGTTCATACACACAGAGTTATACCCTCACTCCCATTCATTTTACTCTCTGCCCTCAAATTTTACAGCTAAAATGATTCTTTATAAAAAGAGTTCTATTCATATGATTTTACTTTGTTCAGTCAGAGCTCAAAATTGCACTAGAGAATTAAAAACAACAACAAAACCCCTGAAAAACCACACTCATAAGAAATAAGATACCTTTATTGCTTTTCATTTTGTCTTCCAAATGGCTCTTACTCAGTATCCTTTTATCCAGTGCAGGAGAAATTTCTTCAAAATGAGTTTCCCTTTAGCTCTGGGGTATGAATGCACTGATTTTCCTTTTGCCACTGAATATTATCAGACCTTGAAACTGGCTGTGATGAATTATAGAATGCTACTGTCAGTCACAGCTGCTGATCTGAGTTTTATTGGGACTGAAATTGACAATTCCTAGTAGTTATTATGTTGTTCAGTGAAATACAGTCGATGCCATTGACAGTTTCCTACAGAGGCATATAGGTGTATGGTCTTTAGTCTACTGCAATAAAGATCTGTGCATCCATTTTCCTCTTTTAGAGGAAATGGCAGTAAATAAACCATTAGAGAAGGTGGATGGCACAATTATGCAGAACGCATTCCTATTATGATGTACTTGTAAAGCTAAGTCCTCCAAGGCTTTATCTTTTAAATGGATTTAACTTCTTACTTCTTTGCAACAAGCACATCCAAATGTCACCTAGTCTCCTAAGCCTTTTGAAGCATTCTCGATCTGGGTAACTAAATTTCATTAAGGTATTAAGTATCTTTGTAGATATATAAAGATTACAAAAATATTACTGAAAACACAGAAATATTCTCACATTTTAATTCTAGGACTTGACATGATTATTTTGGGGGGGGGGAAAAGATTGGGACAACATGACAACAAATGTAAGAAGACTTGTTTGTTTCACAGACTTTGAGTTCTATTTATATTGCTGCTTTTAATGAAGACATCACTTGCTGATGGGTGTTTGAATACACAAAATCTTCTGTAGGCTGTTTGTGCATGTATGCAGACAAATGTGTGCACTCCAGGAGCCAGTGCAAAACACAGATATTAACTCTGAAAAATTGATTTGTCTGTAAAGCTTACTCTGTTTGTGGTATTAAATTTTGGTCTGTCTCCAAAGAATAACCGTAGTGCTCAGACTTTTTGCTGTTCTTTGCTACTTTATTTATTAGCTCAGGGCATGTTTACATTCAGAGCTGTACTACTGAATCTTAAATCAAGCAATTCTCACATAAATTAGGTTTGTTGAGTGTCCAGTGAACTACAGGTGTCCATTCAAAGATTTGCTCTGGGTTCAATCAGTTTTAAAATATCACTGTTGAGACAGTGTAACTTGAAATAAAGGCTGGGTGTAAGTTCCCCCATTAGGCAATATTGAGAACAGGGGAAGAGATGCCGACAGACCTATAGTCGTATAAAGAAAGCTGTAGGCTAAAAAGAATTAGCAAGCTTGTGCAACACAGTCCCCTAAAAATAGATTGCTTCCCTTTCTTATGTCCTGTCTAGCCAGTGTGGTTGGGCAGAGGGTTTTGTTCTGTGCCACTGCCAGAGGTGGAAATGTCTCTGAGAACAGGGAAAGTAGAACCTCATTTTTGAAATGAGCTGTCAGTCAAGTGTTGTGATAGTTATATTATAGTTGCTTTTTTTCAAAGTGATGTTACGATTTACACGTATTGATGATGTAGTTTTGTTACAATAGGTCAGGGGATTCAGTTTTATAGCCCTTGCTGGTATTCCATTTTCTTTTTGCTCCTTGAACCTTTCTTATTTTGTTAGGCACATGCACAGGAGTTACAGCACCTGCTGCTGAGGTACTGCAGGGTTTTTATCACAACAGTTTCTGGAACGTGTTCCAGGGTTTTGGGATACTTTAGGGTTCTTTGGTGTTGTAATGCTCCGTATCATATCACCTAACTGCAAGACCTCCAAGTGCATGCTGCAGTCATGAGCTCTGGGTTCTGTAATAACCAGGCTTAGGCATAAAGATGCACCAGAGACCAGATGAGTGAAAGGCTATGGAAACTGCAGATGAATGAAATGCTGAGGTAGAATGGGGAGTATAAGTGCTTCCCCTTGTTCAGGTCTCTGCTCAGGCAGATACTCCTAATAGCAGACTTGTCTCTTGAGATGGAATATGGTGTTAATTACCCTCCATAACGTTAATGCCCCCTCCCCTTAACTCTGAACATCTCATAGCCTGGGGGTCTAGAGCATGTTGGGAAGACTTCAGTTTTACTCTGTGAGATCCACAGCTGAAGTCTGAAACAGCCAGGATGATGCAATGTTCTATGGTGGCTATTAGTTTGTCCTGTCTGATGCTATTAATATTTACTCATTTGGACATAGCCTTGTGCCTCAGTTTCCTTCACAAGGTGAGTTTGGGACTTTAGAGTCTGTTGTTCTCTCTACTTCATTGAGTATTTCATTACTTCAGACAAGATAAAATCACTGCAATAGGAGAAACAGAAGTATAAGCACCTGAACCTCTGCTGGTATGGGGAAAACCTACACAGTCTTGCTCTCTGAGCACACCTAGAGAACTGGAGCAGACTGGTGGCTTGGAGTGGGAGGGGTGAGGTGACAATGTAGTGAGGTGTGCTCCCGGATGATAATAGCAGTTGTGTTGCTTGTTTGTCCCTAGGACAGAAATTTAGCACCACAAAATGTAGGTGCTTCTGGGTTCACAGACAGAAAGTATCGTGTCTGCTGTGTATGTTCATAAACGTAACAGCATGTAAGAGCTTGGAAGCTTCTTACTTGTTTTGGATACTCCTGTGGATGTATTCCAGTATGCTGTTTTTCATGCTCTTATAGCAGTTGGATATACTGAAAATGTGCCAATTCAATTCAATGGTATTGTTTCTTTGGGTTTATCCTACAAATTATGCCATAGCTATTATATGAAACAAGATTAGTGTCTTAAGTACACCAGGAGCAAAAGATATATTTTAATTTACTTCAGTACTGCAACCCATTTGAGAAAATTACTTACACAGAGACACACAATAATAGGAGGAGTAATTCATGCAAGATGTCTGTGCAAATCAAGTCAGTATATGCTAAAAGCAGCAAGTAATTGATATCCTTGGGTCAATGAATGAAGATGAAATGGGAAGGAGAGGAATATTGTACTAAATCCAAGAATTATTGTTAGAATTAGCAACTTTATTTAGGAATCTGCCTGCAAAGTGGAAATTCATGTAATTCCATTTGCCCTGCTTAGCCACCTGAGGTGTATACTCAAAAACTGCCAGCTATTCTTTAACTTGGGATTGCTCCTCTCTGCTTCCTAAAGGAGCATAGTCTGCTGCTGAGATGCACTGCATCCTGCGGGCTGCGATTTTATCCAGAGGATTATTCTCTTGTCACAATAAGGATTTCCTGCAGTGTTTCCTAATACAGTAGACCTTTCCCCAAATTTTTAACACTTTTTATTTCAGTATTCAGATAGATACAGAGTCTGTGCATGAGGCTAGACTCTGAAAAAAGAGGCTTATGGAGTCAGCAATGAAAGGTGTTCACAGAAAAAAAATGCAGAAAAGAAACACAGTATCATGAAAAACAAATCAACAACCGGATTTTGACAGCATTAAGCAGTTCTTCTGTGGGACTATTTTTAGGTGCTCTTAATGACAATATCATCACAAAAAATAGGCAAAACTATCATATCTTACTTGTATCTTTAAAGATGGGTAATAGTGCTTTGCCAACTGATCAAAAAATAAACAGATTTACTTATCTGTTCTCTCAATGTATTCTATCTATAAAAGGCTTCTTGGACTGCTCCTTCATAACTGAATGCTGTCTGCCTCTCCTCATCAGGGCTCTGCTCCCCAGTAGCCATGGCTTTGGAAAGGTCACGGTAATTATATCGAGACACTGGGAAGGAGGAGGACAGAGAGTAGTGTGGGAGATGTTGTGTGCAAACACACAGAGTGGAGGCAATTATTTAGCAGGCTAAGTTCCTTCCTCAGTCACTGTTACATTTAGATTCCTCAGATTCCTCATTTCACTTCTGAGATTGGGTCTAAAGCAATTTACGTGTATTATCAGGTCACCATTTCAGTCACAAATAAAATAAATATCTTGTAATTGCCACTCTCACCTCAGACACATTCTTTACTCTTTTTATAGCTGTTTTTCTTTGCTTCCATGTCTCAATTTTTAATATACAAATAATAATGAGTCCCATTTTTACATACAGCATTATATCCCAAATTCTGCATTTAATATATCACATTGTAATTCAACATCAGTAACAGCTGTCTTATTATTTCATTTTTTTCTTTGTACCTTAACCTGTAAATACTTTAAGAATAACTATCATGTCTGACCTCTGTGATCACTTAGCCTGACATTTGTTTTTGCTCTTTGCTTGTCTTCATCAACAGAATGTTATGACTGAATTATATCTGTGAATTACATTGCAAATCTCTTGCATAGTACCGAATGCAGGTTTATTTTGTGGATTAGTTATAATTTACTTTGGCTTTTAGAAAAACAGGAATTGATGTTCCTGCTTGATATCTGTATGAAGAACAGCAGGAAACATTCAGTTTTCTACTCCTAAATGTTCTCTTTAGTTGTGAAGTGAAACAGGTTTACTAGCCTATTGCTGCACTGAAAGCAAACTCACAATTGAGGAAAAAATCCCTGAGTGCAGTTTGACACTTAGTACAATATGAGTACTAAGATGTATTTCATTTTTCATTCTAGCTTGGATTTATTAACAGATGTTGTGTTTAATGTTAGGGGTTGATTGGTCTGTGTGTTAACCAGTTAAAATTTTTTATCTAATATTATCTGTTTAATATATAATATTATGTTTTTGAGACCTTCTGATTCTTTTATGAGGAGTGCTTAAATACCTCTACTCATCAGAGATATTAAATTAGTTTGGTGGTTAATCTACATCTTCATAAAAAAAGCTGCGTTGTTAAGTGGAAGTGATTGGTTGCAACATTGTGGAATGGTGATTGATCCACAATCTTTTCTGAAGTTCATGAGTTGAATATCTTTTGCACCTACCAGAGGAATGGAAGCTTCATCCTCCGTGTGTGGTAGATAATATTGTAGTTACAGACATGCCATCATGATACAGTGTCAGGATACAGTTCCCCTAGGAAGCTCGAAAACAAGATTTATCTTCAAGAAATTCATCTCAACCTGGTTGGTAAATGTTACTAGGTTGCTGATGGTTGTTTGTCTCAGGTTGGCAGTATGGTTTTCCATACTCGCAAAAGTATGGGAAATAAACAGGCTAAATCTAGCCTAAGACAAAGATGTCTGAAGATTGTACACTATAGGCAAATCAACCAACAGGAGAACACCTTCCAAACGATAGAGGAAACTTAAAAAAACAGAACAAACAAACAAAAAACACTCCCATATCTGATTGATATGCAGATGACAAATTTTTTAAATAAAAACCCCAAACAAACCAAAAACAACTCAACTGATCCTAGCAGACTCTTAATAAATCTTCATTTAAGGTCACATGTTGTGCTCTTCTAATAGCAAAGGACAATATTTGAATCTCCGTAAGAGCTATGCAAGAATTTTTTTCTAACTCTGCATTGATGTTAATGAGTTTACTTTAGGATTCTGGATTAGCTTTAGGTATGAAAGGGACTGGGATATGTGGTTCTATACTTATAATGTTCTTTATAGAAACATTTGGAACTCTTCAGGTCTTGACTGCATTTTGCTGTTTGCTGCGTATAGACAGAATAAGAAAGAGACAGAAATGAAGCCAGGAAAGAAAGATGAACAAAAGTTTTCTAACAGTTGGGAGTGTGACTGATGCATTCTGAATACACTTGAGCACTCTACTTCGCTTTGGCAGAAATTTAGTGTATTCCATTTTGGCATTTGATGTGTTTTTTTGAAATGGGACTAAAAGTTAGCAAAATAGAGATAACTTTGTGAAATACAGATTAACAGGAACAAAGCACAGGGCTGTGCCGCACAGACTCTAAAATTTGTTCAGATCTAAGGATGTTAGTTAAGAGCCAGGGCTTGAATCTTTTAGATTAATCTATGAAGCATCTAAATGGCAGCTTGATATGTGAGATAAATGAGATTGTCTAAGAACAGCATTCTGGACAAGCTTCAACCTTTTCAAAGTTGCCAACTGTTAAAGTCAAAATATTGTTAATAGTTTTAGTCATCTGAACAGCGTAAGGAGATGCATTTTAATCCCTTTTTACCAATTGTAAATCAGACTGTAAAACAACTTCCCTCAAATTAGATGACTGCAAAGGCAAATGATATCACCTGATAAAAGCTGAAGGGAAAAATGTGCGGATTACTTCTCAAATAGCCTTATGTGCTCATCTGGGTATTCCAAGAATAACCAAAGTTGGCACTCCAGCTGCAGAAACCAGGGAATCATTCCCTTCAGAAAAAACACATCAATTTCTGTCTTTTACAATGGAAAAAGGGGAAAGGATAAATGTAATAACCTGTGGAAAGTATTAAAGACCAACATGATTTTTTAAATGGTGCATCAAATGGCTATCATTTTAGGGGAACCTATATATTCTAAGCTACTCTAAGGTGGTTCCTTGCATAATGTTAAAATGTAGTTTGTTTTTGTAGCAAATAGCAATAGAAAAATCTAGATATTGTAATGTTGGCAAGTGTGGCATTGTGGAAAAGGCAGATGCTGTTAGCATTCATCTCAGTGGGAAGTGCTGTGAAACCTTCAGGCTTCCTGCACACAAGTAGGTCAAGGAAGAGACTTCCAAAATTTGTACTTTTTAGTTGTAAATAGGAAATTTTCTCTCATATTCATGTCCAAAAGGCCACATTAAACCTGACCTCAAGCTAATGAGCAGTTTTCTTTGACCTTTATTTAGAGTCCCTCCAGCAAGGAAATTGCCTTTTGTTGTCACTTAAAATATATTTCATTGTTAATGTTACTCAGCATTCTAAAAGAAGAGCTTTCAATCCAATTATGGAAGTACAGTGCAATCTTGAAATTGCTGATATCAATGGCATTTTTTTTTCCCCTCATTCTGATGAGATTTTCTTCCAAGTATTTTATTGTATCAGTTGCTTTCATCGCTCACCAGCCAGTTTTGCCACTTTTCTCTTTAATGATACTAAATCTGATGAGAAAGCTTTGATGAGAGGTGGAACAATAGCAAAATAGGGATGTCTAACATTCACAAAATGTTCCCATGAAGTCTTTTTATTTTTTATTCAATGAAATTATTTTGGAATGTCTTGAAATTAATTTTTTTTGTTATAGATAAAAAATGGTATAATTTGCTATTCTGCTGTGTTCGCAGATAGAACTAGTAATGAATAGAGTGCTCCAGTCTTATTATAATGTCTTTAAATCTTTCCAGCACTTAAGAAGAAAAGCAGAATTTTATTGTCAAGTTAATGTTTTGTTTCCTTTCATCATTGTTAAACATTATTTTTCTCTCCAGACTCTATCAAAACACAAACGTTTTTCCAACCCCACCTAATACATTCAAAACTTAAATAAAAAGATAGGAAATTCTTAAATAGTGTGAATCACCTGTGAAGGAAAAGCTCCAGGTGCAATTTATTGTTGCTGTATGTGTGGAAATTGACGTCTGGGTTAGCGATTTTTACCTTAACTACTATGTATTGTAGTTTATTCAGCTGTGGGAAGGGAATGATAATATTTACACCAAAGGTTATTTTTGAAAAATGAGTATTGCGAAATGTTTTAAGACCTGTTCTTACTCCTGACATATATTTGGGCTGTGCATGACAGTGCTTTGGCTTGAAAATTGGGCTGAAAAGCTTAGGCTTGCTTGTATTACGGATGCATAGAAAAGCTCACCTTGACCTCAGTGGTGCTGTTCACCACCCATGCAGTGTACACCAAAACACTGTCATGGGAATTACCTGCTCTGAGCATGGAGTGTCCCAATAGTAGAGGGAGTAGGTGACCTTTACCAAGGCCCAGTGCTGAGGGACATTGGAGCCATCAGGCACCAGCTGCACATGCTGTGCTGAGAGAAGGCAGAAAAGGGAGTGGGTGAACCTGACAGCTCTTCTGCTCCAGTTCTTCCTGGCTATTTGGTTTAGCACTTCTCCCTTCACTCAGTAGTGAAAGATCTGGTTATTGAGCTTATAAAAATACAGCCTTATGCCCCTTCTCCCCCACCATGACCAGAGGCATACCTTATCTCAGCAGATAAAAAGCTGTTAGCTCTGTGAGTCAGGACATTTTGTTTTTGTTATTTATTCTCCAGATTCAATTATACCTTTGTGCAATAGCAACTGTGTTAGGCTGAATACCTATTATAAGCTATGTTAGCCAACTTGTGGCAATGCAGCAGCAGGGGCAGGGTATCTTAGTGTGGTCTCATCATTAGGGTATATACCCAGCTCCCAGACCTGGCATGGTACTACTAGAAGCAGAGTAAACATGTAAGAGTTGTTATAACCAATAATCAGATTTAGTTTTCTACCTGACCTTTTGTTACTGTCTTTTCTTGCTGTATTGACTTAAGTTTACCTGTTCGAAGTAGAATAGCATTTTAAAGAGCATATTTTAGCAATAAGCATAGTCTGTCCTGAAAACCAACCAACCAACCAAACAAACAAAAAACACCACAAATGCAAAACAACCAAACACAAAGAAATAAGATTTTGAAATATCAAAAAACGGGGATGAAAATTAAAAGCTCTAAAATGTTACAAGAGACAAAGAGCTTGAATGAAACACCTGAATAGTACTTGATGTTCTGCACCACACGGTGTAAAAAAAAAAAAAAAAAGTGCAGAGCAATGCTGAAGTTTTAGCTAGCCTGTAGTATTTGTATTAACATATGGTGAGTGGAGGTAAAGATTTACTAGATCGGAAGGGAAAGTTTAGATATATTTTCAAGCAAATGCCTTGGAAGGAGTTTGGCTGTCCAACAAGAAGACCCATGCTTTGTGATTGCAGAAATATCAGTCTCTTGGAACTGAAGGAAACTTTGACCATATTAACATGCATGTATTTTGCATGCATGTGTACTCAGAAACTCATTAGTTAATTAATCTTAAATCAACCAGAGTGAGTAAATAAAGGTGCCAAGGAGAAATGATGAAAATTTTCCTCTACCAGGAGAGCAAAGCAGTCCCCTGTATACCAGTTGGAGAACTGGAAATGATTAACTCCCCTGTGCATGGGAAGGACAAAACTGAAATTGATGGTTAATGATTGTTCAAAGCTTCATTCATCATTAATGGCTGTTATGCAAACCTAAAAATTGTGAGTATCTGTTTACTTCTCAATGAACAATCTTTCTCTTTGGAAACTGCAATGACAAACCTCCAGAGTTAACTTCCTGCTGAGAATGTGGCTGTTCCCAATTCACACAGTTAATGTCTCACATTGTCTTTACATTGCTGCACTGCTTGGTTTTGGCTTGTAATTTGCAGGTTAGTTTTGTAGCTCTTAGTGTTCTCAGCTTCTCTCTTTCCCCATTGCTGTAAATTAGCATCGTTTGGCATTTCTGAAAGAGTTGGGTTGCATTATTTTAAAATGCCATCATATCCGTAATTAGAGCAAATATAACTGAATAAATACAGCTTTAAACATCAGGTCGCTTGTGTTTTGCCCAATATATCAGTAATAACTTGCATTTGATTTTGTTGTGATATATTATTTAATAGTGTAGGAATCTTAAGGGAAAACTAAAGCTGAATGATGCTTTTACTTATATTCTCACCAACTGTATGTTTTACATACACAGTCTGAAGAAATATTTCTCCTTAATATGTGTTATTTCCTTACATCACCCACTCTCTGTTCTGCTTGTCCACACAACTTAAACATAATGAATGTGTAAATTAGGTTAAAACTTAGTGTGTATTCATGACGACATCTTAGATAGTCTAGGGCCTTAATTGGGTTGCAGAACTTGAAGCAACTGTGAAAAGACACATGCAAAAAGGTTGTGCCTCCGCTTGTCAGGACTTTAGAGAAGGATACTTTCAGATTCCTTGTGCTCAGTTAGGGTTTACTTGAACTTTAAGAGCAGTCTGTAGAAAAACATCTCAGCATTAGTGGGACTGGAATGCAAACATCAATCACTGCAGAGCCAGAAAAGCTCATTGAAGCTTATTTTGTATGTTTCTAATTGTGATCTGGGGCCCAACCATTCTGTGAAAAGAGAGCAGGAATAGTTTTTTTGTGTGTTTGTTTTTAAACACATGCATGTGAAAGGAAGGAACAGAGCTTGCATACAGATCCACTCAGGCATATACCCCTTTACTGGTCAGCATGCAGCATGCATGTAATCTTGACTATTGTTCCCAGCTAGTGAATAATTATTGATAAACACTGTAACCATATGTTGAACCTTTCACTGTTAGAGACAGTCTATCCTTGCTTGGTACCACCATCACATCTGTTTTCATAACCCAGTGAAACAACAGGAAGGTATCAACAAGAAAATTCTGCCCTCAGTTACAGCAGTGTTAACACAGAGTAACTGACTCCATCTGTGCTGGATTTAGCATTTGGCACAAGAACTAAATTATGTCAGGCATCATATCAATTCCATTCATTCCAAGGGACTTACTTTTGATTTACTTTTTCTTTGGATGGTGTGTTGTTTTATTGACACTAATACAAGGTGGCAGTGGATGTGTGCTGCTTTTGCATGTAATTCATCTATATACTTTTCCTGTATGCTATTTTCATAACAATTTGTGTAATGCTAGTTTTAAAATAGAATGTAAAATGAGCAGGATAAACAATAAATAAAATTCACCTCTATGCTCAGACTACATAACTATTACAAATGTAATTAATGCACAGTTCCAAGGGGTCTTGCTGAAATTCCGTGCAGAATCATCATACCTCATGACCTTCTAAGCTCTCTGCCAATTACTGTGAAATTTGTTGCTAGAAGATTTCTCTTTTTGCTTTCATATCCTGAAATGTGTGCATTGTAACAGCACTCATCAAAACTGCTGGTATTAAGACGTAGGGTACAGAAACGTAAGAATCCAATAATCTGAGTGTGTGTGATAGACTGGAGCTCTTTAGAATTATTTCTGAGCATTGTTTGATGGTTGTAGTTTTGCACACAGTAGCTCTAAAAAATTTTAATTGCTGAGGAGCTTACACCCACCCAGTAAGCGACTAGAATCCAAATTAATGCTAATGAGAATTGCTCATACATCCCAAGGAGAAAAGGATGCTAGAAAAGTCATTTTTCTCCTGAAGCAGCTTGTCTCCTTGACTATGTCAGGAGAAGGAATGCATACCTTAGGAAATCAGTCTTCTCTTGTTAATTCCAGCTGAAGTGCCTCAGAAATGTTTCTTGCAAGTGTTTTGACAGAAATTACAGAGAAAGATTGAAGGGCTGTTCCTGTGCTGCTGTGTCTGGAACTAACAGAGGAAGGCTTTTCAAAAGGAATATGGGGACGTGGCCCCACAGCCAAAATGGGAACTTAAGCTCAGACAACATATCCAAGTCAAAGTAAACCTTTACATCTGAAAAACCGAAAACAAAAAGCAGAAAAGCCTTCCCCCAAAACAGAAGCTTCTTAATAGATAAAAAATATTTAACAAATGGAAATAAACACCTAGCTCGCTAGTGTTCAAAAGAAAAAGCGCTCACAGAGTCTGGTGCTGACAGCATACAATCTTATGAGAGGAAATGATCAGGAAGGGCCCCATACATATGGAATGCAAAGCAAACAGGTATTTTAATTTAAACTTTCAAAATTAATTAGAAACAAGATATAAAAAACAAACCACCAAACAATCAGATGAAGCATTAGCTTATTAATGTTAATTCCTGTTCTGTTATTGTTTGTGATAAACTGAGTCATAGCTATTTGCTTTGCAACTGATTAACTTCTCTACAGAATCTGAATTTTCTTTAATATATACCCTTTTCAGTTTATGGAGAAAGTATCCTTTGGCACTGATGAGCTCATAACTCTATCTCCCTGTCCTGCTTCAGATATTGGGGAAGGGAGGTTTAGGGGATCAGGGTCTTGCTGAGGCTTCTCCTGGGGGAATTCTCCACCCTAGGTTAGTGTGCATCTTTCAGGGAAGGTCCTGGGAGCTGCTTCCAGTTGTTGGACATTAGGAAGAGTTGTAGAGAAGGCTCATGAACATGTGCTGCATTTGCCCTGAGCTTCCAACATGATCTGATCAATGGGTATTTGTCACAGCTTACTCACTGCATTTCATAGCATACCCTCTCAGTCTTTCCCTTCCATGCACACTCAGGAGATACTTGCTCAGCCTTGGCACTGCTCCTGTGTTCAGTTTAGCTGTCAGATTGCAATTGCCCTGCACATGGAGGCAGGAAAAGCATCTGTCTGCTTGCTAGTGAATGTGTAGGCACTTTTGCTCATTTGTATTGAGTGGATCTACTGCTCTATGCATAAAATCACACTCCGATTTTTCTTTATGCCTTTAGCCAGATTGTTATGAGGGATATTGCTGTAAATACCCCTGAAGATTAGTTGTGTGCTTTTAGAAGAACCACTACACATCTGGACAGAAAGTGGGAAGATCTGGTCCAGGAACTGATTATTTTGAACAGTCATATCAGATGTTAAGAAAACATGATCAGTCTGTTCTTATTGGAATAATTAAGATTACTGTTCTGGATGCATAAAAGGTGGATGGTTAGGTAAAGGTAGAAAACTCAGCATTATTTCTAAGGCATAATGCATATTCTTCATTTAAACTTGTAAGCTTTCATGTCTTTAAGCTTGAAAATAACCACAAATAAATGGCTATCTTCTTGAATGTCCAGCAACAGTCTTAAAAACAAAACAAAACAAAAAAATAGACATGTAGATGTATTCATTATATAAAAGGATTAAAATAAAAATGTAATTTTCAGCTACCCTTTATGTTAATGGGAGCTGTGTAATGCACCATAATTAGCAGAGTTGGCATTTTACACTATTAAGAACAAACCTTAGAACACCTGCATTTTTAGTTAGAATTCTCTGTAGGTTCCTAATCATTTCCCTGTGCGGACTAAGAAGCGAAGGGCACTGGGGAGAGAGGCACCAAGGAGGCAGACAGCTTGGAATCACTAGTTTGGAGATGATTGTGAAGGTATTTCATTTATGCCTAATTTCCCAGAGTGACGTGATAAGTTATACGTCCTTGTACCATCCCTAACTCATTGAGACAGCAGTGAACTCAACCAATAAATCTCAGCTGCCAGGTGAGTTACTGGCCTTTTCTTACATAATAGCCTGAAATCTGGGAAGTGAAAATGAGGATCTTTGGTTCCTCTTGGCCCAACAGGGATTGAATCAAATGCTTTTGTTTCCTGAGAGAGTGTCCTGGCAGGCAAGATACAGAGCAGCCTTTGGTGAGGCGCTACTGTTGAGGCTGCACCATTACGTAACTGAGATGAAAGTGAAGGAAGAGAGAGTTGAAAATGTTCAAACGGAGTGCCTGTGTATTTTATACTTATTTAGTTTTCACATAATTTTTTCTTCTTCTTTTTTTTAATATTACTTTCTTATATTTTACTATTTAAGCAGTTTAACTATGTCTTAGCATAATACAAATACATGTGTATATGTATTTTTTCCAATCTGAGTTTTAATTAACTGTGAACAAACCTGATATGCATTCTTTTGTGCATCAAATGTAATCATATTTTAGGCGTTTAAAACTTCTGGATGCCTGCAGTACATGAAGAACACTTTGAGTACTTGAATTATTACATATTTCATTATAATGTAATTCTGTATTAGATATTCTATTTATGCAGAATCCAAAAATAGTCTGTGCTGTGTAGCAATGCAAATTTCAGTGAATAATCCACAAAGAATTTCAAAACCTTAACCATTTGTGACATATGCTTTTCTGTATCTTTAATGAAGAATCAGGTTTTGAATAAGTCATAATGGGCTTTTCATGAGTAAAAACCATGCCTATGCTTCCCTATTAAAGAGTCTATCAATTCTTATTTTAGTCATATTGAAAATATTAGGGTTTATCAGTATGCTTCAAAATTCCTGATACTGATTTCAGATGTTCTGTCGACAGTTAAAGTGCAAATCAGATGTCTGTACTCTATGGCTGAGCTCTCCTTTCCCACCTGCCAGCTGGCTGCTGGGGAATGAGATGGCATAAGCAGCTTCATGACTAAGGCTAGGTAGGGTAGTGTGACAGCTGAGGAAATATCTACTTCCTTCATATTTTCTAATTGAGGAATCTTGCTTGAAACCATGTAGAATGGAAGGAGATTTTCTTCCAACTGTGTTAGAAAAGGGTGGACGTTAACATGGAAGGTTTGTGAATGTGGCTCTTAGACTGAAGTCAAAGATGTATAATGAAAGGCTTAAAGACTGCAGATTTCAGTAGCTTCTGTACTGGTATAAACTGCGAGTAACAGACTGCCCTGAAGTTTGTGCTGTTACCCTTATGTTAGAACCACAGCTGAAGTAATCTCTGAGTTCAGACCACAGATCCTCAACAATATGTCAAAATGAAGTGAGGAAGGAGCCTCTTCTTGATCTACTTAGAGACACTGCAAAGCAAGAGTTGGGGATTTTCTTTGAAATAGTGGTACTGAACAAAGTTTGCCCAATGATGATATAATAAAAGATCCAATCATAATTTTTTATTCCCGAATCCTTTGCAAATAACTATTTACTGTTGCTTAAACATTTGAACATGTATTTCAGTACAATATTTTAAAAGTACCCCCTTTCAAAGAATCATAAAGAAAAATTTCAATTTTTAACCATTTTTCTCTACTTCTGCATGCAAAATTAAGTACAGAAAGTACAAAAATGTGGCAAAGAATCAGTTTGAAAAATCATCAGGTTGCTTTTAGGAGATTGAACAAAACGCTCCATGTGCTTTTCTTAGTGAAACCACCAAACATTCTAAGTCTATCACCGCTGTTTGGGAGCTTCAAAGAATGTGTGAGAGATTTTCCATTTATAGCCTGGCTGTGTCTCTATTACATAAGTACATGGAAGACCTCAAAAAATTTCTGTAAATGTTAGCATTACAGTCAATTATCATTCCCCTCCCTCTGGGTACTTCTGTGACCAGCTGTGACATAGGGAGAAATAAAACACCTGATAATGCTCAGTGCAGCCATCCACTCCCCTACTGCCCACCTTTAGGAATTCCTCCCTTTTCTAATAGTAGAAAGAACAGTGTTCACGGGGTAAAATAATTGGGTTCTTCTCTATCACAGATCAGATTATTTAAGTCAAAGCATATTCCTGTTCCCTTCTACTACTAAGAATGAAGAGTGATGCTGGTTGTGATTCAGGTTTTATGGTAGTAGAATAAGTGCTGTGCTTGGATCTGAGGTGGGTTTTCTTAAAGTCCAATTTGACCTATAGATAATGGCAACTAGCTATCTACTGATAAAGTATTGAAAATACTGTCAACGAATTTTCTTCCTCTGACCCTGTAAAAGTTTATGTAAATGTCAAATGTGTATTTGCTGAGTAACTAAGCAGATCCCACTGTGCAGTGAAGGTCAGGATGATAAGTTTTGTCAAATAGCCTTCACTGGGAGAGCCATGAACATGTTTGGCTAGGAGGAATGATGCTTGTTTTATAAAACAAAAGCTATTCTAACAAAGTCCACCACCCTCTATTAGGATGACTTGAACCTACAGAAGTTGAGAGGTTCCTGAATTCTACGCCTGTATTTCTGTAAAATAAAAAGCCAGCCTTCAGGCTCTGCTGATTTTTTTTTTTTTTTTTGGTTTTAAGCAGGTAAATTAATAGGCTGTTTTCCTCTTGGCCTTCTGCTCTGACTTTCATTGTATTCTTGAAGCTCTTAGAACAGTGATAAGACAAAAGACCACCTTTGTCTCTCCTGTTTTGGACGTATGTATCCTCTGACAGTTGTGAACTCATAAAGAATATTGCTACATCACCTCATGCAAGCCTACAATTAGCCATAAATCAGTATTTTATTTTTTCTGATTTATCCCCTCCACCTTCCCTTTGCATCCCTTTTGAAGTGCCTGGTTGAGAAGAGACTGGTTGATTGACCATATATTTGAATGCTCGATGATTTACATGTTATGGTGAATCAGACATCTATTTCAATATCATAAAATAGAAAACAGATCTTGAGTTTCTCTGCTGTCAAGAATTGTATTATTTTCAATCACTGACTACTGGAGTGTTCTTAATTTTTTTTAAATTTTTTTTCTTTATCTGTCATTTGTACTTTTGCCTTTCACCTTTTTAGTGTTTCTGTGTTTGAGGATGCTGAAATAGTTGAATTCAGCTCACAGCTATTTGAGCCAATACCAACAGTGCCTGTTCTACAGCAACCACTGAAGTGGGAAGAATGCCAGTGTACAGACAAAGCTTCCAAACAAGGCCTATTGAGGGTCTGTTCCATACCCCCCTTTGAAGGCATTGTGAATGACCTTAGGTTTTTGCATCCCAATAATAGCTTTCCATAAAAGAGTTCAATTCAACAGTACTTTCTAATACACGGCCTGTCATTAATGTGCCCATTGGCATTCCTGGTAATAACCTTAATCGTTCTGAATTTCTTTATAGTCTCATGGCTTTTACAACAACACTGCTGTGATTTAACATTATTAACAGACCCTTCCTAGGAAAGAGTATCAATTTCCTGCTTAGGTAATGTTATAATTAGCAACATCTTGCTGTGACAATTGCCGCTATAAAAGAAGTACCATTTATAGATGGTGTTACGTATGCAGCATGTACTGCAGGCACATCCAACCACCCTGATATATGCTAAGTGCCTGGAAAGGCAAAAGTAAAAGATACACATGCATGAGAACATTTGAAAACATTTTAGATATGATATAAAATATTTTTTTGTGTATTCAAGACTATAAATAAAATAATAGGAGCATTGGAAGAAGGATTTAACTTGTGGTTGTGTCTATGACATGAGCTTCCAGTACTTTTATATCATATTTAGGTCTTGTCTATACTGTTATGTATTGTCAGCCAACAAACTATAATTTCATGCTTGAGTGGACTGATAAAAGCCTAGTCTTCTGCTTCTTTCTATGTTCATGTGGCACAATGCTGTAATAATAAAGTGAGAAGGGGAGGAAAAAATAGAAGTAAAAATTGTCACAAGGAATAATAATCAATATCCATCAGTAAAATCTACTGTAGTAGATACTGTGGTAGCTTGAGCAGCAGATTGTTCTGATCAATACGCTGCGATTCCATTCAGTACACTTAGTTTTGGAGCAACTCCTTCAAGTTCTGTGCTTTGACTGGATAGGAACTGTAACAGACAGCTATATAGGCAGAAGCAAACTGCAGAACTACAAAGTGTTTTTTTAAAATAGGAATCTTTCTACTTGTAAATTTTGTCTCTGTTAGAGTATTTGACTACAGCTATTAACATGGTACTTCATAAAGTTTGCCTGTAGAAGAAATCTTCTGAACTTTGCTCTGTCCTGTTACTGTGTTTGATGAATTTCTTCTATGCTAATGCTTAAATCTTGATGCTGTCAAGATTTAATATGCTACAACTGTCTACAGTGGCTTAATACAGCTGAAAAAAATAAAAAAGCATTGACAGAAAAATGAAAGTGGTTCTGTAGGTTGGATTGTCTGTAGGTTGGAATGGCCTGAGTGTTTCAGCTCTTGGTGATGGGCAAAGATTGCTTAGGCTGGGGCATGGACTGCTCACCAACAAGCACAAAGTAGTGCCTGAGGTCAAGGGGATTCTTTAATTTTAGCTGCTAGAACAGGAAATTGGTCATACCCAGTCAGAAACCTTCTATCTCTATGTCTAAAGGGCTGGTTAAGTGACATAACAAAACAACACAAGCCAACAGAAAGCTCTTGCAGAACACTAGACAGGAGCTTTAACTCCCTTCCTGTCCCCTCTACCTCCATGTGAAAGGTGCATTAACAGCCTGTGCTGAGCACCTTGCAAACAGCAGACTCCCCAGTCTTCACTTCCACTTCAACTTTTTGTCAGTTTTCTGTCCTACTTGGTGGGCTGCTGGTTCCTGTGCAGTTGATGAGCCTTGGAAACCTTTCAGAACTATTAAAAATAACATTTTGGCTTTTAAAATAAGCTTTGGAGCTGTTTTATGCTGGAAAGATCAAAATATCTTATTTAATTTATGAAGAATTTTGCTTTTAAAATTTAGAACTTCTTGTGGAGTAAAGATTGTACATCTTAGCAACTGTATATTTCCAAGTATTTTAATACATTTTTACATGAAAGAAAGCAGTATAGTTGCACTAAGACTCATACATTTATATTGGGGCTGTAAGGCTCTGTGAAAAATTCTTTTTTATTCAGTTGTGATTCTTGTTATCAGAAATTGAGAGGACCCCTTGAAAAGAAAAACAAATGTATGCTATATCAAATGAGCTAAGATGTTAAAAAAGCAGATAATTCTACACTGAGTAGTTTCGAATAAGCTGAAGCCCAGATTCTGCCTTAGAAACCATGCAAAACTTCTTCAAAAATCAATGACCATTTGACACAAAGTACAGAAAATAGAACCTAGCCCTGCATGTCTCTAAAGGATGGCAACAAGGATTCAATAACAGCTTACAAAATGTTTTTTTGGACACTGTGAATCTCTTTTCAGACAAAAGCACTTCTTTTCTCAAATCACAGTAGCAATGACATGCTTGCCTTTTTCACTCGTACTGTGCCTGCACTGTTTAATCATTATTTTGAACATTGATTTTTTGAAATCCCATTCCCCATGTTTCTCTACTCCTTCCTTTATATGTAAGAACAATGCAAAGTACGAAGGCCTTAAAGAAAGTTTTAACAATTGCTTTGCTACCAGTGAAGTAAAGACTCTGGAGGAAATAAACCCATAACAGTTTGCTTCCAGAATTATTTAGTTTGTATATTATTTTGTATGGCTCCATGGGATGAAGTTAGAATACAGAAAAGAATTTCATCTCATTTTTCTATTATCTTTGTCATTTTTTTAATTCACACTTAGCCTATTTTTTTACTATATTTTTCAGCTCTGAACATATAAGTAGTTATTTCCACAATGTATGAGTTTCAGTGTCAGGATGAAAAACCTAAGAGGGAGAGTTAAAAGATTCATAGAGTGCAGGAAAACTATCCGGAAACTATCACAGATAGTCTTTATGTATGTCTTTATGCAGTGGAAAGGAGAGAGTGTATCAAATACTGTAAAAGAGCCACAATTTTTTATTTTTATTTTTTTGTCTCTTTCTATTTAACTTTTTGTTTGTAGTTGGCAGTTAAATTATGCTTAGTAATAGAAGCATAGAACCACAGAATCACCAAGGTTAGAAAAGACCTACAAGATCATCCAGTCCAACTGTCCACCCATCACCAATAGGTCTCACTAAACCATGTAACTCAACCCAACACCTAAACATTCCTTCAACACCTCCAGTGTCAGCGACTCCACCACCTCCCTGGGCAGCCCATTCCAGCACCTGACCACGCTCTCAGAGAAGTACTATTTCCTGGCATCCAGCCTGCATCTCCCTTGGCACAGATTGAGGCCATTCACATTCCCTCTAGTCCTATCACAAGTTACATGAGAGAAGAGGCTGAGCAGCAGCTCATGACAATGCCCCTTCAGGTAGTTCTAGGGAGTGATAAGGTCTCCTGTGAACTTTCATGTAGAAATAATTGAGCAGAAAAGATAAAAGAGTCCCCATGGATCAGATGTTTACAGATCTCCTCTTTGAATAAGTTTTGAACTAAGTTCAGGTAGTTACTGTTAGTAATAAATTGCCCTTTGGTTTCCTGTCCTTCTCACGTCTGTAGCAGTTGAGAAAGCTTTATGACATAGCTGCTCTTGTGTCATTGTTGTATTTTGATGTCCACTAAAATCCATCTGCTGGGGTTTGTGTTTTACTCTCAGATTTATTTTTTTTTTACGATCCACTTATAAAACCTGCAAAACAGATTCCTGTGCTTGATTAGAATCTCTCTGCTATGAGTCCTACCTTTTCTGATAGCCAATTCTACATTACCGTTCCTGTGAGCTATCTGAATTTGCTTGCACTGAATTGCTTGATCCTTCTTTGATTGGTAATGAGACTGAAGTCAGAGAGTGTTGTCTTTGCTCAGTTTGCAAGCAGTCCAGCAAAATAAGATTCTGGTCCAAAGCTAGAGCTTTGAATCAAAGTAGTACTAATTGAAAAAGTTTTAATTCTTCTGCAGGTAAAAGAAAATGGTATGCATGTGCATGCTTACAGACTCCTGCCTTTTCATTCCAAACTGTCTGTCTCAGATTTGACAGTGGCAAGCTGTCTCTTAAGGAAAATTCATTTGAAAGCCACAAAATTCGGAATTTTAATTTGATTAGTAGTTCACCCTGCAATGGAATTTTGTCTTTAGTAGTTTTTTCCGTTTTCTCATAAGCATAGGAAAGCACTTGTCTTGCTTTATAGGCAGCCATTATGGCTGTTTTATCCGTATGCAAACGACAGCAGATATAAAAAGACTGCTGCTCTGATAAGTTAAGGAGGAGAAACTTTTGAAGTCTACAAATAACACAGCTCCTTTCAGCTGATTGATTTCAGCTGAGTGTAAAGGACACAAACAACCTTTTTCTTTAACTGAACGGTATACATCTGAATGATGGATAGCTGCAGTTCAAGTAGAAATGTTTTTGGCAGCTGTTATACAGAGAATTGCCTCACTCAGAACCAGACTCCTGTTTCTATTCAGCGTAACTGAATGTTAGTTCCTCAAAGTCAAAAGAAATCTGAAAAGAAGAAGAAATCTCCCCTCCTACTACTCTATTTGTGACAGTGTGCATGAGGGTATCAAAAAACAAAGCTCTGAAGAAATCAGACAGCTGTGTTCCTGTGTGGGTTTGGTAGTTCAGTGCAAGGGATGCAGTAGGCATATCACTGCAATACCTGCAGTACACCTCTTTGCCAACCAGCTCCTGCCTGACCTCTTATCAGCCCTCATGGCTGCAAGAAATAGGCAGCAGCAGAGCTCTGCTCATTTGTTCTTGGATGACCACAGCACACAATCCCATCTTACCCCATTGCCAGAAAAGATCAGACTTGTCTGTAGGTGGGACCAAGGCTTATCTCTTGCAGTTTAACACTTCGTAAAAGAAACTTAAGAGCATGTGAAGTCATCATCTCTTCCTTTGCTTCTTACTTTCCTTTACTGTACTCTTGCACATATTTTCCTTTTACAAAGTAAGAAATTTTTTCTCAGGGCAAGTTAGAGTGTGATGAGTAAGCTCACATAATTATTCTGCAACATGATATGAGCTTCTTCTTATGAAGAAGGCGAGCATTTGTGGAAGGAAAAACCTTAGCAGGTGCATTATGTTCCCTTTTTCATCTTCAATTTCAGTTATTTCTGCATTTTATTGCATTACTGTGTATTTCAGTATAGCAGTCCCAAATACTTTCTCTTTGAAGCAAGTGCTCAGTAAGAAGCAGGAGAGCAGTCACCTTACTGACTGATGCTACAGTCAATAAATCAGTGAGAGCAATGATGACCCCATGTGAAGAAGTCAGGATTACACAAATACAGAAGGAGAAGGAAGCTTTTTGTAATAACATATCAAAGCAAGAAAAACAGAACAAGTTTAGTACAAAGTAGCTGGAAAAGCAGGTAAAGGCTGTTTACAGGACACTCATATATCATATGATAGTATATCATATGATTCAAATGATAACTCACTCTAAGTAGTAAAAACAAGGAAGATGAAATAAATTCAGTGGAATTAACACAGTGTCAGATACCAAGTATTTTGCTTTGCGTTACACTTGTTTAAATAATCAAGATGAAATTCCAACAGCATACCTTGGTGTGCTTAACTTAAGATGGTTTAAATGAGCTCTTCATTTTTCTTACTCCAATGTTGAAATTTCCTAGCCTCGATTTTAGAGAATGGTATGTTTTTCTTAGGTGTCAATACATGATTCAAAGATACTCGCTTAAACAATCCTTATTGAATCCAGCTGGCTCTGGATAAGGCTCCCACTGTTTTATTTGGAACAAATATAAAATTTGATTCTCAAACGTCTTTTTTTTTTCTTCTTTTGGTATAATTCTACCCTAGTCTGGCACATTGTCACCATCTAAATTGACTGGAATAAGTGAAAATCATTCAGAATGACAGCAAAAAACAGCACAATTTTTTGGTGTCTTTGATGACATTTCCTCCCTTTTGCTTTTTGGCCACAAAATAAACAGGCGTAAGAGATGTTTCTGCCAGAAAAGTCAGCAGATTTGTGTTAATGCCTAAGAGGAAATTCCTAACTATAGAAATGTCACAGTCATGTATACTTTCAAAGTACTCAGCCAGATAGATGGTTATTTTTCACTATCTTATCTTTGGAAACCATATCATAATCCTCTGCGCAATCTTTTACTGGGCACAAATATGGTGCTATATGACAGTTTCTTCTTTTAAATTTAGCAGCACAGCTTTGTAATGTTAGACAGAGGGAAACAAACCTAGAAAGTCTGTGTGGATAATTTGTCTCCAATGAGTGTTATCTCAAAAAATGCCATACTGATGAAATACTCAGTGCTGCAAGTCACAGCATTAGTGGGCTTAACCATTATTGTGTGTGGATATGGATTTTCACTATTTGTAAAACTGGAGGTGTATTGTTTGTAGTAGAAATACATTTTAGGATAAAGGCATAGTAGTAATACTTGAAAATCTGAATTTTGAAGAAAGATTATGACTTAAAGAGGTTGATACTTAAGAATGTGTTCTTCTTAGGACTCATTAAAAAATCATATTACTATAATATTTTCTTGAAATGCAAAAGAGTTAGAAACTAGACTTTGTAGAGAAAAGCATCACAAACCCAGATTCAAAGTCACTTTTAGATAAAATGAAGCCAAGATTTAAGATCTTTACCATACAGATAACCTTTGGGAAGGCAGTAGTAAAAAAGACCACCATTTTCACTTCTGCTGAATTCTACAGCCATTTCACTTCGCAGGCCCTGTTGTCCAACTATTTCACATCGATTTCTCTCTTTCTCTTCTGCCTCTGTCCCTTGTTTTGTAGTTCTGCCCTTGTTGTCTCTCTCATTCTTTTTTCCTGTCTCATACCTTTGTCCAGGTCTTGCCTTTTGCTTTCTTATTTCTTTTTTAAAGCACAGTTATATTTTTCCATCTCCTTTCGACCCCCCATTCATCTCTCTCTCTAATAACCTTTTAAGATAAATCACAACAACAGGCTATTCCTTCTGAAACAAACAGAGGCCTGGGTGGTAGTTAAACCCTGTTATTGTGGTACCTAGCATTAAAGTTTAAGCATGCTTTATATTGCATTTACTTACAACTTCTAAGTATCTTTAAGTAATTCTTTTAAGAAAAAAAAAATGCTCTGATAGACAAATTAGGTCAATACATTCATTTATAACCAGAAAGATTTTTGTCAAAAGGCTCTTTGAAAGATAACTTCAGTAGAATTTTTCTTAGGAAGCTGAAATATTTCATTTTAGTTCATTGCAGATAATATCAGTAAAAATATGGCTGGAATGTTAATTTCTTCTCTGTAGTGCAGGACAAGGGAATAATCAGTAGATGAGCTACTGAATAATGGAGACTTCTAGTAAAGCTTTGCCCACTTAGCTCCTTAGTTACTATGCGTGGAAATTACCAGGACTTCTAATGTATTTATTTTATTTTCTGGCTTAGGCATGATTATTATGGTGAGATCTCAGTGACATACACAGAGCTGTTCCAGAGTCAATTTGAAATGGCAATAAATCAGAATGGTTTCTTTTACCATCTCTTTGCACAGGTGTTAGTGGCAGCAAGGGCCACTAGTGCTGATGTAAACAGTAAGAGAGCACGGATGCAAAGAGAATATGTTCCAACTTTGCTTTGGGGAAATGTAGATATGAGTGTTGCATTAGCATGAATGTGAAAGGGTGTACAAAGGCTCAGAAATTCAGGGAATATGAGGTATGAGCTTCCTGGAAATCCTGCTGTAGGGCACAGCTTTGCATCTCAGCTGGTTCTCGCAAGTAGCCTTACCACTGCACTGCACTACTTCTCTAGAACTTCTTTTCTTTGTATTTGAACTTTCAATATTTCTTCTCCTTACAAAAGTGTAATTGATTTCAATGTCTTTAGTTTTTGTTTCTGAAAGTATAACCAGTTTTGGGTATAATGAAAGTGCCAGTTGTAATGAAACTATCACCTGCAGCTTATAACAGAAAAGGATACCTGTGATCAAATACATACCAAACTCTGAACAGCCAAGCACTCTCTGCTTTGGTGGTATTTTTATCCAAGTTAGATGCACTCTGCAAATAAATAAAAAAGCAAAATGCATTTTTATGACAAAAAATATGAAGTTCCAATATTAAAAATACATGTCAAACCAATTACAGTTTACTGCACCTTTTTCCCTTTTAATCTGAAAAGCCTCTGTTACAGGAATGTTATCTCTGCAAATTGGCTCGTGAGCAATTTGGCTCATATAGCACATTTCTCATTGCTGTATACGCAGTGGAAGAATGCAGCATTCATTTTAATAATGATTCCAATTTTATTAAGCAGCTGAGAAGCACTACATTCTAAGATCTATAAAATGACATTTTGATCTAATTGCTGTTGTGGGATTACTTCAGTTTACTCCTACAAGCTCAGATGATGTTTGTGTATGGCAAACCAAATGTCATTTCCAAAGGGACTGTGGTATTCTAATAACCACAATACTGCAAGGGCGAGAGGAATATGGAAATATTGGAAAAGTAGTGATAGTAGTGATAGTCATAAGCACCAAACTCACTTACAAACGCACTTACTCAAAATACTGCATTTTACTGAGAATCATAATTTGGAATAATATGTTTGTGAGAGTCTTCTGTGCAAAAACAACTAGTTTGGTCTTGCTCTGGGCATCACATCAATACCAGTGGCATGATGGAAACAGGAATGAGACTGTCAGTCCTCTAAAGGATATTTTCTTATTTTCTTGTTTCTGTTTTGCTGGAAGTTAGATTTCTTTGTAATTGGAATGCTTTTCTTCGTGCGGTTTTAAACCAACTTATCTGATTATTTTTCTTCTAATCCAATACATTAAAAATTATTTTCCTGTAATAATTTGACATGCGGATGATAACAATATCAGTGTTCTGATCCTTAAAACTGTAGGGTTCAGTTACAAGTAATTGTGGACTTGGGAACTTTGGTCACGAAGGAGATGTACAGAAATTTCTGCAGCACTCCTTGAGACTTCTCCATTCTTGCTGAGAAGAGGGGAGTCTAGAGGGTTATTTTTCACACATTTGCTGGCTTTTGAATATCTTCTTGAGTGGATTCAGTCCTTGTACAATCCCCTGAAGCTCCAATTAATGGCACTAAGAGTTGGCAGGTGGCTCACAGCTCATCTGGCTGAGATTTAAGTAGCAACAGGAGAGAGTGGCACTTGATATGTTACTTATTTATAATCCTCACACAGAACTTGTATATGCACTGTGCAGGATTCAGATCGAACTGTAATGTGGGCTAGTAGTACTTGTGGCAAGCAGAAATGTATTCTAGTTTCATGTCATTACAAGTAAAACAATTTGTTTCAATGTGAAGAGACGCAACATAGAAAATGTAAAGTTTGTAAATGAGATAAATATGTTAAAATATAACATAAATATTAGAAATAAAAGGAAAGCAAAAAGATAACAAAGGGGAAGAAGAGAAAAGAGATGAGAGAAAAAAGAGAAAATTTAAAGAAATAACCTGAAATAGATTGAACAACTGATAGGTACTGAATTAAAGCGAAGAGGGCTACAGAGAATGCAGTAGAGATTTGCATTAGTAAAAGATTGAGATGTCAAATGCAAAAAACTCAGAGAAATGAAAATAGAAGACCACAGGGTAGAATAAATCAGTGCAGCAAAGCTATTTTTCAAAGTAAAATTTATACTACAAGGATTACTGCCATGGACATGTAAGAGCATGAAATGTGTTACATTTATTTACACCTCCTGAATTGTGTTCCTCAGTTTTGTCAACAGAGATAGGTGTTGATTCACAGGGCACAGCTGGGCACTTGACATGTTCTTGTTACTCATAAACAATTATTTTCATTTTTATTAAAAGCGGGGGAAAACTAGAAGCCCAGTGGTTTCTGGAGAAATCAAGTTTTCACAAACCATGTGCATTCAGTCAGTTTTGTACTGCTAAGTTCAGTATTCTGCTATGTTTGATAGCTCCTTACTGCTGCAAAGCAAGGCTCTGAAATTAAATGGTTTTGAAATTCATGCAAGAATAGATTAATAACACAAAGTTATGTGTCCTGTATGTGGCCAGAATTTGAGTATTTCATTGCATGAATTACTACCAAGTTGCTTAGGAGGGTGATATTTATAACCTGTGCCTTCAGCTTCAGTATGTATCAGTACCACAGGTTGGTGCAACAGGGTGCTGTGCCAGCCATCTGCTAGGGACTGAGATGTAAAACTAAGGATATGATCAGAGATCTGATTTCTAATTATTTTCTATTGTTTTCAGAGAAACTTTAGAACATTTAGGCACCTGAATTCCATTCAGCTCAGTGAAAGCTGGGACCCTAAATGACTTCTGATATGTGCAAGTGGGTAAAGTTTAGGTGTCCAGTCTCATAATATCTTTTATGTATTTCCATGTGGACAGAGTAGCTCATTCATTTCTTGGCCTAACTTCTTACATACGTTTTTCTAACTATTGGGTGATTTCAGTTGCAGTTGGGTAGTTTGAAGGAAGGCATGGGATGGTATAACCCAGAAACAGGAACACAGTATTTGGCACTTTTTGTTTATCTGTTTTGTTTTGCTGTGAGAATCTGCCAGCTCTCATGCTGATATTCCTTACTCCTCTTAGCATGCTTAAGGACACTGTAGCTCTATGTGCACTGACTCCTACAGAGTTACTCTGTTGCAGACAGTGCTGCATCTATACAGAATTCTATACAGGTGTGACAAAAGAGGGAGGGTGGCAGATGACCTGCTGCAGGTTTTTAAACGTACTCCTCTAGTTTAAAGTTCTAATGTTCAAAACACAGACAGATTTCTATGTCAACAATATTTTCAGAAACCTGACCTGCTGGGACAGAACATTACATGCTTTCCTTTTATTCCAGGAAACTGAAAGTATGAAGGCTACTTTTCTACTATTCTGCTTATCAGAATTCTCAGGAAATCTTTGCACCTCTTTATAATTTTCTTCAAAGCTCTCTGATACCTTTAGTTAGAAAATAATAATGAAAAAACGTTTCCTTTTCTATACCTTGTACTATAGACACACTTTGCAGTTCCTTCTCCTTGCTTATAATTTACCAGTTTAAAAATTTTCCAACTGTAACACTTTTTTGTCAAACATTTTCCTTCTTGAGTGGTTCAGATTTATGCTGCACATAGATCTGAAATAATAACATACCTGGTTTGCAGCTTCTGCTTTCACATCTTCATCTGGATCTACACCAACTCTGTTTAAAACAAAAGAAAAAAAAAGTTATAGCAATGTGTTAATGGTCTGATGTGTATTTGAGAGCTTTGGGGGAAGAAATGTTTCTCTTGTGCCATTCATTTCTTACCAGGTGAGAAAAGCAGAGAAGAACTGACAAAACATTAAGATTACTTTTCAAATCAGGAGAGTTCTTAATAAGCTCTTATGAATGTGAGACACTGAGGTTAAACTTTCACCATATCTTGTAAATGACAGTTAAGTCACCTGAGGAAGAATTAGAGTTTAAGAGATAAATAGAGGAGAAGACTGCAGGACTGTGGGGTTTTTTGACTGTGCATGGCTTGTAGAATTTGGAAAGTGCTTTGCTTTGCAAACAAACCATAAGGGAGCATAGGAGACTGCAGTGGGTGATGAGCAAGATGATGAGAACCTGGGTGGCATTTTACTAATATCAATAGAAAATAAAAATGGTATGAGAAAAGTGACATGGAAGAACTGATGTATTTTGAGTATGGCTGATGCTGAGAGTGGAATAAAAATTGCAATTGAAAGGTGTTGTGAGCTGAATGATGAACGAAAGCTGATGGTGTTCACACCAAGAAAGGAAAGAGAGCAGTGAGGGGTGACTAATAACAAGCCTTCTTATCACTGGAATCTGAAATATACAGCCAGCAGCCAACAGCCCCCAAGTGCCTCACAAGCTCCCACACAGTATCGGGGCCACTCAGCTAATGCAGAATTCACTGATGCAAAGAAAATGTATTCTTACACCAGATGTTCATTTTATGCCACTGTACTGTTTTTCTGATGGTCTTACCCCTTGAGTGTATTTTTGCTTTTGGAAATATAAATTTTAAAATTATACTTAATATTAACAATTACATACTCAGCATTCTTTTCTGTAAATATTATGCATACACTCTTCAGTTAGAGACAAGGACCCTGAACCCTTTAATCTTTTTATTAAAACTAATGAATCTGGTGCATAGTCAACAAGGAAACAAACTGTATAGCTTCTTCATTTTGCTTCTTCATGTCCTGTTCCTTGAATTGCTAGAAAAGTCTTCTGACAGTACTAACCTAGTCATTAGTTTGAAGTAAAGCAAGCTAGCTATTTTCCATTCCAGTAAAGTGGAAACATTTATAGGGGAAAAGAAAAAGGAACATACATGAAGGCTTATCCGTCAGTCTGACACTGACCTTGTTTTTGTCACATACAGAACTGTGGTGTGTTTATCTATGCTCAACATTGTAAAACTTGCAGAGCGAGACAGTTCTGTGCTGCATTGGATGGCTTAACCGCAGCAGGGTAGGGAGGTTGCTACAGTGGGAAACAGTGGTACAGGTGGAGGTGTGACATCCCAGGCTCATAAAGCGGGTCAGAGTCAGAGAATCCAAGTCTCCTAAACCCAATTGTGTATCCTGTTTTTCAGACTGTGCTTACTTACTGGATGTGTTCACTGACAGTGTCACTTGGCTGACACAGAAAAACACTAATAATACAATAGTTAAGGGACAGCATAGTTCTAGAAATTATAAAAAAGAAATAATACAGAGAATTCAAAGCATATATGCAGGATAGGTATAGCTAAAAGACTCCAGCACAAACTTCCCCACGCTCTGTTCTCCTTAATGAGCTTGATTTGACCTCAAAGAATCAGTCTCCTGGGACAGAAGTAATTTAGCTTTCGTGCAGTTCCGAGTTTACTGGAGTTGAGAAACTGCCAGTTCTGACTGATTGTGTGTGCTGGAGTTGTGATGAGTTTATTACAGAATGAGCTAAGACAACAGAAAACATTTCACCCGAGACTAAAAGAACACTAAAAGAGAATATGAAAAAGAGTGGGATCAACAAGACCAGTTTCTGGCTGCTGGACTGTCTCAGTGATTTAACTATTAACTAATCAGGAACAACAGGAATCCACTGGCACAGAAAAAATCCAGGCTTAAAGAGTTATGCAGATATTTCTTTCCTGTGCTAAGCTACATGTATTTTGTTGAGTCCTTATTGCTATAGGGTTAGCTAGCACCTACACCTTGATTGTCCTGTAGGCAATAGATTATGATAATATGGTGCATACGAAGATATTCACATGAAATCTTGTGAAGGAGAACCTCACTACTGGAAATTAGTGTGGATAGCATTATCTTATCCACTGATGCAAAATAACATGAGAAAAAAAAAAACCCACAACAACATAAAAGGTCATTCTTTGGATTTTATTTTAGTTTCTTAAGGGATTAAAATGAAAAATAGATTGTAAAAATGTGAATGTTAGTGATTCCATTAAGTGTGCAGTCCCAGTTCAGTCAGTCCTGAAGCTGATTATTTCATACCTAAACATAGGCTTGGAAGCCTCACATCTCCCACTGAAAATCACAGTCTGCAGCAATTAATTCTGATGAACTTGATGTTAACTAAAAATGCTATTTTTAAATGGCAAATATTGAAAAGAAAGCATAGCAAATTACACAAGACAGTCAAGACAACTGAAATTAAGCCATTATGTGCTTCAGGTTTCTATGCTTGACCTCTGCAGAGCTGCAACATCTAGAATCTGCAAACTTAAAATTCAAAATCAATTACTATGAAGACCTCTAATAAATAGTCTACTACTTACACTGGGGTAAGCATCACTCCCTGTTTAACATTCTCAATTTTCCATTTCTGTGAGAAGTCAGAAATGTATTTTCCACATTACGTATTATTTTACTTGTTCTTCCTTGCTTTCAGTTTTGTCCCTTTTCTCCTGTAACCATGTTGCATGGCTTGCATTATCACTTTTCCAACCTTTTGTCCCACTGTCTGGTTTTTCTGTATTCCTTGTTCATTTTCTTCTTGACTCCTCTAAACATTATATGATTTTATTTCCAACTTTCTGGATTTGCGCCTTCTTATTTTATATGTTGAACATTTAGGATAACATCTAAACCAATTTATTTGGATTGAATATAGGCTAGATGGCTTTTTCTGTGTTACAAATTTGCCTTTACTCATTAAAACATTAGCACCACTGTACTCTTTACATTTTTTCCTCCCTTTCAGTTAAAACGTTATTAAAGATGATTGTGCAAGAATCTGTGTTTATCATGATTTGACAGGTTAGAATACAATTAAACAGAAGTATACTATGAAAAATTTCTTCTTATAGCACTTAAAGAAAAGGTACTTGGCAGATTACGCCAGTATGTAATAGTGCATAGGACTAGAAGATAGTAAATATGATTGGAGCATTTTGCATATCACAGGTGCACACTTTGTGAAACAGGCCAACCTATTCAAATAAGGAACATCATTTTGAGAGCTGTGGTTTGGTGCAGGATGGTGCCAGAGACAATTTGGTGTGTGCTGAGAGAAACACAATTTAAGATTATTCTGTTTTTCCACTGATAACTTAAACCAGCCTCCACAAGCTCTGCTTCCCCTCCCCTTTGTCCCACTAGGGAAATCTCATCCTCTCTGTTCAGGCATGGACTTCTTTAGCCACAGAACCAGCTGAGATTACTTCAGCTGTAAACTCATAAAGCATTCAGTTTTTATGATAGTGTAAGGTGATTTATTCCTTTGTTTTGAGAATATGAGATATGGCATTTTACTGAACAGATTTCTCAACACAAGCTTGTTCTTGGGTAACCTGAGATGAAGTGGGAGGCCAACAAGACTGGTTGAAGGTAGCTGTAGGGCAGTGTGAGTTTCCTTTCCCCAGCAAATACTTCCCTCTGTGTTGGTACATGCTTTCATGTATTTGTTAAACACTTTCTGGTTTTGAGGTGTAATGTTGACAAATAACGTGACAATTTGTCAGTTTCAGATTGCACTTTGATTTCTTCCAGTTGCTGCTAATCACAGTGAATCATTTCTCTTCTGCTCCATGATTGCAGTGTTGGGTTAAAAAAACACATTTACTTTAGATTTTGAAGCATCCATTTGTATGCTTTTTCATTTTTGCATAGGCTTTCCTCTTAGATTTTATTAGAATGTTTTGAGTGTTCTTTTGCTGAAATGTGAACATTAAAGAAGGATTTAGATTTTAAGACACTTTTTTTTCACATAGAAATGCAATGAATACTTTTTAATCAAACCTACATTGCTGTGCAGCAACTACTGTATGTATTTTGTTGGACTTCAGTTATGTCTTTGATATTGAGGTATTAAAAATCCTGGAAACCGATCTATGTTGTTTTTTTCTGCCTTTCTATAATGGCTGCATCAAAACCTGGATTCAGACATTGTTCAAAGTTTCTATATTCAAAATCTGGCACTGAAGCTTGTGACTGCAGCCAGTTTCTAGCAATTAGGCCAAAGCGTTGCTAGGAACTGTGCACTGGCCTGCAGAAGTACCCTTTGCAGTTTTCAGTATTTAAATCCCCGTGTGCTATCAAGTGCATCACTTTTTTTTTTTTAATCAACAATCAGAATGCATTTGATTATAAGAAGAGGATTTTGTCACTGAATACAAAGCAGTCAATAACATCTTTTATGATGTGGTTTGCTATGAAAATGGATGGAGAGATAAATCCCAATTTGTCAGGGGAACTACTAGTAAGAATTGCAAAACTAATCTATAGGAATACTGAGTAGAAAATTGCTATTCTGTCAGCAAACTTTTCATTCTCGCATTCAAATTTCCCCAAAGCTAATGCTCTAAGATTAGATCTCTGCTTTCTACAATAAAGGCACAGAAAAAACTTAAACTTGTGTTTTCGTAAGGATCTCAGAATGTAGAGCAGGATTTGGGTAGCTTTTGGTTTCTACACCTACAGTTAGAATTCTCAGCCCTCACTCGCTTTAGCTGCCAAGAAATCTCTAAATAGAGATATTTCTCTTAAATCTGAATTATAAATATGGAAACATTATTTTGGGGCCTGCTCAGCCTTTATGTGTTTGCAGAGTGAAGCAGTCCAGTGCCTGGATTATGTACATTAGATCATGTTTGTAGTCCCAGATAGTCCAGTTTGCACTAGCCATATACTCAGACAAGTGAATTGTGCTCTATTTGAAGAAACCAGGACTGTTTTAAGTTGAAAATATGATAGCAAGTATTTTTGTCTCAGCCCTTTTTATTTTATGTCTAATGCATTAGAGTTCCCTACAAGGCCAGGTTCTATCAATAACCTCAGCCTGAGATGATTCCACACCGCACCTCCTAAAAGCACCTTAAATACTGGCCTGAGAGTGATACAGATGGTGGCACTGTCCACCGTCCTGCTGAGGCTGTTCTGCTGCATCAAACACTATTCAAGCACCGACAAAGCCCCTGAAAATAGTCTTATTAATTTGTGTATTAAATACTACACATAAAAACTGCATTAAATCATGTAGTAAGGGATACTATGAACAAAACATCAGGCTTGGGAAAATTTACAAGAGAAATTACTCCAACTGTAAGAGACTTGTCCCTGCTCTAAGTGTGTGATGGCAAATGTGTACCTGATGGCACATGATATTACAGAACTTTCAGATATGGATCAGAATTAGCTAAGTCTCATTTACTACTGCAGTAGGAAAAAGAACAGAATTCAAGAAGTGAAGTCTGCCATTTCTTTCTGTGTCTGATCTCCTATTACAAAATGTGGATAATAATAGTTGCTCCACACCATTGCTCATCTGCTTTACAAATATACTCTGTGTTTGTACAGGTTCTAGCTCAGCAGAGCTGTGGTTTTGTTCAAAGCATTGGGAGTGCTGGTGTAAAATGATAACAATAATGGCATACTCCCCACACTGTCAGAAGTTTCATTGGAAGAAGTAACTTTCTTAGAGCACTTGTCTCAGTCTTCTCCTGGCTGTCTTGGTGCAACTAAAACAGTCTGTAAACTTCAGCTTCTATCTCAAAAACTGTCCTTATCACAAAAGGCATTTTGAATACGTGATTTATAACCCAATTTTCAAAGCCAGCCATTAAACTGAATTTGCAACAGGAGTCTTGAATATTTTTGCATGAATAAATCTGAAGCTTGTGGCTATCCATCATCAGCACAATATTGCATTCCGTACAGATTATTACCGGTAAAATACTAGAAACATGAACAGAATACACAAAAGATTGTTTCACCAACTCTAATAAATCATAACAATTGAAATTTAAAAAACCACTTCTGGGTAAATAATGACTATTCAGGGCATGATTCTAGTGCAGGTGGCAGTAACTGTGACGTGTATGCCTAACAAAATGACACCTAAAATGTGCTTTTTCTTATAGATTGCTGTAATGCTGGTTTATATTTCTGCTTCTGGACACAGTTGCCCTCAAAATTGTAGTACAATATTTGAATGACAGAAACTCTTTCTGCAATTACCACAAGAGTATAGATTGCCAATGTTCAGATCAAGCTGATTTTATTAATAAATGAATATACTTTAGCTTAAGTTCAAGGCAAAAATAATTGCTTGTGTCTCACAGCAGAAACAACCAAGCAGTATAATTTCATACTGAGAAAGATTAAAGTAGATTATCAGGTAAAGCATACTTTCTAAGTGGTTATGACAGTTGTTTGTCATGTGGCTAATCCTTTCTGTCATGTATGCATCATGGAACAAAGAGTATGATTAAAAACCTGTAAAATCATGTGAATAAGAGTTAAGCACTGTTTAAAATTTTACAAATCATTTCCCTACAGCTCTGCAGCTGTGTGAAATAAAATTCTAAAATGTAAAAGTATATTTTGGCTTATGTTTACATCATACACTTATGCAGATAGTAACGAGAATGATAAACTGGATCTTGAAATATCAGGTGTCTGATTTACTATTCCATTAATCCTGCTTTATCTTGCTGTCACCAGAGAGACTAAAATAGTCTGGTCACTTTGAAGTAATGCAAGGTACGGTTCATCTGAGTGGCAGAATACAATATTGGATGTCTTATAATCATGACAATCTAAGAAGCAGTGATTTATGTCTCAGTAAAGCTTCTGGTATGTTATTGTTCCATGTTGGACATACTTGCAGCAAGAAATCAAGGCTTCCACTTATAAGTACCAGCCAAAGCTGATTTCAGTGAGCATCATTTTAACTCCTGTGAAATTTCTGGAAATCATCATTGTATTATCAGTGTATGTGAATAGAACTGGAATAAAATGAGTGTGAAGCTTAGCAGTGACCAACATGTTATGTGTGGTGACAGAGTAAGAGCTGGAGCTTGTCTTCAGATCATTGCAGTAGATTCTCAGTCTAGAATAAGATGTTACACGATTCATTATGCTGTGATCTATGGGCATCTTGTTACTCCGTAGATTATCAAATCTTAGTTGACATGGAAAATGTATATCTCCACAGAAACAGCAGTTGCATGAATCCCAAACCCACTCTGCATGGTGTCTGTAGATCAAACATCCTGCACATAATTCTCAAACTATATATTTAAAAAAACCAAAAAATTGGAACATTACTTAAAATGCATTTTCAGTTGATACAAAAAGACAGAAACGGTACTGCTTTTCGAGAACTTTCATTTTTTATCATAGCAAAAAAAAAAAAACCAACAAAAAACAACCCACCAAAATCCTCAGAAATTAGGCCATTTTTTGGCTTGTTACTTAGACTACTAATGAGTTTTGACAGCTAGAAAATCTTACAAAAGATCTCTATGAGGAAAAAAACTGCCGTGATGTATCTTCACAGTTTGCTACAGATGAGGCTGGTTAATTCTTGGCTGAGTAAAAACCATTGCTCTCCAGTGAATTATGTCAGTGATTTTTAGGACATGTTTGTTCTCTGAATCTCTTTAGGTGTCTGTTCCTTTATTTTACTTGAACAATAACAGAAAAACTTTGGAGAGAAGCCTGAGCCATTGTAGATGTACTACATCTACAATTACATCTTACAGATGTATTAAGCTAAAGTAAAATATTAAGTGCTCCTGAGGCATTTGTCTAAAGAATGAGATGATCAGCTCTAAGTTCCCTGGACTCATTGCAGGGAGACACATACCATACACTTCATCTTTCTCATTGGCATTGGATATTTGTCACACACAGCTGGTACTATGAACAGATTTTGCACAGCTATTGTCAGTGAGGAACAAAGCTGGCTGAACTAAATATATGCTATAATCAAACATTACTGCCTAAATGCTACTGGCTTTGCTTCTGAAAACTGCTGAAAAGTTGCCTTGTACAAAGGCTATCAGTGTCACTGACCTTTACATTTAGATGGCTCTTTTCACAAGCAGATTTAAAATCAGCTGCATTGTACATGTTCATACTTATTTCCCAGCTTCAAATATGTTTCCCAGATGCTGTCTGAAATGCTCAGATAAGCAGGAAATGATACTAAGGACTTGTACTCATTACTGTAAAAAATAAACAATATATGAGAACATAGCTTCAAACGTACACTAAACAATTGCTTTAAAGATTATTCTGAAAACTTGGAGTGGTTTTAACTGCATATGCACAATAGCCTTTACACTGCAGGTGGTAATCTGAGTAAGCAATGATAGGATTTCTGCGTGCTTCCTTGTTGAGGAGTGAATACTGTAGGGAGGTGAGTGCTCAGTTGGCTGCAACTCTGTCATATACACAAAGACAAGAATAATGATGAAACTAAAAAATGCACAGTTCTGTATATAAGATCAATTGCACTGATCTTAAATTCTGCCAACTCAGGGCTGTCACCTTTTTATATTTTAAAGGATAGGTCAAACTTTATGGAATAAAAGCTTAGGGAAGAGTGTCAAACTGGGTAAAATACTGTGTGCTAGAAAGGAAGAGCATTGCATAAATTTTTGTTATCTGACAAGAATTATTACTCTTTCAGTGTTAATGTCAGAGCAACATCTCTGCTCATTGGTGTTGAAACGTTCTATAATGCTGCACTAAGTACAGCCAAACAGCAGCATTATTTGTGAAGGCAATGTGCAAAAGCACTGCTTAATGGAAAATTTAAAGCATGTTCCCCTTCATGATGTAGTATTCATCTCACTCAATGTTGCTTCTAATTCATGAATTACTTCATTCCTATATAATCTTTGATGACTGCACTGTTCAGTTTAATGTAGATTTAAGATGACTTTAAGTTTGCACTTGCAATATAATCCTACCTTCATCTTGGCTATATTCACCATTTTCAGGCAATACCTTCAGTTCTCTTGTGGCTGTTTCAAATAACATCTAGGATCATTCATAGAAAACCATAAAATAGATACTGATCTGTAGTAACACTATTTACAATGTCGGATAGCACAAAAGCTATTACTGTTAATATAGGTGAGTACAGATGTTCATGCTCATAGACAAATTCTCTGACACTTTGCAAGACAGATTCCAGTGGAGAAAAGTATCTTTAAGTGCTGTTAAAAAAAACTGGACAAGATGTTATCTGTAATAATGCATGTTTTGTATATCACACAGTTATCATGGAGTAGTCTGCAGCTGTGATAAGATGTTCTCTCTTTCTTCTTTCTTTCTTTCTTTTTTATATGCAGGACAGTTTCACTTGTACAACAACTGCAGAGCTGCTTTTACCTTAGCTGGTGTATTTATCCAAAACTATAGATATTGTCCTTATTTCAAAGCATGTGAAGTCCTTCTCTGGAGTTCACAAAATACCCAAAATACAAATATTAGGCTGTATTTATCTAACTGTTGAACTTAGTTCTCTCACATTATTGTCAAGCTACACATTCACTCATCTGAAGAGAACAGGACCTTAAGTAGATATGAGTGACTCAGAAGCCCAGGTGTGGTGCTTTTATGTTGCTGAAATTCAGATTATATCTGTACATTTCACAGTGTTGTTGTTAAATAGTACATGTAATCTGTGACAGGATAGTAACCTATTATTTTAAAATTAAATAAGATCTTCATCTTTTTACAAATACATAGACTTGAAACCATAGGTAGCTTGAATATAAAGTCTGAAGCACTTCAGGTTGGCTGCCATTTAAAGTGCAGGTGGTGGAAGAGGAGAGCTGAAAGGGAGAGACAGAATGTGTACTATAAGTAGTTTGACTATCCTTCTGTGCAAGGTGTTTGCTACATTCTAGTTAAGACAGAAGCTCTACTTCACTCCCATGGTGTTTTTATATTGTAAAAGTAAGAATAACTTGCATGCTGCAACTATGAACTAACATCAGAATTCAAAGAAAGATGACAATGAAAGCAATAGCTTGCATAAAATCATGAAGAGTCAAAGTGAGAAAGTACAAAGAGACTGCCTCAATCAGAGATCCCCAAAGCATACTGTACTTCTGCCTACAGTCCAAGAAAGTAAATGAATGTTATGCTGACAGTGTGCACCAGCTGAGGATCTGTCCCTCGATTATCCATTAACATTCACCTTCCTTGGTGAGTAATTCCCTATGGCTAGTGACTTCAGACATATGTTAATTCTGTTGATATATTCATAAATATGTGATACTTTGACCTTGACTTCAGGTTCATGCCTTAGTGAGAGCAAGAAAACTTGGTAGCTGAAAAGCAAATCTGTTGCTTAAAATTCCACATACCCTACTTCCTAATGAGTCAGTAAATATTGTAAGACAGTACTTCTTAAGTCAAAAGGATTTATTGAATACTTGAGATGTAACACTGGGATCTGGGGAGAGCATATATGTGAGAGCTGCTTTTTAAACTATAAAAGCTCTTTAATTTTTTAAAAAGCCCCATAAAAGAAAACTTTCCCTTGTCTAGAGAGGACTTACTGACAAAATCATCAATAAATTAAACGTTCTGAAATGGATTTTGTGTAGTTATTTCTTAGGATGAATGCTGACAGTCTGTTTAGCTTAGTACGACTGAGAGTTTTGTAGTAAGCTCCTGAATTACAGGAGCTTACTATCAAAACTACAAATCCAGAAAGGCAAAATACACTCGGAAACTAAAAGACTAATTTTTCATTTTAAATGTTTTACTGTTTTGGGAACATGCATCCTCCTTCTTTTATTTAAGCATAATGCAGCTGAGGTATCTGTAATGTATTGGGTTGAAAGCTGTAGCATTTGCTTAATGTAAATTGGACAACTGGTCACATGTTTGTAATTCAGATTTTCAATATAAGTGATAGCAAAACAACAGACAGCCATTTTGCAATGCAAAGACATGCTCTGGTGTTGGGTTCAGTACTGTTTTTCCAGTATTGTACTGAGTTTAAGCAAGGAAGGATTTAAACTTCAGTCTTTTAGAATCAAGTTGGATGAGCGGGTGGTTTTATTAGTTATCAATCTGTAATTATATATATGATTTCTGGAGATGTGAAATTGTAGAATGATTTTGGATAGAAGGGACCTCAGAGACAATCATGTAGTAAGGAAATACATAGCCACTGAGGCACCTTTGGTAACTTATTTTATGGACTGAGAGGTTTTCTTAATACTGCCAGAAACATTGAAATGTAAAGCCATATCTCAGCATCAGTTTGAAAAGCAACACAGCACTTGGGAGCCTAAGTGGTGCTCATTTAAAATGGGAGCTAGTCACCCAAAACATGAGGTCCTCAGACCAATAAAGGGCATTCTGATTTATTGTATTAAATAGTCCCACTAATTTCAGGAGGAAAAAGTCCTGATCTTTGATCTTTTCTGATAACTTGATATTAAGTGAATTCAAATTGCATGTATTGGTCACCAGGTCAGAAAGCATACGAGCAATCATTATCTTGTAGGCTACTGAATAGTTACTGGAAGAAGGACCTGTTCTCTGATCTTTCCTCCCCAGAAGATTACAGTACTTTAGCTGATGACTCATTTTACATAAAACAGAAATACTTAGACAAGCGATGGAACCTCCTTAGTGAACGCAACAACCACTAGTCACAACACAGTAATTTTATCTAATTTTCTAGTTCAGTAGATTAAAATTATTTCCTGCTTTCCTCACCTCATGAATGTGTATGCATATATGTAGGGAACTGCCTACAACATCAAGAGGTTTGGGCTAGGATTCTCCCAGAAAGGCAGCAGAAATGGGTGCAAATCCCACTTTACTGAGGTGCAAAGCATTTTTATCAGTGAATTGGAAGTGTTAAAGAAACTGAAATGCAACAACTGCAAGTCAGCTGTGTTTACTTGATCAATTCAATTTAAAGTAAATTTGAAATCTAGATTAGAAGGCCAAATATGACTTGCTCTAAGTGTTGTTCCTCTGTCTTCTTACTTCAGCTACCTTTGGGATACAGTAATATTGCTATATGACAAAGGATCCCAAGTAGATAACAAGGAGGACAAACAGTTCTCTGTAAGAAAACTTTAAATGCACAACTTATTTTAGCTTATTGCATTTAAACATGCTTTGGTTGAAGGTTGAATATAGATATTTATTTAAAACAAAACATAACAAAAATCCCCAAACACTTAAACACACACTAAAAAATCAAACAGAAGGAAACCTACAGTCTAACAATGTTCCAAGCAGTCATCTGAACAAAGAGTTCAGATGTTTGACATCTGTTATATGTATTTATTTACACATAAAATATCTTGGATTTATTAAAAGAAAATAATTTAATGTGCAGTTTCAAGATTGCTTTATGTATTATTTGCCGTTATGTGACAAAATGGTATATCTCTCTGGAGAAGTAAAAGAAAAAACAAACTGATAATGTATTTTTAAATACACTGAAATCAATTACTTCTTGCTAAGCTAAGAGGTAATTTTCTCATTTAAATCTCAGAGATGTTCTGACTAGAAAATCACTGTCAGGCTGTTTCCGCATCGATAATTCAGTTTAAAAAGCCTGTATTCTAGTATAATTAACTGTTTACTAAAGACTAAAAGCCCAAATTGCTATACAGAGCCTGGGTTATTAAATATCTGCTTTAATTTACCTCTCGTATTCAACTAATTCTGCACAAAAATTAGACTTGTTATGAACTAGGACTAGAGGGAGTGGCTTCAAGCTGTGCCAGGGGCGGTTCAGGCTGGACGTTAGGAAATACTACTTCTTTGAGAGAGCTGTCAGATGCTGGAATGGGCTGCCCAGGGAGGTGGTGGAGTCACTGACCCTGGAGGTGTTCAGGGAACATTTGGATGTTGTGTTGAGGGACATGGCTTAGTGAGAACTATTGGTGATGTGTGGATGGTTGGACTGGGTGATCCTGTGGGTCTTTTCCAACCTTGGTGATTCTATGGTTGTATGATTCTATGAAACATGCCAGAGCTTTCCTGCTACTTGCATTTAATAAAAAGAATGAACTTAAAAATTTCAGGTGGAATGTTTTGTGACAGTTGAGGTTTGCTTCTGTTGTGCACTGTTTATGTACAAGGGCTGTAATGCCTCCTATTTTATTATGTTAGCTCATGACATCAGGGGTAGTTGCTGGTGGTATGGCAGTAGAGGCTGAATCTTCAATATTCCATTACATTTTGTTGCTATGTGACAAATGGGAGCAGAGGGGCAGTCCCAACAAAATGATGTCTGACATGGAAGTGCATATGAAGTGTGACACTGAATTCCTGCACGTGGAAAAAATTGCACTCATTAGCATTCTGCTGAATATTTATGGAGAGCAAAGACTGGATGTGAGCATGGGGAAGCAGTAGGTGGTGCGTTCAGCAGCAGCAATGGTGGGTCACCAATGGTGTGGATTTTAACAAGCATGGTATGCAAGCTCATGTTCGTTGCTGGCAAAAATGCATGACTAATGGTACTGACTGTGCTCTGTAGCTGAGAATTTGGCTATCCAATAGTGTTATTTTGCTCTTTGCATCTGTTGTCGTTTCCAAGGAAATTAATAGGAGGCATTACGGAGTGACCAATGTAGTAAGACAGCTTAATGGAGAAGCTACAAAGTTGTGATCCTGAGCAGCAGCCAGCCTCTATGGAGGGAACACTGCATATTATTCACCACCAAGATGAAGTTGCAGAATTTTCTTACATAACTAATTTGCCCTGGAAAACCAGCTTGAACCATCAAATGATTATTTTTATTTAAGTTCTTTACTAGGAGAGTGGTTAGGTCCTGGAACAGGCTGCCCAGGGAGGTTGTGGATGCCCCGTCCTTGGAGGTGTTCAAGACCAGGTTGGACAGGGCTCTGGGCAACCTGATCTAGTAAAGGTGTATGTTTGGTGGCCCTGCTGGGCAGGGGGGTTGGAACTACATGATCCTTGAGGTCCCTTCCAACCCGGGTCATTCTGTGATTCTGTGATTCTGTGGTTCTGTGTGATTATTCTTTAACAAAGAAATTTCAGCCAGTTTCCAAATGAATTATTTTACAAAAAACAACAGTATCTGATCAATATTAGAGAGAGTTAAGAGGCATTTTGATCAATACCTACAAAACAGTGATTTAAGGTGTATCTCAGTAAAATTTGATCATTATTTTTTCTAGAGCCAGGATTCATTATCACATATTTATTCATTTTTAGCTTTTAAAGGCTCAAATTATTTTTCTCTATTTTCTCTTTTACTCTGATAAACCCAACTTTTGCATATGCTTGAGGTCAACTGGGTTTACACTTGCACTAATTTAATTTCAGTGAACGAGTTAGAGGTCCAAATTAGGCATATTTTGACATAAAGGAATACATCAGCAGTTTGTTTTGAAGTCCCAGGTAATTAAAAAGTTCCTTAGCAGCATTTGTAGATGGCTTGATTCATTCCATTTTTGTAGATTGTACAGTTTTATCATGTCAGTTGCTGCACAACAGATACCTTGTGCAAAAGGGAGATACATTTTAATGGAAGAGCAACATCACTGTATGAAATGGAAGTGGGTTTTTTGCCTACTCAGACATATCAACACAACAGTATTTTAAAAGCAAATAAGATATATTCTTCAATTGACACAAATCCTAAAATGCTTCTAGGCAGGTTATATCCCAAGCTGCAGTATAATGTATAGCTTTCTGGAAATATTAATAAACTATTCTGGAATTTTAAGATGTGGAAATTTTGCATATACTTTATCAGAAAGGCACAGATCTTTCTACTACTAAGCAATTTCCCCCCCCCCTCCTGTAACAAATTTTCAAGCAATAAAAGCTTATATTTCATCTTTTCTGTTTTCAATAGCTATGCAGAACTAGAAATTCAATGTGAGATTTAATGATTAGTCTGTTTTTTTAGGAGACTCTGCCCAAAATTTGACCCCTCTGGTCAATAAGGACCAACAGAGTTGATGGCAGGAGACAGGTACCTTTCATGCACAGTTCACAGTTACAATCTGAAATTTCCTATTCACCAGCAGCCTTGGTTTGCCATTACAGTTTGAGTCAGAAAGCCTAAGCCCTGTGTATTTTGTTCTTTGTATTTTTTTTTAACAAGGACTATTACAGTGCAAATGTTTATAAACCTTGTTTAGTATCACTCAGGCAAACTGCTATGGTGAATAACTTCAACTGATCAAATACACACCTTATTTTAGCAGAAAAGTACCTTGCAAATAAATGATAGGCATTTCAGCAGATCATTGAGATTCATTCCCTGGATGATTTCTCATTTTCAGGTAGAAATGGAAGGAAATTATCCACTTTTTCTTTCTATAATAACATTCAATACATTTAATATCTAATTTTATACTGCAGCTTGATTTATAGCATTTACCAGCCTAATCCTGTTCTAGCTACTTCTATAAAAGCAGCAATTGTATTAACACTTTCAGCGTGGGTGCACCCCTAGAAGAGCTTTCTTTGTTCACGTTAGTGTTTGAAGCAGAATACAGTTCCCTTATATGTGTTTATTTAGGAACACCACACTATTCCCTGTTCCTTGTAGATATACACAGGTCCAAAATCAGTGGCAAAGAATACTAGGCAAAGGAAAATAATCACATCTAGCAATACTTCAGTGTTAAAAATATATTTAGCTAGCTAAAACCCAATGGTTTTTTATGGTTTTTTTTTCTTTTCTTTTTTTTTTTTTTAAATGTACATAAATCAGTAATGTCTTAATAGTGAGGAGAGCCTAGGGAGAGACAAGTGTGGCTTCTCATTTGTCAGCCTGCTTTTCATGTTTGTTAGCACAGTGACATTCAATCTATCATCAGTATAAAAGATGCTTGTTGCACTGTTGTCCTTTGAATGTAGGTACAGACAGCTGGCAACCAGGTACAGTACTCATTTTGAAATGAGTACTCTAAAAACAAAACAAAGTAATAAGCAGTATGTTGTGCAGAAACATTACAGCACTTGAAAACATATTGCCTCTAATTTAACAGTTTCTCTCTGTATTGTGGTCACTAGCAAATTATAATTGAAGATACTTAAGCTGACATTATATATTCAATAGTAAATCAACAGATCCTTTGCTTTCACTAACTTGTTTTCCAGGACTCTAGAGGAAATACAACTCAAAGGAATATAGTTATAGGAGAGAGAATGTGCCAAGGCAAAGAGAAAAATATTAATTAAACTTCCTTTTATATACTGACTTTCCTTCCTCTTGACAAATGGTGAAAGGGAAATGTGTTCAAAGGGATACAAGCAAAACAATTAAGAAGGCTTGTAATAATTTATAGCTCTTGAATTATGGATCATCTGAAGATATAAACACATGCTCTTGGCTGTTGGTTTCTGAGTATCTCAAAGACGAGCTGTGCTTCAGGAGGGAAAATCTCTGCATGCCTGTGTGAGACTTGAAAACTGAAATGCTTTTACTCAGAGCGAAACTTTCCACTTAATTTAGGAGTAAATGAAGAGGAGTAAAAGACAAACTTCTGCATGAATATAGTTCATGATCAATTGCTGCAAGGAGATGCACTCTTTCAATCTGGGCTGTGTAGAAGTCACTGACAGAGCACAATATTCAGGCTGATCAAGCTAAAAAGTCATTCCTCACCTCAGCTGACTGCAGTCCTTTGGCCTGGATTGGCTTTCAGGACACATCACTAGGCACATGACTGGTTTTCCCTTCCACATATTGTCTTCTCTCTTGCTGTCTCCAGAGAGGTTGCATTAGAAACCCCATAGGTGTTCCCAGCACCATCATGAGAGCAGGCAGCTTCTGCAGTGCTTCAGGGAGCATCCAAAGCAATATGGAGGGCAAGAAGGAGAAACGTGAAGCAGAAGCTGATGCTTCTTCATATATCAATAATTGAGAATAAGCTTTGGTTTACCATCTAATTTCATCTTTCTTTTCTGTACATAAAAGACTTGTTGTAAGGAGATGATCCTCACACCAGGAAAATAAGAAAAGGCATTGCTCTACTGCGCATCACATGAAGCAGTCAAAATCAAACTTTTGAAAGAAACTTAGGAACTTCAGATCTCTTGAACTTTTATGTACTTCAGATTTGTAAGCCACTTAACCATATGGGACTTTGCAATTTGATGTGGAATATAGACTTATTTTAGATTCACTAGTATTTGTTTTATAGTCTGGGAATCTACAGAAAACAGTTACTTTATCACTCTGATGGTTCAAATGTGGTCAGAAGAATTGAGATTCTCATTATTTGTGTGCCTCCAGAGCTGGGGGACTCTCAGTGACCAGCTGGCAAGCAATAAAAAGGGCTCAGTACAGTTTGCTTTTAAAACACTGGGATGAGAAGTTGTCGAGCATGTATCAGTACTTTCAGATGAGTTTAAGGCTGAGATTGGTGTGACTTCTGCCTGAGTTTGATGCATTACACCATCTTAAAGCTGCAAATACCTGAGACTGGTGCTGCCTATCTCTTACCCACAGAACAGAGAATTGCACGTTGTTTCTATCTCACTATTTGTAAAGCTTTTCCCTCATTATCACATAAAGATGCAGAACCCCAGCTTGGATAGCGATGGAAGAAACCTTACTTCATTTCCTATCAAGTTAAAGGTGAGAGTGAGCAGGTTTTGATAATGGTTAAGTCACTGGCACAGTGCTAATACATGATTCCAGCTGTGTGCCCACAGCACAGCAAATTTAGGCAGCATCATCCACTTTGCCTAAAAGTCTGTAAATTGTTAGATCAAAACATGCATTCTTCTTCATTCTTAGGCTGCGTTAAAAAAAAAGGGTCCTCAGCACCGCCTGGTAACAGCCCTGAGGCTCAGCCATATGTTTCCCATTTCAGCCCCCAAATTTCTTACCACAGCAGTTGTCTTTCTAGGCAAGGAGGAACTCTTTCCACTGCCCACAATACTGTGTTTTAAAATTGAGGGCCTCAATTTAAGACAAGTTGTCTTTGAATAGTACTGGAAGCTTAAAGTACTGACCAAATGTGATGAAAGCTTCTCACTTGGCAGCTAGGACTGGTACCACTGTGGCATTGTAAACTGCAGCATCTTTCTGAACACAGCTGCTTCTAGGCATGGAAACACTACAATAGAGTTTTGGGATAATGAAAGGAATATTTCTGTGACTGAAACAGTAGCACTTACAATATTGGCCAATGTCATGTTGTGAATCCAGTTGCTCCATCAGAAAGTTCTCTCTTTTAGCAGTTTATAACCAGCTAATAAAGGTCTGGGGTTAAGCACAGAATCTTACTCTAACAAGCAGGTTTTTTTTTTTTGTTTTTTTTTTTTTCTGGTAGACAGACACTGCCATGGTAACAAGATGTCAAGCCACAGCATTTAGCCCACTTTCTCACCCTGCTGCTCACCTGCATCCCTAATGAGATATTCTGGTAACAAAAAAAGCCAGACTGTATTAGACTTTCCTAAATCATCTTTGCAGATCAAGAAGATGATTCTCAGACTTTGTAAATTAAAGAACTGACTACTGAAGCATCCAAAATTTTGACTTCTTGGAACATTGACTGATCCAAGAAATATTTTAATTGTAAAGAGATAAATCAGTCCTCCCATGGCATTATACTCTTCTGGTTCACATACTTTGTTTCTTATGTACATTGAACATTCATTTCCTATTGTATCTAGTGGATTTGTGATGTATGGAAATAGGTGGGAATTTAGGAGCTAGCAGTGTTTTGATCTTCCTACATTTACTCCCTAAGATTGAGCACACGTCCTAAATCCATGTTTCAGATGAGATACAGTCAAGTAGTTGGCTGTATTTAAAAGCATAAACAGTTAAATCAGATTCCCAAAACACTTTGGATGCAACCTTTTATATAATTTTTAATTTAGAAAACATTGCTATTGCCAAGCCACATGGAAAACTCCACAAAATAATCCAGACTGTTAATATTTTATGTTGTAACTTCTCAAAGTGGAAGAACGAAACCTTAAAACTTCAAAAAGTTTATTTTGTCAGCACAGCAGCATACTATTAAGTTGGTGATAATTCCTCTAATTACATCTTTCTGCAATTCTTTGATTTGTTATATTCTGTTTATGTTATTCAATGCAAATTTGCAGTAAAGATGGATAAGGATAAATCCCTACAAGGTCTATATGTTTGGGTTGACTGAGTGATTCAGCATATGAACAATGGATAGAAGGACCAAATGTGTAATTGAGAGAGCTCTTAACTTCAGTGTTTTCACGTAATTGATAGAGATTTATCTACACATCTGTAGCAGATTTGTCCTTTTTCTCAGGGGTTTAAGTCTGGACAGTGGAATACATTTTTGAGATTGCATATAGCACTTTTTTTTTTTGTCATGATGGTAACAATATTTCTCCTAGTTTGCTTGCACACTGATCCTTCAGTCTTTCAGCAAGATTAACTTTACAATACAGAGAAGAGTCTCTGTAGCAATTATAGACCCTTTGCTTATCTACTCACTTCAGGCAATTAGGTCTGAGAACATTCGGTTTATAGGACAGGAGTTCTCACCTCCCATTCTTGTAAGATCCATTAAATTATTTTTACTGATTTATTATTATTTTTTTTAATTGTTATTCTGAAATCCTTGATTACAGAAAGCTACGCTTCATTTATGCCAGCTTACTATGAATCTTCTGCCTCTGTCCATCCAAAGTACTGAAAATGTACCTTGGCATTTTTAGGTTTAGTTTGGATTAGACATGCAACAAAAAATAGGTGAAGCTGAAATCTGAAAAATGGAGAAAATAAACAGAGCTCTGGGAAACCGCTGGAAGCAAATTTAAAAATGTGGCTCGATAGTGGAAATGCTGAGTCAGGCTTGAAGCAGTCACTGAGCACCTGGTAGGCAGGCGGGGCAACCCAGGGAGCTCAGGTGCATGCAATGTACATGAGTGACCAGAAGGGATATAGCCAGGATGCACCCCTTCCCAAATCTCATTTAAGGGCTGGCAGTGGAGGTGAGGGTGTGTTGTTGGAGATCCCTGAGTATTTGAGGCCTTCCAAAGGTAAGCAGCTTTTAAAAAAATTATTATTATTTTTGTGCTTGTGGCAGTTGCGTTTGAGTAAATCCTTACTTGCTGTAGCCAGGGACCTTGCTGCTCTGCTGTTATTTCTATGCTTTCCATTGCATTGTGTGTGTCTAATGGAAATTCGAGAAGGTAATAATTCAATATTAGAAGTACAGGTTGTTTTAATAAGCTTCATTGTCTGGATTGGAGCTTTTTTTTGTTGAATAGCTTAGTGAGGTGATGCTTCTGGTGAGAATAAGAGTTTATACAGTATTGGTCAACTTGAAAATATCCGGTATACTATGCCTCTGGCAAAGGTATGTAAAGAAAGATGGAGCTCTGGATCTGAAACTTTTGGGAAACTCAGTATGGCATGTTTCAAGGGTAGCCAGGCATGTGCATATTAATCAGTTTGTGAAATACATGCTAAAGACAATGGCCTGGTAGGCATGGTATTAAAAGTTACTGTTCAGTGCTGCTTAGTGTTTATTTAGCATATGGATTAAAAACCTCCTTATTCACTGAAGAGTTGCTACAGAAAGATGTGCAAAGAATCTGAAAATCCATTGACAAACATTTGCACTGGAGGTGATGATAAACAAGTAAACCCTAATACCTAGAACAACAATAGTTTCACAGGACACATTTTATTAACAGCTTTGTATGTCTTTTCTGCCTGTCTGGAGAATCCTTGATTCCCAAACCACTCATTGCAGACTTACTGTAAAATGTGTCTTGCTATTTTCAATCAGAATATGCGGAATGAGGGGAGACATATATCCAAAAGCATTAGCAGATAATACTCAACATCTCTGAAGGCGCATTTATTCAGTACTTCAGTTTGACTGTGAGTTCATGCTTGAATAGATATCTTTGTATTGCTGTTGATGTGTCATGATATTATTCTTGTACACTGGAGAAGGTTTACTCATTGTCTGGCTGGAGCAGTACATTGTAGCCCTTTCACTTAGGGAGTAGAGGGTGGCCTTTTTTTAGCTATAATTCTCGGATAAACTACAAAGAAAAAGGTATTATTTAGTGATGTGGGTAAACAGTTATTCTCTCAGAATGCCAGCTGGTGATACAAAGGCTGCATATCCCTTTATGCTCAGAAAACGTATGTTACTGAACCATACAACTGGCATCATTTAAATTAGATCTTACATTTTCAAACATTTCTTAACCTCCTGCTATTGCAACAAAGTTCACAAGATCTAGTGTGATTATTCTTTCTTGCCCACATTTGTTTCCATACAGAATAACTCTGTTGCTGGCAGTGAACAGATTTCTAATCTCAGTAAGTTGGCTGATGAGGTTTATATCCAAACCTAATCAATTTAATTGATGTCATAGTGCTTAAGAGAGATATAAAGGAGGAAATTAAACACTGAAGAAATAGAAAGTTCCCTTGCAATACAAGGATGCCTGCATTTTATGTTTATATGGTACATTTTATGTTTATGTATTGTGTTTGTGCTCTACTTCTTATTTCGTCTGCTTTTATACCTGCTCTTTGTTAAAGCTTCAACTTAGTTATATTCAGCTGGTATTTTATAACAGCAAGATGCAAAGGCTTGTTAATCAGAAATCATTTTATAAATAAGCAAACGTGCATGTTATATGTAGGGTGAATGATAGACATTTCTTTTTTTCTTGGTGGCATTATGAACCATGGCAGGAAGGTCTAAATGAATGATGAAGTAACCCAAACTTAAACCAAAAATGGCATCTTTGGCAGGGCACTGTATTTAAATTAAATATGCTGTCCCAGCTTCCTCATCCTCTTCTCATTTAACCTATGTTGCTTTTACAAATAGCTATGAAGTTGTTGAGAAAATGTTACTGTAGGAGGAGCAAATATATAAGATAATGAGCGATAAATCAGTAGCTGAATAATGCAGCAGTATAGGTAGATTTCTTAATACAGTCACAGTAAAATCAGAAATGCATCATGCATGATGATTGTGTAATGAATACACACTTATAGTTTAGCGCAAGAGCTTCCTTCATAGCAATTTGTCCTGCAGTGGGGAGGACACTGCTATCATTTACTCACAGTCTTGAGAAGCAACACCAGTGAAACAAATTCCAAGGAAATAAAATTGGGAAGAACTTATTTCTTGTGGTCTTAACCTACCTCTAACAGCTAACCAAGTATTTGCTTTGTGCTAGCCAACTATTAAAATGAATGTGGGTTTCAGAAAGCTGTGGGAATGTAGTCATCAGTCATAGTGATTACATAATGTTTGGATTGTTATTGCTGTAAAAAGAGTACTAACCTTATCTGAAGCCACGTGAGCATTGGTGTTGTGCCTCCACCAAATACCCAGACTGTGAAAAACACAATAAGCAATGCTGTTGTGAACATCATTTGTTTGGACTGGGATTCTGTGTCTTGAATAGCCAATGCAAAAGCTATTGCACCACGTAAACCTGAAAGACAGATGAAAATGGTGAAATTTATTTGATGGGCTGGAAATAGGAAAAACCTATTCCTCCAAACACAATTCCAAGGGCAGATGGAATGGTGAACTGTAATTGCATTTATAATATGCTGACACAAGACAACTGAAAGTGTGGTGTTTAATGCAAGTCTGAGTGATTTTTGCAGGTGCAGACAACAAAATGACTCTCATATTCACATATAATCACACATTTGTCTTCTATGCATTTAGTTCTTTTTCTTGAATAATATCATATTGAACATTAATTCGACCTTAATACATGTTAAAAATGAATCTGTTCCCTGCATTGTTTTATCTACTCCAGTAGAACTTCTTGTGAAATCAGGTACAGGTGAGGAGAAAGGGCTGGCTTGTAGCCAAACACAACATCTGTTTCTTGCTTGAAGCAGTAGAAAGCTTCATTTCTTTAAAGCATCTCTAAGGTCGGTCATATAAACATGATTTAAAAAGAGTAAATACTTGTAAGTATCTGAATAGGGGGTGCAGAATACTTGTAGACTGAACTTGAAAGTACTTGAGACAATATGGTAGTTGTCCATTTCTGTAGGTATATAATTTCACTAAACAGACTTACATATGTAGTGAAAACAGCTAACAGTAAGTTAAAAAAACCCAAAAAACACCAAAAAACCAAAAACAACACCAAACAATCCCGTGGGTAGTACAAAGCTTGCTAAGTAGACACTCATACAGTGTCATGTTCTTTAAAAGAGTAGAAAGCCCATCAGTTCTTCCAGCCCTCAGGATTTGTACTACGAATAACACCCTGTATTTTCCAGTGCCTTACGTTTTATGTTTAAGTTTATTTATTCTAAAATAATTGTGTGGACTGTAGAGAGCAAAGCCATTATATGTACACAATACACACTGAATCAGGAAAGTACTCTGCGAGAGATTAAACCTAATAACTAAACCTTTTATTTCACACTGATGGCTTATGCAGAGTCATTTAATCAACTGCTAACAAGCAACTATTTTTGTAGTGGAGCTCTGAAGCTTTTTAGGAGTGCACAACTAGAATGTGTTATTTGGTATAGAAGATGTGCAGTTTAAGCACAGTACAATGCAAAGCTGTTTCTGCAGGGAAGCACCCAACTAGTTACATCAGCTGACACAGTTCAGTTGGCAGCAGGTTTGAAAGCTCTACTTTCAGAAATATGACCCAGAATTCAACAAGTAGGCTTTATGTAAAAGGCTTTATGTAAAAGATGTGTCCAAGGATGCTCATGCTTTACTATTTTCTCATGATGGGGGCAGAACTGGCTCCTTTTAAGGGAGGAAGGAATTAACCACTGCAAAATGGCCATTTCAGTGGTGATTCAAGTACTTATCTAGGTGAATAGGTGAAATTAAATTTTAGACATTAAAATATTTCCTTTTCTTGCTAATAGTGACTGCTGACCATGTTTTAGCTGCCGTTGAACTTAATTTGAGAAGGCTTAATTGTGTGAGGACTAATCTAGTTTTGATTTACAACGTTTTTAATTATGATTCTTGATTTTAAAATACTACTGTAAAAGTGAATCCACCCTTCATAATGAGTTGCTAGAGGCTTAAGATAAACAGATGAAGAATGTAATATATCAAAATGCTACATAATCCCTTTCCAAGCCTAACTCATCCACCCTTCTTAATTGGTTTATTTCAGACATTGACATTCATGGTGATCATGGCTGTGAAACTCAGTAAAAATAGTAAATGTTGCAAGCATTTGGTAACAGTAAGATTGAAAACAAATGTGATCCCAGATTCTTTGTTTTCACTCCTGTGTGTGTGATGGTGTAACGCGTGAAGCCCAGTTTTCTTCATGACCTACTCAAACTTGATGCTATGCCAAAATGTTTCTTCAGGAGTTCTGCTGATGTGAAGGCAACAGAAGTGTTCCTCTGAACTCAAAATTAATTTTCTTATTTATTCAGATCAGAATCTGTCTATGCTGGTACTCTTTTCTGTTTATCACCTTACATAGACTAGACACCATACAACACAGTTCATAGTAAGGAAGAATACTATTGGAAACTGAGCACAAAATACCAGCTATAAAGTGCAGAGTAAATGGAAAATCACACCTGTGAAGTGTGAAGCTGTTGGCAGTATAAAAGGCTGTCAGTCCTTATTGGTGGTCTTGCAGATTATGCAGTTTAAAACCTCTTTTAAAGTAAAGTTATTTCTCTTCACTAAAAAAAATCTTTCTTTGAAAACAGTTAAAAATATTTTCTGACTTTTTGACATTTGCATTTTAGACATTTTCAGTACTACCATTTTCAGTGTTCAGCTGCTAGACTGTGCTTTGAAGTAAATGCATGTGTGCAAGTTCTCTTATTCAGTTTCTAGCTGTTTTCTGCCTCCAGCCCTGTGGAGAATGAAGTCTGATGAGAGAATGAGGACAAAAATTTGTTGAGTAAGATATTTTTTAGAACATCTTGAAATTCATACTTCATCTGAAGAAAAATTAAAACACAAAACTGTCTCTAGAAACTGGATAATCAATGATTGCAAGCTTTTGTCTAGTTAGCCACCTGCTAGCTTTACACAGATGATCTACATGTATGTCTTACACTGCTAACAAAGGTAGATGAGCAGGCAGTCTGAAAGCCAGTTCCTAATGGATATATGTCATCATCTCAGGCTGCAATCATGCTGACATTAACTGACATTTTCAGTGGCAGCTTTCAGCAGAAGTATTGAACAGATATAGAAATGAACTACTGTGCTGTTCTCTAGATATGTGGAATTATACAGGCATAAATGAGGCACCCTGATGTGGAGTATTCCTGATGAGGAAGCTTCAAATGTGGTGCATTGTATTATACTTGTTACCTGGCTAAATGGATCGGTGTACATCAGAGCTGTCAATCAGAAACTTAAGTTTATAAAAGTAGGAATAGATTTTTGTATAAAAAAGCAAGAAAGACAAAGAAGTGCTGAATTTCTAACCTTAGAAAATGATTTCACAAATGTCATTGGAAGACCCATTTTTGTCTTTCAGTTAACAAATATTCTTAGCTTTCAAGTATTCTTACTTAAACTGAGTTTAAGTTGCCTCAGAAAAATCAAGCGGAGTTATTTCTAACTTTTGCAAGTCCAAAAATATATTTTCCAGCTGAGATTTTAACAGTTCAGTGGATGATGTGCTGAGAATAGAACTTGGCTTTCTTTTGTATTTTATTTTTTTTTTTGTTATACTACACTGCTAACGAGATTTAAAAATGAGTAAAAACCCAATTTTGAAAGTAAACCTGAGTTTATAGAGTAAACTTCTTTGATAACAGCTGAAATACACATGGAAAATTTCCTGGAATTAATTTCTCCTAGTCATATTTCAGAATAAAACTGTTCCCTGAAATGAAAAAGAACTGTTGAAAACCATGATGTTTCAGTACTAACATCTTCAAAGTTTGGTATTTATTTCTTAGTATGCTGCCAACTATACTACAAATGCCTCTCAAATAACCCAACATAAAAACATGGTATTTCCAAACTGGCAATTGAATAAAAGGCAGACTTTTCTGGGTAATGTATTTCCAAGGAAGTTAACTGAAACAGGTCTACAGTGAAGTGAATTGCTAAGACTTTATCCATTAGATGGCTTTAAGGAGGCATCTTGAATTCTGAGACAGTGACTTTTTTGTGACTTACTGCTTCTAGCTAAAGGTGACTGATGGGAACAGGAACAATATCAAAATTGCACTTACCTGAGAACATCATCATGTGTTGAAAATTTCTGGGAATTTTTTGTTTTCGACCAAAATTCAAAAGGAAAGTAAGTGGATATATGTTGCAAGCTCTTGCTACAAAGACTGCCAGCTAAAGTGTAAGATGATGAGGAAAATAGTGGAGGAACTACTGGAAAAACAAAAGCCAAAACAATGGAGTTAACTTAAACCTACATATCTACACAGTTATTCTAGATGTGTAAGTGAAATAAAAGTGAGTTTGTCTACCTTGATATTTTACATATCACGTCCTTCTGGTTCCAATTGCACTATAAAACTGTGCAGTGGCAGAGGCTGTCTTCCCTAGACACCCTGGTTTTGAATTCATCATTGCATATCCCACTTCAATCGCTCTTTCACTCATCACATTTGTATCATGTGACTTCATCTACAGTTCTTCAGTCAAATCACTGCCGTTGATTGCAGTGATGGCATTATCTCCTTCAGCAGCAATTTGAAAAGAATATGCTTTTGGACATGATTACTTTCTTGTTTCCTGACAGCTCCTATTGCCTAAATCCAGTGCTTTTTTTTCTTTTTTGGTGATTTTTTTTTTGAAAGGAGTTCTTTGTTACTTATTTGTCAAACTATCACAGAAGTTATTTAATGAGAAACATGGCTATTTCAGATTTTAAAAAAACAAACCATGATGCCTTATACATGTGTTTAGCAGGTCCCCTCCTTCTTCCATCTTGTGATTCTTAGAGTTCAATTATGGTTGTGAGAGTCTGAGATGTGCTGCATACTGTAGAATCAATGAAGCACTTGAGTGGCAGTGTCTGAGTGCATCATATCTGTAATGCCAAGTGCTTGCTTAGAGCTCCCACATACCTAGGAGAACAAGCATTAGCAGCAGTTGCTTTGCTTGCCCTGTAATATCCAGGCTAATTCAAGAGGAAAAAGGCTGAGTTCCTGATGGTGCTCTGCAACGCAGGCTTTCAGCTGGGCTGCTGAGAGCTGCTTTCGCATGCTAATTTCTCCCTATGGTGACTGCAGGATTCCTTTGTGCTGTGGTGGTGAGTGCCTTCTTGAGCCCTCTCCGCCATCTCAAACAACCTTTTTGCTAACCGAAGTGTGGTGCAGACCTTAATCATTTGGAAATGGCTCAAAAATTTAATGCAAGCAAACTGTATAATCCTAAATTTCAAAGCTTCAACTGTTCATTAAAAAGCAATGAGCAAAAGTGCTGCTGATTTGAGTTGAAGAAAAATCATTATGTGAATGATTAAAGTGAAAAGAAGTAATAGCACTGTGTGAATGGGTAATGGACTCGCTGAAGAACCATGGCAGAAATGAAGGCACAAAACTTGCATCTCTAGCATGTGTCATATAAATAATTGTGTGTACTAGAAATATCACATGTGAAGGCGGAAAGAGCTGAGCAATGCTCAGCTGTGAATTTATTCCTTGGGACTTAATATAACTTAGGTAGCATCGGGGAGGTTCTGCTTATGGCACATTTCTATGTGGAGGCAGTATATCTGCGAAACAGCAGAAGTTGTAAAACCACCAGCATATGTGCATCAAGCCAAATTTTGAGATACACAAAATAAAAGTGATTTCTGTGGACATGACAAAAATCAGATTTTTGGGGATCTAAGGAGCTGATGGTTTTCTTGTAGGCTTTTTATTTTTTTAAAACATGGAGCACACATTATTTACACATACACACAAATATAAGTATATACTTAGATGTAGAGTTCTTTAGCACAAAGGATACAAATGCACCAAATATAAAAAGAGGACTGAAGATATGATTTTGAAAGGTGAACAGTGCAAGTCCCATGTAACAGAAGATGACATTCTCAGCTAAGAAGTTCATGAACTCGAACAACTGAAAGAGAGAACATAATTATAAGCAGTGTTTAATCACTCTTTATCACAAAGTTATTCTGTATTCTGCGATAATTTATATTAAGAGAACATGAATCAAAAACCAGAACAAAAACAAACAAAAAACACACTGAATAAGCAAAGCCATAATAATCATCATTTTCCTTGAGGGGATGTTTTTGATTGCCCTTGCAGCTGATTATATAAAACCTAATATCAAATATGAATTTTCATATTTCTACACATCTGGAAAAAATAAATCATTTCTGTTGAATATCTGGAGAGGAGAGGCGATGAGGATTTACACTTCTGAAATCACTTTTGGGCTCAGGAGATACAGAATTAGGGCCAAAGTTTGTCAATCTGTCTACAAACAGTCATAAATCATTCTACCAGGAATGTTTCTATGGAGATATTTTCTTGATCTTCCATGGGTTTATGTACTTCGTGTGATGTGTTTGTGCTTCTAAAAATAATATCTAATAGCAGTCACTAAGATCTAACAAAGGAAAAATGAGAGCTGTCAGAATCATTATTTAAAACAGCTCTCACAGGGAAAGAGGTATAAAGTCTAGGAGTATATGAGAGAATATTGCAGGCCCCATGGCAGCATCATCAGTTATCCCAAGCTCACACTCTATTGTCCCCGTTTAGTCCTGCACTGATGAACAACATAAGAACAAACACAAAAGAAGTATTTGCAATTTAGTAGACTTAAATTATTCAAATTTAAATTAAATTTAAATGAAAAGCTACTTGTCAAAAAGACTCAAATTATGACACCTAGAGACCAATGAGGATTATCACATCTGTGCATTTCCATACAGTGGGTAAATGTGGTCCTGTTTCTGTGTGGGAATGTCACTTGACAAATATTTCTAGCTATTTAAACAGTCTTTCAGGAGTGTCACAGTGTGATTTACATATCTATAGATATAGACATGTATCTATAGAAAACTTTTGAGGAAGGGGCATCACTGTGGGGAGTTGCACTGCATGCTTTAATTGCTGGGAAGAGATAAAGTTTCTCCGGAGGTTTCAGAGCTGGGTGATGTTTGACTTTTCATTACAAAATTGCATTCTAGACTTAAAGTAATGTAAAATTAATCTGCTGCCAGTAGTTTCTGAAACTAAAGTTTCTTATATTTTCAAATTCTTTTCTGTCATATAGTTTTTAAAAGAAAAAATATTTGCTACATCATTGGGTTTTTTTGCTGTACATTTTCTCAGTAGTCTTCAACAGTAGGTTCATGCTCTTAACTCCTGCCTGAAGTGCTTTCATGACATTATTGATTTTAAACTTCTCAATCCTTTTCTCTCAGCAAACTTGTCTAGACAAGTCCTTAAGTATTTTGTTCATAACCATAAATTCTCTTCCCTTGTCTCCCACACAGCCAACTAACCTTTTTCTACTTTAAATGAAATTGGCATTAAAATGATTGCATGCTGCCATTAGTTTCCCTAGGGCTACCAGAAAATTATTCTAGAAAACATTATAATATATACATAGCATTAACTTATTTTTCTGTATAAAACAGAATAACCTCTCATTTGTAATGTGCAATTTCAGCTTCTCCACAGAGACTATAAATTTGCTTATAGCTCTGAAAAAAAAATTTGTAATAAATTATTAATATAAATTTGAAGTAATGTCAACACATCTCATAGAGTGTAGTACAGAGTAAGAAAAATAAGCATAATCTGGGCACTGGATTTAGGTGTTAGCTCAGTAAATAAAGCAACTAGAAATGTCACTCACTTTTTCTTTTTTTCCTGTAAAGAATGGATCTTACAAAAGGTTGATTTAAAAAGAAACTATTTAACATAGTATGTAGACATTTAAAAACCCATAGTTCAATAAATACCCTGTTGTTTTTTATCACACTTAGCCATTGTAAGTGCACAGAGAGATGTTAAAAATCTATTTGAAGTTGGCATAGTTTTCTTGGAAGTATCACTTAGAGTTCAGCTCTTACTGGTGGAGAAAGGAATGAGTGGAAATTATCTACATTTCAGGTCTTACTGTAAATACTGTTTATCCAGGAAACTTTTTTTTTCTTATTCCTTTTCTCTATCACTCACAATTAAGTGTGATTCTCAGTTAGGGAAATAACACCAGAACAGGTTTTTCATGTTGATCCATCTTATAGCACTACTTCAATTTTCTCTGAGCATTAGAGAGATTATCTAGGTAAGTAATTAGTACACCTGGAACTTGGAACGCACTACATTTCCATCTCTGCTGTAATAAAAATAGAATTCTTTGAAGGAGAAAATGAACATATTCTATACCACAATCCCTTAATGGCTGAGGAGATGGAAAATGTAACGTTTCTCAAATATTAATATTTTAAGGAGCCTTCTTTCATCTCAAGGGAGTGAAGATTGTCAAAGTACTGGGTAAGAGTAGAATTACAAGCTGCACTCTTTTATCTCAGGGGAGTAATGTTAGTATGAGAGTATTGGGTAAAAACTGAATGACATTCTTAAGAATTTACTTCCTGCAAACCTCAGTGGTTTTTATTCCCTCGTGGCAAAATTATATTCCTCTACTTAATACCTGCTGAAGGAATGTCATCCACCTCTTGCAGGTACATGGTTTAGCTAGAACATGGAAGAATGCCACCTGTATATAGCTTGTCTTAGAGGAAGATATCCTTGTATAATATTAAAACAGGGAAAGTTGTAATGGTCTCAGATCAGCTGGGGAACTGAGATGTAAAATTGATTATACTTAGTAAGAGAGACTTGGCGGTGACAGAGCTATTAAAAAATCCCAAGCAGTCAGTGTTAAGTGATGGTTATAAAATTTATGATATTTGAATAATACTATTTAATTAGAACACAGCTGTCAAAAATGTTCTGTGAAGTCAAGGATATTGATAAATCAGTAGTTGATGAAAATTGCTTTTCCCTATTTTGAATTAAAATGCTGTGAGTATGCAAGCATCATATTTTTTAGTAAGATTGTAAAAGTCTTTATCATAGTGTAATTACTTTACTTAATCTCTTCCTTTTCATTAGAGATTTCAAAATCTGAAAAAGAATGCTTGAATTTGAAGCTCTTGTCTGAACTGTTTGATACAGCTGCAATGAATCTTCACAGCACAATGATATAGTGCTTGTCTCTAGAATAACAGGCTCCGATGAAGAATCAGTAAAACTGACTCAAATTCATGATAGACTATAACCTGTATTTGGTCGTTACAAACACTAACAGAGGCAAATTCTTACAAGTTCTCTTTTATATAGTCTGATTATTCTTTGTGGCATTATCTACACCCCACTGCCAAAACTCTGTCTCTAAGAAGATGGTTGTATTACTAGCGTAGAATATGCTAACTTCTGACTAGTAACAGTAAGGGAAAAAAGTATGTTCCAGACATTAAGGGAAATTCTTTCTTAAAAATTCAATGGTCTGAAATGGCTTTGCTTAAAAAAAAAGAAATTTAAACCAAAAAAATCTTGTAAATAAAGAAGATAAATTCAGATCTTTTTTTTTTTAATTAAATACTTCAGTCAATGAGAGTGACAGACCTTGATTTAAAAAGTAAAAAATGCACAGAACTTCTTTAAAAAAAAAAAAAAAAAAGTTTGACCTTAGGGTGAAAGAAAGCATAGGATGGTTTGTATTTACAAAGAATCTGCCAAAATCTTTAATTACATTATTAAAATCAGCCTTCAGAAAGAGCTTTGTTATTCTCTTTTATCAATTAATTGACAAGGCACTGTTCAAAATTGGAAACTCAATATATTTATTACTTACATGAATAAAGCATGAAGAACAGTAGAAATGGTGTCATTATGCACTTGTGATAATGTAACCAGATTCAGAATCTCATGAGAATTTTTATGCTGACTTCAATAAACTTCAGTTCTAGTTATAGAAAAGTTAACAGTTCTATCATTATTCTTGTAATTAAGTTGTCTAGGAAGGGGAATTCTGCAAACTTTGTTTTCTTCTGAACACATTTGCAATACAGGGAGACTTTTAGGCATTTGTCTCCCTTCCTTGCAGTAGAAGCAGCTTTTACAGCTACAAATTGGTTGTCTTTCAAAGCTCTTGTGAAAAGATTAAGAGATGCTATGACAGACAAGAATTAAAAGTGCATGACCTGCATCGCAATATGATTCAGCTTTTTGGTTTTGCAGTATCTTATGTAGCCCCATACAGTTTTGCTCTTCTGCATTGATTGAGTGACTCATTTGTGACTCTTTCTTGCAACTCATTTTGAAATTCCCATATGTATTCTGCTCCATTGCAATGAGAATTTGGCTTTTAGGTTTTAATTCCAGTTGGAATATGTTAGCTAATGGCTGGCATCTGCTTCTGTGCTATAAAGAGTAAACTATAACAATCAAAGAACTTTAAACATTTTCCTTAAATTAATAGGTTTAAACATATTTTAATGAATCTATTTGGAAGCTATTTTGCATATGGCATTATGCTTCCTTATCCTACTAGCATCAAAAATAACATTTTTCAAGAAGACAAGTTTCTCTGTAGAAGAACTGCTTTCACTACAGTTCTGGGTTTCTTCAGGGTACCAATTACATTTGAGCATTTGTATTTTCCAGTTTCTGTTTGTAAGCAAAATGAAGGGAAACTTGTGGTTTGTGCTTCAGGAGATCTGGTTTTCTTATATCCAAAATACTGTATGTTTGTTTTTTCTTTTTTCCTGGGTCTTTGTGGGTGGAAGATGCTTGAATGTACTATTCCTTATAAAATACTGATTAGATCCTATCAAATATGTCTTATCATTAATGAGGTCAGGGTAAATCGACACACTGAGTTAAGGAAGTGCTAAATCTGGTATGCAAAAACAGAGTAAAGTGGAGATTAAAGAATATGATATGTTCTATATCATACACAGACAAGATTTCTGTATGCAACCATTGAATATTTTCAGTGTTATATCCAGGACAGCAGTATTTCTCATTTCCTCTTGTAAAAAATAAAGGATTTCTTTTTTAAGCTAATTACTCATATACAGTACTTATAAGGCCTACTGTTCTCAGCTTACTTGAAGCAATATTTCCTAGCTGCCTACCATCCTCCTTGTAGCTCATAGTAGGTAAGAAGAGAGGAAACAGTAAAGGCATCTCACATTAATGTATGAGGAGCTGCATGTAAGGAGACTGAAGATTAACATTCTTTTAGCATGATTAAGAAATCAGGAACATCAGTCAGATAATGAGGGATTTTGTTGAGATATTCAGACTGAAAGACAGTGTAGTAAAATTCCTTTTATAGAAATCAAGATTTTCTTGTGTTATCATTTTTCTTATTAAACCCGTACAGTAAGCAGCTTTGGCTTTCTTTATAGCATTATACTATTCTGCAGGGTTCCATAAGATCTTATGGTGCATCTGGTCAAATAATGCATCTGGCACATGCCCAATATTCAGTTTTTTCTTCTAAATGTAGAACATAACTCTGTGGAGAACTGGAATTCATTGTATTCTTTCTGTCAATCCCAATCCATTTTAAAGGTAATAATTAGTACAAACACTATGCATGTGATGCATGTTCAATTTGTGATAAGAAGGCAATTTAGAAACTAGGGCAGCCTGTTTGTAGCAGACCCACTGGCTGTGTACAGATGCATCAAGTTAGCGAGTGATTGTCCATCTCAGGAACAGACTACTAAGCCAGTGTGCTGGTGGTGCAGCTGAAGCTCATCAGTGGCTCAGGAGGTAAACCCCAAAGTTGAGAGAGAAAGCACAAGATGAGAGTGACGGGTTACTAGGCTAAATCTGTATTGATGGTGAATACCTAAGCAAATACCATGAGAAACAAGGGGACAGTGTACATCAGGCCTAACTTTTATGTTCAGTCTCTGCTAAAATGAAACAGTGTAGTTTATGCATGCAACCTGTTAAATGCTAAACAGGAATTTGCATTTTATTGGCTCCTTTAGGCTAGGTTCTCTCCCTGTTTTGTGTGTGTGTGTGCCAGATGTGTTATTTATTAGTTAAACAATTTCCAGTTTATTATCTCAGTATTAACCATCAAATCTGTCATTTTATTTCAGCCAGTATTACATTTTACTGATACTGTATACCTCAGAAACTAACAAAAGCATTCTAGTAAGAAATTTTCCCATAGGTGCTGTGATTGTGGATTGTCTCCTTGTGCACAGCACTTACGCAAAGAATGATTAGAATTCGGTACTGGTGGTAGCGTTGTTTCAAAATAAATTTATTTCAGTCTCTGCCAATCATTTATGTGGGCACATCTGATCTCTCAGTACTTTAAAGGTCATTTTTTCCTAAGTAGCATTTCTCAACAAATCACAACAACAGCTGCCAATTAGGCTGTTCATCTCAAAATGAGAATTATGCGCTGTAGTGGTTGCTCCTTTGCTAATCATCAAAGACATTTTGCTCCAAGTAGGGTTTTCCTCAGTCTGGAAATGCTCTTGAATTATTTAAAAGTCAAGAGACTGAACTGTAAGAGCCATTACATCCTGACATTTTTGTGGCCTTTTCTTCCTCGAAATGTAAACTAATTATCTATAAACAATCCAATATCTGATAACAGAAAATAGTATTCATTAACCAGAGATAAATTTAATATAGGCTATATACTTGAGAAATATTCATAGTTGTAAATGTATTACTTCTTAAAGACTCATATAAATAGCAGTACCAAAGCCACAGTTATTGATGAATTAAAAAACATATTTGCTACACCCAACTGCCTGGAATACAGCTCAATTTATGATGTAGAAAATAGCTGATTAATCCCTAACTTGATGAAAAATGTATAGTTATGTCATAAATGAACTTAACAACTTTTGAAGACTAAATGCATTTTCAAGAGATTTTCAGATGATATTAGCTACTTCTCTACGAGGTGATGATTTTCCATAATCAGAGATAATCACATCTGCATTATAGTATGAAGATGAAAATTTGAATAAATCAGTACTATGTCCATCAGTGGGCAAAGGACTAAGATCAGAGTCTGAATTTTCGGTCTTCCAGCATCAGTTAATTTGCTGAAGTAGTCCTAGGAGCACTAAGTGCTCCTTTAAAGTTTCTCTGAAGTTATGTAGTACTGAGATCTCATTTTTACCTTTGCCCTATTCTTTAGCCTTCATAAAGACTTTGAAGGTGAAGGGCCACTGAAATCTTAACACTACATCTTGTACATACTGCACTCCCAGAGCAGCTGAACAATCAGGCCAGCAGCTTTTCTCTATAAGGGCAGGTGTTCCCCAAACGGTTTGCTATCAGGAACAGTAACTGTTTAACAAGTAATTCAGTAAGAAAGGCTCTTGCACTTAATTTCAGAAAGCAGCTCTCAGGAACTTGATAGACACAGGTGTTTCAGAGGTCACTATATAAACAAGGATTAGACTGGTGGAATAAATGGAGACAGGTATGGTAGTATGCAACATAATCCCTTGTTGGCAGGACATAACTTGTTGTACCTTCTGGTATTCCCCCTTCTCTGCTTCCATAGGAGATGGGTTTCTTAATTCCCTTTCCAGAACTTACAACTTTCTGGCACAGTATTTTGTCTGAAAGCAAAGAGCGTAATACACTTACCCTAAGAGAGGCATTGCTCTGGTCTCTTCATTGTGAATATTCCATGGCATTAAGTGACAAAAACAACTAGCAAATGAGGTAACTCATAAGCATGTTGGATAATATTTATAGTTGTTACAGAAAGTTAGAAGCTTTTCTTAACACTTCATCACTAGGAAATGGTGCTGATCTATGCTTGGTCATTGAGTGAAAATACTGGAGTGCAGAGACAAAAAAAATAGTGAAGAATATCTTATCTTCCTGTAGGAAATACAGTATTTTCCATGAATCCCTTACTAGAGCTGACCTGTAGAGATTTATGGTCTGCCCACTTTCAGCAAACAGGTAATTTCTCTTTATCAAGCAACATCCTGCCCAGTCACTGATTTACTTGTGCCTGAGCAAATCAACCCAATAGAACCATATTTCTGTGGAGCACAGTGTAAAATCTGGACTATGGTATCCTAAGATTTAGAAGCAGATATTAGCCTGCAGCTTTTTCTGAGGTTATACTAGCGGCTGTAAATAATTCTAGCAAAAACTGCACAGAATCAAATAACTTTTGATAATGCGCTAGCAGTTCCATCTTCTCCTTCACTGAAGATATACTGGACAAATTAAACTTTATATGTATTGATTTCAAGAGCGCTCTGTTTGACCTAATCTTGTTGGCATGGTAGGGAGTGTCAATTTTAATGCTACAGTCCCTAAGACTGTAATCAGGTCAATGATGACTTAAAAATACTACCATTAAACATCACTCATACTAACAAATAATAAGAACATGGAGAGAATTTGTATAAATATTTAGTGAGACTCAGGTCATTTGAATTGAATAAAAACTCTCTAAAGTCTGCATTTTCAGCAAATCTCTTTCATCTAATGACAGTGTTAAAATAATCCATTATCTATGACAAGATCTACATTACTTTCAGCTTTTGTAGGTTTTAGATCCTTAAAATGTAGTATTACTCTTTTATAGAATGTTGGGCAGTGATTGGATAATTAAGAATACATGGGGACTAGTAATCATATGGCATCCTTCAACAGATGTTCTTAATAGAGTTCTAAATTCTTGTTTAAGAACAAGAGATAAGCTTTAATTTGATATTAGTATATGAAGAAATTCATACCTGTCTTTTTTTTTTTTTATGTGCTTTTCAGAGCAAACGATGAGGTATTATGAGAAATGCAGGACTCAGCGGCATGGCCTCAAGCCATTGTCACTGTATACTGAATTTTATCAATGAGCTATGAAATTATAACAGCCAGTAGAAATTGGAAATAAAATTATGCAAGACAGAAGGGAAGAAGCATCAGTCTTTAGACAAATAACATAACTTCACTGTCTGATTTACAGTTTTATATCTCATTTCCAATTTTTTTTATTAGTTTTAGCTTCAGTCTCAACTCACTGTCTTGTCAGTATGCACTACAGCTCACCAGTTCATACTGAAGGACCTGTCATATTGTAAAAAATGATAGTGTGCCCTGGAGTGATTATATAAATGAACTAATAAGGCCTCTCTTTTGGCCTGTAAATAGCAATAAAAAATGATTTAATTTGGGAGGAAGGCAATCAGTCTTAGCAACATTTATAATGCACTAAAGTCATACATAATTATGAGAATACTAAGTGTGTGGCTTAGTAAACTTTTTTTCAAGATAATACCTAGGGGGATAAGAAAGAAAAGGGGAGTGCAGATCTCACCAAAACAGCTATATGTGGAAAGGTAATCTGTGGATTAGAAAAATAAATTGGAAGAATTCAAAGGAATTTTTGAACTGCAATATTGTCAGAGAGGCTGCAGATTTGGAGCTTAAGGAGGAAGAGAAAAGCAGAACAGGAGGTATCCATAAAAACTTGTTACACAATGAAATTGGAATTATTTTTCTCTATGTTCAAGCATAGGTTCAGCCTGTTCACTATTCTCTTTGGAACTGGAATGAATGACTGGAAATGAAAGCATGAAAGCAAACAAAGCCTGTTTGCATTTAAACAAAATGTTGGTTATTTCTGTAGTTAAGTATCAGATGTAATTAAAATTTCAATGAGCAATCTTTCTCTGCCTATGTATCACCAAATCATGTGGATGAATCCCTGATACAGCCTTACATTCAGATTTTAACAATTATACGCAAGAGTAGTAATGGTATATGGAATTCAGTATTTCTGCAAAATAAAAGCATTTCTGTAGTAGATTTAAATGCTATTTTTATAATACCTTCACCAGAGAAAAGGTCCCCTTCTGCTAGAATATTTTCTCAAATAATCAGCCTCCCCTGGTATGAAGTAATGCGATTGAGAAGGCCTATCCTGTTCACTAGATAACATTTCATTCTGGAAGTACTGACCAGAAACTTGTTTTGATTTAAAATCTGTAAGAGTCTGACAGTTGAACTAATACTACAGGCAGTGGGTTTTTTTTTCTATCAAACTGTTATTGATAGAAAATTGGATTTTTGATTAAATTGATTTTTGAGATGTGCAAGAAGGGGTAAAAGTTTCTGTATTCCATTTCTAAAACTTAAAACAGAAGAACTGCTGAAAAACATTGGATTGCATAATGGAAATTGTAGTATTGGACCTTACATTTCCATTTTGTTCTAGGAGATGGATTTTTCTATTGCCTGAGGTATTTGGGACATACAAATCAACATTAAATGTGAAGCAAACAACATTCAAATGACTTATCACAGGAACCAGGGAGCCACTGTGTAGTCTGACAAAAATCTCTGTGCTGGGAAGTATTTCCACCAATGCGATGCCACCTCTCTGGTACTGAGAACAGCCCCATGCTTTTCAGCAATTGTACTTGTTCAAGCTAAAACAGGCCATGCAGTTTTCATCTTTGAGCTTTAAATAACAAAAGGGAAATTGTTTATCTAATTACATCAGATTTTTAACAAAGTAAAAATTACGTGATATCATCACTAAAGACAGTGGGCAGGACTGCCATCTTTAGTACTTTTCCAAAAGTCCACATGGATCTAACCTCCCAGAACACTTCTTCTTTAGCAGAGCTCTTGGATTTTCTTAACCTTGTAGCCTTTTTTTCTACAGAAACTGATCTGAACTGTTATCTCCTTACCCTTTGTCTCCTTGAGTGACATCTCAGGTATCTTGGGAAGAACAGATTATTACTTTTTTGTTTGGCCAGAGAACTGTTACGTTTTCCCCAGGAAAATCTTATCTTTCTCCTATTGAATGCATAGACCTTTTCAGTTGCTCTAACAGAATTCCATCCAGCTATATTTCAGATTTTGTCTATTCATTGTACATGTTGAAGGCAGCCTGTTATTTCCATATCCTACCTGTTTAGTTCTCATTTTGGAATCTGATGAGAGATTGTTGTAGGTATAATGGGCTTGTGTGACTCCACAGAAAAGAACTGCAACAATACCTGAAATGCAAAGAAAAGATGGTTAGCAGTTTCTATTTCCTTTCTAAGATTTTTCAAAAGGCTGCATAAAAAGAAAGGCAACGAGATTGCTAAATGATTTTGTAACAAAAGAACTTTAAGATATGCTTTATAAGAATGTATTTCAAACTAGATTTTTTTTTTTTTTCTCTGCTAAAGATCATAGGGATCTTGAACCTTCAGGATGGCTACCACACACTTAAAGCATTGCCACTGCTGTGGATTTGCCCAGCAAATGTCATAACCTGTTTGGATAATATCTGATCATAATCTCACAATTGGGCAAGATTAACATAATTACAATATGAAGAACTTCATACTAGACAGAAGTTTTGGCAGGGATGGAACTGAAAAGGCTAAGATTTTTTGAATACTTTGTCCCCAGTGCTGAGCCTGTTCCTAACTCACTAGAACCATTAAGTCACATCACTGCAATGCAGTGTTTTAATTAGAGTAGCTGGTATGACTGTAACCTCAACTTTTTTTCAGCTCTGGAAACAGGAAAGGCAGAAACCACATGGAAAATAGAAATTTAGAAATTAATGCCTACCAATGGCCATATGTAAATGCCCACAGAAGAAGAAAACTGTGTATCTTTCTTAAACCTGAGGCATATCTACTTTGGTAATTACATCACAGCTCAGGGCTTGTTCATGGTTCATTTCAACTGCCATTCCTGTGAAAACCTCCACCCATCTTTCTCAAAGCACATAGAGCATACAAGTTCTGCTTGGTTTCTTGACACACTTCCACAACATGCACTGGTTCTGTACAGAGCTAGCTTGCAGGATGATTGTAGCAGGTTTGTAATCTTCGGGACTGATATGGGCAGTTTTCTGCCATCCGTTCCACAGTTTTAGATCTTTTGCTTTTCAGCCCTTCTACTTGCTTCCTCCTAAGATCTACAACATATCCTAATTGATAAAGTTCTTCCTTGTGGACCACTCTGTGAATTGTTAGGTAATTTTTAGCTCATAGATGCTGACATGCACTAAAATAACATTTGTGAATCCTGGATAATTCACTGAAGCAACAAAGCAAACGAAAGTATACCAGCCCAGGGTCATACAATGTGACATGGTGACTTCCTAGAATTTCAGTGTTAAATTAGGATGAACTGAATCATAAAGTTCTACTCGAAACAAGCAATGTGAACTAAAATTGTGAAAACTGTCCACTTCTTTGTTATTAATCTCAGGCTTGAATTTGGATAAGACTTCCTTTATCTACTCCAGCATTGTTGTTCCTAAAGTTACAAAGGCTGGCAAGAAAGCAGGGACTTAAAAGGGCAGAATCAACAGTGCTGTGGACTCTAGTACAGTAAAACAGATGTAAAACAATCCCTTATTTCAAAAGGATTAATAGAAGTAGGCCAAGCTTAACATAGTTGCTTGACAGTTTCTTAAAGAGTTTATTCAAACCGCAAAGTTTGAACCAAGCTTTCTTGTTTTAGGGACTCTGTGATAGGTGAAGTATCTCTACCTTGATTTAGAGGAAAAGAATAAGACAAGAAAAAGGACTGTGCTGTCTATTTCACTCAGGGAAGTACATGTGTGGGGTAAGAGCACATCAACACATACCTGTTAGTCACTATTATTTGATTGTGTTTTTCTCAAGTTCCTGACTCTTTGGATTGCTAACCGCAGAAGTACTGTTCAACAAAATCCAACTGGTTTTTAGTTGCAAGCCTCTCTTGTTGCAGGGAAGAACAGAGGCCAGGTGCTAATATGCACTTGATGAAAGGAAAAGTACGGGGGAACAAAATGATAATATGTACTTAACACCAGGGAAGAAAATAAGAAAGTAAAGCCTTTTTTTCCTTCTTTCTTCCCCATGAAGCAGCACAAATGTTTTCTTTGTGTCTAGGCTTTCTCTATATTGTAAACTTAACTGTATTTTTTCTACATTACACAGTCTCTGTAGCCAAGATAAATCATACTGAGCTTTAGCTGCTATCTTTTTTTATTGTACTTATTTTCTTATGCCTCTTGCAAAATTTATTTTAACTGCACTGAGGCCTTTCTTTGCAGTAAATAATGTTGGTAGTGGTGAGATTGTATCTATCTAAATATGTTCCAGGAAGTTCATTGCTCTTATTGGGGTATAATTAATCTCTAAATTAAGACTAAATCTTTTTTTTTTTTTTTCCCATTAAGTGCACTATTGTGCAGATATAACCTGGGGTGTTTGTAAATTCTCCGGGTGCTCTCATATGCAATGGGATGCTCAAACAATGAAGTTTGAGTTAAAAAAAAAAAAAAAAAAAAAAAAAAAAATCATAGCTAATCAGTAATGTCCCTAAGTACCAATAGCTTGGAGCTCAGTGAAAGGCACAGAGATAAGAGTTTGTGATTCACTTTCTTCTGTATGAATCATCATTGTACCAAGTCCATCATTTTTTAAATTGACTATTAAATTCAGTGGTGATTATGCAGTATTTTTTTACTAAGGAGCTGTTAATTATTGGCAGCAAGTGAACAGAGAGAGTGGCATAAGGAATAAAATACCCTACATCTGATTTTACAATAGGAATAAATGATCTGAACCACATAATCATGCAAGTGTGGAAACCAGAAACCCAGGAATGCTGTGGAATATTTCAGTTGCTACAATCGGAAGCATAATATATATTAGCCTGCCATGCCTTTCACAATGAATGCTTCATTAAAAAGCTTGTTTAAAAAAAAAGAAAAAATCCATCTTCTTAAAAATGATTACTTAAGGGTAATGATCAATTGCATGGTAGTATAAATGTAAAGGATAAAGGAGCACATTACCTGAAGAGGCAAACAAGGGTCTTATTAGTTATATGGAAGAAAATGAATGAAATCTAGATTTCTTTCTTTGTAAGACTATAGAAGCTGATTTCTGAAGTTAGTTGGATACAATATGGAACACAAATTGAGCTGTCAAATTTTTTGCAGGCTTTATTTTCACAGAGAAATAGAGGAGAACAAATGTGGCAATGTTGAAATTGTAAATAGGGAGTATCTAGTAGATGCAGGGAGGCAGACAAAGTGAGATGGTCCCTTCTACCAGCCTTTGGTATCCAGTGCTATAATTTCAGCGTTCTGGGGCCTGGCTCACTTTCAGTGTTAAGTGGCAAAGTCAGTGATTACAGACAATTTTAGTACTGCGCTTGCAGTGCAGGGTAGCCTGGGCAGAAGTTTAGAGATGGAATGGGAAATGAGCTGTTAAATGTATTATAGCTGCCTCTCTATTGACAATTTTCACTTGATATATGTAACAAAGAAAAGAAACATCACAATACAGTTGATAGGCATTAGTGAAGTTTCAGCTGTAGCTTAATCTCTTTGAAGAAATTTGATTAAGCATAAAAGCACACCACTGTGCTTGATTTTTTTATTTTTTTATTTTTTTTGTTCCTTATCTAAAAGAGAAACAGCTTATTAGCTGTTAATGTAATTTGATGTCTTACATTAGTTTTGCTGAATACTTGTAGCTGAAATTCCTGTTAAGACAAAAGCCAATAATATTCAGGGATAATGTAGGAAGGCCAAATGTTAACATTTGTAAAAATAAATAAATGCTAATCTTAAAGTTATTTCTATTGTGAGCAAAAGAGAATAAACATCCATTATGTAATATTTCACAAGTAGGCAAAGGAAATATGTCCTTGTTTTTCAATAATTGGTGCTATAATGGAGAATAAAATCCTGTATTTTGTCAGAAGGGCTGCATGTCTGGAGTGTGTCTTTTAATGCAAGTCTAGAAGTGACTGGTCAAAATTTAAACTTTATTATTTGATAATTTGAGAGGGAAAAAAAACCTGCCATTGTGTCTCCAGCTGTCAGGTCCTTCAATGGTAAAAGTAAGAATTTAGAAAACAAACAAATAAAACCCAATACCCTCCCTTCTGGGGATACAAAGGAGGGAATGACTATGTAAAATGTAGAATCTCTGGAAAGACCTGCAAGTAAATTGATAGGTTTTCATCACACCTTTGAAGCATTGCAGAGCTTCAGGGATGCCTCTATAATGATTCCCAATATTCACATGCTAAAGTACAAGTGAGAGGAACCAATCCTATACCAAGGGCAGAGAAATGTAGGAAAAGACAATACTGAGCATGAGATAATAGAGAATTTCTATTAATCAAACAATGCGGAGTTATATTTATGTCAGAAAATCTCCATACAGCCCAGAGGGCATATTCCAATGCAGTCTGAATCTGTGAGTGACAGGAAATGAGACACTGTCTTCTGCATCAAATTGTTGCAGTAATAAGGCTTATGAACCCGACAGCTATAATATCCCTATTCAGTTTGTTTTCAGTGAGGGTACAGAGTGTGACTAATCATTTTCTTAATCCTGAAGCAAAGGTTTAAGGCTTCTTTCGCTAGACCCACACCAGTGCAGAACTGGAGTTTCTGCTTTGTTCACAGAGCTTTAATCTTTGGAGTTGTCTTAAATTGATTTTCATGTTGAAGTGACTTAAGGTGACAAAAAAACAAAAAAAGGCAGAGCTGAGGGAATCTTGTGTGCCTTCATTTGAGGAATAAGCCATGATACTGCCCTTCTACTCCAAACACGACCAGAGCTTCAGCGTTGTACTTCCGTAACTCTAAGTGTTACTGCATTCATAGGTTGGAACTTCTATGGCGAGGCATGCTAGGTTTTATTCTAGGTATGGTAGGAGTTGTTACTCTGTTTGCTAGACAGTTTCACAAGGATAGTAACAACTCAAATTAATGTGGATTCTTATCCTCAGCTTAGTGTTACTGTTTTGATTTTAGTCAACTGATGATCAGTCTCAACCTAATGCCGTGTGAGAATGTGTTGTGCTTTTCAGTAAAATCAAACACCTTTCGCCTTTTCTCTTACTGCCTTGAAAGGCTGTACCAACAGCAGCTCACATGTTGGCCAAACTCAAGCATGGGCTGAAGTATACGCAGAGTCTAGCCAGGTGAGATTGTTACAAGGGTAAGGGGGATAACTGAAATTCCAGAGATCTAGCCTTTATGACAGCAAAGTATGTCTAGAGCATCCTCTCAAGTAGCAGACTCTTTCCTGACATCCCTTGTATATTGCATAGATCATCCAGGACCACCTCTGAAGTCCTGTAAACAAATAATGAATTAGTAGTAAGTGGAAAGCCTGCCTGCTTCTACTAGGAGTGGCACAACTGTAGCTTAAGGAAGATGAAGTCTCTTTCCTTTTGATCTAGAAGCCACACTATTCCTTTTCCATTGTTACTGGGAGAGTCTATCTACTTACCTGTATGACACATTGTTTATGAATAGTCAGAAAAGAAAACCCCAAATAACCTCCTTTTATAGAGTAATGTCTAAGGATGTCTGAGTGAAGATAATTAGATACTGAACTGCATTGTGCTCACACTGCTTAGAACTGCAGAGGGAAGGATATCTGATGATCCCTTCTGAAAAGGGAAAAAGGTGAAGAACTGGTCCCAGCTGTTCAATAAAAGCAATGAAGTAGGGGATGGATCTAAGATAAATTACAACAAACAGATGGGAGCAGTGAACAGCCATAGGGATTAATGCACTTAATCAGCCCTAATAAAGGAACTGGGAATTGGTACATTTCTTCTTGCTGTGTCCTAAATACAAAGGTAACCCAAAACTACCCAGTGGGTCAGCTCATTTGGAGTTTCTTTTTAGACTAGATATATCTGTCATAAATAAACTGCTTAATTATTTTTGGAGGAAAACCTTCCTCACTAGGTAGACTGTACTCCTGTGTTAGCCCTTGAATTAGAAGGTAGGTGTCAAATATATCATGAAATACTCAGACAAGAACTACGGGGGATGAGTGAGCAGATAATTTGTAATCACAAACTGTTTCCTTCATAATAATCAGAAAGCATTTTTGGGCTGGGTTAGATGATCTTCTCCAAAATTTTTTTTCCTTTGAGATCTGTTTTCTGAGGTTCATAGAGTAGGTCTTTGGCATGTAATCTAAAAAGCTGAAAAGGAAGAAATTTTAAGAAATCCTTCTTTCTTTCCTTACATGACTCATTCAATATATCTCACACCTGCTCAGGAGACACTAGGAAAGTACTTTTACACTGCTCAGTTCTGTATGACTTTGAAGTATGCATCAAATGAATACATATGTAGATTTGAATGCATTTCTGAAGATTATATATAAACTTTATATATATATAAGTTTATTTGAATAATCTACTTGGTTAAAATAGCTGTAGATGCAGAAGGCCTAACTGAGGTGGGCATTAAATACCCACATATATAATGGAATTTGTCATAGACTATTGACTTCTTGATCAGTTAAAAATATTGTTAATAAGATGGAGATCAAGCAATGAATCACAGAAAAGAAACACAATGATTATATTGTTTTGACCCCCCCTGCTACGTGCAAGGTTGCAAACCACTAGACCGGGCTGTCCAGAGCCACATCCAGCTTGGATGCCTTGAGAGATGGGCATAATAAAAGCAAGATGTATTTTTCCTTATTTATTTTGACAAATATTTAGTTCAAATTATTTATGCTTACTTGTTATATTTTGATAGTGTAGCTATATGATTTAATAACCATTAAATTGATTTATAATTTGCAGTTATCTGTACAGTAGTAATTGTGTAGCCATTTCAGATTTGCATTTTGTTTTGCTAATTTGATTGCATCAATTTTACAAGTAGGATCAGAGTTGCATATTATTTGTTATATATCATGGGATATTTTGAGGTATAGGATAATTTTTTAATGAAGTGTTAACCTGTACTACTATTCATTCTCATTTCATCTGAAAAAATCCACAGGCTTAATGCTCTGCTTTACCTACAAAAAACACAACATAGCCTTTTACTTGCAACTTTTGACATACATTAATTATAGACTTCAAAAGATGCTTGGTGATTGAAGAGGCTGTGTGGAAAGCATTATGAGAAAAAAATTATTTTTAGGTTGCATTACTTAATAGCTACAGAGAAATACTGATGTGTTGTAGAAAACCTTTGAAGTTCATTCAGAAAAACAGAGTAGAAGAAATACAGTATCCAGGGAAAATGAAGAATACAGGCATGAGTGATGTACAACAGATTGAATTAATACTTGAATCAAGTCTGTTGAAGTAGAAGATCTAAAATAGGAATTCAATTCATTGAATGGAATAGTCCACCACAGCTGCTGCATGGTATGACTCAATTCTATTGAGTTACCCCTCAAAAGTAATCACTTAACATATACAACATCTGGTCTTATTGTCAGGTAGTGGTATCTTATTTTCTCCATGTGATAGAATATACTACTTTCATTCAGTTCATGTGACCTTCACCTTATCTATTGGCCTGAATATTTTGACAGGAATCAGGGCACAGAATTTTATATTTAATGAGGTAAAGGTGTTGGCAGATTCAGGTGTAATACCAATTTGAAAGTAACTTAATTGTGTGGCTAAAATTTAAGAAGTAGCTTACAGGTTCCACAGAACCAAGTGGAAATATAACTCTTGATTTCAGAAAGGCTTTGAATAGTTTTGCAAACAAAACAGCATGGGCTGCATTAACACTTCATTAAGCAGCTTTCTTCCCCTGGCTTTCTGTGACATTAATTAGAGCAGTAGATTTTAAAGGTGACAGCATCAAGACCATTAAAATGATCAAGCTATTATGAAGTCTGTTCTTCCAAATCACATTGCACAGGAGTTTGTTATCTAGATAAACTATGTGCATTTAGAACTTTTCCTTAATTTGTGTGGGCTCTTTACATTGCTAAAAGCATTCCCTGGGTATGTACTTGACTACAATTGCACAATTACTTTCTTACTCTAAATAAAAAACAAAGCAATTGGATCTGTCTTTTCACCTTTCAATGGGATGCAGCAGTAACTTATTCCTCTTGTAAAAGGTGTTTACATAGGAACACCAAACAGGGTGAATTATTTTTTAGAAAAATCGTGAAGTGGCTGCACCCCACTTGCAATGCTGAGGGCAGCCCTGTCCTCTATTTGGCTGTTGATGGTGGGGGTACGAGAAGGAGGTACCAGGAGACCCAGTGCATGAAGAGGAGTACATCATCCCTAACAGTGTATGTCACACAGCACTGTAGGTTTTGTTCCTCATGTTTACTGTCATCTTTGGCCCTACTGCGAGTGGTTAATAGTGGATTAATAATGAGACTAATAGAATGATGGGAAATTGCAGATAGACAGGAGAGAAGACTGAGGACTTTAGCCTGAGTCTTTTTCTTGCAGAACTGTTCAATGTCCATACAGATTTCTTCTTGGGGATGAAGCAACCCCCAGTACAGCAACTTGCTTTTAGAAGCTTTATATAAATGTCATGCCCAAAATAAACATGCCTTTTTTCCATGTTAGAGGTATGTTATGAAACTCCTTTTTTGCAATAAAATGCCATGCTTACCTGTGAGACCAGCAGCTTCTGCTGATAAGAAGGCGCTCCAAGAAAGGAGGAAAAACAGACCTGTCTCCAACATGGGGAATTCACACAGCTTTGTAAATTTTGTCAAGTGCTGAAACATAACTAAGGAAAAGGAAAAAGCAACTATTTTGTAGGCTAAAATTGTCTCTGTATTGGAGGGAAGGGAAAAAAAGTTGAAAGAAAACTCACCACGCTCACCTATACAAAGTGAATTGAGGAAAAAATTACACTGCTTCTAAATTACTTCTACAGTCTGCTGTTTGAAGTATTTCTGTAGATTTTGGACTAGTGCCTAATTGGTTGCATTTTATTTTATTTTCCTGGAAAAGGGGGAAAGAAACTAATTTTGTCCTTTTCTGCATTGGCTGGCATTTGTTTAACATTTGTATTGAGGCAAGAAAGATGAAAGTAGCTGCTATCCTTCTTTATAGTGTTTTACATGAATAACTGCAAAACAAAACAAAAGGTGAAGTGCAATAGATGTGCATTTTTATTTTTATTTTAGGTAGACTTACTTTGTCTTGTTTTGCAGTTGGGGGTTTGCCTTACATTTTTTCTGATTGCTTCTAGTGTACAGTTTGTAAACACAAATGTAGATATAAATTTATATTTTAACCTCCAGACATTTCAAAACCTTAGTATCTTGTTATTTACAAACAATAAAGACAGTGGTCATGCCTAATGTTAAAGAGATTTGCATAACATTTGGAGATTGACTTAAGTTCTTTGTGGATTCTGAAAAATTAAATGACTTGTCAATTTATGATTTGACTGTTTGCCAGGTCTTGAGTCAACAGTGGAAAGGTTCAGTCTGAAAGTAAAGACTGTCTTGGATATCATACATATAGGTTTTCTTTTTCCAAATGAACCATAAAGGATATTAAAGCTGTGACAACTGCATAGGAGGATCCCATAGCAAATGATCCAGCAAAGATCCCCAGGAAATTTCCTACTGACTGAAAGAAAGCAGCAGCATCAAATGCATTAGGATTCTCCTTAGGACTGTAAATGGATATAGAGCTGAAAAGAAAGAAAAGGGATGGGAGAGAAAATACAATCATGAATATAATCACACTGGTATGATACTGGAACTGATAACTGGAAGTAGACTATTTTTTAGGGATTCAAAATATTAAACATCTCTGGACTGTCAGCAGATGGGAAAGCATAGCAGATGGAGGCTGGGGTGGGAAATAGTTTATTTCAATGTATCACAATAGAAATCAACAGCCTGCTGCCAGTCAGTAAACATTTTGATACTAGCAGTGCCATAAAGAATATTGTTTCCAGACCAACTACACGTTAATAGATGGTAGGTGTATAAGAAATCTGCAAGGAAGATTGGTAACTGAATTATTTATTGACCACATGTCTTCAGAACAGTTATATATTCACAAATATTCCTAATAAAAACTGCAGCTTTGTGGCTGAAGCTCAAAAGGGTGATACAAATCACAGTAGGTACCAAATATCTGCAGCAGTGATCTTGTCATAAACTACTTAGTAGTTCCCTTCTTGGTGTAACCCTTCAAAAATAGAACTGAAAGCATAGCAGGAGCTGAACAATGGGAAACCTTGTGGGAAGGATGAATGTTGTCCCACAGAAAGAAACTGCTCAAGTTGTCAAAGGTCATCTCCCATATCCCACTTTTGAGTGCATCCCTCAAGACTATATCTAAATGCAAAATATTCTTACCAGACAGCACACTTAACATTTTTAAGAGTTTCAAGTTTAGTATTTGCCACTAGTCAGTTGTTGCCCACAGCATTAGGAATATGAATATATATGCTTTTTTTTTTTTGCTTTTTTTTTTTTTTCTGCTTCTAAAAACATTAAATTTAACAGATACATGGTAGTACTAAGAGTCCCAAACACTAATTAAGCTATGTTTCAGATCTTTCTGGTTCTGTTGCTTTCAGTGCTGTAGGTCTTTCATGTATACTGTCAAAGAAAATATACTGAGCTTGGCACTGGATTCCAGACAGTAGCTTGTGTTGCTGGGAAATGATTGGTATTTGAAGCATTAAAAATTTAGAGTTCTTAAAATATGTTGAATATTTTAAGCTTTTGCATATTAAGTATCTGGTCCCAGCAGAGTTATGTCTTCCATCTGGGGACGACATGATTTAGAAATGCAGGTTTGTATGAAGGATTTTCTAAGCAGTTAAATTAATTTAGGAATTTCTATGCAATACAAAGGCATGTGAAAGGGGATCTCACATTTTATTTATATTATCATGCGTATAAGTTACTAGCAGATGGATGCTTGAGTGGTTAGCATTTGAAACTTTCTATTTTCTGGATGTCCAAAGCATTATTCTTTGCAGTTCATCACATTGTGGTTTTATTTCACTCACGGCATGGTTTCCACATGCTGTTAGTAGTTCTACTGTTTTTAATTCTAGAAAAAGATCTAGCAGCTGTTTTAGAAATTACCTTACAGCAGGGATTACACTCTATTCCCTTTTCTCTGTGCAATGGCGTATTTGGTTCCTCTTTTTTTCTGTCTGCACCTTTGTTACTTTCTAGGCTTTTCCAGACTTTATGAGCTGTTAAAGGACTTTTTATTTTGATTACTTCAAGCCAAACTAACACTTCTGTTGTAGTACCTAGGACATTTACTGTTTATGGAAACCTTTCTCAAAATGGATTTGTTATCAGTTCCAAAATGGATAGCAGATGGCAGATATCAAAGCACCAGGCATGCTAGAAAGGTAAAGCTGTTGCAGGGTTTATGGAAAACATAAGTTTTGCCATTTATGAAGAAAAGCAACATCTGCATGAAAATAAGAAAGGAATTCAGGCCCTCTGCTAGATTTTCACTTAAAATATCATAAAGTAAATTTACTGATAAATTCAAGCTTCCTTTTAAGGAATGAGGAATTCTCAGTCTGGATTTAACTCAGTAACTCAGTAAATTCACCAGTGGAATTAAAAAGCTGCAAAATTTGAATGACTCCATCCCTTAACTTGGGCAGTCAGAAATCAGTTTAAATCATCAGGAATCATTTTTGGCAGCTATTGATAATTTCTATACTGATAGGTATTTCAGTTTTTTTCAGTCCCAATAAAACACACAGAAGCAGCCTGCAGTACATTCAGGGCATCTAATAAGTAAGTTGTCTTACTCCAGGTTGACATTCTGTAATTGTCATCAAATGCTAAACTTCAGGGTCTGCAGAAACCTGTCACGCTCCTTTCTTCTCTTCCCCCCTGGCCATTGCCCTTAGGGAGCCTACTGTATCCTTACAACCCTCTGGGTTCTGTTTCTATTGTGGTGATCCCATCCTTGCCCTGAAAATTCCTCATTTGCCTTTAAAGGAGTTAGTAGCTCACCCACCTCAATGGAATTAAACATAGAGTTCTAGGAAGATCTCTGCAAGCTCCTCCTGACAGAGGTACTGGGAACAACCTCTCCCACTAATCCTGGGTCCTACAAGTAGGCCCCTACAGACTATTGCTATGGATATAGACATGTAGAAAGTACCTATCCTTTCAGTACTTAAGGGGGCTATAAGAAAGAAGGCAACAGATTCCTCATCAGAGTCTGTTGTTACAGGAAGATGGGAAAGGATTTCCCCTCAAAAGAGGGGAAAATTTAGATTGGATATAAGAAAAAGACTCTGCTCCTGTTGCCTGACTTAAAATAGTTATTATCCACTCACAGATTTCGTGTTCCTAGACCAGCCTTCCAAACTTGTTTAAATGGTCTAACAGTCTAATGATTTGTATATCTTGAATAATATGGTAATGCAGAGCACTTGCTTTCTTTGTATGTGGCTAGACCTTTACTTTTGTAGTATTCTGTTACATCATTCTTCATCTCTGTATGGTCCTTCAATTTCTTGCCTGTAAAGCACTATCATTCAAAGTTACTTAGAGCAGAGTTGATAATTATTTATCAGAAACATTTGCACAACCTTTCATTTGTGTGACAGTTTTTATATTAGTTCAGGGTGATGCATTCATGGAATAAGAGTATTCAGTGAAAATGATATGTTTCTTTTTAAAGACAAAAGTTGAATTCAAGTGTAATTGCAAATGTTCTATGAGTGTAGGGCAAAGAGTTCATTGTGTTCTTGGAGGCTTAATTCTATCCACAGACCTCTTTTATTTGTACAAAAAATCGTAAAAGGTGGCACTGTCGGACTTAATTTAATCTGTACACCTGGAGTGCAAATGATAAAAGAGCTAACAAGATGCTAACCAATGTGTCCATAAGAAGCAAGGCAGGTAACTACTGGATGGATGGATGGATGGTCTTAATTAACCTTCCATTTTGTACTAAAATTATTGGGATAACTCCAGGGTGAGACAATGAAGACACTGAACTATCCTTTTCTTTTACAGCGACTGTACTCTTGCAAGTAAATATGATATTCATCTATGTCAATTAAACTCTACCTTCATGTTGGGAAAATGATACAGTCTGATAGTTGCCTGTATGAAGTGATACATTAGAATGCTACAGCACATTATCTTTAAATGACTAAGATTTACTGTCATTCTGCTTGAACACTCTAGACAAGAAACCGCCTCAAACTACTATTACACTGATGAGCATCTGAAGTAACTCCACTGATTCATTGCAATTGTTCCAGATTTGCACTCATGTCATTAAAAAAAAAAGTAGAATATGACCCAGGCACTTTCTGAAACTTCTCAAAGAGGCTGGCTGGCCATGATAAATCCTTTGCCCTTATGGGCTACTAGCAGAGATTAAGGGGAAACATCTTACACTAAAATCTTACTGAACTGTAATTTTCTTTCTTAGAATCATGCAGCCTGTGATTTTGCTCAGGAGATGCTTAAAGCTGAAATAACAGAAAATGACATATATTTTATGAAGACAATGTTAGCTCATTGTCATAACATCATTGCAGGCCTCACTACGCCCATCTGCAATGTAAAGTACTGAGGAATGTATAGCAGCCTTCCATTTGTAGTAATAGCTAGTCCTTGCCCTTCCGAAACTCACATTATAATATTGTAGCAGCTTGGAAATCCTCTTGAATGAATGTGAATGAAGGAACAAGGAGCATTTTCAGATTGCTAGCTGATAAATGAACGAGCATGTGCAGTATGTTCTTATTCAGTACTCAGAGCTTTTCCTCTTCTTTGGCCTCTGCTTATGGAGATCCTGATATTGGGGTGTTCTGGGGTGACAAGTTCAACTTTTTCTCCCAGACAGCCCTCAGTTCACAGGAGATGTACAGCTCATTGAATACAGAAAGCATGAGGTTCTGAGTGCTCAGTGCTTCTCAGCTTGGGAAAAACAAATAGCCTGTTCTTTCACTGCTTCTCTCCTCTGCATGAATGAAACAGGAAAGAAATCTATTCTTTAGACATAGATTTTCTTTGGCAAATTTATCTCAGTAATGGCAGGTGTTTTATTTTGTTATTTTTGTTGTTGTTTCATCCATTTTTCCTTTATTTTACCTCCCTGAAATAAACTGTGTGTGACACAGAAGTTCTTGAATAAATCTAGATTAAGTGATCATCTTTGTTCAAAGAAAATCTAGATTTTCTTAAAATTAAGCGGTGAAGTTTGGATATTCCTTGTCTGTTAAGAGGTATATAAGCTACAGTTCTTGGTGAAAACACTGTATCCTAGAGAGACTTAAGTCAGCAGCTTGAGAATGTGCATAGCTGCTGGGGTGTCTGGGTCATCTGATGTTTGTAGCAATAGAATCGCAAAATGGTTTGAGTTGGAAAGGACCCTTAAAGGCCATCCAGTCCAACTCCTCTGCAATGAACAGGGATGCCAACAGCTCAATGAGGTTGCTCAGAGCCTGGTGCAGCCTGACCTTGAATGTCTCCAAGGATGGGGCTTTCACCACCACTCTGGGCAACCCATGCCAGTGCCTCCCTAACTTTACTGTTATTCCTTGTTTTGGAAACATGTGAAGAAAATAGGCTTTGTGATTCCTAAGGCACGTGGACCATACACTGGGTGACCATACTTCAACCCAGACTTGGCACAACATGTAGCTTGAGATTTGGAGCAACACTCTTCAGGCATTTTTCAGTAGGGGAGCTCGTAGCCTATTAACACAGGTAACCCGGTAGGTTACAACTAAGGTGAATGAAAGTCTTGAAGCTCGTTTTGAAGTATTTTGTGCTAATATTTCAAGCTGCCTATGAAATTTTCCTTTGCATTAGACATTAGTGTGTTTAAAGGATGGATAAAATCTGTTTTCTCTCAGTGAATACATACCCTTCACATGTACTGTTTGCTGTCTCTATGCTGCAGCTGAGATCATAGCTGTTATGGGAACGAGATTTTCAAATCTCAGTACCCGATCAATTTTTTTCAAGGCCTCACCAAACAGATGATAATTTTGGGCTCTTGCTAATCTGGATTTGAGATGAGCCAGTAATCTAAAGAAGAAAATCTTTATAATCGCCTGAGCTGTTCAATCCCACCTACATTTCATTATTGAAAATATTTTCTATATTTTTCTTAACAAAAAACAAAACAACAACAACAAAAAAGCCCCAAAAAACCAAGGAAAGACTAGGGGAAAATGACTCTGGTGATATCTGAATGAAATACTATCTTGATAACAGAGCTTCTCTCACAGATATTAGTTCCACTTCTATTGCTTTATAATAAATGGTCGCAGTTGTTGCCATGGCAATTTTCATTTTAAAAAATGTGTCCAAGTGAAGACAAGAAATGCAGCTGTTATCATGAGGAAGTCTAAAATAAATCCAGATGTGAATTGCATGCTTTGATGTTGGCAATAATAATGTCAGAAACAAAACATGTTACATGTTTTGTTGTCTTGATATATGAGGACAGGGATTTAGGGATATTTTGAATTGTAGGGCTCTGCTTGTGAACCAAATATAGCAAATGAGCAGAATGAAATTTACCTTAGGGAAATGCACTTCACTTGCTACAATAGCTGGTAAGCCTCGAACAGAGAATGATGGTCATATTTCTGTATGAGCAAGGTAGACCAGAATCTCTCCTCACTTAACTTTCTGATAATACACAAACAATTTTTATATTTGCAACTTAAAAAAAAGAAAAAATCCGTGCAACTGTAGATTTTTTTTAATTATGATCTTACGTATTTCTTGTCTTATCACTCTGTATCTTGAGGTTTTTTAAAATCACATTTAATGTAGGACAGAGTATATTAACTCAAAATCACAAGACAGTGCACTGCAAGGAAGGTCTAATCCAGCCAGTCCCCAGAGTAGGAATTAGTTCCTCAAAACATGAGCAAGAGTTTAGAGACAAACTGTGTAGTCTAACAGAGTATATGAGTTGTATTTCTGTATTTCTGGAAAGGTTTTCAACAATGAACAGGTGTTGGTTGGTACCAACTTCCCCTCACATTTCCAACACATATTTCTCTTCCATCTGCCCACCTAAGAAGACTTGAAAACAAGTTGATCCTACTACAAGAACCAGACAGATTCTTGCAGACAGCATCTCATCTAGATGAGCTTCCTTTTGGAACAGTTCAAGAAAAATAGCATCAATACATTCATTTTAAACTCTTAAAGGAGTTGTCTCTGTAAGTGGAACTAGACTCTGTGTGTAATTATCTATCTTCTTCTCAGAAAATCCGTCTTATTCACTAGAGAAAGTTTATTTGGATAAGAAAGAAACATCTGGACGAGCTCAGAAAACAAGCTGACTCGTACAAGGGTGTACTTCAGTTCTGAAGAGTTCCCAGTAGGGATCTTTGAAATGAAGCTTTGATGTCAATTCAGTCATTTGTGTGGAAAATCTATCTAAATAATTGCCTCTTAGATGTGATTTGCAATTCTGAGCTTACATTTCATATTTTTTAATGTTATTAGTTTGTGTATTAATGGACAGAAATACCTGCAGCTAGTCTGATTTGATTGGATTTGACAAGTACAGACATTCCCAGCTGATTTGAGCTAAGTTACATTTTCATACATCCCTGAGGGAAATCTCCATAGCAGTTCTTAATGAAATCTATTCTAGTTTAACAGACCACAACTGAAGGCTGCCTATTCAAATAAACTGCATAAACAAAACAGAGCCAATTAAATAGCCTATAACTAGAGAGACCTTCATCACATAATAATGAGATAATAATGAGTAGAATTTTAATACAGAACTTGTATTGGAAATAGGGATTTGAAATATTTGAAAGTGAGAGAAATATGGTGATGAGAATTACCTCCTAAAAACATTATGTCCCAAATGTACATTTCCATACTGAATTTAGAGAAATTCCACAGTAATGTTCCTAATTTAAGCACACAACTGTTATGTGCAGTAAGGTTCATGGGCAAAAAAGAAAGCAGAAGACATCACTATGTTATGCAGGATTTCCTCTATTCTAGGAAATCAGCTCTTTTAAAGTTCCTGCTAATAGCAAACTTGGTCAGCTTCCCAGTGCTTGCATCTCCTGTTCCAGATGGTCAGTGACGTTAAACTCTAATTATCATCAACAAAATAAGCAGGGAACTAAGCCCTCCCTCAAAGGTAAAAAGAGCAGATGGGCATCCGTAATTTCATTATTATAGAAATAATAGATTAAGAAGATTCCTCATTCACCTTTTAAAATCACTCACTCACTTTTTGAACAATTAACTCCTTACTGTTTTAATTTATCAGTTACTGTGTTATTTGTCTGGTTGAGTAGCTGCTTGGTGTGTAAGTTTTCTAATAGCAGTATGAATAGTAGCCAAATTTGTCTTGTCCAAGGGGAACCAGTAAGCAGAATGTTTGGCTGAGCTTCTGTCCAGCATTTTACTCTCTTACAAGTTTTCAGTAAACTCTATTTTATTCCCTTCTGCAGAATGATGGTCATTACTTCCTAGGAATCTTTGTGGGAATGATCACAAATGTAATTTATCTGCATTTATGTGCTTGGTCATTTTTTCAGAAATTTAGCTCACAGACTTTCCACATTCCCCAGATATCTGTCAGTGATTGAGGGTCATGCAGATCAGTACAGCAGAGTAACTGTTCATCTGACTATTGTGAGGCAGGACTAGTTCTTTGATCTGCAAGTTCTAGGTCAGGTTTCACAGCAGGCACCTGTCTATCCTGGCACTGCTAAGCTGAGATCACAAAAACTCTAGTTCTGCCAAATTTATTTATCTAACAACAGTTCTAAGGAGTCTGGAGACAAATCCCTTTGTAGAATCTCACTCCTTTCCTGATTTCAGATTCACCGTATGATTAGAATGCACCGTTTGTTAGAGCTGGTGGACCTAATTACTCTGCTTTTCACAGTTTCCTTCCACTTCATAAGCACTTTTTCACAGTCTTCATAAGAATTTCAAAAGCAGACAATTCTTCAAAACAACATAAATTTCTACAAAATTGCACCAAAAAATAGATTGTATGTAAAATAAGGTTTTCTTCTGTATTCCTATGAATGAGCAAGCTTTCTTCCCTCTTATGAGTTTACAGTCTACAGCTTTTGTGTTAATATCATCTGTATTTACATAGCATACCACATCTAGATTTCTTACATCTTGTTTTTTCTCATCCTTGCTTGTTTTTCTAGCCCTATCTTTACAAAGTCCACATTTTGCCTTCATAAGTTCAGTTTCAAGCTTTGTCTTTCATCCCCACTTCACCATTTCTTTCCACCCTTAGAAATATTTATTCTACTTATTTTCTTAAAGGAGGAAAATGCTGCATGTATTAATAATTTCTCCTCTGTCTGATGGCACAGATGCTTCTTTTTCTGTCTTTACTTCCAAGGCCAGGAATGTGTCTCTGAACAGTTCTTGGCAATGAATGAGGCATATACACTTTTGAAAAAGAATGAACTAGGTTGAACAATTTTATGTGTGGGTACATTAAAGCTATTAACTGCGTGTGGATAAGTGCCCACTTATGAATGGGGGGGAAATGAACTATAATAAACCAATTTCTTGTTGCATGTCACAGTGTCATAGAAAAAAAAAAAGAAACACAGTGTCGTATGCTGATCCCTTGTTTTGTTATTCATACTAGCTAAAATGCCTTGTGATTTCTATACTATTACTTACTCTTGGAAAGGAAAGAAACCCATCAGGTACACTGAGCAAGAAATAGAATAAGAACCAGTGGAGAAATGGAGGCATGTCTTTTGTGTAATGATGATACAAACATTTCTGACATTGATTACAATGGAAACATTTATCGTGCAATGTTCTCCTAGAAAATTTATTAGCAGGGAATGTACCAATATTCATTAGTGCTTCCCACATCCTGCACTCAGAGTCTGCTCAGCACGAGAAAGATTAAGTAGTTACACTAAATATATTATCTCAGTTCTAATGACCTGTTCAGCTACATTTCTGCCACATCTCAAGCTATTTAGTGCTGTTTCAACAACATCTTACACACTTTATTCAGCAGATTCTTATGCAGTGGAACAAAAACTATGTGAATTCAAAAGCTACAGCATGTGCATTCAAAATATATGCGACTGTTTAATTCAACAAGTGATGTAAAAAGAGAGAACAATGAAAAGGAGTGAAAGTGAAATAAAAGTTTAGTCTTCAGAATCTGCCTCCAAATATTACTAAATTACTAATTTTCAACCAGATTCAACAGTCTTCATCACATAACTCCAACTGAAGTTAGAATCTTTAGAATGTGTTCCACAGCTAGTAAGTGCCCAGGCACACAAACAGCTAATTACATTTGTCTGTACAGTACCATTAACATTCCTCAGCAATGATAAACATTCCTGGGTCCAAAATCTATGAAAGAAATATATTACCTTGAAAGCAGCATCATACAGCTTTCTTAAAATGTTGCCATGATCTGTTGTTTAAAATTAAATTCCAAATTGTGAAACTCTCTCTAAACTCAAAAACTATATTTAGCATATTTAAATGAACTCAAGAGTAGCTCAAATATTTTATCTTCTCATGTATGTCTTGTTTGCTTGTTTTAATTTTAGCATACATAAACTACTTCAACAGATAAAGCATATGCTGTAAATAGAGAAAGCAGAGGTGCTGAAGTTCATTTTCTGGAAAACAAAGTACATAGTAAATATTCATGGCATAATTGTTCATATATGTTTTTCTGCACAAAAGCAGGCATGTTTAGTGACCTAGTGAGTATGGTTATTTTTGTTATTGTTTTTCTTAAATACCTTGAATCCTTTACATGAAAAAGGATTTCGAATTACTTATTTTGTATTTTGGAAATGTGAAATGTAGGGTAACTGGTCCCATTGCTGCTGTTTTTAAACTTAATGACATACAGCGCATGAAAAATAGAGGCTTGAGGGAGGTGCTGGAGGAAAAGAGAAGTATCAATATAAATACATATCAATATCAATATATATCAATAAAAATATATCTGCCTTGTTGGCGGATAGCCATAAAAATAATTTGACTGCCAAACTTTATGTGGATTCCTTCCTTTACCCCCTTCTTTGTAGCAAGTAATTCCTGCAGACATTAACTTGGTTATTCTGTTAATTGATGAAACACACAGTGTACTCTTATTCTGTCTTTTGTTTACCACAGTATACAACATCACTTGTTATTGCTTTTCTGCATTAGTAAATATTGTTCTCACACCTTTTTAAGAAGTCCCTTATCAGTATAATTATGAATACACTGTGTTTGCACCATCCTGAAGAGTGTTATGTGTTACAGATAAAAAAGGTAGCTGTTCTTTGACAGCAACAGAAAAATAATATTCTCACTTAAACTCAGTTTGGTTTACAAGGGTATTAAAACACTGAAACTGAGATTATTAATAGTGCAGTTTTAATTAAAAAGCTACAGAAAGGAAGTTCATTTTAGGTTGCAGAAACAAGGCGTTTGCAGAAACTTATTATTTAAGCCAGAAATTAATGAAATGTAAAACTGATCATGACATAAGATCTCTTCAGTCTCTGCAAATTACTAAATCTATTAGAGAAGTCAAAGTATATTATTCACACTGGATATACAGGCACTGCAATAATTTTTCAGTGACAAGAGATTCTTTAGGAAAAAAAATTTCTAATATTCCATGTACGGCAAAGACATCAGAAGATAACCAGCGTTTGTAGCAGACATCTTCCTTGTTGATTTCGCTATCAGTTTACAGGCAGAGAGTCCTAACCAAGATCTCAGTACATGAAAGAGCAGAGGTTAGAAACCCATGAATCACATACCATCTGATAGTATTTTTTTCCTAGTTTTGCTTTGCAGTTGAGTTTCACTGCTGAACAGATCAATGTGCTTTGACATCACAGGCACAGAAAATCAGGCACACTTAAGAGATTCTGGGTTTGAGCTGCTTGTAACTAACTTTTCTGTGGTCTGTGCGCCTTGTACCTTGAGATGAAGAGTCCAAATGAGCTATACATGCCTAGGTCTCTATTAAACAAAACCAAATTAATAACAGTAAACAATTTCAAGAGTTCTGGTCATGTACATGCATCTCTCCAATTTCAACAGCAGCTTTTAATGGTTACTTTTCTATCTGTTATCTCTAGTGAAGTTTCCATTCTTTGCTTAGTTTTCCTTTTGTGCATTTTATTGTCTGACCTACTTAATGCTTTGCTACATGACACATTCCATCCACAATCACTGAATGTGGCAGACGTGCTCAGACATCTGGCAGTGTTTGAAAATAATATTCTTGCTCTAAAATAAATACAAGTTGTTTAGTGTAAGTAAATGTAACAAGGCTTATAATTGAAGATGGAGAATGATAAATAGAAATGCTAATTTTTAAACTTATTTTTTCCCTCCCTTGTGGGGTTGCCTGCAAGCCTAGATCTTCAGAGATAGATGAACACTTTTTTTTTCCCCCTTTGTAACACATTTCCATCACGCTCTTCCTTTTGTCACTACATCTCCTGTACTGCTGTTCTATTGTGTTGACTGTTACACATGGTAAATTAAATTTTCATATTTTTCAGAATATACTGCTTTCTAAAATGAGGAAAATGAAAAATAAAATTACATTATGGGTAAAAAATTGCCTTGGAAGATATTGGAATTCTAGTCTTTAACAAATGAGGAAAAACTCCAGAAAAATATCTCTATAATAAAAACTTCAAATGCTGTGTACCTGCACTTGCATGAACTATATCAATTTGTGGAGAACTATATCATCAATTAAAGCTTGTAATTACCTCATCAAGCAAAGAATTGAAGTGGCTGTACTTACTATGTCAGCACAATAGCTACAGCATCATTTAGGACACTTTCTCCAAACAGCAGTGTGTACAAATCTGTATCCACGTGCAGCTCATTGAAAATAGCAAGGACTGTCACTGTATGGAGACAAAACAGTGGATTTCTTATTTTCATATTCCTCTGGAAGTTCAAGAAAAAAAGCAATGTTAGTATTTGGGTTTTGGAAAGTCTAGTTTGATTCACTACCTGTAGGATTAATAACTTAAAAGCGACTAATGGAGATATATATAATATCCTTAAATCTGGTAACTCTATGTATTTATTAAGGGAAAATACTTCCCTTATTACACACACAATTGAATCACACACAATTGAAAACATCACATCATACTTTACTGTGCACAAGGGACGTAGGTGTTGTTGACAGAGAGTGACAAGGATGTTGAAAATACTTAGGTTTTGACATTGGCTTTGTGGGTGATGAGAGTAGTGATTTGCGTACTTTAAGATGCTTATGGTAATGTTTATCTATCTGTAATGCGTATTTATTGAGAAACACTCAAAGGAAAAAATAACTCTGCATCCTGTCCTAGCAAAAATACAACCACTTTTGCTTCAAGTGCAACACATTCGTAGCCAGGAAGCCTGCTCGTCCAGATTAGGACAACTGCTACTTACAACCCATTTTAAAGTTCCTTCAATCAATTTAAGCTTCTTTCTACTCTACTATAGTGATATGCTATATTTGACTTTTAACATTCTCTTACATTAGAAAAAAACGGTGTCAAATTTAAGATTGGTGGGCAAATCACTTAGGCACACATTTGTAAGGGTATTTAGATACTTGTTTTATATTTGGTATCAAAGTCCTATATATTTTAAAGGGCACCTGAGTTACCTTATTTCACAGTCTTCTAACCTGTAAACAGGTGACCACAATCTCTTCCTAGACCTACCTAGCAATGCAAAATCTCTAAACTGGGGGAAAAAAAACCCAACAAACAAAAACAAAACACCAAAGCCCAGGATATTCTGTGTATATCTATATTCAGATTCTTGCTTGATTAGGTGATACAGCTTTAATGTGCTAAATGTGGATCCAATTTAGCCTCCCATTCTCTGAAGTCATTAGTGTAATAACAGACTTATTCTCTAAAACACTTTGTCACTTCCAGCTTTTGCTCATTAGTTAATTGCTTTGGGCTTACATTAATAGTTCTTCCAAAAATGCTAGAAGGGGAAAAAAAAAAAATAGTGCTTGAAGCCTAGCATTCTGTTGTTGTTTAAGTAGAGCAGGTCAAGTAAATTAGATCTCTACACATTTCTCTCCTTCCTCTTGCTTCCTCTGAAACCAATGCTTTTTTTTTTTTTTTTTTAATTTTCAAAGCAGAATATTCTCATTCACTCCCAACTCTACTCCAAAAATCTAATTACAGATCTTTTCAAATGATAGCAAAAGAACATATTTTTATAAACCCTTTTCCCTTTTTTTTCTTTTTCCCCCCCCATGTATCTGTCTCAATTACTCATTTTCAGACTATAAACTTAAAATTCTTTTCATTAGTACGTGCTGATTTCTCCTCTTCCATCGATTATTCCTAAATATAGAATTTAATGTTGATTTTAAACTGTTGCAAGAATCACACCCAGCACTTTTAAGAATTCAGTATAACATTTTCACTTTGTTTTGCCAAACACCATCTAGTCATTTAATCAACAACACATTTGACTAATTTGTGTATGAGAATCTACAAATATACTTCAGAATGGGCATGTTAATACTCAATAAAGGGAAAAAAGTTAATTTAAATTGCCCTGTAGGTAAAATAATACCATGTCTATGAATTATCTGTGAGTGGATGTTGTCGAAAACACATCATGCTTTGTCTGATGAAAGTTCTTAAGAGAATGAATTTAAAACTTGAATATTTGTCTTTATATAGCACAGAAACGTACTGAATCTGTGAGAAGTTTCATACCCAAGTAAAGATACTTAGTGTTTCAATACTACATTGCAGTAAATGTGGCTTCCTTGGTTTTCTGAAGGGGCGGTAGGTAGGCCTTGGTTTTTATGTAGTAACTACTCTAAGTCTTGTATAATTCACTAGACAGATGTTTCCTTTAGCAGTAGAACCACTCTTGGACTCTTACTTCATATTAGGCATATAAGACAGAGAGAAAGAAAAAAGGGGCAGGTAAAGAACTAGATGATTAGAATGGCAGCAGCCAAACATTTTTTGTGCTGGTAGACAATTTTCACAAACAGAAAAAACGTGTATCAGAGCTCCTGACTTGGAAAGGATAGTGAACTTTATTTTAAAAAGTGGTGATAGGAAACCTGAAATAATGAAGCATCTAAGATTTGTTCAGCACTTGTTCCAGCAGGAACATGATACTTGTCTTCCTTGATTCCTCAGACTGAGGTGACATCTGTTAGATGCTAAACGTAGCATGTTTTTGGTTGTACCCAACTCAGAATTGATATCTGTAGAACTGGTTTGTGGATGATATCCTTTGGCATATATAGAAACATTTACTTGCTCTTAGCTGTAAAAAATATAGCTGAAAAATGTGTAACTGAAATATCAGCAAATTTCAACAATCTAAGATTAATGTGTCTTTGTTTTGTATTTGAAAAGAACAAGGAAACTCAGAAAATAAATGTGACCATTATATAAGGTTTCGGAATTATACTGCCTTCATATTCTGAATAGAAAAATTAATATCTCATGGTCTATCAACTGTAAAGAAAATGAGAGGTGTCTCACTTAAGTCTCCCATCAAGTTTCCTTTAAAATTAGCAATTCCAATTTTAATTATAGACTTCTTTCTCTACTAATCCATCGCACCACTCATGGATTAGTTCAGGGGTGAACAAGAAGAAAGCATTAAAATACGTTAATTAAAAACATGTTTATAAATAGGCTTATTTAACCAGTGCAAAAATGTATTATCTTGCTGTATTTATAAACAGTGTTCTGTGTTGTTGTTTTTTTTTAATGCAAAATCCTCTGATTTTGTGTGAAGCAAGAACTGCTCTTTCCAATAAATATCCGATTTTATCAATGACAACAGAATTGTAACTCTCACATGCTAGGTTCAGCTGTAACCATAGTAACTTCAAATAGAAAAGTGCCTCATGATTATCAATATGACAAAAGGTAAGGGAGTTCATGTAGCTCAGAAATAGCTGTGCTTCAGCAAACCTTGTGAAGGCAAATCTCTTTTCTCTGGTTGAAATACATATATTTATATATATATAAGTGCTAATGATATGTTAAATGTCTTTGGACTGGAAGGTCACTGAGCAGAATATGTTAATAACAACAATGTAGACAAACTGCCAAAGCTGTACTTTCCAGTTACTTTTTTAGTGGCAAAGGCAGAAGTCAATTTTTTTGTTGATCTGTCAGTCTTGTTCTGTCATTTACATTATTTATTCTATTACAACTACTGCTGCCCTGAAGCAGCCTGTTTCTGGGACTCACTGCTGCATCTAACTTTTGACAGTGGAGGACAATTGATGGCAGAATAACCTTTTCCATGCTCACACATGAAGCATTTTCATTTCACTCAGCTGGAGCTGGCACTCCACTCCCCACATCAGCACCATTCTGCAGCCTTTTAGCTGCACCTGATGAATGATGCCATGTACCAGAATGCAGAGATAAACAACTGCTCCATCCTTTCTGAAAGAATCACAACAAAAAACCTTTCACCCTCCAGAGTTAGGTTATATTAGAAATAAAATGAAAAAATAACACAAAGAAAATCCTATCAACAGTGAAAACATTGCAATAACAAAATTTGTGCAGATTTAATAAATCTAAGTTTAATAAAAATTTAAGTAGATTAAATCACAAGAAGACATTATTTCACCAAATATGTGACAAATGATACCTGTTGATCAGAATGAAGAAAACCATATGTATCAGTTTGACTTTTTAAAGACAAATGAAAGATGAATCTTATGCACTTCTAAAATCCTGTTTCTCAAAAATTAAATCTCTCACATGAGGTCTTTCTGATGAAAATGAAAAAATATTGGATGGAGATTATTTATTTATTTATTTATTTATTTATTTCTTTAATGAGTGATTCACTTGAAAGCAACCTGGGTTTGTTTTGTGAAGTTTCTACTTTGTTCTAGTAAGCTGAGGTTTTTTGGGACATCTGTAAGTATGACAGACATTTAGGGATAACAGTCTATACTTCAAAATGTAGAATGTCTGCCATTCTAAGCAAAAATATTCATGTAAATTCCTATAAGGTGTGGGTTAGAAATTCACTGGTAAGATTACTTTAACATGTAACAGCTTAAAATATTGTAAATAGACAATGGAAAGACTGAACATTCAAACAACACTTGGACACAAGCACTCTTTATAGAAGAGTATAGGAAGTATAATTAAAAATAGCTTTAATAGCTGATGCAGTTAATAGTTTATCCAACTAGATGTTTTCACAACTGGAGTTATAAGCTGGGAAAAGTAGTTCTCATTACTTCTTCCTTCCAGTAAAAGAGTTTCTATCTACTTTTTTTTTTTTTTTTTTTCCTTTTTCTTTTTTTTTTCCCCTCTCATGACTATTCTAGATTATTCAGTGGTGATTTAACACTATTATAATCAAAATCACTGTGTTTCTTATACATATCTCTTTATAAATCAACATTTGGGGATCTAAATAGAGTTGGAATGGAAAATGGGAAAAAAAATAAGCCAGCTATACAACTCTATTCATAGTACAATCAAGAAATGTACTCAGATGCTTTAAGCAACCTTTTATTCCAGAAGCAATTATTTGCCTCATGTTTAATTTGTGCTTTTAGTTTCTGTGTTCTTCTCTTGCTGAGAGGATGGGCTCCAATCATGGGCTGAATATTATTAAAGTAGTTGCGTGGTTTTATAAGTGGCAGCATATTGGATGTTTCATTTAATTTGAGAATAACAATTTGATGCAGCTTTTACAGCAGTCTTACAACAACAAATAAATTGTTTTACATGATATTTTTAAGCCATCAGAATGATAAATTACAAGCTGTCAAAGTCTTTTGTTAAATATTGAGGTTTTATTTAATGAATGGAACAAATTTGTGGAACAATGTTGCTTTTTATTGCTTCTTCTAATAACTGTGAATTTGAAAGATTTTTCACACATTTCTTAGAGAAGCTTGTCAGGAATAGTTAACAGTAACACAGCATGCCATGTGCGTCATAAAATGCCTTTTGTTCCACCTCCTTTATATACTAAACTGGAAATTTTGCAAAAATCTAGTGTACATTTCTATTCTTTTTACTTATTTCTTTCACATGGTATTCACAGAATCACAGGAATGTAGTGAACCTACTAAAGCAGCTTTCCTAGAGTGGGTTGTGCAAAAAAGTTTCAGGTAGATTTTAATATCTCCAGGGAAGGAGACTCCAAAGCCTCTCTGGGTAGCTTGTTCCAGTGGTCTGTCACTCACAGTAAATAATATTATTCTCATGTTCATATAAAATTTAATGTGTTCCAGTTTGTACTCATTGCCCCTTGTCCTGTTGCTGCACATGACTGAAAAAAACAGTCTGCCCCCATCCACTTGACTCTCACTCTTTAGATGTTTGTAATTATTGATAAGGTTCCCTCTCACTCTTCACGCTGAACAGCCTCAGGTCTCACAGCCCTCCCACATATGGGAGATGCTTCAGTCTCCTGTCATTTTTGTAGCCCTCTGCTGTACTCTCTTCAGTGGTTCCCTGTCTCTCTTGAACTGAGGAGCTCTGAACTGGACACAGTATTCAAGTTGCACTTGAATGAAACCTCAACAAGTTTGCTGATGACGCCAAGCATTAGAAAGAAGAGATGCCATCCAGAGGGACCTCAGTAACCTTGAGTTGTGGGTCCATGTGAAGCTAATGAGGTCCAACATAGCAAAGTGTTTTGCATTTGGGTCAGAGTAATCCCAGATAGTATACAGAGTGGGTGAAAAATGCTGGCTCATGGCTAATCTGTTGTCCACCAGGGAGCCTAGATCTTTTTCTGTATTGTATATAAGATATTAGAACATTATCTTTTCATCTCCTTTTTCACTGTCTTTCCAGCGATGCAAAAAGCAGTACTTTATTCTGGTGCTCAGGATAAACATATTCTATGTAACAAAAACTTGCTAAGACTATGAATAACTTTGAGGTCAGCACTGCTTTAATTATTAAGGTGGTTAGTAAGAGTTCCGGAATTCTCTCTGAATCTAAATGTTTTTCTCATTTTAAAACTCCAAACTTCAAACTCAAGTTTTGTATCTATTTCTCTCACACTTGGATACTTACTGTAACTTTAGGCTTTAAATCTAACATCTGCAAGCTCAGGTCAACATGTTGGCCTCTATCTTTTCAGAATTGTATTTACCATGCAATGATGCATTCAAATTTTAAGCTTATCCCTTACAAAAATATTTATACAGTGAGATCTGGAAGCAAGTTCCCTATATCTTTAAACTGGGTTAGATCACACATTTTATAAATGATCTGGATGCAGGACTTGAATGCATACTAAGTCTGCAGATGATACTAAATTAGGAGGAGCTGTTGATTCACTTGGGGGCCGAGAAGCCTTGTAGACAGATCTTGACAAATCTGGGCAATCACCAACTTTATAAAATTTAGCAAGACTAAGTGCCAGATTCTGCACCTGTGATGGGGCATCCCTGGATGTATGCAAAGAGTGGAGGATGAGATGCTGGAGAGCAACCCCACGGGAAGGGATCTGAGGGTTGTGGTTGACAGCAAGTTGAACCTGAGCCAGCACTATGCTCTGGCAGCCCAAAGGCCAACCCTGGTGTGCACCAGGCCCAGCAATAAACAGATAGGTGTCTTGAGAACAGGAGAAAAACATTACTTCAGTCACTTCAGCACTGCATTTATAATGTTTGTGAACTTAACATAGGTAAACCAATTACTAGAACTATTTGTGCTAGGGACCTTTGGAGGCACTTTGTCTTATGCTAATCAGAATATCAGATATTAATCAATTTTAGGAATCACAATCAAAAAGAACTGACACTTTAAACATTTTGATGGCATATACAGACATTATTTTCTTATTTGATCTTCTGAGTTTTGAAAGCAATAACTCTTACCTGGATCTGTGGCAGACATTAGTGATCCAAAAAATAAACAGTCGGTGAAATGGAATTCCCATTCTTTTAACTGGCCAATGTGTACCATGGCCTTCACAAAACCATACATTATCAAGCTGTCATAGGAAAGATGAGATAGTCATTAAGACACAGTATGTAATGCTCATGCTAGTTGCACAGTATTAAGCAGTTTCTTGTTCTCTTCAGCTTCTTTTAAATAATCATACCATTTGAATTATGAACATAAACTACTGTCATATGAATTCTATTTCCTATTAAACTATTTCAGCAGCATATCAAACTTCATAGACAGTTCAAATGCAAAGACTTTTATGAATAATTGCCCTCTGCTGTTAGCAGAGGACAATACTTCAAGCTGTTTATTTTTCAGAAGGAAAGATAATGTAAGCTTAAAAAGACATTATCAAGACTGATTTGCCTAATGTTATAGAGCCTTTACACAAAGACAGCACAAATCAGCTGTGTGGTTTTTCTGACATTTCTAAATTGATCATCTTCATTGCCGTCAGCTTTTAAATGTTGTATTCAAAATTCCCAATGAGTCTCTAAATGAGGCAGACGTTTTACAGCTCAGTGACAGTGAGGCAACAAAGTCACACTTCAAATTGCACTGCTAAATCTCCCATAGGTTCACACAAAGTGTTACCAGTGGTTCATATAATTCAGTAATGTCAGAGATGTTAAAACCTGTAGTAGATTTTTTTTTTAATTGTATATTTTTATCTAGTTAATATGTAGACTACTTTAAAAGTAATGGCTCCTACTTATTTTCATGGAAACTATAGAAACTACAACTGATATAAAAAGCGCAGTAATGCTGTTTGACTGAGCAAATTTTCAGCTGCAAAAACCTAAAAATAGGGAAAAGGGTCATCACAGAATTCCCCAGTGGTCGGAAGCATTTTTGGTCTGTGTGAGAAACTGCTGGCTTAAATGAATCCAAAGAATCTGTACTTGCACCTCACCCACTGGGCACATTTGAAAACACGGACCCAAATCCTTTCATATTATGAATGAACTTTTAAAACTTAGTTGTTAATCTTTTCTTTAAAAGCCGTATGTTTTTAATAAAGGCTGCTCATTATTCAGTGATCATTAATCATCGCTCAGAGCGGTTTCTCTGAGTGAGAAAAAAGAAGGAAAAAAAGCACTTCTAACCTTATAGAACACATTTCTTTCATTTTCAATTGTCACTTTCTACTCAAAATTCAGTTTCTTATCATCTCTCCAGACTACACAAGAAGTTTGGCTTAGAGGCTATTTTGAAAAGCAGAAATCAAAGTGGACTTCTAAACTGGAGTAACTTCTCTGATGTTTGTAGAATTAATTTAACAGTGGGTAAGATTTTGCTCTATGGAAAATCACTTAGTAAATTTGTCATAGTTCACATCTGCTTGCTATTAATAAATTTTATTGTCATTGCATTTATCATCTATATGTATCACAACGAGCACGTAACGTGATTGGTTTTTTCAGATTTACGCTTTAAATAAAAATACTTCAGTTATTCTCCATTAGAAATCAGGTCCTTTTCTAAACTTTGGAGGTTAGAACTAAGAAAATATCCTTTTAAATCACAGAAGTTACTCTGTAGCTTGGAATGCTCAAACCAAGGCTAAGCTCTAACCCCATGCATCCCAGATAAATTTTTACTCAAATTTTTTTTTATTCAAAAATGTCAGCCTTGCTTTAATATTGTATTAGCTGATAGAGATTGTTCAGGTGATACAGACTAGTGCAGAGAAATATAAATAAAGCAATTTATCTATGACAAATGTTAACAACAAATCTCTTTAGAGAAATAATTAATCTAGTGTGGGTTTTCCACTATACATTTAAAACTGAGATCTCAACTGGATATTTAACCTTCCAACTACAGTGACATTAAAAATCATAAGATGCTGCACAACATAACTGCTCTAAATGGAAATCCAAGGGAAAAAGTAGACGCCAGTGACATCGGCATATTAATCCATTATTATTAAACAGGAAACACCCTCTGCTGGCTTTCCTGTTGCTGTTATAAACTGCAAACTAAAAAAAAAATAGTCTTAATAATTTTTAGATCTGTTTTCATTTGTGATGTTATTTTTACATCCACCAAGTTTCAGCAAATCCAATTGCCTTAATTATCTTCCACAGTCCATTTAGTATATGTTTAAAATAAACGTATTATTAAAATATCAGTTCTAAAGTTATAAATAAGATGCTAGTACTCTTGAATTTCCTCCAGAATGTTTCTTTCCCACTGGAATGCATTCCCAGTCCAGTGCACACTGTTTACAAAGAGTAAGCTATTAACACAGACCAAGTTAACAAACAATATAAAACTATACTTCCGTTTTTCCAGTTTCTACCTGTCAAATAATCTTTGTTACTAATCTATAATGCTAATTTTTGCATCAGAACTGAGATCTCCAGGGCTCGATAAAGAAAATAGAAGCCCAGCTGCAACCAACATAACCCTCATTTCCAATATAGCTTTGAAATGTGCCTATAAAATATACTTGCAACATAATTCATATACTTCTTAGATCATGTTTCTAATCTAGTTTAATTTTGTAGATTCTTTGGGAAAGTGGATGCCCCTTCAGCTAGGAGACCTTTCTCTCTGTGCCCTGAGCAATACTTCTCTGATAATAAACAGTATAAAGTAACTGCCATTTTCTACATGTAAGTCTATATTTGGAATTTACACTGTGAAATAAGCACCATTTAGAACTCTTTATTGGTCACTTGAGATATCATTCTTCTTTATTTCTCATAGTGAAAAAGCATGTATAGTTCCATGGAACAAAAAGAATATAAGCAACAGATCTAAGAAGAGACTTAGGCACAAGACTCTTATGTTGAGCATAGGAATCTTCAGAGCTGCTGCAGAGAGAGCTGCTATACTTTATTTTCATCAGAAAAGCTCCTTAATTCCTTACCAGTCTTTGAGGGGTGAAGGAGGCTTTTCCAGCACTATGTAATGAAGGTACTGCTCATTCAAAAATCTTTTTGCATTCCCAAACTACTGAATGACCCATCTTGCCATAGAAGTCTGTGAGAGAGTTGCTGGCACAGAGGTCAGAGATGAATGAAAAAGGGATAGTTCCACTTTGCATTCCCTTTTTCCACAGCTCTCTGATACTTATGGCATGTGAGCCTCAGATTTAAACTCCTGCTCCATCTGGTTAACCTTCTTCATTTTCATTAAAGAGAGAGCCATAGAGAGACTCCAGGCTTCTAGTGCCTACAAGCTGCTTCTCCTTGCTTAGCGTTAGCCATTATTCATTAAATTAGACAGCTGGGAAGTGCATGAATATGTAAGTTAGATGTGGTAACAAATTACCTCAGTCATCATCTTGGGTAAGGGAAAGTCTGAGCATGGGACACTGATGTCTAATTATTTTCTCCTCTATTCCTTCAGCTTTGTTTGGGTAGTTTGAAGATGTGGATTTTGCTAGGTGACAAAGTGTTCTTTGTCTAGATCTGTTTTGGATCTAGAAATATATTAAAGGAAAAATGTACAACCATTATTTAGCAGGGAATTTATTTTGGGTTGCCCTGCCCCCTTATCATGAATAAATATGCAAATTAATCAAATACCTTGTATGAACTGTAACTGGATGATTAGAAAAATAGTTCAGAAAGAAAGGTGTGTAAACTGAATAGTAATGAATGGTCTCTGAAGACTTCTTAGTTAGACTCTGGTGGTTCAGTGCTGCAAAAAGTATTTGTGAATAACTGATTTGGTCAATGATTTGGAATATTAATAAAGGAATAAAAAAGGAATATTAATAAAGGAAGAAAAAAACTTGGCTGTAGGAGACCCAACATTTTCTGCACCCAACACACTATTATTTGAAAGCATGGGGAGTATCACATCAAGCCAGAACTTGTATTTTTTGCCATTTAACAGAAAAGGGAAAAAACAGAAATGTAAATGAAACACAGGAGAATTCAGAATTTTCCAAATTATGCATGACTGGCAAGTACAAAGTGCCTCAGCTCTAAAATATGCTACATCCAATGCTGTCATTCCACAGTTAGAGGAAACACCATATAAATATTTGACTTGAAGTCAGAATCACTTTCTGGGAAACTGAGCTTTCGTTACAAGTATTTCTGGTGTGAATAAATAAGTAGATCACATGAGATCTCAGGAGAACACACACAAAAAAACTTCAGACTTAAAAAAAAATAATAATAATAATAAAAAAAATCGAAGTAAATAACAGTTACTGAAGAACCAGAACAGCAATTCTGCATGGCATTTCTGGTTCTGAGTGTCTAGCCTGCCTGTGTGTATAAGGAGGAAATAATATGTTTGTTAGAGTCCAGTTGGTTATTTTTGTATGGTTGGTTGTTTTTTATTGCTACAGTTCAGTTACTACAAGACTTTTTTTGCTGTGTCTTCAAGAATGGAGAAAGTAGAGTGCATTGGCTGGCTGGGTACTGCCGGACGTTTACAGAGAGCTTATGTACAGAGCCGCTCTCAAGGCAGTCTAGTCCGGGACTGGGACATTCTAGACCAGCTGCTGTTTAAATGTAGAGGACGAAAAGAGCCCTCTCCTAAGCATTTTACAGAGTAATGACCACTCAAAAACTATTTAAATGCTCAGAAAAAAGCTGCACATAACTATTTGTTTGCAAGAGTTTCTTTTAGCAACAGCTGGTTTTAAGAAATCATGAAAAACGATACTGAAATTGCTTTAGGGGTTTTGGGGAAGCTCTGGAAGTTCTGAATATTAAAACATCTGTCCAACACACAGCTAGTAAATATGAAATTATTTGTGGTTTTACAGTAAAAGCCAGCAGGGTGTGTTTGACATAGAATAGAACAGGGAGGCTGTAGGAAAGATTTAAAGCTGTCAGGGAGCTGAGAAAACAATTTTAACAGAGGCATTGTGAATAGGGACAAATGGGGTCAGATTACATCAAGGATGGCATGAGAAAAAATATACTGGAGTCACCAAGGCAGGAAAAATGAATGTTTGGCAAGAGTTGAGCCATATGAGTGGACAGGAAAGGCTATATAAGAAATGTGTCAATAAGCAGCATACCTGATAACTAAACACATAACAGACGGCTTTATCATACCTAAATGCAGCTGACAAATAGCAGCTCAAGTTACCAGCATTTCTGGGAATGCAAGACCACTGTGAGATGGACAACATATGCATGAACAGCAGGCAAACTAGAGAACAATGTGACAATGACAGGCAGATTGACACTGACTAAGAACCTTGTCACACCGCTAGTTTTATCCATTTTGATCTTCTAAGAGCAAATACATTGTTTCCATCTGAGTTTCTATCTTCACTTAGAAAGCACAAAAGCAATGGTTGCTAGTTCAGACGCAAACCTTCAACAGAATCACTGTCAAACTGTTAATATTGTGGTAAAAGCAGTTCACCCTTACTACTGTCAGGTACATATAGAACATAGAATCACAAAGATCCAGATAAAGAAAGAAGGGAAAAAACAGGAGCAACTACCAAATAATGTCCCATCGATGCAGCAGATGATTTGTACAACATAAGCACACAAAATTTAAGTCAGTATTTTGCTTGCTTATATTTCCAGAGACAGACTGTGAGAAGCAGTACAGTCTCTGAGCTGTGACTCAGCCTGCTATGCAAAAGTATAGGTTTGGGGTTTTTTGTTAGCACAAGGTAGCTTAGGTACGTGTGAGGTGAGGCAAATACAAGCTGAAATAAATCCTACAAATTGCTAATGGTAAAAATGTGCCTGAATGCTGCAGTCAGGAGAGAAAACCTGTGCTGAGCCTTGAACCTGACTAAATCCCCAGCAGCAGAAAGTGGCATCGCAGTGCCTGTGCACATACAGATTGGTGGGTTGGTATTTAGAATGTTTCTTCTTTAATAAGAAACTGTATCCTCATACACAAGCTAAAGGGAAAACCTATCAGTTCCACAAGACTCTATTCTCAGTTTAAAGCTGCAGGAAACATAATTAGAATGTAACAGAAGCCATTAAATGAAGGTGCACAAAATACATGCCATATCCTCAATACATGTAGACCCATCTGCCTGATGACTTTATCAGCAGTTGTCTTCTATTTTTTTTTCTTTCTGTTTTATTTATTGTAGCATCCCTGCTGAACATCACTACTGGAAGTTTTTATTGTGTTAAAAGTTTAAAAAGCATAATTCTAGATTGAAAATGCATGTGCAGTTGTGCTATGTAGTTTGACTGAGATTTGTAATTTAAATCTTTCTTGCCAAGTATGCTTTCTAATCTACAGAGAATTTTTCATCTCATATTTTATCTCCCCAAAGAACCTTACTCTATCTAGATATGATTAGCTTGTAGCTTGAAGCCAGTCAAACATAGCTGCAGATTGTAATCATGCAAGTGAAAGATGAATAAAAACCTGAGGAGTGGCGCTGCTTTCTTTTCACAATGAATAGCAATATTAATAAGTCAGTAATATGAAAAAAAGAGAACAAAGATTTTTATTCCTGCTTGTGTATGAAGGTAGTGATTGACTGATACTGCAACAGCAACGAAAAAAGTCAGGATTTAAATTGTGTACTGTGAAACATAAAGAGTAGGGATGAAAAAGAAATATTCATTTCTTCAGTCTGATCATTCTATTCCTACAGCTTTTACTGTACAGTGGAATTCTTCTCACCATTGTTTTGGCAATGGTGATTCACTGTTTCAAAATACAGTATGCACCAATACATTCTTCTTTTTGTCATCTTCTAAATCAGTTTTGTCACTAGAAAAGTTATTACGCTACCTTTTCTTCAATAAATCATCTGCTAAGAAATCAAGTAAACTTCACTGAAGTGTCTCATGTAACTGTAAACCAACAGTAAATTTGCCTTAAAGTGTTCTGTATAAATCACACAGGTAGGATTGGAAAAACAGAAGAGAAATGGGCTTTACTAATCCTCTGCATACCTAGTTACCTGAGGCACAATGACAGCTCAGCTGATGATATTTAGTATCTGTAGACCTGAGAGAAACTGTTCAAATGAGCACAGCTGTGCTCCTAACCAGGCATTAGATGGTGTCAGAAGAGCTTTTGCTTAGTGATATCTAACATGTAAGACTAACATGCAAGTAATCATATAATCCCTTATTTCCTTCTTAAATCAGAGTTTTGTTAGGGAGGCCTAGTGGAGAGAAATGTGCCTTAGAGGTAGGACTTAGGTGGATGGGAGTAAGAAGGGTTGCACTGCAGTAATATTTACTTCAAGTTTTATACCCCCTTTGCAGTGGTTTCCAGGTGGGATGTGTGCCTAAGTGAGCTGAAAAGTCAGTTGTCACTGAACATAGCTGGAAACTTTATAAACAGGATTCCAATTTGCTTGTTTGTTTGTTTAAAAGCTCCCCACAATGTTCACTCTTTTTCATACAGGATTTCAAGCAGTCCTTTAGTTAGTATTTTGCATTAAAATCTTACCCACCAATCCAACAGAGTTTACAACTGCACAATATTATTTAATGCTTTTTAAATATTCTTTTAATGAGTATAGCACAACTCCAAGATCCCTCTGTTCCTGAGTTCCATTTAGATCAGAGCCATTAAACCTGAATGTCTTTGCAATGAAAAAGCTGCACTTGGTCTTTGAGTGATGACTACAATCTCATAATTACTCGGGTAAATGAGCCATGAAACACTGTCAGCTGTACTGCATCCAATATATACTACCACTGAATATTTTATTGCACTACAAAGATTTAAACATTACATCAAAATTTACTTAACTCATTGTTATTTATTAAGAAACCTTACAATAAATACTGGGTAACGAACAATATTACATGCATATTTTGAGACAGGTATCATTATGAATGTAGAAAATGAGAGGTAAGATTTTCCAGAAACCATAATGGAAAATGATTATAGAAATCCAAAAATAGCTGTTATATAAATCCTGATTAAATTTTGAGAAAAATATTAACAGCACTAAGAGACCTCTATATGAGAAGAGGACTGACAATACCTAGTTTGCAGAAGAGATAATAAAAAATTATTGATAGCTATAGGAGTTGAAAACATCATGATTTAATGATGACTGTGGAACTATTGACACATATTGAACGAGCAGTAGGAGTGTTAGGTAAATGAGATTCACTACTGAATTGGCTAATTCATTTGGACAGCAGTGATTTAGTTCACCAGTTAATAATTTCAATGATTATCATTATTATAACAGTCAAAGAATGAACATTTCACTCTACACCAGGAGATGTTCATATGCTAAAGAATATAGCTTGGTCAAAACATTCAAGAGATTTCCTAAGTTCAAGAAAACCTCTTAACGGACAATCATGAAACTCCTTTCTATAAAAGAAGTTTCTTTCTGGTCCACAGATGAGTGGGTTCTTTATATTCTAAGATGTGAAGACCTCTAATCCCATCTCATTATCAATATAAATGTCTGATTTTATTAAAGACTCTGCTAAATCCATGGCTTTAGCAATGTCTGATAGCAGTAAGTATCACAGATTAGCTATGGACTAAGAGCAGAAGTTTGTATCTATTTTCTGCACCTTTGTTCAGCTTCAAATGTCCTATCATTATTATATTGACAGAGGAAATAAATGAGGATCATTTTGCGTTTTCTTTTTTACCTCAAAAATGTTCCCTCTGTCAAGAAACTTTTAATTGAGATTTCTTCAGAACTCCAGGTAACAACAAAATCCTACTTTCAGAAATACATTTCAAGTCAACTAAGAATGTTAGTAGAAAGACCTGTTGAGGGAAAGTTTCCAAAACCGATGGACCTCAATGATTCTGTGATTAAAAGGAATTAAAAAACTCAATTCAACAGACATTCTGAGGAAAGTGCTGAGTCAAGAGGGTGATAATCAGTGCCTTGCATTTTCTTCCAAGTACTGAAACACTATTAAAATGTTATCAGTCTGCATAGAAGACAGACATGTTTCTGTTTACTATTCACTCTGAACTAATGCATGAGTAAATTAGCTGCTATCCTAAAAATTCAGACTGAAAATCAAAAGAAACTCTGAAACAGCCATATTTTTGGCTCACGTTTGAAGAATGCTACGTTTAAAATGTGAAAATATTTTGATTTAATATTTCCCATCAACATAGAATGATCTTATGTTTGCAAGGACCAGTTTCAGTAGGTACCTCATATTCCCTTTATTAAATAAGCTTGCATTGCTATCAAAGATAATTATGATCACATTGTGATTTCAGTATAATGTAAATTAGATTAGAGAATACCCTGTTGTAGAACAGGACATGAAATGAACTACAAAGAAATATGTTTGAAATCATTTTAGCATTTTTATTGGACTACCTCAGCCAAACACTAATAAAAGTGCTGAAGTACAAAAAAAAGAACTCATACCTTACATGCAGACTGTTGGGTATTGTAGATGAACACATAATTAACTGTGTAGTTTTCAAATGTAAAATACACTTTTAGATAAAACAAATGAATGCTTTTAGCACAGACATGAACCTTGCTAATTTTGAGAGTTTTCAGGTATTTATCTACCTGTGTTTCATTCAGTGTCTCATATAAAAAGGAATATATACGAGTATGATCTTTGAACTTCATGTTTCCAAGTTAGGGTTATTTCATTTACTCTTTAATAACTGAAACCCAAACATTAGATATCTAAAATCAGAGAAACTCTGTAAGTGTGCAGACACAAAAAGAAACCCATCAGTCCCAACTGGTTTTACTTTTAAAACAGAATGAAAAAGTGAAACTGTAGAGAGGCTAGAAAAGACCTTGTTTGGGTAGTAGCTGCATGCTCATGTTTGTACTACATTTAAGCTATATTCGCCTTTGCTCCAAGACATTTTAAATTGGTACTTAGTGTTACACTGACTTCCCTATGCCTATTTCATGCTCTCAGTGGGGTCTGTATCTACAGCTTTCCACATGTGAATCAAACCCATTTTGTCTGGAATAGGGAATATGAGATACAGATGAAATTAGAAATTAACAGAAGTTTATGACCAAAGATTTTCTCTGGTGGCTAAGCCAGCATCCTTGCTATAGTAGACAAGGAAGGAAGAGAATGTCAAGATTTCTTGTGTGCAGGCTAGGTTCTATTCTCTGGGATATGATGTGCAATGATGTTCACTTACAAAGTGTGAACTGTGCTTATTCAAAGAAAAAGACTTTAATTAAGCAATAGATCAACAGATATGTCTAGTGTGACATGAAATCAGAGTGAAAAATATTCAGGAATAGGAAACTTACAGGCTAGTAAATAACTTTTCAGGGCGAATATGTTTGTCCTGAAATAATTCAGAATGAGTCAGCACGCAGTGAGTTTCAGAATGCTGCAACTTGTTGCAAGTAAGTTCCCTCCTTATTACACTGCTATTCTTAATTGGTGCATTGGATAAAAATGCTGTTTTAATGCAGTAGAACATAGTCACAGAGTCCCAAAGATGCCTACTGTTGTTATGATGTATTTTTTAAAAAGCTCATAATAGGTTTGAGGCTTTTGAAGTGTAAAAAAAATAAATTTGACCAGTATCAGTTTTCTATAAAGAGTCTGAATCTGCAGTTATGAATCTGTGCCTCGGTGAGCTACTGTATCTGAGGAGCACAGAAACAGGGAAGAGTCAGTACTGAGTAACAAGAAAGCCATAAAGACTTCTTCCAGGTTCACAGCCCATTCCAGTTCCTATTCCTTAGGTAGCCACAGGGAGTGAATTTATGCCAGTTAATTTTTATTATTTTTTTTTTCTGGTTCTGTCCCTGTGCTACTGGGAGGGGAGGAATGAGCTAATGGCTATATGGCATTCATCTGCTTGCCCAGTTAAACCACAACACTGAGCTTCCCACAGAAGAACTCATTTGTGCATTCACAAGTAGATGCTGATTATTTCTAGTAAAACTCAATGCTTTGCAGACACTGGACTTGTCCAGCCACAGCTTAGAGATTGGCAGGAAATGTGGTTAGTTATTGCTGGTAAATGTCAGTGGGTGGAAATTATTGCCTATTCATTTTGTTTTGTAGGATATAAACCTATAAGATCCTGTAGGATATATGAATGAGGCTTTACAATAAATCTACTTCACTCCCTCTTCAGTTTCTCATTTTCTTTCCCCTGAAGGCAGAATAAACTTGTAAATAATTGTGCTTTATTTTACTAGCACTGAAATCTGATTAAGAAGACTTAAACAGGCACAACAGTCAGCTATATAAAGGAGTTTTCCAACAGAATATCTGAGCAGTTTGTAGAAGTAACATCTTTAGGACCAACTGACTGGATGGATCCCAAGAGGGATGCACTACTTCCACTGTAGGGTCTTCATAATGGTTGTGCATCTTGTTTAACTAACAAATAAAATTCACCATTCTATGGGACAAGATAAAACAGTCTTTAAAATCTAAAGCAACTCCTGTAGCTTTTAGTAGAAATAGTTAAGTAGAAAATTGCTTTAAATGTTTCCTGGGTGAGGCAAATGAATAATAATTAAATTGATTAAATGGAAATGCAGTTGTGAGGTATTGGCTGCTTTCACATAGGAAATGTACTTTGTAAATATATGAAGAATAAATGGGTCTGATGAGAAACGTTGGAGATATTTGCATAAAATATTTTAACTTTGGGACAGCTCTAACACAGTCACAATGGATCACATTGGAAGTAGTACCTTAAGTGTGTATGTAAAACATCACACCAGCAGAGAAAGAATTTTTGCCTAACCCACATGGAATATCAAGCTAAATGAGATTAGTGAGATGAATATGGCAAGCATGTGGGATTAACTGAAAATAACACTAAAAATCGGCTGTGTATCCCCCTTTCACTTGCTCAGACTGAATGTCACTAGAAGCCAATTCCCCAATTCCTGTCCATAGGGTGTAAATGCAGAGTAACTTAATGAATATCAGGGGACCTAAACTGCTATTCAGTAGGCATGATTGTATGCTCCAGACATCTCTCAATGATTTTTAAAATATTTTACTGATCTTTGAGTAATTAGAGAGCTCAGAGAGTCTCCCTTTCTCTTCTAGGTAAGAACAGTTCCATCAGATGAATCATGAACATTTGCGTATCAGCAAACCAAATCCCTGTGATACAATTCTTTACAAGACACAGCAACTACAAAAAATAAATTAATGTAGAGTGAAACAGAGGAAAGTGAACTCTACTCCCCCTGTCAGTGCAAGCTGCTTACTTCACTGGAAATTACATTATTTTTTTCCCCATTATGTCTATAACTGACAGACTGCATGATGTTTTCCCTTCACCTGGCATATTAGGGCTCCTGCAGTTGGACTGAGGGCTATAAAGGCGCAAGCAGAGCTGTGACTTAGGTATAATGAATGATCTGTCCTCACCTCTACAGTGCCCATTGCTCACATGAGCAGTTCGACAGTGTGTCAATTCTGTCCAGCTCTGGCCACCCCCTTTTCCCACAGTTACTTTTAACCTTTAGCCAAGTTAAAGCACTTATGTTCTGGATGACAAGAAAAAGGATATCAGACACAAAAACGGTATGCTAAACTTAAACTGACATTAAGTTTCCAGGTTTGTGAAGAAAGCAGAAAGCTACCAACTGAGAGAAGAGTAAGTGCAAGTTAGTCAGATTCAGGTTAGATTTATAAATGCTTGTCACTCACACTGTGCTGCTGCATTTGCATCAGAACGGAGCAGACGTTGCATAGTGCTCACCATTCCTATAGTACCGTGTAGAACAGGGAATGAGAAACAAAGCCTGCCATCGAAACTGCAGGAGAAGGCTGGGTGAGAAATATGCAATGTAATTATTATGGCATAGGCTGATAAGGACACTGGGGCAAATGCCACTATTCCTACAAAAGTGTGATGAGAGATTTGTATACGTGCATATTCAGGACATCGATCAGCTTTACAGCTCTTTCAGGAGCACAAATAGCCCTGAAGGCTATGTTACACAGTATTCTATTAAAGGTAGAAGGAGTAGTTACTGAAGCACTACCACTGCTGTATGAAATACATTATTTCACACACATCAGCATCGGCTCCAAAAATTCACACCACAGCCACTGATGTGGGCCAGGACATGGGTGGAGTAAAGCATCCATGTGGTAACGTGCTACAATCAGACACAGACTTGACAACAGGCTGGAAAATATTTTTCCAGCAATAGGATTGATTAGACATTCACAGCTGGAGCTGCAGAGCTGTAGAAATGCAAATAGATTTGTTCCCCATAATGGCAGCAATTACAGCTTTGCTTCATCCTATAGATGGATCAAAGAGAAGAGTAAAGAACTGACATTTCTGCACACTAGGATTGTTCTTTCATTATTTCCATGCTCCCAGGTTTTTATGTGTACTGGACAAAGCACCCATGAATATACGGCTGTGTAGCCTTTTAGGGAGGGAATAATGAGCTATAATATATGGTCTAATAGCTCTTTTCTTGCTGTAATTTCTCTGCCTCCATGTTCATTTTATGACTTTAGAGATCAGAGAGAAAATGATTACAGTCCTAAATGAGCCAGACTGAACATTCCCTTCTTGGGAGGACACTGACATTACATCACTGAGCACTGCCTACTAAAAACTATGGTAACTTTTGTTCTTGATATTGTTATACAGCAGCTGTAGTCAAACGTTTTTTATGCACTAGGACCATTTTACAGAACATCTGATTAGTCTTCATTGTAAATTGTAAGTTGCAGAAATACTTTTTTTTTTTCTTTTGTCTTGTCAATCTCATATGGACAATGGATTACTCAGAACCATTGCCAGTAGCTGAGTGTACCATAGGCTGAACAGCAGTGTGTAAAATACTGCTCGTATCACATTAAAGAACTCTTTCCTAAAGCAGGCAGGACCTCTACAGACACTCAGGTCTTTTGAAACTATTCACAGAAGTGAGAAGCACTTCAGAAATAAAGAAATGAGCTGTTCTAGGTTGCCTGTTGGCATAGTGCCACATAATTAAGTTAACAAGTAATTTTAGAATTTATAGACAAAACTTTATAAGGTGCCCTTAAGATCTCTACCTCCTTCAGCCTGGAATCCTTTTTATGCTAACTTAAATATTGGTTTTGTTGCTGTTGTTTCAATTATTTTTATTTTTAATTACACTTCAGTGTTTTCTGCACAGGCACAATGCCCTCGTTCTTCTTTTTCATGATGATTTCTCCTGCAGTAAAACCACTGGTCCATGTTTTGGAACACTGAAAGGGTTAGAGACTTTACAGAACTACTTGCACTTGTCAGACACCTACTGAAGTTAACAGAAGTTTGTGTTGCACATGGAAATAATGATGATAATGGTTTTTTTTTTCCATTAAATGAATGTACAGTAAAAACTGAGTCGAATATAAAAAAAAAGACAGAAGAGTGCAGCAGAGCTGTCTGCAGTTAAGCACTAATGATAAGAGATCGGAGAATAAATCTTGATCCTGTCTGATAGATGAAGATGCCTGAAGACTGGAAATGAATGTTAAATACCCACCCAGTCTCATGAAGCCGCATGAGGCTGCATCCAGGGTGGGATCAGCAGCTCCGACCACTTTCCAGAGTCTGTGTATGAACTGCACTTTGCCACCCCCTGCTGTCCAAATCCTATCCAAGCATTTTGTCCAGTCAAAACCTTGCTCAAAGCAAATGTTGTTTTCTGGGCTTGAAACTAAAGCAGTGGGCATACTTGTCTTGCAGTGCCCTTCTGCTTCAGAAAACATGAGCTTGGCTCTGGGATGTTCCCAGCTCCCAGTCTGAATCCATAAAGAGAGCTGTAAGTGTAACTTCAGCACATTTTGATTGCCACTTCTTTGGAAACTTTTCAGCTGACTGCATTTGGGATGACTGCAGACTCAAAAGGATGGGCGGGGTTCTGCATGGAAGCCTCTGGCCCACAAGTCACTCTGTTGCTGTCATAAAGCACGTGGCTTTGACTCAGCCTAAGGAGTCCCTACAGATGGATTTTTTCCCAGCTTTTCCTGCTCTCCCTCAACTTCTTGCAGCTCCAGCCTAAAGAATAGCCTTGTTTTGCTGGAATTTGTACCCGCTTCTGCTGACTGACAATATTTTCAAACTCAAAGTAATTTTAGTGAGTTAGAACTTCCAAAGGATAAAAAAAAGAAAGGGGGAAAAACAACCCAAACATACCCAGAAGCTTCATTTATATTCACTGAAGCTTGAATCTATTTGGTGGCATAGAAAGGCAGTTGTCTGCACCACCTTACCAGAAGGAAAAGCACAGATGAAAGGAGAAATCACGGCACTAAGGATTTTACATTTCCTCTGCACTTTGATGTTCAGCTTTCACTCCACTCCCTACCCGAAGCAAGCTAACACCATGGTGTGTGACTACATGCTTCTAAGTGGTAAAATCTGCCTCCAGGCACCCTCCTTATAGTCTTTCTCGCTACACTTGAAAAATCATCGGCCTGCCCAGCATTTGTTTGAGTGACAACGACCAATGCTAAAAAAAGAGAAAGGCATCCTAAAGGCAATTTTATCGACTGAAAATCATACAGGAGGCTTTTTATATCGTCTGTCAAGAGAAAATTAAAATTGTCATAAACATGCAATGATCAAAGAGATCAAAGAAGGAAGAGAAAGAGGGGAAAGTAACTCTGACACACTTTAAAAGCAGAAACCCCTGCAGAAAAGTAGGTATGAATGCACAAATATATCTGCATGGCATCTTGGCACCACACTGTTAAAACTTCCCTCAAGACATGGGCTTATATAGTACTGCTACAGAAAAAAAAAGAATAAGACAGCATTCCTGCAGGGATGTTGGCTGAATAACATGGCAGTGTTTCCATGTTAATAAAAAAAGCAGCAAAAGATAAAATAAGTCCTCAAACAAGGTCTTCATTAAACAACATAGTTTGTTTTCTTTGGATTGTGCAGCTTTTAGTTTACATTTGGATCACATCTTCCAGCTCTTCACAATGAGGCATCACCAAATGAATAGAATCTGAGGTTTCTGAATAATAAAAATATCCCATAGTGTAGCTCCAAGATAAAGAGATTTGACAGTAAAACCAGGTTCGTTAGCACAAGGTGTGGCACAACTCTGAAAAGTGTAACTTTGCTTTCAGCCCTCTGTCCCAGCTGTTTTTCATCCTTGCAGCACAATGGGGTCAGAATCTAGAAGCTGCTGTTGAACAGAAACATATAGGCAGAGTTTGAATAATTAGTTCTTCTAAAGCTGAAGCCACCCATGGCCAGGGCCGAATAATGAGAGGAAGAACACAGAGCTGAAAAGGTTTTGAACAGTATAGTTAGAAGCTCCTTGTTTATCAGCCATGCCAAGCTAACCTCATGGTGTGCATATTTTTCTCCTCAGCAGAGAAGCTCTCACTAAAGCTCTTTAACCAGGGGTGACATTACTTGAGAAGGCTGGTGGGAATGTTTGTCCTTCACTAGGGAACAAAGGTGAATACTTTGAAGGAACAAAGTCTCGGGTAAGCACCGTTTTATGTATTTATGATTATGGATTACATATCAGCTCAGGATGTCATTAATAGATTATTCTTTCATTAAAACAAAAAATATTTACAGCATCCTTGTTGTATGTCATATATAAATATTACATAAGAATCCCCATCCACATTACTGAAAATACAAGTTGATAAAGTTCACAGGGGGCAGGTAGAAGTAACTTCTTATGTCTCGATGCACTGAGAAAACAATGCCAAAATGCACGTGCTTACAATTATAATTAGATAATATTTGGCAGGGTTAAGCACTACCTTCTCTTCCCATTTATCTTTGAGTTGTTCATTTGTGAGTGTGCCAGTTTGACAGCCCCAAAGACAGGGAGCATCTGTTTGCCTATAAAGGAAATATATTTACAACATTCACTTCCACAAACTGCTCCCGAAAGAGTGCTTCAGTCACACACTTGAGGGGCGAACAAGAGGATCAGTAATGTAAAATCCCCTGCACCTCGCCAAGAGTACTAATGAAGCTGCAATTTACCAGTGAAAGGTTGGAACTGTATCAGGTTTTGCAGTCTATTCCTGTTACTAGAAGTGCAACGGGACAACTAGTTCAGGCTTCTGAGTCACTTCCAAGCTTGCAAGTGTTACTGAAACTAATGTAATTTTGTTGGTGACATGCTCAGATTGTTGTTTCATAATCCTTGTCTCTACTTTGAAGTACTTTAAAAACTAAGCAAAGTAATCTGAAGAGCAGGCTGATTGCGGAGCTTTCTGACATTAGCTGTCACAGCCAATCATTTTAGCTGAGAAATTCCCCAGTTTACTAAAAACTGTTCATCAGAACTGTTTAATTTGCGGAATTATTTGGAGTCCTTGGATCAATGTTTGAAGCACCACATAAAGGCTGACACGTGTTTGATGATTCTTAGCCTTCCCTCACAAGCAGCACTCCAAGTTGGAGAGAAGAGCAGTGAATGGCCCAGCCCATGCAGGCTGAGGGAGCTGACCTGTCCCACCACGAGCTGCTACTGGCTCTTCCTGAGTGTGGATCCAGCACATCAGACCCACAGCGTGCACAGCTGCCCCCAATGCTTGCATTAAAACGGGCTGCGGGGTAGCGGCGTTTTGAGGTCGGCTTTCGGGCCGGCCGGGGGCTCAGGCGGAGCGCGGCCGCCCCCTGCTGCCCAGGCTGCAGCATTACGGTACGAGAAAGCTGGCCTTGTGTGACATTGCTCTCGATGCAGAGCTGAATGCTAACGGGAAATACTCCATCTGCTGTTTCTCTTTGTTTTCTCTCACTATAATTTTGACGGTAGTTGTGTGTGTGTATTTGTTTTTTATTTTCCCTTCTCTTTGATGCCATTTGGAAGTAAGTGCTGTTGACCTTTAGTAGGGAAAAGAGTGCAGAAGGTTCAGCTGAACGTGCTGTCTATCACGCACGTGACCAAATTCAGCAGCAAGCTGGGATCAGTCAGGGCATTATGAAAACCATGAGTAAGGCTCTTGCACCGAATGGCTGACTCAGGATCAAACAAATGCATTCTGGCTATATTGGAGGATTGTTTGGGAAAAGTGCCAAAATGGGATTAGGATTTGGACAGGAAATTAGGTTCTATAGTAACCCAGCTACACTTGTAAGCCCTCTGGCTGTTGCAGTGCACTTTGATGCTGGCCTCACTGCAGCTGTTCTCTCTTCCACTACACATGTTGATCTGAGTCACCTGTGTGGTGATGGCAGAGAAGGGCATTCCAGATAGATACCCACAGCTGTGCATCAGTCACATGGCTGCCACTGGCTGGAGCAGGGCATTGCCCTTCAGAGTTATGTGGCTTCTCTGTCACTCAGTCCCATCCCTTAACCAGTAGGTGCTTTCCACATCTAAAGAGCATAAAGTATCCTGCTTCATGGAAATCAGTCTGTTCTTGAAAGGTATTTTACAATATTCCAGTGGGAGAGGTTACATAGTACTGTGGTAATGAGTAATAATGTTATGCTTTCTGGATTCTACATAATAAGTAAGGTACAGGGCTAACTGTGGGCTTCTGCATGTACCAGATAAAATAGCATTAATAAGATTACTGAAAGCTGGTTGAATCAAGTCACTTGTCATGGAAGGGCATGGTGGGTGGAAAACTCACTCATCTGCTGGGCTCACAAAGTAACGAATGCTGGCTTGGAACTGGGTTACTAATGGCATTCTTCAGAGGTGGATACTGAGAGGTATTTAAAATGTGATCGGAGGATTGTCAGAGTATCTTGTTCTAACCTTCAGGTTTTCCTTTTTCTTTAGGTTTCCCCATGAGGGGTCGGGTTGGATCAGAGATGTCCAGAGGTCAGTTCCACCCTAAATTATTCTGAGATTCTGTGATAAAAGAGTGGTGAGGAACAGCTTCACTCAGAATGTTGTTTGAAGGGAGAGGAACTGCAGTCAGCTGTATCCACTTCCTGATGATCAATGAGGTCAACTGCATAAGCAAGATAATATGGTTTACAAGAGGACCGAACATCCTTATTGCAGAGTTTCACTATTAGTCACTGTCTTCATACAGATAATGAGATGTTAATTGCTTGTGTTTTTTTGTTTTGTTTTTGTTTGTTTACTATTTTTACTAGTGCTGTCATTCTGCTCTAAATTTGCATTATGTGGTATGCACATAAGTACCACAAAACCGATATTGGTACTCATCCTCCCAGTAAGAGGGAGGCCAAAACAGAGCAGGGATTGTGGTGTTGTGACACATCTGTTTTGGCTCCTGCTAATCTTCACAAAAGGGCTTGTTAGGTTGGAAGAGGTGGTGGTGCAAAGAGCAAGCAGGGGCCAAGTCAGGGTATTTAAGAAGTGAATGATTTTTCTGCATAGGGTATGGAGCTGCCTATGAGCAGAAACTAATTAGCATTTCAAGAGCCACCTGCATGCACAAAGTCCTTGCTGCAGCAGGAACTACAATAATTCTAACCATTTCTCTTCAACAATTGCAGAGGGATTGCCAGGAATTGCCAGGTCACAGCCTGAACCAGTGGTTAAGCAGCAGGTGAGAAGATGTGGTTAACCCAGGGAGCTCAGGTGCAGGCAAATGCACCTGAATGACTGGAAAGGGTGGAACCCCTCCTCACCCTCATTTAAGGGTTGGCAGCTAAGAGAGCAGTATTTCTCTGGATAGAGATTGAATTTCTCTTGAGCTGGCTCTGGAAATGGGTGAGTTACTTTTCTTTCTTTGTTACCTGCTATTTTTCTATAGTGCCTGCCTCATGTTAGAAGTTGCTGTCATTGCCTTCTTTTGTCATACAATGTAATTTTATTATTGTAGAATTTGTATTTCTAAAGAAAAAGGGAAGAAAGAAATGCTGTCTGGGAAGCTAGTTGTTGGATATGGGAAGAGGGGGGTAAGACAACTGAATGTAGAGGAAAACAAGACAGAGAAGTTCAAAGTACAAAATGGCTGACTGAGGTAGGCTAGAGACAGAACATGTATATAGCAGAGGTCATGTCATTGCTTGTGTTGGATCAGAAGAAAGCGGTGTAGTTGCTGTAAGCCATGTCCTACAATTTAGTAAAGCTATGGAGTTTCGTGTGTCCTGCAGCGATGCATAATGTAGGCTGAATTAGAAATCTGTTTCTGAACCATCTCCTATTCCAAATGCTGTTGGAGCCAATAAGCTGGGTTGAAGAGGTGTATGGGTGGTCTACAGCTAGAGAAATGGGGAATGGTGGTATTTAGAGACAACACTGGGTGTTAGTTCTTTAATGATCTGTGAAGATCAGGGAAGAAGACACGAGGAGATCTATGCAAAAGTATTAATTTCTTCAGTAAAAAAATTCCAGTACAACTGAGAAGGAACTTTATAAAACAACAGCAATAGAAGCCAAGAAAAATAAGTTCTTGCCCTTAGACAGAGGTTTCTTTTGAGGAAAAATCTAGACTCGGGTCTTTTTCCTATTTGGCAACAAATGCCATTTACTCTTTTTCCAAAAGAATGCATGGCTTACGTTTTTCTTTTTGGCTTCCTCAGCCACATACATTTCCCTTTAAAGCGAGTTTTTTAATATCTTTAGTATGCTAAGTGGTTCTTCTGAAAGACAGAAATAATTGCACCCTGCTGTTCACCACATCTGTTTATGAGAAAGAACTTTGTTTTCTGCGTGATCAACTCTGCTTCAGTAAACAACATCAGATGCTTATCATAGAATGGCTAGGAATACTAAGACTGAACTCACAGCAATGCTTTCTTGAATGTTTTAGAGTACTCTTGGAAGCATTCATTTCCGAGTGGATGTTAGTGACCCGAGAAGCGCTATCTTAGATCAGTATCTTGGTTTAACTCAGCTTGTTGTCCACAAGTTGACAAGTCATTTGAATCAAAATGGTTTTTAATTACATTATAGCTTTAGAAATGCTAGAACTCAGAGTTACATCTAAAAGTAAGTCTCTTCCATTTTTCATTTCCTTTGCAGAATTCTCTCACTCAAGCCATCCTAGTGAGTGTATACTTTCAAACTACTCTAAACCGATACTTTGCCAACCTTTTTAGGATTTGTTTAACATTTTGTTTAAAGAGTGATGAGCAGGGACTACCTCTTGCAGCTGCAGTTGTGAATTACAGCTTGCAACTCCACATGCAGAATTATTTTAGATACACACTGATGAAAGAATCAAATCTACCACATTGGGGCAGTGAGCTGCGCACTCACAAGTTAGCACAATAGATATTTTTCTGCTGGGCCTAAGTGTTACTTTGCCTTCTCTGGAGAGCTCTGGAGAGGCACAGTATGATTTCTAGTCCAAATGCCTATTGAATTTACTCATATGAATATACTCATGTCATTAAAAAATGGTATAGTACTGCCTGATGACTGAAAGAAAATACCTGCATTAACTCCAAATGGGACATGAAAGTAGCAAAAAAGAAAAAAAAAAAAAAACAAACAAAAAAACCCACACATTTAGAAAAAGAGGAAAAAAAAAGAAAGGAAAAAGGAAAAGCATTACCAACACAAGCAGTATTTTCACACACGTACACAAAATATATATACATCACTAAAATGAAATTAATGTCTGGTTATTAGATTTTTCATTATTTCCAGCCATAGGCTTCAAAATATTAATGGGAATTATTAAAGACAGACATCTGAAATATTTTCAAAATGTTTTATCACTAGAGGGGGCAAATTGCTCTCACCTCTGTTTGCACCTCAAATAGAGCTTTTATTCTTGCCTGTGAGGAGCCTAAGCATTTGATATTTACAGGTGGTGCATGAAGGAAAATCACACCTGTATTATTTGGTAGGAGTGTGTGGTAGAAAACAATTTTTAAATTAGGGAAAAAGTACTACTTGTACATGAAGTAATTCTGAACTAATACAGAAATGATCCACTGGGAAGGTGACAGCTTAGGTGGTGTAACTGCAGATAATCTTTGTAAAGGTATTTGCTTGGTTTATGGGTTGCTCTGTAACAGAGAGATATTTTCTGCTGCCCTTAATGGGGCCCCATTTTTCCTTGCAGAAACAGTTTCTAAAATCCAGAAGAATCTCACAGTACAGTAGATACGAGCCAAACATTTTTTTGGCTTTAGCCTACTGTTCCGTACTGTGTTCTTTGGTTTTGCTCTGCTGAAGCACGGAATGGTTTCCAAGCTGCAAAGTCTTTCCACAGCCCCCAGATGAGAAAGAATAATCAGATTTTTAAGCTCAATACTGCTTCACGTCAGCTGACTCCACTAGTATATTCCAGAAAGCTTCAGTCAGAAAGCAATACAGAACATGCCTGTAACCCAATTAAATGTCTGTATGTTTGTCAAACTACCCAGATATCTCTGGAAACTGTAAGCACAAAAAGAAGTCAAATCCCCACTCATGCAGTGCACAGGAAACATGCTGAACACCTCAGCTGTGTGTTTCCATACACATAATGAGAAATGAACCTGTGTGTACTGAGAGTATGTCAGTGTATCAATATATCAATACCTACAGTTCTGTCTTATAACGTTATGAAGCCAGAGGAAGCTACTTATTGTTGAGAAAGAAGTTGTAAGAAGTGTCCACTTCACAAAGCTGCAGTGGAAAAGCCAATCTCATGTGGTTTCTTTTGTCCTCAAACATATTTGGAGTGGTATTTGTTAACTCCTGGTATCTCCTTCCATCCCTCTCATATGTTTGTATATAACTGTGAGTGTGGGTTTGATTTTTCAAAATCATTTAAGACTCAGCATTTAAAAGAAAGAACTGAAAGATATAAAGGAGGAAAGAAAAAATGTGAACTATAAAAACTGGCCAAGTATTTTAGCATTAAATATCTCTCCATAGTGACTAGTAAATCAAGCAAATTTTGCAACAATATTAGAAACATTTTACTTAAGTATGGAAATGAAAGAGGATTTTTTTGCCCCTCTGTTCTTCTATCTTCCTCTTTTTCTGCAGAAACTATTTAGTCATATCCAATTCACACGTGATGTGATAATAAGACTTTTAGCATGCCCTTCAATTAAAAGGCTTCACTTAGCCTTAGAGGTGACTCCGGTAATTTTACATTATATGCTATGTTTCTGTCCATCCCCTTTTGAGCTTTGAAGTCCTTCATTTTCTATTAGAGCCTTGTTCTCCTATGGAATGAATTCTGGTTAGAAGCATGACATTTCAAATGAGAGAATGGTTCCTTTTCTCAGGAGAGGTGGTTAAGGTTACAAGGTTGTAGAAAGTAGGCCGTGCTTCTATCAATCATAGATTAGAAGTTCAGGACACAACTACCCAAGTGCCTCAGACAGTTCTTGCTATCCAGCAGTCTTGTCTCCTCTGCATTCTCTGACATATAATCACTTTATCTATTACACACATTATGACTTCTATTGATCAGTGTGAGCAGTTATCTTTACAATTTAGTTTTTTATTAAAAAATAAAATCAGATCACTAATTATGACTTCAGCAATATAGTAGGAGGCACTCACTTACCCTATGACAATGCAGGAGATGGCAGTTCCCAAAAATGCATACGTTAAAATTGATCCTAAGTTACGAAAGAAATGTCTCTGGGGAGGAAAGTTTGGGGGGAAAAAAAAACAAACAGAAGAAATACAGTCAGCAAAAGAACATTAAAACCGAGTTGCATCTAGAAGTGCTATTCCTATTTTTCTTGCTACAGCCCATAGATATAAAATGAAATAGTATGGGCTATAGATGATTTATTTATTTTTTTTTTTTGTCTCTTGGAGTGCCTTTGCAATCCTCTCTTTTATGTGCCTGGCCAAATGCTTCAGGTTCACAGTAAAAGTGTCTGATATAAACTGTATCATGACCTTATTCCTTGAGTAAACAAAGTTTTGATCACTCAGTGTATAAAAAAGAGATAGGCTGCTGCCTACCTGTAGTGTTATTTGTAGTGTTACTGGATTCAAAGTGGCCTCTTCTGAATCTAGCAACATCTGCGAGTTACAAACTGCACAATCAAATCTTTGCACAATGACAGGGAGCAGGCTGTATTTTTTTAACCATTCCTGTCAAGTTCTTACCGTGTAATATAATTGTTAACTGACTTTTTTTCTCTGTTATTGGTCTGGAGGGTCTAAAAGGTAACATTCACACTAAGCCACTTCCATAGTTTAAGACAGAGGCACTTACCTTCTTTAAACTATATCCAGCATGAAATATAATAGGTGGCAGCAAAATATTGAAGAAGATAGAAGGATCAAAAGTCATCTGCCAAAAAGGACAAAAGAGAGGGTAAGAAGCCAGAATGCTATTCTGGGTTCTGTTTTACATACTAATGTGTAGTTCCTTACTGCTCATATATGTAAAATACTATTGAATGTTTAAAGAAGGAAATCGGCTGTGGGAATCTGCTGATTGCTTCTCTAGCATCATTTCCACTGTGCCATTATCTCTGTCCTGTTGCCTACACATCTTTCATCTGTTTTGCAGGAAAAGGGGGTTCCTTTTAACCTCAAAAGCTCAATTAGGTGAAGGTACAGCGGTGATCTCTTTGTGATTCTTGCTCTGTCCCACTGCCTGGCACACCAGCAGGCAACACTTCATACTCCATTGCAGAGTTTGTTATGCTCAGATTACTGAGCAGTGACAACCCCATTCCCAGGTCCTCTCTGAGTGCAGTCTGCCTGAGATCCATCTGGAACCTCTTTATGTGTGAGGGACAAGACAACCTCTGTCTCTTTTGTTTTGTAAGAAGTAAGAATTTCTTGTACTACCTCCTCAGTGTAAAGCTGAAGCTGCTGTATGAGTAATTCACTGCAGGAATAGTTCAGAAGTACTGTTTGTGATGCTGACCAGTTATCTCTGAGCTCACTTGATCGTATCTTTCATAACCTCAATTCACCTTGGCACATGAAATAAAGAGAGAGAAAATACAAAGAAAAGCAGTTGGGAAACACAGGCAATCTTCTGAAGAGGCCCAGTTTTCTGAGCTTCCTAGACCAATTCAACCACAGCCAAGAAATGAAGTTCTGTACAGAGAACAGGGGTTCAAACTTCACCCAAGCAATCTTGTCTTTTGGATGTGTAATCAAACCATACACTGAACTCTATTAAAAGTTTTTAGGAGAGGAAGGTTTCAATTTAAAATGCTGTTGTCTGCTTTCAGATATTCTGTTGATTTTATTACGAAAGTATTTGTGAATTGAGAGTGAAGGTAATACTAACGTTGCTATATGTCAAGGCATAACATTATAGAAGACTTACACCTAGGAGTGAAACAATGACTCAATCTCCAGCTCAGTCTCAATATTTTTATGTGAAGAAGCAGAGTTGTTCTCATCAAAATATGTGGGATCAGCATCCAGACACAAAGTGCTTCTGCAAATTTCTGTAGCTTTTTTTCCCCCTAAGATATTGTACTATATCGTGATAAGAATAAGGAGGGGATTTCCCACTCTTTAAAGGTGTTATATAAGTCCTATTTTAATGAGAGGTAAAGTACCTAGCATTATGAAGATGGTATCAAGTTGGTGGTGATGCTGGCTCTCTAAAACCATATACAGAATAGTGTCCACCAAAATTCCAGAGTGAGGATATTGTTTTCTTCTAAAGTTACTTAAACTCCTCAGGCAGTATCATTTCAAATATGTGCAGTTACCTACGAAACAAGTCCCCAAATGGCTCTGAAGTAATTGTATTCCAAGGTTTTATTTTTGTCATTTGGTGAGTTGGAACTAATTGTGGAACTTGCTATGTAATTTATGGTGACTCTGAAACCTCATCACCTCACGCAGAAATTTATTGAATCAGATGCACTCATAAATTAGAATGCCTGTCTACTTCAGATCATTCAATCACTGGAAACTTCACAGCCATTTGCTAGCAGCTGGATTTTCATGAATAGTGTAATAAATTTTATTTAGAGCTACAGTTAAGATGGTCAGAAGGACACTGGGTCAATATATCTTCTCTGTGAGCAAATAGGGAAAAAAAAAAAAAAAAAAAGCTCCTTAGCTCTTGAAAGCACTGTTCTTTGTCTCTGTTTGAAAAAAAGCATTAGCACTGATAGAATCTCTTAGCCAAATGTTGTACACAGGCTAATGGCTAAATGTCGGTGAATGCATACAGCAGGTTGTATTTGTTTTTTTCCCCTTATTAACACTGTTTGCTTCTGTGCTGCAAATAGACTGAGGTCCAATTTGTTTACAATACCTGGACCATGGATTTGACACCAGATGTCAATGGCTATTTTCTGAGTTGAGTCTGCTTATTTTATCTCGTGACATTGGCAAAATCTTTAATTGATAAAAAGAATATTGTAAAATTTACTTTTGATACTTCAGAAAGCAAGAATGCTTCATAAGACAGGCAAAAGTCTGGAAAACTTCAGAGAAAACTCATGTTTGCACAGCCTGTCAGGTGAATGTTACCTGAGTAACAATCATGATTGTTACTAATAACAATAAGACATTCTTCATTTGCAGATCAGTAGCCAAAGTAGCTTTCTCCTCATTTCACTGTAGCTGTCTTTTCTTTGCAAAGTTCTCAAGGCTTAAATTTCAACTAGTAGAAAATACACTAAATTCTTTAATTTCAGAGAAACTGTATTATTACATGTGAGCCATAGAGCTGGTTCATTATTTCCTCTTTCAGTTAGGTGGAAACTCTGTATATCATCTATCAAAAGCTACAAGGTGAAATATTTAAACTGATTGTCCTGCATTTGTACTTTATGATAATCTTTTTTTGTTATAAATTGTGTTTGTAAGTATTTTGGCCTAGAGTATATGCAGCCTCATTTTATCCTCCATAGAAGAAATACTTAAAGCTTTACTTTTTCCTGGTGCGTTTCTACTTGCATATAGAGAAAACTGATTTCTGCCAGTTGGTAGCAAGCTTTCGGATTGTCCTTCAGCAAGAAACTAACAGAGAGCAACCTAGCTCCACCTGCAGAGAGCTGTCTTCCTGTCCTTTTCTGATCCGGTGTGGGGTCAATGTGTAGCATAAAAAGGGCAATTAGTGTAAAACCTAGGCAAACCAACTTTACCCCTAAGTGAATGGATACAGTCTAAGAGAGGTAGAAAAAGACCAAAACGCCATTGAAAACAGTGTAGCTGAAAAGTTTTCTGTTTTCTATCTCATTCTTTGTTTTCTGAATGCTGTTGCAAATACTGAAGTGTCATGAAACTGGAAAACCATCCAGAGTTCACATAAAGTGAGTTCTTTACCTAATACTATTTTATATACATGAAACATTTGTCCTTTTTTTTTCCCTGCCACAGCCAGAATGCAGCTGTCAGTACACTGTCCAGGTTTGCCTTCAATTTCAGGCTCAGACAGTGACAATGAACAATTTTTAGTCGCCACACTTCAGGTAACTTTCAATAAACAGAGTTCTGCTTCAAGCTGGAAAAGAAAATAACATTTTAATAAGCCTATGTATTGCTCACTGTTCCATCAGCAGCTGTGCTACTTCAGTATCTTTACAAGAGACAGAACACAATTAGAGCAATGGCTTGCAGCTCCTCTGTTCAGATAAAGTGGTATTTTGAGGCTACATGTACTAGATCAATTTAGATTTAGAAGAGTGAGAACTGCCAGAAAATGACTTCTGTCTTCTTGCAGCAGATAGCTTCATTTGATAAACAGGAAGTGAGCGCTCAGCCTTTTTTTCCATCCTGCTTTCTTAGAAGTATAAAGTTGACAAAAATACTTGCTAGCACATAATGTGCTGTTACTTCATGATAGAAAATGAATTAACTTGCAAACTCACAGGCTGACTTTGGAACTAATTCAGCAAACATGTTAAAATATTTCTTCCATAGGCATCAGAAATCTTGAATGAATGTTTTACATTCAAAACAAACTGAAGGATATCTCTCTGTAAGACATGGGGCAGTCTGTTAGTTATGACAGATGTACTTAACAAAGTCATATACTGAAGTCAGAAAGGAATTGCAGCTGAACAAAAACCAGAGTGTGGTGTGATAGTGTTTTCTGTTTTTGTATGTCAGTACTTTTGCCAGTCAGGAAGGCTGCCAGACATTGTTTTTGTCTCCTAAATACAGTCAAATGTCTCCCTCTTTCCTTTTTTACTTATTTCCTTTTCAATAGGGCACTTGCCCTCTTAAAGTGAAAGTGTTAGCAGGCTTGGACCTCTACTGTCATTTAGAGAACCCCACAGTTCTTAGTGAGACTTTTAAGAATCTTCCTGCAAATTGGGACTATGGAAACAGGAATGGGCAATGCCCTGTAAGGGCAACAGGAACTTCTGTGTTAGTCCTCCTCCTTTCCCACAACATAAGACAGCTTCAGTATATACCAAGTTTGACAAAAATGTTCAAATGTAATAGATGAGTACATAACCCTCGGAAACGAAACAGTTGGACTGAGACAAACCTCTCACAACTGGCAGGAAAAAGGATGAAGACTCAGCAAAATCTGGCTAGTGTGACTGCCACAGTACTTTCCTGTCTCCACCCACAGTAGTTCTCAGTTTTCAGTGTCTAGTCTAGTTCTCTCTTACACTATTAGGAGGTTAGCAGCAACTAGAGGCAGGCACACGAGGCAAGGGCTTTGAGCAGATGGTTAAATCCAAACTCTGCAAAGAGGCCCAGTGTATGTTCTAAGCATAAATTAAAAGAAGTAGACAAACAATGATACTTGTTAAAAAGCAAAATAATATACTGAAATACTGTAAAATACATTTGTAGGGGCTTAGGACCTGCATGTGAGTATGTTTAAAGTTTTAGAGGGATTTTGGAAAGTCTCTCTGCACTTGTGAATTTCTTAAGTTGGTGTCCTGTTTTTGAACAGACTAACAGGAGAAGCAGATATTGCGAAGGTGGAGAAAGAATGTACTAAATAAGTAGAATATTTTAATAGTTACATATTGGAAAACTGAAAAGTCCACAATATTGCAAAGGACTCCAAATAAAATAAATAAAGGAAATATCTTGCATAATACAGAACAAAAATAAAATCATTTTTACCTTTTGAAGCATTGCGTTGCCCTGGTGACCATTGACATTGTGACGATTGATCTCTCTTTTGTATTGGTATTCATAGACCTGATTAGTTATATTAATGAGTAGACTGGATGGCCCTGATTTCAGCTTTTCACATTCGTAAACAGTTCCATTTTCAACATCTGATGTTTTTGTTGCATATCGTATAATTAATCCCATTACAAGACCTGGAGAGTAAAAAAAGCCAAAACAAAGAAATTCAGGCAGGTTTAAGCATTTGATGCTGCACAGTTGCTTGGAAAAATTAACTTCCCTGTTCTTGCTCTACTAAAGCTAGAACATTATTTTCTGTGTTTCTGTCTTCACACATGTACACTTAACTCAGTACTTCATGTAGGACCACAAAATATTCTTTCAAAATGATAGTTTCATTAGAACACTGGTGTTGGTTTGCCATGTACTCAGATGTACTCCTATTCTTACAATCCAATTGCTGGAATTGTTCTGTTATAGCAGTTGACTTGCTTAAATACTGTGTTTTCAGTAGATGTTGAGATTGGGGGCATGAGTGCATAACTGAAGTGTTATACTGAGCATAAAAAAATCAGTTGTAATCTTGGTGGTTTTACACACTTCTTTGTAGAGGTGTATTTCTTTCTTTCGGCCCTAGTAGGACCTTGAATAATTACTTCAGGAAAAGTAACTGTTATTTATCTAGATAACATTGCTGGAGATGATTAATTGTGGGAAATAGCTGATAGGAATCTGAAAGATAAATTTTATTACATAGTGCTATGAATGCTGTGGATAAACAAGGTGATCATAAGCACCTGGTCAGGTGTCAGATATTTTCACATTTTCCACTAAGAGAGACCTCTGAACTGTGCGTTTCTGGAATAGACACAATGTAAGCCTATAGATAATAAGAAGAGTTTTCTGTTACAGTAATGTAATTGCACAAAATCACTTGAGGGGAAGAAAATGTTTAAAAATTTAGAGTCAAATTTAGACTAGGAGTCGAGAGGGACTGTTCTTTTTTGTTTTCTTAGAAGGTATTATCTCCTGTGGGCAACTCAAGCTACCTCTGTAAGAATTTTCTGGAACAGAAACAAATGCAAATATTGTTGATCATAGTCATGCAAGATGACCCTTGATTATAAATAAATTTGCAGAAAACGATTGTTTTAAATATATGACAACAGTAGTTGTAATTCTCAGTTAGTATTGATCAGTTCTCTGCAGCTGGCATTCAAAGTCAGCCTTTGGATTTCCTTCTTTTTTTAGTTGTTATCCTTGGAGTTCAGATTTGGATAATACACTGGGCAATGAAACAATACTGAAAATAAGGGGAAATTGTGAGTGTCATCAACAGCATACACATACTTGAGAATTTATATTAGAGCACATTCTAACAGTTGATATCCTTAGGGCATCAATGAGGTCTTGAGGTCCTTTTAGCCTTCAAGAATATTCTGTGATGCTTTAAATGTAAACAAAAACCAGAAAATAAGTTGAGGCTCTTGTTTGTGGTCTGTCAAAACAAGCTACAGTACACAGAGAAACCTGTCCCCCAAGATCCTGGAGAACAAAGTGGTGAACAATAGAATAGTAAGGCTGTGTTCTTTGTTTTTTGCGGATAACTGACTTTTCTATTTGCTGCTGAAACAGAAGAACGTGAGAGTGTCAGTAATTTAAAGAGCAGAACTCCTTGAGATTACTGCATATACTCAATCTATGGTTAAACACTGTTTGGAGAAAACCCTGTGCATAAGTTTCAACTAAAGGTGTTCATTTTTGTTTTTTGGTAAATATAGGAATATTATTGGTGTAAATAGAGCTACGCTTAATGTAGGAACATTGATTTGATTAGAAATCAATTCTTTTCAATGTTTAATGTTTCTAATTAGACTATTTTCAAGTTGTTTTTTTGTTGTTAAAACTGTTCAGCCTAAGGATGCACTTACCTAGGAAGCTTATGCAGGAGGGAAAATGTATATATACTTTAAATAGAATGTGCTATCAGTATGTTGTTAGTGTCTAAGTTGCATCTGTTCAGCATTTTGTGGTAAATTTAAAAACTGCTGAGTTTGTATCTCTGTTCTTTCTTCCTTCTCTTCGTGTTTCACTTTCCCTGTGCCTTCCATTGCTATACCTCTGATGACATGCTGTCTCGATAAGGAATACAGACCCATCCATCATACTGTAGGACACAGTCTGCAAATAAGTGGCAATATTCTGTCACCTGAAGGAAAATTGTTGGCTTCTTGTGCTGCTGTTCACATATCTAGTAAACAGCTCAATGTACTACAGTAAAACAAACTGCAGGGCAGATGTATTATAATACAAAACATATAGAAAAGATAACTATTCTGGTAAAAAAGACACACAAACTGTGTAGGAGAAGATCAGCTGTAGCAAAGTCACTCAGGCTTAGCTGCACTGTGACTCAGGGCAGGACTGACTGTCAGTACTTGGTGCTATGATGATTGCCTGAACTGATTTTTCTCCTGAAGTTGCTGTCAGCTCATCTAACATCTCTGTCATTACCTCATAAATTCCACTTTCTTTTCATGATCTCAGTTTCATAATGCTGAAGATAACAAGCCCATGTTAAAAATTTTGAAGAATAGAAGGGACACAATCAGCTTTCTAGATCACGTGAATGAAAATGTTTCCACGTTTAAAGGCCACCATAAATAATGCAAGCCTAAATAGCCTATTTGCAACCATGAGGATCACTTCCTTTAGTTCATGACTGTTTTAATAATTCAAAAACTCTGTCCTGATGGAGCACTGATCTCTTTACTGATCAAAAGAACATCGTGAGGAGGTTATCTTCATGATGTATAGATAGTGTTCTGGGCAGGCAGCAAAATGGAGCTAGAGCAGATAGCAAAGTGGAAGAAGATAAAACTTTAAATCCCAACTTCTCTGTCTAATGTTTTTCCCTATTTGTATCTCCCACTTTATCAGCTTTCAGCAAATGTCATCAGCTGTACATGGGAAACTACAATAGAAACTAAAGCCATTATAGAAGTCACTCATGCAATTATAACACAAGTTTACAGGTTGACTAGTTCACCTGTCACAGTCTACAAATAGATTGCAATGAAAATACTGCATTATTTTCATGTGGTGTGACACAAATATTCTTCAGAATATGCAACTTTAAGAAGATTGGTTTTGGTATTAGACTGCTTGAAATATTTAACATGCAAAGAATGAGTCAGTCTGGGATTAAGATGAGTTGAGATGAGGTCTCTACAGAGCTGCAGATTTACATTTTCTCTTCCATTTTGACATTTATACATACGTTGCATGTGTGTCATATGGCTGCAGAATAAAAAAATAACTCATGAGAAAAATGAAATGGCAGCAAGAGAGAATGACAGGATAAATGCTTATGCACGTAAGAATTAATACACGTACACATTAGTAGTAAATCTTATTGGTGGGCAATGCAGAAGGTTCTACATGAAACTGATACACAGCATTGCAAAATGGCATAAAAGAAGATTAGAACTAGATAGGCAAATTGAAATTACAGTACAATGACACCATTCAGATATTACTCTGCAGGCATTCTTTGTAGTCTGCTTTTCTAAAGCACTGTGGGGGAAAAAAGAACAAAGTCTCAAAATGGTCTGAACTTCATCAGATAACATGGGTGGATTCATAAAGCTTCTTAGCCTGAAACTTCAGATGTTATACAAAACGTGTGTAAAACAGGCATGTTAAATCATTTATCTGACTGTGGGCATTTGTATTTTAGAAATAGCAAATTCTCTGACTTATGAAGTGTCATTCAGTGGCAGTCTGCCTGCACAGGAACATAACCTGCACATCTTGAGGTTAAACAGCCTGTGGTATTCACTCAACAAGTCAACCTGTAGGTACTGCACAAGAGATATTACATTCTTATTTTACTGCACTTTTAAGGGGGTGATGGCACTTCATTCAGAATGTTTTCTGATCTTTGTCAGCACTTGATCTCAAGTGCTCGGTTGTAAATATGCAACTAGTCCTATGACAAACCAGCACTTGAATTTATACTCACCATAAACCATAGCTCCTCCAGTTTCATGCAGAAAGCGGAATCGGTGGTTTTTAAACAACCAGATGGTTAATATTGTAAGAATGAGCAGAAAGTTAAAGACTAGCAACTCCACAGCTCCCTCATGATAAAACTGATCTTCATCTTTCAGCAATGCATATTTCTTCAACTTCTCCATTTCATTCCCTTTACAGAGAACACACACAATATAAAAGAATGAAAAAAATTACTGAAGAAGGAAGGTGCTATCGCCTTTGGTACAGAAAAGTCCAGACACTGTAGCAATTCACAGCAAGCACATCTGCTTGATTTGCAGCCTCACGGTAAAGCGCCCCAGCTCACAATTCAGCTGGATTCTAGTTACAGCTTCCTGTTTCTGTCTTAAAGCTGTCCTGTCTTATTTTTAATGTTATGGTTGCATCACTGCACTGTGCTTGCTCCAGCTGAAAATACACAAATGTCTGCAAAGCTCAGGCTCTGCCAATTTCCCAGAATTTGTTGTAAAATTTAGTCTGCATTCATAGATTTGAATTTTGAAACACAATCTGAAACCTAAAAATCATATTTGGTTTTTATAGTTTCAGCTGGAAAATCTGACATTAAAAGAATTATGTAGCAACTTTCACTACTTCTTAGAAGTTTTTAAGAGATCTTTCTACTTTCCCTCTTTTAAGTGTAAGCAACATAGAAGGTGGTGCTACATTTTTTTTCAAGAAAATCATGGAATGATTTAGGTTGGAAAGGACGTTTAAGATCATGTAGTTCCAACCCTTGCTATTGGTAGGGACACCTCCCACTAGATGAGGTTGCTCACAGCCCCATCCAGCTTGGCCTTGAACACCCCTTGGGAGGGGGCATCCACAGCATCACTGGGCAGCTAATGCCAGTGTCTTAACCATCCTCACAGTAAAGAGTTTCTTCATAATGTTTAGCCTAAGTCCATCCTCTTCCAGTTTAAAGCTATTTCCCCTCATCTTGTTGCTATGTGCCCCTACAAAAAGTTCCTCTGGAGATTTCCTGTAGGGCCCCCTTTAGGTAATGGAAGGCTGCTACAAAGTTATCTTAAGAGCCTTCTCTCTTCCAGGCTGAAGAGCCTCAGCTCTCTTAGCCTGTGCTCATAGGGGAGGTGCTCCAGCCCTCTGATCGTCTTTGTGGCCCTCAGAGCATTGGAGTACCTCCTGAACAGGGAACAATGCATAACGATTTCAATATCTAGGCCCTGAACTCACCTTGAGCCTGTAGGTAGACAGAAGTATCTGGAAAAGCAAAGGTCAGATAAACTAGAACTTAAAGCAATTAAAAAACCCCAAACCTATCAAACTGAATAAAAAGCAGTAGAATTTCCTTTATATCATCTCTGCTGTTCACATGTTTTCATTGCTCAAGCCAGGAAAACAGCAAAAGTTGTATTACTCTTAATAGTTAATCCTCATTTAAGATTTCTGTCCTGGCCTAAAGCTGCAGTACTGAGCTGTACAGGAGGGAAGAATTCCAAAAAAGCTCTCATCTTCAATCTATCAAGAAAAAAAATGGTCCGGTTTCTCAGTAGAAGAAGGTAACATTTTCCTCACTGCTCTTTTTTGCAGTCTCACTGAATATATTGTTTTTTAAAGATTTTGGCAAACTAAGGTGTAGAGTATTCATTTCAAATCAGGTATTGATCAAATATTTGAGATAAATGCCTAGGTGTCTATACTCTTCGTAATTTCAGGGCTGTAGCTTATAACAGAATGACTATTTCTAAGGAAGCACTGTTGCTTCAATTTACAATGCTTTATAATCACTTTCACTTGGCAAACAATTCAGTTTCCGATTTAGCCAGTTTCATCATATTTTATGTGTTAAGATTTTCTTTCACTTTGTGTGAGGTTAAGTACTTTTCCTACTGGTCTTTTTCACAGAATCACACAAGACCACATAATGGCTGGAGCTCTGAGTCCATCTGCTCCAAGCTCTGTTTGCAGGACCGCCCACAGCCTCTCTGGTCCCCATCCCAGTGCTGTATTACTACACAGCACAGAAGCACTTCCTGGTGTTCAGAGGAAACATCTTGTGTCAGTTGGTACCCAGTGCCTCTCATCCTGGCACTGGGCACCACTGAACAGAGCCTAGCTTGTTTTTAATTCATGTTTTTTCCTCAATTACCAGTTTGTTTGTTTTTTTTTTTTCTTTATCAATGATTTTACTCTGCAGTTACAGTGTCCTCTCTCTCATTTCAATTTCTCTTATTTATATATATGTATTTTGTAATTTTACCTGATAATTTGTAAACTTTATTAGTACAAAGGCAACATTTTGTTTCTGATCTGATTATCTATGGAAAATCTGAGAAATTAGAAGGAGGCAAAAAAAGCCCATCCCGAACTAATGACCCATCCATCTCAATCTTAAATAAGGATAAATATTTGATGTTATTTCATCATAAATGGAAAGGATTCAATTCTTCTAAAAATATTAAGAGTCAAGTGGCTGAAGTTTTAAAACATTTTCAAGGGATGAAAGAAGAATGAAGACTTGATTTGGATATTATGTTCACAGTTTGGAAATGACAGTGACCTCGGTAAATATTGTGAGACAATAGCACCAGTGTCCTCAGGAAGGAGTGTTTTGACACTAGCAGTCTTGCTTCAGAATCACAAAACTTTGCCCTAGTTGGGAAAATGATACGGTTTCTTAATACTTTCTTTCTTTTCTCCTGTTTTTTTTTGTTTCTACTGAACAAAAAAATCCACAAACCTGCTCCAAGATTTAATCTTTTATTCAGTTGTAAGTTCCTGAAGGTTGACTTAACTAAATGAAGGCTTTTACGCATATCTCAGCTGAAACCAGGGCATTTACTGAATAGGGTTTGGGCTTAACAAGTTAATCTAGACACAAAGCAAGCTTTTTTCTTTACTGATAGTCAAAGGAGAAAGTCTCCTTAACTTCATTGTAACTGTACTGAAAAAAAGATGTTTATACTTCAACAGCCTATTGCTGTAATGGATAAATTATGTATTTTATCACTTCAACTGCTTTTTCATATTGTGGGCTGCCTAGAGCTGAATTCTTCTGGTAGAAAAAAAAAAATCGCACCACTACAGAAAATAGCTAAATTATTTCAAAGCAGCCTTTGAGGATATACAACTGCTGTTGGATCCTAAGACCAAACATCTCTCTATTTTTTGGAGTTTTTTGGTTTATTTTTTTCTTAAAAATATTGGAATATTTACTACAGCCACACAAAAAAGTTAGGAGAAATAAGATTTCTATCTCATGTAGATAATGCCTTTAAACACGATGTTAAACAGCAAACTTCAGTGAGTGATTTTTGAATGTTTTCCTTCATGCACAGCAGTAGATATTGAAGAAATGCTGTAATTAGTGTTTTCTATTATGGAAGACTTAAGTTGGAGTTATTGGACTTTGGTGCTTAAATTCTGCCAAAGACTTAGCACAGATGTTGATATAGTTGTGAGGAAATTCACTTCTAAATAGTATTTGTCCTGTTACAGGACTGGCTTTTCTCCCAGAGAAGTAAGGCAGAATTTTAAATCAGCTTTCCCAGCACAGCCACCCATTGCAGACAAGGGGATCTGTGACTGCATGAGCGAATAAGTTTCTTTAAAACTATTCTGAAATACAGGGAAAAAAAAGAAAAAAAAAAAAATCTGTTTATCAGCCTGTATACCTGAAAAATTTGAATGTTCCACAGCGTAGTTGTTTAACTACTGTAGGAGGCATTTGCCTACTGAGATAAGGTTTTCTTTTTCATCTTTCTGATTTATTGTCATCATTCATTCACTGTGAAGTGGTGATACAAAGCAAGCGGTAGCTCTCTTTTTCCCTATGAGATGTGTGAGACTATTTTTTTTTTTTAAGTGAGCTGCCGAAATTTATCTACATGTGTAGAACTTCACTGACCTAGCTGGATTCCTTACAGAATATCAATATTAATATGCTTAATATTAAGACTGGGAAGATCTATAATTACGTAATTTGCAAGGCTTGTCTGCGGATGGGCTGAGATCATTAAGTGAAAAATGCCATCTGAATAAAAGTTAATATCAACTTTTGCCATTCACATTTACTTTAAACAGCCTTTACAAACAGGAAGTAATGCTGATTAATACTCATGTATTAAGGCATTTGAAAAATATCATAATGGCTGAAGATATGGTAGAAAAGAGGTCTTCTATTTGAATTTTAACTTCCTAGTGCTTTCTGAATGGGTGAGAGCTTCAGCTGCAACCCATGTATTATGTTATTACTATACAATATCTGAATCATGCACACAGTATGAAGATGTGATGATTAAGGTGAACTAAGTATCTGAATCAAAATTTTTGCAAGTGGGTGCTATATGCATACATTATTGGGAAAATATTCTAAGAGGTAAAGGACATTAATAAGAATGATTCTTGCTTTTAGTCCATCTGTTGATATTTTGGCATGTGTAGACTACTCAAAAGGAAGAAAGTCTTCATAGGGAAGATATTTTTAATATTAATTTGCAGGCCAAAGACAGAGGTAAGATAAAATTTGTTGTAACCCAGTATGTCAGGCAATTTTAATAATATCATGCTCTTAATACAAATAATATTGTTTTAATCTCTCTTGACATGTCACTTTTTTAAGAACAAGAGGTAGTACTTCTGTTTATTTCCTGTTTCCACATTATGAAGCGTCCTTTGTGTATTTGACAGAACAAGTATCATTCTCTCCCTTAGTTTCGCAACTGTGAAAATCTGGTGTTACAGAAACTGTAAAGCTATGGGGATTGTCTAGAAAGTGAAAGGAGCCTTGCAAATCACTGGAGAGATCCTCATCTTGGAAAATATAGTCAGGTAGGTGGAAAAATTTATATATTATAATTAATTACAGTTGATGGGAAATGTAACCAGAGACAATGCTTTGGCAACCTTGGCTGTTATGCAAGCATATGTAACGTACAGCTAACAGTAAAAAGAAACGCTGAATACAAGATGATCTCCATGTATATGTAAGTAAAACACTAAGCAAAATCAACTCTGAAACTGAGAGATTCACCACGTTGCCAGTGCCCAAATAACAAATCTTCTGTCACAGCCTTCTTGCCTAAAATCCCCAGACAGACTGGAACAGGATTAGTGGGATCACAACTGGTTATCCTTCTCTAATCCATTCCAGCCAGGAGATCTGCCTTTCTATCTCCTTTTCTGATACATGACTGCCAATGAAATCCTGAGGGCTAAGGCCACTTAAGGCCACTAAGCCCACAGTAGTGACCTAAGTGTCAGTTTTCAACCACCAGTTATCTGTGTATTTCAAAATCCGTTCTTCTGTTGCTTAGGAGAGTTTTTGTATGAAATCAGTTTATTTGCTGGTTTTTATTGATCCTGTCTACGCTTTTCCTGAGGGCAAATTCTGGTTTTACTCCTGCTTACTTAGTCTGGATGATAATTTATCTACATGGGTCACATAGTCTTTAGAGACTGAAATAATTGCCCACATAATCTATATATCTAGTGCATTACAGCTATTGCTCTTAGCCAAAAAAAAAATAGCTTCAAAAATGCTTTCTCCTAGCACCAATGCATCTTCCTATCCAGAAGGCAGTCTTTTTTTCCCCTCTCCTTGCTTTGTATCCTCTTTCATTGCCTAATCAAAACACAATACTTATCATGATGAATATACATTGAGTTGAGTAGAATTTGAGTTTCAGTCTCCCAAGAGGGTTGTAATATTTCTGGTTATATGTCAGTGTCTCCAGTCATTGTATCAACACAGGAAAATCTTGTCTCCCTTTTCAGCACCAATGAATTCAGTACACACTGTAATGTAACATAATAACCAACAGTTCAACACACTGAAACTATCATATATGAACCAACCATTACAGACCAGTCTCAATGAAAAGGAAGCCGAAATGTTCATGAATTATTTCTGAGAAGACAAATGCCAATATTTTTTGGAGAAATTGAAGCATTGAAGGAAAGAATAGTTTGTGCCTGTACATTTTCAAAGTACTGTTTGAACCAGTTCTGGATTCAGAAATAAGATGCAAATTCTTAAGGAATTCTGAGAAAACAACACTACTGATATACAAACTTTAATCCTAACTGAGAAATGTCAGCATCATGAAGTTCTGAGTTTACTCTTATAGGTTTAATTTTAACATTTTGTTTTCAAATTGAACTGCTGCATTGAGAGTTTCTGCTTTTCCATATTAAATTACTTAGCAATCTAGATAACAGGACATAACTTAAAGATGCCAACTGTGAAGATGATTTATAAATTACAGAATTGTAAGGGTTGGAAGGGTTGCAGGTGATTTACTCCAACCTGCTAAGGTAGGTTCCCTAGGGTAGGCTTCACAGAAAAGCATCCAGGTGGGTTTTGAATATCAAATGATAATTTACTAACAGGTGACTTCGATGGAAACCTAAAAAGGAGAGAAAGGTGCACTTTGACATGTAATGTTCATCCACTGAAATCTCAGCACACAAAAAAATTGATTTGATTCCTATCTTAGAAAGTCCTTTTGTGAAAGGATTGTAGGAATTGTGTAACCTGACACAAGAAAAAATATCTGTCCACCAAAGAATGTATTGGGAAGACACTGTTCAGTAGCTAGTTGTACAGTCTTAGAGTAATTTCAGTTAGAATGGCCTGCTGCCATCATGAGGCTACTGGTAACCCATTCCACCAACCTGAGATTCCTCTGAACAGCAGCCCAACCTTTCAAACATAAGGACTGCTTCCCCTCCTTTTAGTTTATGTACAAATTTGATGGCAGTGAACTCCATCTCATCATCCAAGGAAGACATTAAACATTACTAGTTCCATAGCAGTCCCAGGGGGCTATCGGTAGTAATTCTTTGATACTGTGATTCTATTCCATGATTCTATTCCAATTGGGCTCTAGTTCATATCTCACCAATTAGTCTTATAAGTCTTATCTGGACTCTCCTGTTGAAGACTGGTGAGACATTTGCCTTTTTTCACACATCGGGAATCTCCCAGAGCCCCTGTAACCTTTCAAAGCTGATAGCAGAGGCCTCACCGTGGCAGCAGGGAGCTTTCTCAGCACCTTTGGATGCACTGTATGCAAAACTAGGGACTCATGCTTATCCAATTGGTTCAAGTATATTTACAGATGTAACAGGTCCCACAGGCTCTGCTGCTATGCTGGGAGATATGAAGGCAAATCTTACCACTAAAAAAACAGGCCAAAAGGTCATTGAGTACTTTCATCTTTTTCATATCCTTTGCCACTAGCTTCTCTGACCTGCTGAGCAGTTGGTATACATTTGCAATAGCATCTTTTGCTTCTAGTGTACTCAGAGTAGTCTTAAAATAATAATAATAATATCCATAGAAATTTTCAACTCCAACTGTTTCAGCTTTCCTGAGTGTTTCTCTGTGTGCTCAAGCAATGTCTTTATATTCCTCCTGAATTGCCTGTTCCTGTACACCTGCTATGATCTTCCCTTTCACATTTGAGCTCCGCCAGGTGATCATTCTTCACCCACACTGGCCTTCTGCTACTCCACTTGTTTGAGTTTCTTTCTGTTGGGAGATTTTTGTGCTTTGAGGAAGCTGTTTTTGAAGATAATCAGCTCTCTCCTGGCCTGTTGGTCTTATTAAATCCCCTCCTTCCATAAAAACATTCAGTTCATGAACTTCACATGACTGGTCAAATTGTGTTAGGAAAACAGCAACAACAGAGATTCAGATAAATTCATTCTTCTACGTCTGCAAGTATCCCGACTGGTAAACGGTTAAAAACAAAACCACAGCGCTGCCTGGCGAAAGATATTGCTGTGGTGCTTTTCAGTTTTCCTAGATATTCATTCGAAAATATGCAATTTAGAGAGTTTCTTCGGATAAAAATTGTCGTAGCAAGATGTTATCAAGAGAGAAAAATACTCAATTTAGGTACAGTACAGGGACTGCTCTTCATCATGAATTGAATTTGAAAGCATATTCCACTAGAGGGCTCTCTTCACACATAAAAGAAAGCCCGACTTCTAGCAGTACTGGATCTTTTGTCTATCCTGCGGGCCATAGAAGGATTTTGGTATTGGAAAAGTATTGTGGTGCATGATTGTACCCCAAAAAGACCTTGTTTGGAATATATAATTAGACTTGTAACTTCATTTCCAGAGGAAGCACTCTGGCCCACTGTCCTAGTTTAGGCTGGGGTAGCATTAATTTTTGTCAGAGTTGCTGCTGTGGTACTGTTTTGGACTTAGGATAAGAACTGTGTTGATGACACACTGATGTTTTAGTTGCTGTTGAGCAGTGTTCACATGAAGTTGCAGTTTTTTCTGCTTCTAGTGCTTCTCTGCCAGCAAGGAGACTGGGGGTGCACAAGAAAGTTAAGGGGAACAACCAGGACAGCTGACCCGCATAGCTAAAGGGGCATTCCATATCCTATGGTATCTGAGTGAGAAATAAAGCTTGGGGAGAGTAGACCAGGGAAGGGAGGAAAGGCAAGGCCTGATGTTTCTCAGGGACAGTCTGGGCATCAATCAGTGGGAAGAGAGCAATTGCATCACTTATTTTGTATACATGCTATTATTATTATTACTGTTTTTATTATAATTTTACCTTCCTTTTCTGTCCCATAAAGCTATCTCAACAGATGAGCTTTAAATCTTTCTAGTTCTCTCTTTCCCCATCCCACCTTTGGCAGGAGGAACGAGTGGTGGCTCTCAGAACATCAATTACACCAGAACATCCACCTGAATTACTTTGGCTACTGAACACACACACACACACACACACACACACACACAAAAGGATAAATCTTGCTTAAATAAAAAGTCCCATCCAAATTCCTGTCACCCTAATATTAGTGGGACTCACATTAGGCCTCTACGGTTATTTTACAGTACCATTGAAGGTTTGTTTGTTTTGTTTGTCTGTTTGGTGGTGGTTATTATTACATAAGATGGCCTTCCTTATATGGAGGTAACCCTGACATCTTCCCACCTGATAGCCTAAAAACATATTTTACTAAAATAGACCCATTGTGAGCAATGCTGTTTACATCTCTGCCAGTATCCAAAGAGCAGCTGTTCCTTTTTTTTTTTCACTTGAGAACTGTTTAAAAACTTGTAATTAAGAAACATTATGAACATTTAACCATTGTTTCTTTAGAACTGCAGCAGCACTTCAAGAACACTGGCTGCGTTCACAATATTGAATGAAATTGGACTATGTTTATAAATGGAAGTGCACAAGAAATACAGGCAGGTGCTTTTGAAAATCTCAGTGGGCTTAAACTGCTTTTGTAGACAAGGCTCCTTGCCTAGCTCTTCTCTCCTGTATTAAGCCTGAACTGCTTCCCTCCTGCATGTCCAATCTAACCTTTGTCCATGCTCTCCCTTTCTTTGCCATTATCTGTGTAGGTTCCAGACCATCATTCCCCTTCACTGTGAGCCATGTTTTAACCTTCTGTTGCTTTGGGTTCCAACCTTCTTGTTCTCAGACCCTTTTTCTTTTCTTTTTCTTTCTTTCTCTCTCTTTTTTTCCCCCAGCTGACAGTTTTCAAACATTTTTCTCTTGTTCTCTGGAAACTCTAGTTGCTATAGTGACACCTGATGATTACAGAGACAGTGACTACCTTTGTTAGAGCCTCAGTTGCTATAGCAATGACTGTTGGCTATGGGTTCAATGACATCAGCTACATGGTTCATGCCCTTTCACACAGCAATACAGCTTGTAAAAGCTTCTTTTAATTGTTGTCCTCAGTAATGAGATTGTGAGCCAAATTCTGTTCTAATTGAAGTCAGTGGGAGTTTTGCCATTAACTTCAGTGAGACCACAGTTTGGTTCTAAGCTCCCAAGTGCATAAATAACAGAAGGAATCGACTTCCTGCAGAAGGATAAATGTGATTTGGTTTCACTCTATTAGTAGCATCTGAACACTGTACCAAAGCTTGGTTATTGAATTAAATAATATTCTAAAGTATACAGACAAGGTCAATTCTGAGATTAAGAAAAAATCATAATTCTTGGGGAGGGGAGGGGCAATTCTTTAGATGAGGGGATGAGAGGAATCATGAAACTTAAATTATATCTTTTTAAGTCTTAGATCATATGTTTTTCTGCAAGGAGAAATGTCCACCTATTGCAGCTTAGTGGAAATAGTGACAAGAAAGTATACTTTTTCAAGGAAACACCTTCATATCACAGGAGGGATATCCCTAATGAAAGGGCAGGTAAAATATATTTCATCCCAAACACCACTACTTGTAGTCTCCATGATTTTTTTGACCTGATAGGAATGATCACTGAAGAATGTCTAAAAACCAGCTTTGCCTTTGAGCTACTTTTCTTTTGTTTAAAGTATTCTGGAGATAATTTTAAAGTTTGGGAAAGAAATTCAAGTACAAATTGAGATTAGAAAATGATATACCTAATGCGTCCTTGCGCTTAACATTTGTTCTGAGGGCTAAAGTAAGATTATCATGTTATGACTATTGTAGCTACTGGTTCCTTTATCTGGTGGCCTTTTCAGGACTTCATTATTATTACTCTCTTATCCACTGCTTTTATGGAGGTATGGTAGGATCTGCTCTGATTATATCTCAGAAGAACAGAAGTTCTTAGAATTGAATAAGGTCTGAGTTACAGGCAAGATTATGAAATCTCTGATATTCTACATGCTCAGAATAAAATCTCCAACGTGCCCACTTCAATAGCTTGTGCAGAATTAAATGAACAAGACCATAACACTGGATTTTTATGGATGTCTGTCTACAGATTTCCACCATGAACCTTGTGTTTGAGTTCAGTGACAGAATAATGACTACAGAATGGATATGTATGAAATGACAACAGACGTCTTTTTTAGTACGGAAACGTTCTCATTTTAGGCAGTTGGGAATACATGGAAAAAATCATGAAAGTGACTGAGATACCTGACATTGATCCCTTTCTAAAAATCCCAGCCAAAATGATTGTACTGGAGTATTTAATTTGCTAAGGGAAAGAAAAAAAAAGGGGGGGGAGAGGGGGAAGGGGGAAAGAAAAAAAGTGTGTTGAACTTAGATTTACATACTGTAGCTGCTTGCCTGATCTCCTCTAGAGATCACAGCTTGAGTCCTTACATGAAAAATGTTCTCTCCACCATGTCTGACAGTCTAAACCTGGCAACGCTCTACCTGCTGAGTACAACCCTCCAGGTATACAGAAGATAGAAGGGTAAGTCCTCAGCAGGTCTTTTTTATTGCTTGTTTTTGTAGCAGCAAAACCCAAAACTTTTGTGCATCCACGTATTCTGTAAGTCCAAACTGAAATTAATCAAACTGGTTTTGGAAGATAAGTAAATCTGTGGTTTCCTGACCAGCTGGATTTCATCAGATTTGGAGAGAAGTAGTAGTATGTATTCAGCATTCTTTTTGCTATGGCTTCTGGGACTGTAGTAAAATAGAATTTGAGTGTAATTCTTCATATTTTCCACATGGAAAAAAAAAACAACAAAAACAAGAGGTGCTTTTTAGGGTGTTAAATAGGATAAGTTACATCATGAAACATATTGGCCAGGTTGAGCTCAAGCTTAAAGGTTTTCTTAGTGACTCTGGCAAAAAAAAAAAAAAAAAAAAAAAAAAAAAAAAGACCCTTAAAACCAAAACATTAAAAAGCAGCAACAACAAATTATATATATATATATATATATATATATATATATATATATATATATATGAAACCTTAAAAGGAAATGTAAAAAGTCTCCTAAAATGAAGCAGCACCGAACACTTTGCCATGTATATTTCCATCATACTGTTCTTGAGACATTGGACAGCATGTTTCAGCTAGCTAATGGCTGTATGCCTACCATATAAACCTGATAATTGGTCCCATTCCTCTCTCATGCAGAGGCAGTTTTCAGAAGGACAGACATTCTGTCTGATAAGAAAACTCATAGAGAAAGGCAAATTCAGCTACAGAACTAAGGAAAAACTCTGAGTTCAGCTCCCAGTGCTGAAACAGGAGCTAAGGTGGAATTTGGAAGAAATAACATTAATCAAATCCATGGACCCTATAAACTGAAAGAAAATAATGTCTGAAATCTCATGCATGTTAGGAAGTCATTTCTCAGGATCTCATCTGAGGGTTTTCTTTCCTCTTTAGACCTCTCATGACTTGCTCAAGGGCTACGATGCTTTCTTCAGAGATTGATCTTTTTGGCGAGACAAACTCAAAGTAAAAAAATATATGTAATTATACAATTGATGAAGTCTGATTCCTTTAAAGCAGAAATCTGAGAGATGAGAATGCCCTTTAATTTGCAACACACTTCATGTTGGTATGGTATCATTTGTTGTCATGTTGTATATGTTGTCACATTGTGAGGCTAAATTTATTCATATTTCTGAAGGACTTTGGGATCTCTGAATATTTACTATACAGGTGTTCAGCAGTACTATTATGAACAAAAAACTGCCACTAGCTATAGACAAGATGCATGTTTTCTTTCTACTCTGCCTTGCATTTCAATTTCTGTTAAATAAAATATATTTTTGTTCTCAATGTGCTGAAGTATGGAATAGACCTCATGAGCTCTGTTTTTAAGCTTCTTCCAGAATGCATGCAGGTTTCCATTGGATAATGGCATTTCTATAACTGTAGAATCACAGAAAGCCAGGATCTTGCCAGTAAGGAAGCCTAAGTATTAAAGGATTACAGTGGGATACTGAGAAATATCTGTTCAGATATGGTGTTTGTCACTTTTGCAAAGCTTTGACATATGTTTGGAGTCTTCTGGGCAATTAGAAAATCTCTTCCTATAATTAATGCTTTGGATGTCTTTTGCTCTTTAAATCCATAGTAGCAATTGCCTTTGCTTCAGTTTAAGACAGAGTACATAAATCAGATTCACACCGAAGAGCTTTCTCTAATTTTTCAGAAGTGCTTGTGTACCTCTACAGTATGAAATTGGTATTAACTCCACTGAATAACACTATATCATAAATAGGTTCAATCAGAGTTCTCTACTGATTGCCACTGAATAATGTACTGAAGACAAAATCAACACAATTTAGTGCTCTTGGAAAATGTATGGAAAAATATGGTGGTTTCTCTCAGTGGGTATTCTTCAAAACTCCATTAAGTTTATCTGAATATGTGGTGCTGCTCTTTCTAGAAACTCCGCAGTATTTTTTCCCTTGTAGCATTAATGTGTAGGAAACAAAACTTTCACCATCAAGAGAAGCATTTAGCCAGAAACTTTAAAATTGATTCAAAGAAGAAAAGCGTCGCTGAATTGGTTTACTGTCCTTTCCCTTCTGCAGATGTAAGGCTGAATACTGAGTATGCTTACAAATGAAAGAGTAATGTTATGCCATTCACCATCTGTGCAGCACTGCAATGTTATCACACACTATAGCATCACTCAGAATGCTATGAAGTCAAAGTTGCAAAGGTATGCATCTTTGCTTCTGTGCTGAGATGTACTGATAGTACTATTTGGAAACACTTTAGCAGCACTACTGTATGATGCTTCATTCTGTTAGTGCATCACATATTAGAAATAGATTCTCTTGAATGTGTGAAAATGATATCACAATTTGGCCCTATAACACTGAAATAAATCATCTGTTATCTATGGTATTATTCCATTAAATACCAATTTAACATACAGTCATAGTCATCGTTCCATTATTCTTGTTTTCATCCTGCTATGCTTCCAAATGTACTGTGAAGGATGGAAACTGCTGAACTAACCTTTCTAGCACGGAAATGTAACTAGGTCTTTAAGTTTGGGAACACGAAACATTCACATCTGGCAACAGGGATTCTGATACCTACAGATAGATTGCATAAAGCTAACGACACTACTCAAAATTGGCAGGGCTTACACTTATGCTATCACTGGATCTGCAAAAGCAGAGTAGATAAGCAGCATTTGTAAGGCTGCTTTGTGCCATATCGCACACCATGTCAGAAAAATCTATTTGAGTCCTTGTGTCCTTGCATTACAACCAGCAGATTGTCAGCTGGAGAAAAGTACAGAAAGTGTGTAATTTAACTGGCCTTGCCTCTGTAGAAATTGACTCAGATCAGAGGATGAAACTGTCAATGCTTTGACTTGGGGAGGCCGCTTCCTTTTTTCTTCCCTTTTCCATTCGAGATTTATCAGAGATTCGTAAGGACTTCTGCAAAATTTCAGCTGAAATGTGAATTTTTTGTTTGGAAATTGTCTAAAAAGCACAGAAAAGTGGCACAGCTCAGATTTAAAGACATTTCTGAAAATGTTAGATAGGAGTACAGTGCAAATTGAATTTTAGCTACTTTAAAATATATATTTTTAAAAGAGGCCAATGGAACAGAAGCCCCAGTTACATATTCCTTACCTATTGCTTACATATTCTTTACATATTCCTCTGGAAGAGTTGTCAGAGGAGGAAAACTACTTCATAATTATTGACTATAATTACTATAAAAACAGTAAGTATTGAAAATAAATACATTTTCCAGAATTGGGTTAGTGGAAAATCTTTCCATCTGTTGTATGTGATGAAACAGTAGAGAAGGAACTTTGTTGTGTTATCATTTGTGCATTAATTTCTCATGGCACAAAATCACATGAAAGCTGTGGCTTTAACTAATTCTCAACAACTCTAAGACTAAAACTTCTAGACTAGATAAATCTAACCCATCATTTGGTTTCATTGGACATTACACGTGTGTTTTCTGAAATGTTAATGTTAAACAATAAATCTGAAAGGACAGACATTGTCATTTTTAATGTATATATGCTAAGGCAATGAAAAGCGAGCGGCTGCTGTTGTGGCTGATGGTTGCCATAGCAATACCTTGCCATAGTGACTTAGAGATTCATTTGTAATAATAGTGGCTTTCTTAGAGAAGAATGTAAAAGTTGCCAACTGCATTGATGTGGTTTCCTGTATTACAGATTTTACTATTTACAATAAGATGGACAGTCACCACTGAAGGAACATGACAGAGTAAATTAGAGAGTTGGTTGTTGGCTTTTTTTTCTGGTGACAGAATAGAATGTCCTGAGTTGGAAGGGATTCCTAAGGATCATTGAGTCCAATTTCTGGCTCCACACAGAACCAACCATATCCAGCAATCATGAACGTTTTTGGCTTTGGTAATGTTTGTTATATTTAAAATTCCAGATTCTGTTAAAAACAACCCTCGGAGAGGCGGCATTGCCCCAGTCCCAACAGCTGACTGGCACATACATCATACTCAGTGCATGGGGAAACTGACTATCATCAACTCTGCATGAAGCTTCCACAAACACACAGCACGGCTGCAGAAGGAACTACTGTGTGCAGAACATTCAGGTAATCTCTAATTACTGCCAGCCCTCAGGTGCAGTATTCTCTCATTTATAAATGAAATACTACACAGCATATCAGGACCTCCTGTGCTCTAGCAGTCCCCAGGCTCTCTGGATTATGAATCACTGCCATTGAAACTTTCACTCTGATTACCTCATGACTTAGGATAATTCTGGGGAGCTTTACTCAGAGATACTTTCTCAGCTCACAACATGACCACAGAGCAACCAGAAGCCTGGCTGTGCCCATAGCATCTCTCTTGGGGTTGCTGCTTCTACATATTAAGCTACTTTTTTGTGAAAAAAAAAGAAAAAAAAAAAAAAAAAGAATGTAGGAATGGAAGAGTTTATCTGCTTGGGTGAATAACCCTCCCTCCCAGGAGGCAGCGGCAGACCCACCTGCTGACCACAGCAGTGATTTTGACAGCAGTCAGACTTCATTCAGCCCACTGTGCTGCTGTAGCTGTGGTTCCAGAGCTGTTTTGTTACGCACCCCCCATCCCATGCAGAGGAAGGCTTCCTTTCTTGCAATCTGTGCAATTAATCATAAATAAAACAATCATTTGAAATCATTAACTTCAGGCTCAGGACAATTCATTGATTCCAAGTTAATGGTCAAGCAGCAATCTATTAATTTTGGTCCAGCCCTATCAGGTTTCTTTGTATATAAGACAACACAAAAAGAATACCTTCCAGGAGCAGATTTCCACGCCATGAAAGTTCTGATTACTATAACATCAAACTTGCAGATTTATGTATAAACGATATACAGAAAGAAAAAGTAATAATAATTTAAAAAATAGAATCTCAGAGTAAGTTATCTCAGAGCTAAATAAATCAATCTGTAAGTAAAGGTAGCAAAACTACTGCACTGAAAGAAAAGGTGTTTATGGAAAACTGTTGTGCAAACTTTGAAGATTAAAGCATTTAATAATTCTTTGTGAGGTTTTAAAATTCACATGAGAAAATAATGCATAAATAGACTCCACAGAATAACACTGCAACCTTCTTGTTCCACCATTATGAAGAACAATCTGCATGAAATCAGAGTGAAGATTGATGTTGACTTTTAAGGGAGAAAATCAGGCACAACCTTGATTTATATTTGAAGATGTGGGGAAAGGAGTATTTAAAAATCCTTTTTGTTGATTTTGATGTTCAAGTTCAGTGCTGTAATCAGCAAATGTGCACGTCATGATGACAAAGCACGTTTGCTTGATGTTGATTCAGCAGAATAACTTATAATGTTATTCAGCTGTTCTAAGCATAATATTTACCAATTAGAAGGAAAAAGAAATTGAGGGGAAAATGCCAAGCTGCTCAAGGCAAGAATTGTACTGAGGCAGTATTTGTGTTGTGTTCCCGCATGTACTGTTGTGTTATGTGCACAGACTTCAAGCCATTTAAAAATGTGCTGATTATTTATAGAAAAAAGTAACCTCGTTGCTTATTTATCATTTTTGCTTGTACTCCAAGCGGGAATTAAAACTGTATTAAAACCCCAGTTTAATGCAGTTGATCAAAGAAGGATATTCCCTCCCACTTCTCATGGAATAGATTAATGTAGAACACCTTTTGGGTTAATATTTTTCCAGAACCACATGCTGATTTCATTTTGCTGTACTGTAAGCAGTGCGGAGTAGTAAAAGAGTTTTTGATTCTACTGAAAGTAGAATACAGAACAGTGGTTATGGTACGTATTCTCAGGCAGCTGTGAACAGCATCTCTTTCCCTTGATCTCTTAGAGAGCTGGAACAGATGGTTGGATGGACACATAGATACACAACCTAATAATATATCCAGATTTCTTCAAATATGTACTTTATTTTCTGACAAGAGATCAAATTTGAAAGATGCCTGAGGATATCGAATACAGATATCAGAAGATATCCTCTAGTCAGGCAAAATACTCAGGAATTTCAGCCATTCCTGTGGCACATGCTTCTGAATGACATCTATGCAGTAAGTCTGAGGCACAGAATGGAAATAAGCGAACTCTGATTATGAATGTGCAGAATTTACAATAGTTTTTCTTCCGGGCACATCTTTCAGATTTGTCTGCTTAAAAATCATGGTCATCTCAAATTGGAAAGTTGCAAGGTGGTTGTGTGATTCAGTGTGGAAATGAATCTATAAAGAACAATGTAGAAAACACAATGGGACACTCCATATCCATTCTCTGCAAGGATTTTGAGGTAGCTGTCATTTTGGACAGCTGTTCATTCTTTAGTTTGAAGTAGAAGAGCTCAGAATTAAGTGCCCTAGTATGCTGGAGTCTGTTATTAGCCTTTTGCATAGAGTTGTTGGATTCTAAATAGCATAAATTTGGGCTCTGTCCTTATGGAGAGAAAATGCTTGGATCTACCCACGTCTTTCAAATCACTACACTAGATACGTATTGAAAGTCACCCCCATAGCCACACAGTCTGTGATTTTTGTGACACCTCGTGATGTATCTGAAAACTGTGAATATATGATGTCTGCTTACCTTAAGGGTCTATTCCTAACTTCAACACAGCATTGTAATGGAAGATAATTAAAAGAAACCAAAATGTATATGAAGCCATCAATAACAAGTAACTGTTAGAATGACACTTCATAACGTGGAGCAAACTGAGACCTTACTGCTGAGCTACTGCAAAGAGCTGTGTAACTGCACATGAACCTGCTGTGTCACAGAACTTCATGCACTTGCTCTCTGACAGTGGTCTGTGTTCTCATTCCAGTCACTAGAATCTGTGATGAATTACACTGTCATATATAATGAAGCCTTCACAGAAAAACTACTGTAGTTTATTTTGAACTTTGAAGAGTGAAGGCAACTCTAGAAAAACAGATTTTGAAATACATACATACATTATAGTGCATTATCTAGTTTTCTTTGCATTCCCCTGCATCTCGAAACAGATTCCCCTCCCGCCTTGAAATGGATCGCTCATGAATCGTGCTTTATAAGAGTTACCAGCTACACAAATTATTACTGAATAATTAGTTTTTCAACCACTTCTTTATTGTGAAGGTAACAGGGCACAAGAACAGACTGCCCAGAGAGGTAGGGATGGCTTTCTGTGTGACCTACCATAGGGAACCTGCTTTAGCAGGGGATTGGACCTGATGATCTCCAGGGGTCCTTTCCAACCCCTATAGTTCTATAAATTACAGATGGCAAAGGAGTACACGGGGACTGTGAAACTGCAGAAATACAAACGTACGTCCAATATTTACACACTTGGAAATGAAGTCAGTGGAAAACAGCACTGCCACGCTTGGATAACGATCACACATCAGCAAACAGATCCTCCTCCTGCTGTAAAGCACAGCTCCGTACGCCCGTTCTGTCGCACCAACATCACTTCTATGCTCTCTCCCCTCCAGCAGCCGGTGCCTGTCCTCATGGCGATGTCCCTGCCGGCATCCCGGGACGCGCAGCCATCCCTGAGGCGCCGCTGAGCGGCAGCGACGAGCAGCGCTGGGCGGGAAGGAGCGCGTCACTCTCGGCCCCAGGTGGGCGGTGGCGGCGGCTGTGGCGGGGCTCCTCCCTCGGGGGGCGCGGCCTCGTTCGGGGGCGTGTCCGCTCGGGCCGGCGGGCCGCTGGCGCCTCCCCCTCTCCCCTCCCCTCCCCCGCCCGCCGTCCCTTCAGTAACTTGGCCGCCTTTTATCGGGCGGGCGGCGAGGCGCGGAGTTTAGTGGTGCCGGAGCCGCGGCGCGGAGGAAAAGGGAGGGCGGCGTTGGGCCCGGCGCGGCCGGGACGATGCTGCGGCTGGTGTCGCTGAAGTTGGGGCGGCTGTACCGCTACGTGAAGCTGGCGGTGCTGGGCAGCCTGGCGGCGGCGCTGGTGCTGAACACGCACTCGCTGCTGGCCTCGCTGCAGCGCAACGAGCTGGCGGAGCGGCGCTTCCTGCAGCTCAATAAGTGCCCGGCCTGCTGGGGAACCAGCTGGTGCCGTAAGTTCCTCAACGGGCAGCTGCGCTTGGAGAGCTGGGGCCGCCTGCGTCTCTTCGACTTCTTCAACGTGAAGAACGTGTACTTCGCGCGTTACGGGGAGCCCCGCGAGGGCAGCCGCCGCGTCGTGCTGAAGCGTCTGGGCTCGGCGCAGGAGCTGGCCGACATCGACGCCAAGATCTGCCGGCGAGCCACCGGCAGGGGACGCTGCGACCTGCTGCAGGCGCTGCACGCCACCGAGTTCGCCAGCCTGAACGGAGACGTGCGGCTGCTCACCCCCGACGCCGTGGAGGGCTGGTCCGACCTGGTGCACTGCCCCTCGCAGCGCCTGCTCGACCGGCTGGTGCGACGATACGCCGAGACCAAGGACTCGGGCAGCTTCCTGCTGCGTAACCTGAAGGACTCGGAGCGCATGCAGCTCCTCATCACACTCGCCTTCAACCCCGAACCGCTGGTGCTGCAGGTGAGCGGCCGGCAGGAGGGAGGGGAGGCCGGGACAGCCCCGGGGCTTCGTCCTCCTCGTCCTCGGCTCTGAGCGCGGTGGTGCGGGCTGTGATACGGAGGGGCCGAGATTGCCGGTGGTGTTTGAGTGGCGTAGTGCTGATATACTCAGAATCACAGAATTATGTGATGCCTTGTACGGAGCTGAGCCGTGCTGCCTTGTGTTCTCCTCGGAGCTGAATACAGATCCTGCGTTTTTGGCAGTGGAAATGGGTGTTTTCTAGCTGAAAGATGGAGCAGCAAACGAGATAGCATTCACTTCTTAGCAGTTGGGCTTCCTACGTTGTTTATTTAAGAGCACTGCTTACGTGCTGTTACGCTCTGGTAGGCAAACAGATATACTTTAGCATGTCATCTAGATTTTGTATTCAGCTCATATTTTTAGGTCAAAAGTTGACGATATATCCCTGCATTCCGTGGCAGCACCCGGCTGTGCATACCTGCTCGTGTCTGGCAGCCTCCCCTTGCCTTATATTGTGGCTTTTAGCTCTGTTAGAGATCTCCAGGCCCTCCCTTGCTGCACACGCTGGGCTCAGAGCTGTGCTGTCTGACTGCCGAGCAGTCCGTGCTTCCAACTGATGTGTTTCAAAGAGAAGATTTGCAAGTATGTGTGAGAGCATCGTATGTGTGAGAGCATCGCTGTGTGACTGCTGTTATAGACATCAGCTTCTTCCCTAGTGAGGCAGCAAAAAAACAACTTCCAGCGCCCACAAAGCAGGGCTGCAGGTTTTGCCTCCAGCACCTTCATTTGTTGGTTCATTTCTAGAGAGGGCATTTATGAACTCTGCTTAATTAAGAATGCATTTCAGGGTAGCATTCCCTCTTCCCTTTCAGCCTTTCTGTCTACAGCACTTGGTTTGTTTTTCTCCACAGTTCCCAGTTTGCTTTTCAGGGCACGGCCGGCAGCTGCTCATGAGCACAGTGAGGAAACTCCACATAAAAAAGAAAGTGCAAATGGCCTTACTTTGCTGAGTGCATTTGGAAGTGATTTGGGAATCACATAGTCTTGGTTGTGTTTCTTACAGCTTAGGGTGTTGGCGTTGAGCACGTGTTCCAGCACAACGATCGTGCACCCAGATGGCTGCAAAAAGCTTCTTTGTATAGAGTTTCTTTTCTACAAAAAGTGCTGCTTTGTGACTTGCAGGGGCGGTGCAGTCCGTAGGGACAAAGGAGATGGCGTAGTTGTGTCATTGTGTGGGCTGGGACCCAGGCAGTGGGCAGAACTGGTTTGTTTATATCAGCTCTTTACTAAGGTGTAGATGAGCCTTGAGGTTTTAAGGCAGATCTACTGAAGAGATGAGAAACCCCTGCGTGTGGAGCTCAAGGAGTGCTTTGTTCACCATTTTTCATCCTGAAAGTGCTGCTGAGAGCAGAGCTGGTCACGTTGGTGGGGAAGCAAGGCAGTTGTTGCCACTCCAGAGCATCGTACGGTTCTGTCACCTCTAATCAAATGAGAAGTGTTTCACAGAGGATTGGAGATGTTGATAGATCCTGGAAAACATTCTTGGGCAACTTCAGACCAGCTCTGAGTGTTGCAAAACTTTGTAAATTAATGTATTCTGCAGAGGCACATTCAGCAGCCTTGATGATGAGTGCTAACGGTTTGAATGCCTTCCTTCAATCAGGAGGGAAGTATCTTACATATGTAAACCTGAATCGGTTTTTCTTATTTATACCTTATTCACACCCTACTCCAGAGGAGCACATTATACACAACTCTGTGTTATGCAGCTTTTACAGCAGCAAGATGCAGGGTGCTTTGTACGAGAGGTTATTTTCCAGGAGTGATAAATGACTTTGCTTCCATTTATACATAAGATATGTGAAACGCTTTGTCGCATGCTTTCTGCATGATTGATGAAGGCAGATACTGGCATGGGAATGAGACCAGAGGCTTCTTCTAGAAGTCAGCTGCTTCCAAGAAAGCAAACCTGAGTGATATTCAGTGCTTTAAAGTTCTGTGTTATTTAATTTTAGCACCAACCAGATAGAAGCAGACAGTGACTGAAAAGTCACTTTACTCATCTGTCAGAGCTGGAAACTTAGGGATTTTTTCATCAGAAACTCTTCTTAAATCAGAGATTGAGATTTGAGCTTGAAGCCTAAAGTGTGGGGTATGGTTACCCCTGAGTGGCAGTGCCCACAACAGGTGTAAAGCATTTCCTGGGGTAAGCTTGTAGTTGGGTCTGTAGCCTCACCTGATAGAGGAGCGTGACATTCTAATGTTGTAAGGCTGTGGGCAGTGGTATAAACACCACAGTCTTGTGCAGGTTACTAACAGCAGTCTTAACATGAAAGCCATCAAAAACATATTTAATGTTTGTTAAGCAGTTGTATATGTGTATTCAATGAAGAATAAAGCCCCTTCTGGCATTCTGCTTCATAAAGCAGATGGAAGGACTGTTTGGCACAGTTTGTCTTTTCCTTAGTAGCAAGTTATTTTTTCTTTTGTAGAATCTCGCTAAACTAGTCTTTCATCTTTGTTAATCAGAATGGAATGAAATAAGCTACGTGTGAAAGGTTACGCATATAGTCTTTTAAAACTTGGCATGTGAATATTGAGTTCCTGTCTTTAATCAGTCTGATGCACCTGAAGCAATAGTTAATGTAAACGTGGGCAACTTGTTCAGACAAAAGCAGCACCAAAAGTTGCTGTTGTTTGGATGCTGTGAGCAGGGAGCACGTGTTGTCTCACACACAGAGCCCAGCGACAAGGAACTGACTGTGCTGTAACTGATGGAGCACTGCTGCTGGGCTGGGAAATTGCTTTTAAGTTAGAAAACAGTTTTCAGTAAAAATGGCTGTTTATCCAGTAAGATTGCATGGCGAGCTGTGAAGGATGCTATTTTTCTACTATCAAAACTGACCTATGTGTTCTCATAACTACTGCAGCCCTAGAGCAGTTATTGCCGGTCCTGCAGTGCTGCAGCACCAGCTGCACAGCTAACAGGACTGTGGGTTCAGTCTTTACACAGAGGAAACTCACCCTATGCAAACTCTGCAGTTAAAAGTAAATAAAATGCTTGTAAGTCATGCGTGGGCTGTTTGGTTTTTCTTTTGTTGTTGGCTTTATTTATTTACAGTTCCAGAAGTTGGCTGTGAACTACAGGCAAAGTGCATTTCTGCAGCTTTTTCCCAGGCTCAACTTCCCAACTTCAGATGAACATTAAATTATGTGGCGTACAGTTGAAGTAGTAAATGGTCTTCATTACACTCACTAGCATCCACAAATACACTTGAATTCAGATCTTCTAAAATGCAAATCATGGCATGACAGAAAAAAGCATGTTTTGATGCTGCTTTTTTAACCTCCTTCAGATCTGAGCAGTTTCGTTGTGCAGTCTGATCTCCAGGTCTGCATGGCTCCAGAGCTGTACTTATTTGCCTTGGTGACTAATGCAAGCACTACTTGTGTTTACCCTGCAAAATCAACAGCACTTTATGAGAGAGAACAAATTCTTTCCCTTCAGGGGAGCAGCACATTACTTTGGTGGCTGTACCAGCTCGTACCTGGGCAGGCATGGCTTAGTGAGGTAATTCTAGCCAAGGTGTTATGGAGGGGTCCTTTGCCATCAGAATCTTAAGAGTAATGCCAAGCAGGAAAAAATTCCCCATTGTGTTGCATATTTGCATCTCTTTTATTCATTTTATCATCTTTAAGGTGTAGCTCTTTGTGTACATTACTGTCTTATTTTTAAACATGAAGCTAAGCTATATAAAAATGGGTATTGATGTATAGTGTCTATTAGAGCACTCCTGAAATTGAAAAGCAGTAAAAGTGCTACAGTAGATCAACAGCTCAAGTTCTCAATCATCACAAACTGTTTTTTTGTGTGATTTGATTATTTAGGTGAATTATACATGTGACTATGATAAACTATTACTTATTATTGTGTGTAATTCAGAGAGGCTTTCTGTTATTGCAGATTACAGTGGCCTTATCAGCCTCAAGCTGCTGAGCCTTTACTGCAGGATCCAGTTCACAGCCCTGAGTGTTGAATGCAGTGGCACATTTATATGTCTTGTGTGTGTGTAGGCAGGTGGAAGTGAGGCAGACAAATACCTTAAGAATGTATTTTATTCTTGAGTGAAATGATAAATTCACCGTATTAATCCTCAATATTTCTTCTTAGACCACAGCTTTTTTTGTTTGCTCTTTCTTTAAAGACATAAGCGCAGTATTATTCTTTGTGGGACAAAGTGCCCTTTGTTCCTTTGGCAGGGATTGTTCAGTTTTGCCTGGTGAGATGCAGCTATTCAGGGCATGGAGAAAACTTTGTGGTGTGTGTCAGTGGGAATGAAGACATCAGGAGTTTTGTTGTGTTTACTGTTTTCTGTCTGTCTATTAAGAAACTATTCCTATTGCTGTGTGAATAGAGTAAGATGACAGTTTTAATGAGAGGGGACTACTAAGCCAGTTGTTTGTAGGTTCTCATATACACCGCTGTATTTTTAAACACTGGGATGTGATTTTGGTTTCCACAGCATTTAAGTGTATATTCAAAGACAAGATGTCAGCGGGTGCATTGGAGTCGTAGACTGATTTACCTGTTTCTTGTGAGCAGGAGCATATTTAATCTTAATTGTCAAATGCAGGTTTTTTTTATGTCTTCAAATAGCGTGTTCAAGTACAAAGTGATCTAATCAAATATTTATGCTCCCAGCAGCTTCTTGTGAATTAAAGTAAAATCCATGTTGTCTGGAGCAAAGTGTGGGATTTCTGGCTGCTGTGTGTTTTGCTGCTTGTTCATGGAAGCAGTGTTTAACAACCCTGCAGTTTTGTGTTTGCATCATACTGGCTTTCAGAATGGTAACATGTCTTTAAAAGAAAGGAACAAATTATCTGTGATCTTCAGCAGAAACGTGCTATATATATATATATATATTTAAAGCTTAAATAGTTTTTTTAAAAAAATCTCTACTTACAAAACAACAGGTCTCCTCTTCATTGATATTCCTGTCAAATTCATGGAGTGAATATGAAAGTACTGAATGGGGCACTCGTACGTATTTTTATCCCCTTCTTGGGCTACTGGCCTGTGTAATGAAGTGTAGATGTGGCTGTTTTGTGCCAGTTGGAAGGGAGCCAAAGCGGAGATGTTGTTCGTACATGTGCAGATGTTGGCAGGGTTCCCTGTGCTTCTGATGTCAAAAGATCTTTTTGTTGCCGCAGAGTTATAAATACGTCCGTGTAACAGTGTGGCATGCTGTATTGTTTGGGAAGCTTCTTTCTAAATAAGTAAAACTGCTCCAAGAATTGCTTCTGTGAGATGAAATTTAGTGTATGTAACATAGGAAGTGTAGTAGGTGTGTGTTTTGAAGGTAAGCATAGCTGTGTGGATAATGCTATGCTTCTTATGGATCTGTTCAGTCCATTACATAGATCCCTGCTACTGATGGGAATTAGTCCTTCTAGCTCTTCCTCTTTGCTGCACCTGGCTATTCAGGCCTGCCTCCATCTGTTTTTTAGCACTAATGTGATGTCATGAGCTGGATCTGGCTACTGGTCCAACTGAGCATCAGCCTGGCAGGCACCAGCTGCATTGCTTTTCTCTAAAAGCAAAGGAGGGGTTTGAAGTGACTGTACTGGATGGGCTGGGAGGAATGTGCATCTTTCCTTTCGATGGAGATGTGGCCTTTGCCATGATCAGCTCTTGGTGACTGAACTTATATTTGGGAAGAGAGGCAGAAGCAAACAGCAGGACTGGAATGAAGGAGAGGAGAGGAATAGAGTGGTTCAAAATCATACTGAATTAAAAAGGTTTAGGTATAATTGAACTTACTGCACTGACTGCTGCAAATACAGAGCAATATGAAAATGTTGTGTTGGCTTAAATCACTTAAACTTGTGTTAATTGGAGAAGCAGGTCAGTTTTCTCCAATTCAGGGTACAAATTTGTTTTATAGGAGTAGTCTATGGATAGTAGGCCCGCATGCTTGCAGGAAGATAGCATAGCTTTAGACTTTCTCTTGATCCAAAGCTATCTGGATTTTTCCAGGTGTATACAAGCAGTCCGTATTTGGATTTTGCTGTCCTGCCCCTTGATCCCACTTGCTGGATAGAAAAAATCACTGGGAGTTCCATGCAAGTTATCACTTAGCACCAACTCCTTGTTGCTTCTTTTTGAGTGAAATTTGTTACTTTGTAAGCAATATCACATGATGGACAACAGCTGTTTGTATCACTGTACATTACTAAGATGCACTGGGGCTTGTTTTGATCCAGGACTGAATATAGTAATGATAGAAATACATGAAATGTTTTCAAGGCATTCCTTGGTATGCGTTTTCATTATGTCAGTCTGTTTGTAACAGGGAATGTTACTGTTTTTGGTGTGTTGTATCTATCTATTTATTTATTTTTTTAACCACAAAACAAACCCATTCTTCTCAAGTTGAGTGTCACTTGACTTGCACTGAGCCAGTGAGTGTTTGCATGTAACTTAACCACCTTCATGAATTTCCCTGAAGCTACAGTTGAAATGCTGAAGACTGGATGATGTCGCCTTTCTTGCACAGTAGATTCACTAAGTGAGAGAGGTTTAATTCTGCTCAATTACGTGTTATAGTTTGAAAGCGATCATACTAGTCTTGGACAAATCAGATTAGTTCCGTAGCATCCTCAGGGCTTTTCATGACTACGTTTATTTCTGTGAGTAGCACAAGTGATCAAAACAGAGCAGAAGTCCAGACACTCAGGCTTTCAGCTTGTTCTATTGCTAGTATTTAATTATGGTTTTAATGTGTTTGATGTGTACCATAGATACAAGATTGGCCACGGAAGTTTCCTTGAAAATTCTGTAGAGTATGTCTTGAGCCTTGTGGGCGCGCAGTGGAATTTCAAGTGTTTGATATTAGTGTATATTGTATTCTTAAAGAAGTCCTGAGTGCACAGCATTTAACATTCAACTTACTATTTTTGTGGTTTCTTCTGACCCATAATGCAGAGAATATCTTTGAAATGGTAGTCTGCTTATGTTGGAGCTTTAGGGCACTTTCAGCACAACTAAAATATGAAAATATTCTGTCTTTTTATTACTGTTAGTGGGCAATTGCTGTTTTTTGTTTTAACATCAAGAAAGCTACTAATGGAGACATCTCATTTTTGGTACCATTTAATGTGTTTTTGTGTAACACACATATGGAGTATGCATGCAGGAATTAACCAGGAGGTAGCTTGTTAAGGACTACTAGAGGTGTAAAACCCTAATCTTTCTTTTATACTTTAATCTGTTCTGTAATCCTTTCTGTGAAATCTTCAAGTGAGAAGATCCTCAGAGGGAATCCAATCAAATGGGAAAAATGGGAAGGGGGAATGAGCAGAAACGAGGAGATGCACCTTGCTTGTTCTGCTAGGCTATTAAAAAGGGAAGTTTTAATTAAAAAGAGCGGAAGCAAGATTGTATTTTCAGGGAGTGTGCCTGTTAGTACAGTGGACGTAGGTGAAGTGTCAAAGATGACTGGTGGAAGTATGTGTATAGGTACCTATATGAAAAGATAACATTTTATCAGTTCTTTAACAGCCAAGCTACATTTCTTTCTCAAATATATTTTGCCATGTTTTTTTCTTTCCCTTGAGAACTTAGAAGTATGTGGAAATGAATATATTGCTAGTGTTGCTGAGCGTTCACAGGAGTCTCTTCTAGATTTTATCAAACAGCCTATTAAAGTATAAACTGTTTTTTGTTAATGAAAATTCCTAAAACATCTTTTTATGTCTAGAGTTTCCCATCTGATGAGGGTTGGCCATTCGCAAAGTACTTAGGAGCGTGTGGAAGAATGGTGGCTGTCAATTATGTTGGAGAAGAGCTATGGAGTTATTTTAATGCACCATGGGAGAAACGAGTGGATCTGGCCTGGCAGTTGATGGAAATAGCTGAGCAGCTGACAAATAATGACTTTGAATTTGCACTCTACCTCCTTGACGTCAGTTTTGACAACTTTGCAGTTGGACCAAGAGATGGGAAAGTCATCATTGTGGATGCAGAAAATGTCCTGGTAGCAGACAAAAGGTTAATCAGACAGAGTAAGTTTCTTTTATTTTTTCTCTCCCCTTACCTCATCTACCTCTTCTTTCTCTATGAATGCAATATTGTGTGTACATGCTTTAAAGAAAAAAAAAAAAAAAAAAAGGCTAGCTTTGCAGGTAGATAGATAAATTAGCTGTGTTCTACAGTCATGTTACTAATTGGCTTGACCAGTTGTTCAGTGTTGTGAAGCTTTGAGTCTACCTGAAGTTGACTGACATGCACTTTTTTTAGCCTGCTTCTATTTCAGTTGTTCATGTAGGTGCTCTGTAATAATGGAATTGAAGGACTGGGTCGTTTGAGGTTTTAATACTCTTTCCAGATTTGAATAGTGAAAACTTGTTCATCTTTGTGTTGTCTGTAAAAGCTTAAAGCAGCGGGGGATGTTTGACAAAGCAACATTGCATATGGGTTTTAATTCCTTTGAGCTTATAGGGTGAACTTCACAAAACTAAGGGTGGAGACCCTGAATGTGAAACCTGACATTCTCCAAAAGTTTATGGCAGTAATCCAAGTGATTCTACTTTTGCTTTGGGAACTTTGGGGTTGGCTTGTTTGTTTGTTCACCCTTACCCCCTTGAGTTTGCTAGAAGATTTTGTTTTACACATTGTCAGAGAACTTACATAAAAATTGTCTGGGTCCATCAAGAAAACATTTTCATGTACTGAATGTAGTACATGGCCTTCAGTACTGGTGACCATATAAACATGCTTTCCTTTTCTTTTCCTCTCAATGTTACGTGAGATCTAACTTTTGTAGCATGTCTGATTTGCTCAGTCCCAGAGATAGCCAAATGAATGATGAAAAGACTGATGGGTACACATGTATTGTACATGTGCTCTCGCTTTGCTCTTCTCACTTTTCTTTTTAACTGTCTCCTTATTTCACAGATAAACCTGAAAACTGGGATGTATGGTATGAAAGCAAATTTGATGACTGTGATAAAGAAGCTTGTCTGTCCTTCTCAAAAGAGATTCTTTGTGCTCGTGTCACTGTGGACCACAATTATTATGCTATTTGTCAGAACCTTTTATCAAGACATGCCACATGGCGTGGCACTTCTGGAGGACTACTTCATGACCCCCCAGCTGACATTGCCAAAGATGGCCGGCTTGAGGCCTTGCTGGATGAGTGTGCCAACCCAAAGAAGCGATACGGCAGATTCCAAGCTGCAAAGGAACTGCGTGAATACCTTGCACAACTCAGTAACAACGTGAGGTAGTCCACAATGAAAATCTTCCACAACACTGGCTAAAACACTATTGCAGAGACACGTACAGTGAAGTCTTGAACTTGTGTGTTCAAAAGAAAAAATGAAGAAGTGAAACTAATTTATCGGTTTTCTAAATACCATGAAGATTTTGTGGTATGGTAATGTTCCTTTGCAAACAGACAAGGTACTCACTGAATTAAAACTTGAGCTACTATTGACTCTTCTCCTCAGCTATTTAAGCGGGAGTAGGTCAAAAAAGACTGTGATAGCTTCATTGACAGCTTGTGTGTCAAAGGGTACTTTACATAAAACTGCATTAGTATCACAGTTTTGTGAAACTGATGTTCTGACTTGGAAAGTCAAGTTAGACTGGCCTGTTTTAAAGGCCTTTCTCCTAACACGGTCTCATTTTTGTGTTCTGTTTGTTCTTTTTTTTAAACACCCTGAAGTGGAATTTACTTACAGGTAAATATAACTGTCCGTGTTGTTTCAAGTTTAACAGGCTTTCATGTTAATGCTGTGCAGTACATTCCTACTGTGAGTACAGGATTCCCATGTTTACTGTCTAATTTAGAGGGTTTTACACTGTAGTTTACTACGCTTAGATTTCTTTTTTTAGGGTTACTTTAAACTCAAATGTCATTTGAATTAACGCTTGTTTGATGTCTTTTGTTGTTCCGCCATTGGAGATTTCACTTCATGTAATTACTGTACAAAATTCTCCTTAATACCAGTACATTCATGTGACTGTTCTTCAGAAGATCACAGTATGAACAGACCTTCATTTAGCCGAAATTCTTTGAGAATGAAGGGAAGACTAATACAAAAAAAAAAATCTGTTAATTGAAATTGGGGATAGAAACTTGACTAAAAATAAGAATTTGTTACTCCAGAGTAGTTGAACAAAAACCAAAGAAAATGGTTTTGTCTGTCCATTCCTAAACTAATATTCCTAAACTAATTATAAGGGAAAAGTACTACCCTGAAGCTAATAATTCTTAAAATTCAAATTTCCATGACTGCTCCTTCCTGTTTGAAGAGCTTTTACAGCAGTGTGCTGATGCTAGAAGAAAACCCTCATTTGAGTAAAAAATGTTAGCAATTTGCTTCACACCATTACCAACTCTGTTCAGTTCAAGTGCAGCAGAGTTTACTGTGTATTCATCTTTTGGATTACCAGCGAAGTTGATTAAACAATATCCACTGTAGGCACATTTTCTTGTACTAAGTTTGTCTATTTCCACTGCAGTTAAAACTGACAAAGTGTAAATCTGAAGTTGTTCTGATAAATTAGCGTTGTTTTTTTATGAAAGCCTCACGTCCTGCTACAAGATCTTACTTCAGACTCGCTTTTCAGTTTATTACTTGGTCATAATTACTATTTTTTACTACTACAATGCATCGTTTTCCTGAAGTCATATTCATAAAACACTGCTCTTAAGAAAATATATGCATGTTACTTCTGGTAACAGTAATGGAGAAAACTAACATTTCTTAAATGTGTGTGTTTCATGCAAGCTAAAATTTCTGAGCGAGATTGTACGTACAGTGATCTTTCAAGAGCCAAGTCAGTGTGCTGTTCATACTGCATCAAAAGACTGATGGAAATTGTTGCTTTACCAAATTGCTGCAAGTGCAGAGTGAGGGAAATAGCGAGCTCACGGGCCCTTCTTTCTCAAAGCTTACAAATTGTTCTCATTGAAAGATGCAGAATGCTTCTGGTTTCTTAGATGACTATTAAGGGTATGTTAGCATTCTAAATTCTTACTTTAAATCATGTCTGCTAATATAGTCTCATTTCCTTCCTAGCTCTTGTCTTAATCGTTTTCTGAAGTTGAAAGGACCAATGCAAGTTGTGGTTTTTCATTTGTCCTTCCCTCATTTAAAGTCTGTTTTACTCGCTTGCTGTGACGTAAGCTGTCAGAGCATTCATATAATTTTTCATCATAAAATGCTCTTATTTGAGGAACCTAGACTAACGGTAGCTACACTACCAGAAAAGCCTTGACTTATCACTAAAGTTGATTTTAATATTTTTTAATTTTTATTAAACCATCCATTGTGTTTCCCAGTGAGAGAGTGGGGTTTGACTCTGCAAGTTTTAAAAGAAACAAACACTACCAGCTCTGGTTACTACTTGAGGCAGTTCTGTCACTGCTAGAATGTCCTGTCAGCTTTGTTTTGGGATTGAGTTCTGTCAGTAACAAGTCGATAAAGTAGATTATAAAAGGAATTTGGTCCTTAGAGGAGGGAAAAAAACAAAACACTACAGGGAAAACATTGTGGAGAGCAATAAATTTTGGTCAGTTTGCACCTATCAGATATTTATTGTACGATAACAGTTTATATTTTTAGTCATTGCCCATTATTATTGATGAGCACGGTGAAATATTTTTGAATGAGGTGTTTGGGGTTTGTATGTGCATTACAATTGTCCTTTCGTACTGTAAGTTACTGTTTGATTGGAATATTTTATCAAAACTGTTTCCCTGTGCCTTTATATTACAAGAAAGTTGTTTCTGCAACTTCTAATGATATTAATAAAGAATACTGTAAGAACCTCATCTCGGATGCTCATTTTCAGGTCTGTCAGCCTTTTTGTTTTTAATTTTCAGATTGACTTAATCCAGGCTGTATTGAAATAGACAAAGCACTCGTTCTTCATAGCACTGTGCAGTGCTTCATAGTCATCAGCGACAGCAGCCAGGAACATCGTTTTCCAGCTCCCTATTCTTCTAGCAGACTGATTGAAAGCTTAAATGGTCTGTCGGAGATCTTTTACTTTGTGAGGTTATTGTAAGTAGGACTCTTTTTCTTGGGAACAGCCTGATAAGCCAAACCCTCCTGTTCTATGGAATGAAAGATTGAATTCTTTTATATTAAGTTGGTATCTTCCATCTTTGTTTGAGGAACTTATTTTTCCTTGACTTAGAACAGTTTCTATTCCTACTGACATTGCCTTTTCAGTACAATATTTTGGCAGGTATTATAATACAAACACATAATTACTTCTGATGCTACTTATTTATTCTGGATTTTTTTGTAAAGCATTTGCATTTGAAACTCACACCTGCAGCAGTACTGTTCTCTCCTGAATTTGTGTCTATAAATATGAGCTGTCTAAAATATTTGAGGTCTTGATTTTGGTTGCAGTCCTTCTGTCTCTAATCTTCAGGAACTGCAAACAAGCAAATTGAGACTTCTGAATTTTCCAGCTGAGTTGAGATCATTAAATCGTAAGAAGAAACTGGCATGAACAAGTACTGCTGCTTTTTCTTTCAGTGCTTTCCAGAGTATAATATAGTTTGATCCTGCTTGCCTTGAACTGTAAGTCGTGGTATTTTCTTACCAGATTGTTTTTCATCATGAGATTGCACAGAATTAGAGGGGTTGAAAGAAACCATTGGAGATCAAGTCCAGCCCCCCTCGCAGAAGCAGGTTCTCTACAGTAGGTTACACAAGGCAGCATCCAGGTGGGTTTGGAATTTGTCAAGAGAAGAATCTACAGCATCTCTGGGCGGCCTCTTCCAGTGCTCTGTCACCTTTACAGTAAAGAAGTTTTTCCTTGTGTTCATATGGAACTTCTCCAGTTCCAGTTTGTGCCAACTGCCCTTTGTTCTGTCACTGGGAACCACTCAAAAGAGCCTACCCTTGTCCACTTGACTCCTGCTTATTAGATATGTCTGAACATTGATAGGGTCTCCTCTGACTCTTCTCCAGGCTGAACAGTTTCAGGTCTCAGCCTTTCCTCATAGAGCAGGAGCTGCAGGCCCCAGTCATTTCCACAGCCTTCCACTCCAGTAGATCCTTGTCTTTCTGGAGAGCAGGAGCCTGGGACTGGACACAATACTCCAAGGTAGTTTCTTATGAGACCTTGAAAATACGTTAAACTTTGTATACTACTCCGACTTACCATAAAAGACTGGCTTAAATGCAGTTTGCTTTGAATTTATTAGAGTGAAGACCTGGACTCTCACCAACAGGCACTTAATTATTTTGTGTTGTTTTGTTTTTTGTTTCTGTTTTTTTTACAGTCTGGCTATGATTTTGTAGAAGGCATCTATGGTACACACATGGATTCCTGTTTTTTCTTCTTATGTGTCCGAAGTCAGAAGCTCCTGTGGTGTTAGATACCTGTGTTGCATGAATCCTGTGACATGGATTGGACTGTGAGCCAACTGTTAAAATGCATCTGTCTGGGTGGATATCAGAGAAACGTTAGGGAAATGCAGCTGCTTTCAATCTCATGATGCTTCCAAACCTGTAAAATCCCATCCGTCAAACGGAGATTAATGTTGATTCCACCTACTTTGTCTTGTTCAAAACCAAAGAGACAGCACAGACCTGCTGATTTATTTAATAGGGTTTGTGTGACCGGTTCACTCACTATTACCATTGCTGTTATTTTTACTGTAAATGTCTGCAAGCTTCTTGTTTGCTGTTTCCTTAATTCTTGATCACGTTCAGAGTTATACCAGTAGTTTGAACAGACCTTCATGTAATTCTGGCTTTATTTTCAAGTGTTTTAAAGAAAATAATTTTCTGTGCTGATATATTTTTTTTGTTTTTGTTTTTAATCTTTTAAGCAACTCCCCAGACATGACTAAGGGCACTTCTAAACATTGTCTTGGCTTTTTTTTTTCTATGTTACTCTGAGTTTTACAAACACATTTCATTAGTCTTCCGGGCAAAGATCTTTGGTAGTCTAACATGTGCTGTATGCAAGAGTAGTAAGCTTTGGCTGGCTGCAGAAAAGCCCCGTGGCTTTTCATTGTAGAAAGCCTCTACAAAGGCTGTCTGTGTTTGTAGTCTGCATGACTTTGTTAGGAAAATGAAGGATCCATTCTTCTGGCAGCAGATTAGTCTGCTGTTGCCATTTTCTTAAGTATGAGAACGTACCTGTTTTGTGTGGTTCAAAAGCCAGACAAACAGAAGGAACTTGAGGAACGCGCAGTTGTCATGAAGACTGACTTGCATGTTCAGACCAGAGCAGGGAAGTTCTGACTTTAAAAGAAAGTTTCTAAGCTGTTTTCTTTACTTGCTGCTTTAACTCCTGGTTTCTGAGAGCTGAATGTGAATGTAGAACATACTTCAAAGCAAAATGTACTGTTTAATATACAGTCTGGGTTCAGCTGTATGTTATTTTTTGTGGGTCAGGGTTTCGAGCAGTGTGGCTGTTAGTCAAATTGTAACACACATCTTCCTATTCTAAACAGAATGCTGTTGTATGTGCTGAATTTCTGCCGTGGGCTTTAGCTTTGATATCTGTGGAGGCTTTGTGTATCCATTTAATGCATCCTTGGTATAACTGTGGCTTAGCCGAATACAAGCATTGTGTGTTTATAGAGAAATGAGATTTTCGAAGTTCAGTGGATTTTTATCCTGGTTTCAGTTTTGTTTCTTTTCCCTCCACGAATAGTTCTGAAAATCCTCAAAATAGTTCAGCAGCTGCTTTCATTGCTACCAACTGTTAACATAACTTAATTTTGACTTGAATGTTTTCAACGTCTGTGGTTGTTGAAGCTGGAATGTCTAGTTACTGTGAAGTCTAATCTGTATGCAATTATGTCACATGGGCTTCAACAGACTTTTTTTTTTTTTTTTTGTAATAATATATTTTTAATAAGAAAACTCAATATTTTTTGTGGGGATTCTTGATGTTTTATTGCATTAAAAACTATTGCAAATCAGTTTGCAGTTTCAACATAGGAAAAGGGGCCTGGCTCCTTAGGCAGGCCTGACATGGGCCATAAATAGGATACAAATTCTGAGAACAGAAAAAAATCACAGGGGTATTTCCAACTTGCTGACTTCATGTTACCCTGTCGGAAATGAATCTACCGATAATGGGCCTTATTATTCCACGTCTTGTAGACTTAATGAGCAATTCTGGTTGTTTATTTGGGTAAACTGATTTTGCAGATTCTACGTCAAGATGGTGGAGCTTAATGTGCTTGTGCTTATTTGACTAAGGGTAAATTCTTTGTTGTCAGAGAGCAGATGTAGCTGTCAACTTCTTCTAAGCACTGCTGTCTTTAAGGGAGCTCTTTCTATAAACAGCAAACACTCAAATGAATGAGAGGGCAGTACTCGTACAGTGCCTGTCCACAGTTGCATGCATATGGCAAAGCATACTTCAGCCTCTGATTATGGAACTCATTTCCCACTAATGCCGAAGTCCTGGCATCCTTACTGTGTGTCTGAGATTTTGCTTCAGCATAAACATACACGCATGTATATGTATATGCCGTAATCTGTTGTTGCAAAGGTATTATCTGTACAGTTGATGATGGTATGAATGCCACTGCAGCTACTATTGTCCTGCCTTGGTTGGAGTGATGCCCATCCAGCTCTGCCCTTTATTAGAAGATTATCAGAACTTCTCAGTTACACAAACAAACGATAATATATTCTGTGGGTTTGTTACATTAGTCACAATGTGAAGTGCGTTTGTGTGAATTGAAAGTAACTGGGAGTGTAAACTGTAGCTACGTTAGAAGCTTCCAATGATTTTGTTCACCAAATCTCAAACTACACCTCAAGAAGCCAAGAAATGATAATGATGGTTTGAGGCATGAAATGAAGAATGGTATGTTGTGTGGATGAAACAACCTTACGATGTTAGGTAAAACATCATAAGTTCAGATGCAATCTCACAGTAATGCATTTCTACTTGCATTCCTTTGGCTTCCTTGCTAGGATGTGTTCTCTCTGTACAGCAAATTGCTTGGCATGTTTTACCTGTGACAGGTGGGTTGCTATTAGCCAGTGTTCACGTAGCTTACGCTACCCATCACATAAAGAATCATGTCACGTCAGAGTTGTGTTGTGGTCATGACAAGAGGACAGATCAGGTATTATACAGGAGAAATAAAAGTACGTGCACAGTGCAAATAGAAAATCTGTGGCTTGTTTGTTTTGTATTTAAGAAGACACAGAACAGATCTTTTACAGGTGCAAGATGAAACTGGGAAATAGAACCTGATAATTGAGTTAGAGGGGCATGGTTTTCATCTTAGCAGTTTTTATGTAGTACGTAGGGATTAACTGGGAGTTGTTGAAACTTGTGCTCTCCTTTGCTAATTGAGCTTAAGTTCAATGAAGATTAATTGCTAGTGCATTGCAGGGTAAGGTAAAGGAAGGAACTCATGTTGCTGTTGTGCAGTCCTGGAGCAGGCAAGGAAAGCTGAGGTGCAAAATAAGTCAGTTATCTCTGGCAATGTTATCATCATCTTTTTGATGCATTAGAAATATTCCTAATTCATTGTCTTCCAGGTAGAGAGGTTATTTCTATTATATAAACGTTATCAAATAAGTGTATTAAAATTTCACATCCTTTGGACAGTTCTGACTTATGGGATGAAATGGCAAAGCAGATGGGAAGATGTCTCTGGAAGCAGGTGAGTAACTGGAAGTTAAGTGGTAAAAAAAAACAGGACCTGGGTATTAAAGATGTTATGAGATTTGTATGTCTAAAAGGTAACTTTTGGTAACTTATACTCACAACATACAATAAAACTGGAGTTGCAAATCAAACTTCTCTTACTTTATGTGCCTTGCAGGGGGAGTAAGCCATGTTTTTAAGAAAAACAAACATAAAAAAACAAAATAGAAGCCCCCAAAACACCCCAACCTCACTGGAAAGTCACACAGAGAGAAGAGATTACGTATAGAAGATCTTTTGTTCCCAGTGAGCTAACGATGTTAATACACATCTGGTATATGATGATATCAGCATACTGAATTGCAGGAAGAGCAGGTGGTTGAGGAGTCAGGATCTGTTGTTAAGATTTGTTTGTATTCAATATTTAGCAAAAAGAAAAGGAATATAATTAGAAGACTGTGAACTGGGGTAAGAGTTGTTTCTTCCAAAGCAGAAACAATAAGAGGAGGATGTCTGCTATGAAATAGCCCCTTCATGCAGGCAGCTCAAGAGATGTCCACGGAAGGAAATCTGTTCAGTAGCCCATAATCGTTCCGAGTTCCGTGTAGATGATCTTTTGTTCAGCTGATTTCCTTTTGGTAGCTGTTTTCTGCTTGGCAATCAAGAGATAGAATAAACTTGACTCCTGCTTTTCCTTTTTCATATCTAATGACAAAAAAAGATGGTTTTGTTAAGGCCAAACATTGGTGGATGCTAGCTGCTCTCCAGGGAACAAAAGCAGCGAGCAGGTGGAGACAGAATGGTTTGCTTCCAAATGTTTCAGAGTTCTTGGGCTTGGGATGTGTTGCCTCCTAGCTCAGTGTGATGCAAGGTGCTGGCTTGCAAAAGGAAGCCTCCTTTGGCAGTCTTTAGCCAGCATAGCTTTACCAGGCTCCTGCTGAAGAGAAGCCAGCATTGAACTCAGAGGGTAACTGTGTCTTGTGGGTTCCTGAATAGTACTGAATAGTAATTCACAGTGAATCACATCTGAACAGTATGGTCAGATGAATCCCCTAAAGAAAACTGACAGTGAATTCAGATCGAGTGATTGCCATTCAAGGATCTGCACCTCTTATGATCTATTTGAGGCCCATCTTTCTCTAGAGTCTTGCTTGTTGCCTTATTAGCGTGTAGAGATGGCCAACTGGTGAATCACAGCTACCTCTAAGCAGACCCTGACATCTGTAGCATTTTGACAAAGTGTAGAGGGAAATGAGATGAAAGGCTTAAAATGCCGTGTGGCTTTTTCAGTTTTAAGTAGATGTCAGAAATTCTTGGAACCAATTTTGCCTCTTGTGAAAAATGTTGCCTCCATTCAAGGGCATCAAAACGAGGCAGCCTTTCTGAAAATAATATTTATATGCTGAGTTAAAAGGTTCTTAGGTATCTTTTAATTCATCCTACTTTGTACATATGTGAAGGTGCTCATTGATTTGTTTTCCTTGCAAGATTATTGAGAATGTTCTTATACTTCCAAACCACATTTATCAAATACAAGCATGAGAAGCGGTAGCACAGCTTACCTGCTGAATGTCCTGAAACTCAGTAATAGTTAACTACTTTGTGAAGTCTATTTAAGTTCTGTAATATTTAACTACTTTTATTCTAGACTAGATCCTCTTATCTGCTAACTTGTTTTCCTACTGGAAAAAGAGATAAAATAATAGGTGCATTAATTGCTAGTTAATGATAGCAGGCTTAAAGTCTGTTATTTGATGTGCATAAAACTTCTATTTTAATAACGCCTTGCAGCAGAAGATCTTGTCATGTCAGCTAAATGGCGTACAGTGGTAATATTTCTGGAAGAAAAAGATTTTGATACTGCCTTGGTTTTCTGCGAAACAAGAATTTGTGAAGAAATGGAAAAAGAATACCACCCACCATCATGGTCAGCTGATGAAGAAGACTGAACCATGGAAGAATGGCTGAGATTATTTTTTCCTAGTTAAAGGAAATGGCAGGACATTCTTGGTCTGTAGCAAACAGAGCTCTGATGTGATCAGGAATCTTTGAAAATCCCCGGAGTGATCTCACCAAGTGAGTATTGATTTAACTTACTTCCTTTTCTACTGTTCCACTCTGTACAAGAGAAGTCCTTCCTCTGAAAGTCCTTGGAATACAATGCAGTGTTTTGTACACAGCATCCAGAAAAGCACAAACACCTCTACCAAAAGAACAGTAAATAATGGCTAGTTCCACTCTTATTCCCCTGGGCAGCATTTCCACTGTTAACAGGTACCATGCTGAAGTGCAGTGCAGGTCACCGTGACTTAAGCAAAGATGTCACGTCACGTGTTTATGCCTACATCTGTTTTAGTCATGCAGTAGTGTTTGAGTACTAAAATAAAACTATGGAGTGTTGTTGCACGTATGCAGTTTTAAAATCAAGCTGAGTTTCCCTTACTGTTGTGCTATCAGTCAGTGCAGCACTCTACCAGTGTTAGTACACAGCTGTTTCAGAAAGAGCAGTACTGCTTGCTACTGCACTGAGACTATAAACAAGAGACGTGTGTAACGTTTAAGTACTAGAGTTGTATTTTAGTAATGACTTTTCAAGAACAGGCTCGCATACATCAAAGCAAAGCCTGGGCTTGTTAATGATGCTGTTACAAATCTTAATATCGCAGTAGCTTATAACAACAATATAATTATTAATAGAAGATTATTATTGTATGGTGGTAATGTTTTGAATAAAATTGCAAGAACCTATGGGCATTTCTCCATGAAATAGGAAAGCAAGTAGATAATAATGTATAGACTCAACGGAATCCTCTGCAAAGTGGGCTTGAAAATACCTTTGCAATTTGCTGAAGCAAGTAAAGTGCAGAAGAGAGGCTGAGACATGGCAAAGAATTGGTTAATCCTGAAATGTAAATTATGTGGAAAAAGTCTGCACTCTTGTTTTGATTTTCAGCATGTATGGTATTGCTGGGTTAGATTTCCTAGGATTTTATATGTAAATACAATTCATTCATCACAGTGCTGTGAAATAAATGCATTTACACACCATACCAGAATCTGGTAATATTTGCCTGTACAGAGTGTCATAAGGTGGACCTCTGTGGAAAAAGATGACTTCAGACTTCCAGCAGGAACTTCTCTCTTAGAGAAAGATTTCCTTGTGTTCTTGATTCTGTGTGTTCTGGTCCTTTCCTGTCAGCATGAGTGGATCAGAACAAGCCTGTCTCCATTGTTCAGGCTTCTGAAGATCAATGCTCAAACACTGAAACTTTCCCCACACTGCACTGCTAAACTGATTTAGCAAAACACTTAAACACACACAATCAAATTGGAGTTTAAAACAAGTCGCACAGAATTGAGTGTATTAGTTTAAAATATGCTTGAAGACAATTATCTGTATGCATCCTTTCAGGAAAGCTTTATTAGACACCAAAGGAAATTAATTATTTCTAGACTGGATGTAACCTAAATATGCACTAGCATTGCTGTCCATTAGTTTTTGTTTTTTAAAGGCTGAAATAGAAGATGAAGTGCAAATGAAATATTTAGCAAAGTATGACCAATATTACATCAATCAAATGGCCTTAATAATAGTAAAAAGACTGTGCTCTGTAAATGTTAGGCATATGCCAATATACCAGTCTTACTTTCAGATACTGAATAAGAAACATGGAAGCTCATGATTCCATTTCATTTTCTTTTCTGCTGCTTTCTGTTTGAAATCAGGCATAGCAAAAACAGAGAGGAGCTCCTCTGCAAGAGCTGTAGTACGATTTGTCCTTGATTTACACAAAGTCAATGTTATCCTTAGCAGCTCTAAAACTTGTTTTAACTTGGCATGGTAACTAGGGGTTATTATTTTTCCCCTTCAGTAAGAGGGAGTCTGAATATTAAATTCATATACTTTGGTCTTTCTTTGATTAATGGTCAGGCTCTTTCAGTGTGCAATTTAAAGCCCACTTATAAAAACAAATTTTACAGCATTAATTAAAAAAAAAAAAGTAATTTATGAATACGGACCTCTTGTTTCATCTTCCCAGATTAAAAAGGTAAAAATTAAAAATGATTGTTCTGGCATTGTGTGCAGAGAGCAGAACTGCTTAGAATTCTTCTTTGGTGTTTTGAATGTTGATTATGAATGTTTTCTGAGATTTCACACTTCCACTACATATTTCTTATATCCTTTAAATGTAGTTACGGTACAACGAATGTATATTGGATTCAATGCACTAACTGTAGATGAAGGATGCGCTGTTTCATAGTTTCATAGTTTCATAGTTTCGTTCAAAGAGTTGTTATTTTTACCAGGAATCCATATGCGGTCACTGGAGTTCCCATGGATCTATTCCATAGAGACTTCGTGTGTTAGTGGATAAACAGATCTTTTTCTTAGCAAAACTGAGAAAAAAATTCCCTCCAGGAAAGCAGCTTTAAACTCTCTGTAGCACTTCCTCCTGTAAAGCTCCTAGAAGGCCCTTACAAAGCCTTCAAGAGCAAAGAAAGCCATTTCACAATGCTGCCATAACTCTGTATTTTTATTTGTCTCTTTTTCATTTAACATCCCTAGTAGACATTGTCAGCGAAGCTGCAAATTATCATCCACGTGCCAACTGGAACAATTGGTCTTTAAATGCCACTATTTATGCATGTTGTTCAGGGGGGAAAAAGTCAGTTCCCTCTGCCTCTGTGACTTTTATTCCATAATTTGAGAGTCTTTTTTTTTTTTTTTTTTTTTTTTGAGGGAGAGTGGAAGGAAGTTCACTGCAGAAATGTGTGCTAAATGTCTGGTGACTGTGGCATCTGAGCAGTCAGTTCTCATAACATCAGATGGGCCCAAACTAGTGGCAAGATGTGTGCAGTTAAGTAACATTTGTAGGTCTTGATCTCCAGAGGCTTCAGAAGCACTTAAGAGATTTGAGCAGATAAGGGAAAATGTAAGGATGTGTCTATTGCTGTCCTAGCTGTGCCCCCTCCCAGCCTCCTGCCCATCCCCAGCCACTTACTGTAGGAGATGCAGGATTCTAGCCTATAATCCAAAAGACAGCACCATGTGGGCTGCTGTGAAGAAGTTAACTCAGTCCTAAAATGACTTGTGAAATCTAGAGACTTGCAAAGGCTGCTGTTACAAGTATGTAAGGACTGTATTTTATTTCAACAATTTGTTTAAGTCTCTAAGATTTGGGGAGTAATTCTGTCTTTTTTGGGAGAGATGATAAACTGACCTCAGCTGATGAGTAGATTATTGAACATGACCTAATTATGATGGTGTGGATGGGAATTGTTTTCTGACTGGTTGAGAAAAGCTCTGGGGGAAAAAGCAATGCAAGTTTGTGGTAACCATGACAGGAGGGGATGAGTGGAAGTTCTCTCTTGAGAGACTGCTCCAGGCAACGAGGTAGAAGCTGTACTGCAGCCTGGATAGAAGAACTGAGATGTATTTGAAGTCACTGAAAAGATTCAGTCCAGCTAAGAGCAGCAGGCGCAGCTTCTTGGGAGAGCCCTGCAGAGTGAGCTTGTGTCTCTTAAAGAAAGGCACATACATCAGTGCCTGCAGTATTTGCCTTCAGTGGAGCAGAATGTTCAGCAGTTAATGTGCTCACATAGAAGTTCCTGATTAACTCCTACCTCAGCATTCTGAACGGACTGTGCTATTTGAACATGAGGCTGTGTGGGGGCTGCTTGGGAGAGGTCTGCTACAGCTGTCACCTGCATCTCTCTTTCTGGATTGGATTTAGTTACTTAAGTCCTCATCTATGCTTCCCACACCTTCTAGAGGCCTTTGCACATTTCTTTATGTCCTCAGCATGTCCTGACTTTGACGTGTATGTGCTTTTTCTGCCTTCTAAGGGCATTTGGTGACACTTCTTCCTATCCTGCCTTCACAGTGTTTTGGGGAGACAGAGGAGTACTTGGGGAGTAATAAATCCTGAGAGATGAAGGTTTGAGAGGGGTTTGCGCTCCACTTAAAGCAAGCAAGCAAGCAAGCTCAGTATTATGTTTAGCTGATATACTTTTTTTTAAATCGCTTTGCTTTGATTTTTTTTTCATTCCATAGGTGTGCAAATGTTTTTTTGCTCTGAATAGGCAACTTGCTTCTGGTAATGTGATAGAATATAGTCATCTCTGCTGCCTAAAGTGATCTTATCTTATATTGGAAGTATTACAACCTTTTGTCTGGTAAAAGCACATTCTGTGAGAAGTTAAAAGTGGTAGGAAATTAAAGTAAGGAGCAGGTGCCAAAGAACCTAACTGTACATTATACAGTTATAAATAATCTCCTCTTTCCTAATGCCTCTGTCTAAAAAGGCTTATTTAGTGTTTGTGCCTCAAACTGTAATATAGTGCTTCATTTCCCACATAATTTCTGAAGCTGGGAGCTAAAATAATGTTTTTCTGGGCCTTAGCACATTGCTTGATCTTGCAAAGTCTATTTCATGGTCTGTTAGATTCTAATGGAGATTGTTGGTAATGAGATAACATTTATTTATATAAAAGTAAATTTACTGCCAACTGCCTAAAACTTACAAGCACTTGAAAAAAACCAGGTTATTTTAAGTTTTAAATTCATTTTATTAGCAAGAAAGAAAATATATAGAGGTCAAAATCTGAACTTCCTAAACACATAAACGCTGTATATCTAGATGTCATAGTATCAAGGAAGATAGACTCTGCAATCTTTTAAATGAGTCTGTATATAAATGTTTCTGTCTGAGATGCGTTTATGTTTGGAGCTTCTGCTTCCTAAGACATGAAAATCATTTGGCAATAAATTTTACAACAGATTCAGTACAACCAGATCTTACATGTGTCTGTTAATGTAATCGACCTTAAAACTTAACCCTAGGCAAGCAAATGCATAAATTCTATAGATGCACTTGAAAGGCTTTGAGAATGACCTTGATATTAGATGTGTTAATAGCATTTCTAGCAGAGAATCTGCAGTAGGCTTTTTGCCTAGAGCCACATTGTAAATTATTGCTGCATTGCAGATTACAGTTAATTGTTCAAGGGAAGTGGGGGGAAAATTATCATTCTGAATTCCCAAGCGAGATCTTCAGTACATCAGTGAAGGCCAAACTGAAAAGTCTACTGTGATAAAATAGATGCTCTACAAACCAAAGAGGAAAAAAAAAATTGTTTTCCTCAAGAGCTCATTGTGCTGTGTACACTGTGCCTTAACTTATGGGATATGTCCCTTCAGCATGCACATGGTTCTGCCTTTTCAAGTGATGGTGAGATGGATGCTTCAGTTCAAATATTTTGAGGGTGTTTAATTCAGGTGATGTAAGTGTCTGAGTGGTGAATGGTATCTAAAACTTGTTTCTCACTTGTAACAAAAATCACATTAATTTTGCAAACATGAAACAAGTTACAAACCTTAAAAAAATCTTTATATCAGTTTAGTATGCATCCACAATAGGGGAAAAAGAATACTGGGAGAGATCTCTTTCCTGTTCACAAGGTTAGTAATTTGATTATATATTGATTTTAAATTAAATTCTTCATGTATGCAACAGAGTGGTACTGTAATGAGTTCAAAAGTTTAGTGAGCTCAAGTTGGGAATAGTGAAGCCATGGCCTAATTGTGTAGGTGATATCAAAGCTGCACACCTAATTTTTTAGGGGATGGCAAACCGGGTGTGCACAAAGTACTTTGGAATGGTCGGAGACTCTTGCAAATCTTTACCGGCTCTATTGTTTGTTTGTTTTTAAATCTTTGTATCCAGAATGCTGTAAACATTGGTGATTAAATGCAGTGGCTTCAGGCAATAGGGAATACTGTACATGACCTTCAGAACCCTCTCCAAGTTCACAGAATCATAGACTTACCTAAAATAATCACTTTTTCATGTTTTTGTTCTTTAAGAATAGAAGATCATAGGCCTTTCCATTGCTATGAAGCTGTCAGTCCTTACCATACAGGAAGATCTACTTTGAAATTTAGGTTTTATAGCCAAAACATACTAGATGGTTTGAAACACATAAAACTTTTTCATTTGAGTCAATACAAAGCAGAGGCAATGTGGAAAATAATGTTTCTAAGTGGTTTCATAAAAAGTTTATAACAGAAGCAGATGGAGAAAAAAAAAGGGCAAGCTTTACCAGCATTATAAGAGGTGGGATTATAGGTTTTGCAGATATGATTTATCTTCTTGTTTTGCTCTTTGTAAATCGTGTTATACTGAAGTTATCCAACTTTGTTGTTTTTTCCTTTTTTCTTTTTTTTTTCTTTTTCTGGAGAGAGCATTTACCTTCTAATTTCAAAAAAAAAAAAAAAAAAAGGATCAGAAATATCAGTTTTCTAGGCACTTCAGTCAACTAACTTAAAGAATAAATATCTGGACAATAAGTACCATAATTAGTGTAGAAAGAAAACTGCTACTCCCGCGTATCTAATCCTTGGTACTTCATAGTTCTTGAATTAATAATTGTACCATTGCATCTGTGGAATGATTACCCTTCAGCACTTTTAAAACATGAAACCAAAAGCCTCAAAGCATGTCCTGAGGGTCAGACAGTCTTTTTTTTTTTTTCAGTCAGTGAGACAAAAACATAAAAAGAAAAAATCGCAACATCACTTCCTTCTTTATTCAGAATAGGGCCAGCTTTGGGACTAGCAAGTTTCAGCTGTCACGTTGCATTTGGTAGCCAGAGGCAGTCTCCTAGGTAGCCAATCTGATGGAACATAGATCAAGAATTACACCTTGGAAAGCTGCAGGGTAGCTCCTATGTGCTATGGAACCTATGTAAAATGTGTTAATAGTCACTTGCTCTACTTCTGTATTAATTCTGTCTTGGTTGCTGTCTTGTCCTACTTCATTTTGAAGATGAATACATGCCCTGCCATAAGCTTTGTAGCAAGCTGACCAAATGCTGTTTGAAGACAGAAATGTAGGCAAGTTAATGTGTAGTGTGAAGAGCTGCCCTGCTCCTTACAAAATACATGCACGAGAGACTAAGCATATGGGATCAGCAGTGGAGGAAAGAACATCATGTACGCTAAGAGGTATAGCAGCACTGCTGACACAAATCATTTATGCCATATCACCCAGGCTTGCACTATAACAGCCAAGACTTGGTCATGCTTCTGATTTTTGCAACAATAAATGGCATTTCAAATTTCAAGTTTATTTTCCATCAATACCATGATAGACAGCTTTAAATAAGGACACAAATCCATCTTGCCAATGTCAGTAGACACTGGACTGAAAAAATGTTTAATGCCCAAAGGTAGAGATTTCCCAGAGGTTAGCTGTGGGGTGCACTCCAATCCAATATCAGCCAGTGCACCAAAGTGAATCAAGGATACTATGCTGCTGTTAAATTATTGAATTTCCAACTTCAACTGAATAAATTACACTTCCCCCCCCCCCCCCTTTTTTTTTTTTCACTAGAGGGTTGCTATCTATTATTAAATTAGTTCTGTATTCAAATTCTGCTTTGCAGAAACACTGTTTGACTGTGACAGGGAAATGGACTCCTTTGCAACCTATAAAACTCTCCTTAGTTTTACTGGATGGAAAATCTTACAATAATGTAAATGATGAATCATTTGTCAGCATATACCCCGTGTTGTTTTGGTTTTTTTTATTATAAGCAAGCAGCTTAAATATTTAGAGTGTAGAATTAATAGGGCAGAGCATGCTAAAATATTGTCACATACTTGATAATTCCAGAAACAAGTTGCTGTGTTGTTTGAAATATTAAGTATATATTTTATAGCTGAAATTGGTGCTTTTCAAAGTAACAGATTTTCATATTTAATTAATAGGAGAACATAACTTTATCTGGAACAAGTATGTTTTAAGAACTGCGTCGCTTTACTCTGACCATTATTACATCACTTACAGAAATACTGCATGATTCAAGATTCTTTTTAAAAACACAATTTTTCTAATAGTTTAATCAATTTTGGTTCATGTCCGTTCTCAAAAAACCACAGAAATGTTGAGAGCTATTATGGCAAAATATTAATAAGAATGTTTTCGATCTACTGAGCGTAGACAAGAACAGGTAGCTTGAGAGGAAGCTGTCAAAATGTGATGTAGTACAAGTGGTAGCTAAACAAAAAAGAGAAAGCTAAACAAAATTATATGCAAAACAGAACTGAAATGACAATTCTATAAGAGTCTCTGTGTGCATGAAAGGCAAATGGAAAGTTATGGATGAAATTTAAAGTAACAGATCTGTGACTGTTGTAACTGTTGTGCTGAGCTATTACTGTAAACTTTTCATTCAGTTCAGCCTTCCAGGGTACCACATGATGAAGTTTAGGAGCTCTTACTGCCTTCAAAAACTACAAGCTCAAGGAGGTTGATTGCTCTAGGCAATGTAGCCAAGTCCTGTTGAATCATAAAAGGGAGCAGCAGGTGTGGGGAAGGTGAAGAGTTAAATGTGAGTAACTTCACTGGATCTTGATGGATTTAGAGTTTTTTGTGAAGCGTAAAAGGAAGGTGGAGTTGATACCAAGTCCCATGATTCACATGACAGTGAAGAAATGAGCAAGAGAACAAGGTACACAAGAATTTGAATGCATATGCATCAGATGACAAATGAGGCAACCCTCTGTTGCTATTCAGATTCAGTGCTTGTAGTTCAGTATAATACATTGAAAAGCTTGATAAATTTGGAATTCTTGGACCTTTTACAATTCTTGTACTATTAAAACTTTACAGTGGTTGTGTTAAATTCAGCTTCATTCCACTGCCCTCACTGTCACCTTTTCTACACACTGCATGCTAATTCCTTGATTTGTCAACAGATTTTGAGGCCTCGTTGTACTGTGCTAAATAATGACTGCACACTATTCTGTGCACCAAAGAGTTCAAGATGACAAAGCTTTGGAAGGAGAAATGGAGATGAATGGCTTGGCCAGTGTTGTTCAGGAGACTGCACTTTTGTGCAGGTACTCTATAGCTTGTATGATTGGGATGTGTTTTAATTACTTAACACTGGAAAAAAAGCTTTGGTTACATTGGCAAAAAATGCTGAATCTGTTCAAAACACTGTCCAGTTTCTAATAAGATTTTAAGTTGACAAATTAGCTTTGTACTAACTAGATTATGCTGAATGGGTAATATCTTGTCTTCTGTAGCCAGAATAGAGTTCAGAATAAAGTCTAAAGCCAGCCCGAATTTCAGAATTTCTGCATTTGGTGACTTGAAAAATTCATCTGTATAATGGATAGTTCAGATCCACAAAATTCTTTTTACAGGCAATAAAAAGTGGAGAAAATTCAAGCGCTTTCTACACAATGGACAGCAATTTCAGCTTTCAGTGTACATTGTAATTTTATGAGAACAGTTTTGAACTAAAATTATGACATTCTTATAAACAAGTATTGCCTCAAGTAGCATGAGAAATGGCAGAATTAAATGTAAAATGTTTTGAAGCTAAAATCCCAATATAGTAACAGAGAGAAAAAAGCAGTTCAGAGAAGACAAGAAAAGCTGTGTGCAAAGGTCGCCGATATGTTTTGGTTTAAAAATAACTTGCCCTTTTATGAGCAGAAGGAGTAAGGAAGGCAGTATAAAGTCATGTTATGTCACTGGTTTGACTTATGGCATGGACAACAGCATGAGTGCAGCTTGTGCCTGTGGCAAACTGCAGCTTGTTTCAGGAGAGGCCTGGGCTGGTACTTCTGTCACAGTTTGTGTAATCACTGTCATGGACTGGCTGCTGCAGGAAGGGGGTAAAGCAGGCGCTAATGGTTTGATTTCACCAACTCTAATTATCATGAGATCCTGCAAGAATGCTTTAAAGTGACAGAATACTGAATATGGAGGTGTGACTAGTGTCCAAGTAAGATCACAGTTTAGCTTTGAAAATTGTGTAGCTGCAGCTGGTTGGGAAATGGCTGTGAACGTGCTTACTTTGCATCTTGAAATGATAAATAGGAAGAAAAATAAAGAATTAATTTTAAGTCCACTGTGAAATCCTGATGCTTATGACACGTAGTAATTTCTAGAGGCATTGAATTTTGCTTTAGTACTGATATACCTGTTCTATAAAACTTAACACCTTGAAGAATTGGTTGTGTCCTAGTTGCCCTTGTCACATTTCTTTCTCTGGTATAATTTAGCTATGCAGTCTAGCTTCTAATTTTCTTTTGTTTCAAGTAGAAGTGTGAATGCCCTCCAAGATATGACTGAATGGGATTCCCATGCAGAAAAGAGGCCTGGCTACATCCACCTTATCTGGAGGAATAAGTCTTCTTGGCAAATGAAATAGGGCTTCATGCAGTGTCATCTTGCAAAATGAAAGTTCTTAGAACTCATATATGGGTACAGTAAAGTGAGAGAAATCTGTGCAGCAAACAAAGTTCTGATTCCACTGCCTTTGGCTTCTACTAATTGCTACATTCCCTTATGTTTATCAGGATTCACTAGAAGTGAGAGGTTGCTGGTTTTGATGGAAATAACCAAAAACCTGAAGTGAAGGGTGAGTAGACACTAACATGGAGTTGTAATGACTAATGAAATCAGAGTGAAGGCTGAATGACGTTGATGTCTATATGATAAACAGTAGTGGGTCAAAATCTGAACAATACTATGCCTCAGGAAATCACAGCTATATTTAGGAGGGGGAAAAAAAAAGCCTGAAACTTGCCTGTCAAGTTGCATTTCTTTTATTTATGTTTACTCTTTCCCTGTTGTATCCTCTGCTTTCTGTTTTTTTTGTTGTGTTTTTTTACTGTATTTCCTTTCAAGCCTTGACAAGATCGGCAGTATTATTATGTTGATGCATTAGTGTAGAAAAAAATTAGAAATTGTTATGTGAAAGTGGTTGACAGCACAACTTTTGTGATGTTCTGGACCTTTAGCAAAAATCACGGGTACCAGAGACTCCTTTCTAGCTCTTGCCAGTTCATAATTTCATCTATCAGTTTTCCCTCTGGCCCACAGCACCAATATTCTTTAGCTGTTCCTTCGCTCAGTTCCTATGACTTGTCTTTCACACTTCGGCTCATTCATGAAAGAAAAATCAGGATGATTTTTCTGCCCACACATGTCTTACTCCTGGATGGTCCTGTGCATTTCTCTTTGGTGGCACATATCTGTCTTTTGCTTGTGGCAGACCCTGGTTCTAAATAAAATACTTAAATCCTCGATCAAATTCTTTTGAAAAAAAAACAAACACACGAAACAATTGCTGATGTAAAAGAGGATAAAATGTTGGGCTGCTGAATGAATCGTACCACTGCCTACTCATGTGCCCAGCTTAGTTTTAGGAAAAGATCTACTTACAGTGGCAGTCAAGCACATATTTCTGTGCTTTACTGAACTCAGAGTTGCAGAGAACTGGTTTTCAAATTGCAGTAAATTATATAAATCACTCACACATGGCTGTGGAGCATATGTCAGCTTTTTGAGATGTTAGCCTTCTAAAATAAACAAGACTAAACCCCAGAGGGAAGAACACCCACATTCCTTTCATTCTTTTTCCATATTTTAAGCAGAGGATTGTTCTGCAGCCAAGTCTTGGTGATTTGGAGAACAGGGAATTCATTCATGCTCACCTCATCAAAAAACTTTTGTTGATATTTCGTACTTGTGGAGGAATGGCAGAGGCCTGCAGGCTAGAAGACCTGAACGTGTCTCTTTTGCCTACTGTAGGTGAAAGAAATGTACTTTCACATCAGACTTTTTCTTTAGGATGAATGTAGATTTCAAATCAAAATGACATTCTTGGAGATTTCTTTTCCTGAGCCAAGCACTTGAGGCTATCTCTGCTTGTCTGAGTAATGAACCGTGAGCTACTCTGGAATCTTAAACACAAGCCAAAGTGGTCTGCTGAAATTTGGGATTAATCACATGCCTTCAACTGAATGTGTGCTTACTTACTTTATGGTGTTGCTGATCGAGGATCATCCCATCCTGATAATTTAAGCTAAAAATGTCTACAAAATACTTCTGTGACTGACTTTCCACAGTTAGCTGAAATGAATACTCTAAAATCCTTATCAACATAATGAATCTCCTTCTCATATAGTGCAGACTTTTATTAGGAAAGTATAATTGTATGTCTTTCCTTACTCAAGGCTGATGATTCTGCAAGCATAGACAAGATGAATGTGCGTCATTCTCTCTGGGATTCTGTGTGTTCCATGTTTCTCACAGCTCCCTCACTTTTAGGATGGACATACATTTAATCAGAGCATTACTGTCAGTCATGCTTAGTCATGCTTGGAGACAGAACTTTGGCTAGTAACTAGTTATGCTCTGATTTTGTTAATGATTTTTTCTTCAGGACATCTTAATATACATTCCTCAGCAATGTCTCGCTCTGTACCTATACACTAGTCACACATAAATAATTATCTTTAGTAGGCTGTTATTTATGGCAAGCTTAAAAATAAGATGGCTAAATTCTTTGAGACTGCATGCTCTGAAGTGAGGAACCCTACCTTTCCTGGACTTCATGGCAAATTGTATATGGTAGGACTGCTAAACGGCTTATAACATCAGTGCTTTCTGAGCAGATCTCTGCATATTGTGTAAAGTAAATATTCTTCTCTTAATTTTTCAAAAGAGCAACAGAAGGATAGCAGTGATTTAATTTGCAGTCGAGCACGGGGACTTGAGTAGCATCTTTCTGGTTGTCTCAAGCCAAAGTCACACTTCAATCTTGTACACCCTTTATCTGGTGGAGGAATTCAATGTGCTGAATGGTGCATTGGTGCAGAAGATGGAGCACTAAAATTTTCTTCGTTTTTTGTCCAGCATCTAACCAGGGAACAAGCAGTCTGGCAGGAGTTGCTTTCTTCTGTCTGCAGGCAGACTGCAGCCTTCATAGGAGAATGAATACTTTGTTATTCTTCTGTGGAAGTTTATCTCAAGTTTCCAACCTATGAATATAAACATTAGTTGGGAGAATGAAAGATTTGCTAATTGATAAGCTGTGAAATTAAATTCTCCTTTGATCTCTGCTGGAAATGATCATACACACTGCTTTCTATGTGTATGGAAAATTACTTGCATTAAACATCAAGAAAATAAAACAAAAGCTATGACCGTTTTCCTAGAGAATAATGGTGTCACGTTATGCTTTATCATTGTAATTTATCTATGCATTGTGTAGAAAATAAATCCTTTTAAGGCTATTGTGAGGAATAATTAAATAGATGAAAAGTGCCATTACTAAAAGTAATCAACGGAGTTTTTTGTTAGTTGTGGTCAGATCCAAAGCCTGTTAAGATGGCAATATGGTTTATACTGATTTCAGCTGGCTTTCCCTGCTCTTTATATAATCAAGAGTGTTCCACAAAAAGGCTGTTATATTGGTTTTCTCTACCATAGGACAGAGTGTGTAAAATACTGGAAATTAGAGCAAGGAACAAAGAAATCTATGAACCCAATCTTAATACCAATCATGACACAGAGCCAAACTGTAAATAACATTTAGCTGTTAAAAGGGGCAGGTAAGAAAACCAGTAGGGTTTTCAAAATCATGCGAGCATTTTCCTGTATGATCAAAACAACTGCAGGTCTATGTTTTGAAATCTGTACATTCAACATCTGGCTCCTAGAAAAAGGCCCATTTGATTTTGATAGTCAAATGTCCTGGAAAAATAACTTCTGTGATACATTTTGTACTATTAGTAACTGCAGTTTGTAGAGTTCAGTCAAACTAGGATCACTGTCTCAAATGTGAGTGGTCAGCAATGATTCTGGGGCATGGGGCAATAAAGTAATATGATTTCTAAATCATCCAAAGCAGAAATTGTTCTATTTTAAAGAGTTTGGGGATAAATGGGGGGAAAAAATGAAAAAAGAAAATAACAATAAAGATTTCAGTAATGTAATAGAAAACTTAAGAGCAGATACATGAAGCAAAATAAAATGTTTTTCTTCCAAGTAATTTAGAATCAAAATACATCTGGTAAGGGAAATATACCTACCAAATCAGTGTGATTGAGAAGTTACGTAAGTCCAAGTTTTAACATGTCTTAGAACACCCCTTGAGAAAAATCTCTATCATCTTTAAGAAGTTAGCACAATATACCAATTTTCCTGTACATCTGAGGTGGCATTTGAAGGTTCACGTAAGTGCTTCGTTGTTTCTGACCTGAAAATTTGGAACCTAGGAAGCTGAAGTGTGTAATACAGTGCTACCATTTATGGAAGATGTGGCACTGTTATCCCAAATGGGTCCTGGGTACAAAGTTTAGTTAAATAGTGAATCAGTGTAAAAGTAATTTAATCTTTAAAACTGTGGAATGAGGAACAAAAGCTGTCAAATGGCCAAGATGAATGCAATTTTCTTTTGGTAGTCTTTTTCAGACACAGTGCTGGATTTTGTATATTGCCTTGATGCCCATAGTTTATAAGCTGTGGTTTAATTATCTTAATCTCCTGTTGTGAATCTGTGCAACTAAAAGACCGTTGCTTCCTGTTGGTATGCAAAAATTTACTGCAGTCACATTAATGAGTCAGGAAACATTAAAGACTCCATAGTGTTCTAATACCGTCTACGTCATCAGTGCCCTATTATTAGTAAGTAAAGATTGTGTTTAAGCTTTTTGAAACGACTTGATTCTCAAGATAAACTGTTTTACAGTGGAATCCTGTATTTTCCAAAACTGGGCAGACCTGTATGTACCTAACAAACCTAGCAATGCAATGTAGTTTACAAAGGTGCACACAGAAAAGGTATGAAATATTATATACTTTCATCCTATTTTACTGATGCATCTGAAAGCACAGTCCTTTGCTGCTAAAACCTTTTTGAGTCTCTTTTGCTACTATCTCTTGCCTCAAATGAATTTTACAATCTCAAGGGGATTTTTAGAAAACTTCTATACATGCTAGGAAGAATGCATAACCCCAGTAACCCACAATTGGCAGCTTGTAAACTCCAAAATCTAGTTAAAAGGGTTGAATTCTGCAGAGGAGCTTGTTGTTACCTGTTAGCATTTATCAGCAATAACTGCATAAACACTGCATACATACTGGAAAAGTGAATGCAAATTACCTTTGCTACAGAAGACTAATCATTAGACCTCAGAGGAAAGAAAAAGAATTATTTCTGTGCTAACTTCTCTGTTATCTCTTTTTCTTTCCTTCCAGGTTGGGAAAATGGGAAAAGACCACACTGAATAAACATGGAACTAAATTTGTAGTGACTATTAGCTGTAAATAAGCAACTGGCTCCAGTCCCACGCTGTCAGAAGTCTGTAGTATGTTTTACCTTAGTCAGCATAAAACAGCTGCCTGGTCAAGTTCATTAAAAATAGATTTAAAGCCTAATATAAATGTTCTGCATCTCATGCACAGAATCTTAAAGAATACTAAAGGATCCTGTTGAAACCTTGTACTCTTATTTCTTAGAAACCAGATGGATACTGGCTGCTGAATGCTCTGTGATGAAAAGTAAATGGCTTGGATTAAGAAATGGCTAAAAGTTATAGCTGAAGTATGAGGAAAAATAACTAGTTAAGTTTTTAATAACACCATTGGAAACAATGCGGCATCCTAGATAACAGCTTTGGAAGCTGCCTGAGTCCAAAATACCAAAGTACCTTCTGTGGGCCTTTCCACTTGAAGGATAACAAAATGGTGAAAGTTGACCACAGTTTTAGAGCAAATCTTTGAGGTCTTACTGCCACAGAATCTCAACACTAAATCTGCAATTTAAATGTTTAATTTAATTTGAAAGCTGATTTTCATCAATAACCAAGCAACAGAAATAAAGAAATGCAAGAATTCACTTTTATCATTTATCTGTGAGAAAAGTGGGAAGTGCCATCCCTACAGCAAATTACCTTGCAGACTTTGGAGATGTACCTGTTAAAGCATAGTAACCTCCTCTGTCTCTTCTTCAGCTCAGGACAGAGGATGTAGCTTCTCTAATGTGCCTCTTTCCTAACTAGGGCACAAGAACGAGCGTAATCATTATGTTTAGCAGTTGCTGACAGTATTGATGCTTGTGGCTGCACTGTAGTTATCTTTAGAACTTGTAGCAGAAATGACCTACCTAATTTCCCAGACATCCTTTCCTTAAGGGCTGGGTAAATCTGGATGTCTCTGTGTGAAAAATCATATGTATTATTTAATTCTGCAGGTAGCTGAAGGGAGTAAATTTATACTTCCCAGACTGCTGTCCTCTATATAGACTGAACTGTGTTGACAGAAACTACTGAAATCTACAATGTGATGCAGTTATTGCTCAGCTTTAGAACTTCGCAAAATGCTTTAGAACAGCAAGCAAAATATCTAGTCAATATTTTAGAGAAAATGCTTAACTCAAATATAGCGTACTTAGAGAATTAACTAACTTTGATTTCACTGTAAAAATAAAAATGCTGTAAAGTCTTTCATAACCTCAAAGGTTGAGGACTTCAGTTTTACTAAATGCTGACTGAGCCTTTCCTTAGGATCAGTTCAAAAGCAAGAGCACAACTTGCTTTGATCAGAAACATCATCCTAATTATTTTATGCTTCTAGCAAAGCCTGCATTGCCTTGATAAATGCAATTGGCAAATTTTACCCTTATTTCCTCCATCTTACTACAAAAAATACTCGCTTTACAATGGTCTTGACTCTGACTAGGAGACTACAGTTTACTGATGGAAAGTACTTCATTATTACATATTCTGGTAGAAAGCAGAGGAAAGAAAAAGCACTCCCTATGTATTGTGTACCTGGGTCAACCATCTCAGACTTCTGAAAATTGCAAATTATATGTTTGCATGGTAACTGCTGAGTCCTGTCCTGATCTGCTGATTGAGCACCTGGGGAATGGACCCGGTCAGCCCTGTGAGCACAGGTGAAGACAATTCACCTTCCAGGTGACTGGAAGGGGTGGAATCTGGCTGCACCTCTCTTAGACCTCATTTAAGAGCTGACTTCTTCTAGGGAAGAATCTCGGGATGGAGATCCCTCTCTTGTGGAGACTTTCCTGTGAGCCTATATTTTTCAGAGACAGGTGAGTACCTTCCTTTTTCTCTTGTAACATCACTCCATCTGTGCTAGTCCTTCTGCTGTTCCACTTCTGTATTGCCCTTCCACTGTGTTAATCTTTCCAATTGTTCCAATATAATATTTTTATTTTATATTTAGTAGCTACCCCCAAATCTAGCAGGTCATGGTCATACTCTGCAATAGGCAATTAATTACATGTACAAGAGAAGAGAGTGAAGCCTGTTCTCTGAAAGGAGAACAAAATATTATACAATTTAATGCTCCATAGTGGGGCTAAACATTTGGCAATAGGCTTCCTGCTTTTAGAATTTTCCCAAAAGTCCCCCAATACATCATCTTTTGTGATTGGGGCTAAAAGAGAAGCTGTGTAACACATACCTGATCTACTTATTTCTTCTGTAACTACAAGTCTTCTGCAGGCTAGACAGCCCTATGAAATGCTTTAGAGAAACTGAATTAGGTCCAAACCCTGCCAACTGTGCTAGAGGAGAAAGGATACAAAGTACCACAAATCCTCACATAAATAAAGAGAGTTGAATTGTTTGCATGTACGTGCTAGAAGAAGCATTTGTCTTGTATGTCATCTGTTCTGATGAGAATTGCCTGGATTTCCATAGGGGACCTTGTCATTACCTTCTCTGCCCCAGCATGTTAGTGTGTTGCTATGGCTAGATCATTCCAGATTTCTCCTGCCCGGTTCCTCCCACCACTTTTCTTTTTGGCTCTTATCTTATCTTTGATAACAAAGCTACAGAAAACAAAGGAGAAGGAGGATTTCTCTTGTTTCTCATGTATGATGTTAAATTACTAAAAAAGGCAAGTGGGCAATTACAGGAGAAAAAATAAAAATCTTTAGTCCAGGGTAGAAATTGTGCATTCAAAGCATTTTACTATCAGGGTATACCAAGAGCCATAATTGTTCATGTAGGAACTGAAATTCTGTAGGATTTTTGTCTAACAAAAACTGGGAAGATTTGTATGGCATGACACTGCAATGATACTTCTTGCTGCTAAATTTGAGTTTCTCTTGATAGAGGCTTCAAATGGGTTATTTCTTCCTTTTTTTTTTTTTTTTTCCTTTTTCTCTCCTCTAAATAGTAAAATATGATTCACTTAGATCTTGAAATTGGCTCATCTGCTGAAGCTCGTGCTTTTCTGATTTTTTCAGCTTGAGGTAAATAGAAGCATAGGAAATTCATGAGTGATCAATGCTGATAAAGTAAAAAACTAAAAATAAGAAGGCATTGTGCATGGGAAATCCTGAGTCATGTCTTGAAGCAGTGATTTGAGCACCTGGTGAGAAGGCAGGGCCAACCCCGGAGAGCTCAGGTGCATTCAATGTACCTGAGTGACCAGAAGGGGTGGAAACAGAAATTACCGCTTCTCAGACCTCATTTAAAGGTTGGCAGTGAAGGCAAGAGCATCTTATCTAGTGAGCTCTGCCTACCAAAGGACTGTTTGTCCCTTCCTAAGGTAAGCAGATGCTTTTCCTGTTTCTGTACTACTGCTAATGCGTCTAAGAACATTGTTCATTTTGCTGCACCTCCATTTTGTAGCACTTTGAATATACTTTTACTGTAAAGCATACTGTCAGTGTTTAAGAAAGACTGCAGAACCTGAAGGCCCCTTCATCTCAAGGCAGTTCACATGCACGCCATTTCTAGGTATGTGCAAAGTGGACTAGATACTACTCCACAAGCTAGAAAGGGTCTAAAAACTTCCTTTGTATCTCCTGTGCTCTCAGAGCAGTAAGTAGGATGATTTTTCTGTCATTTTGGCTTTTGTGGTGTGAACTGTTTTCAAGTTCTTAATATTTATAACATGCATAGAAATAGCTTCTCAAAAGATATGAGTGGAGTATGTTGTTATGAAGTAGGGATGACTGCCTAAGTATGTTTTGCATTCTAGAAAAACAACTTTTTTTTTTCCCACTCAAAAGTCTCAAAGCTAAACCTGGGTGTGCTATTTCTGTAGAAGAAGGTATCAGTGAATCATTGAGGCTTTTTATTTTATCATGTATAATAACCTGCTTATATCCAAATAGCTTTTCCTGATCCATGCTAGCCCTGTAAACTTCACCTGAGATCAGAAAGTCAGACTGGATATTTTCATTTTCAAATCTATCACTGCTAATAAGAGCACAAAACAAGTTAAATTATACCCTTCTGTCATCTAAATTGCTTTGCCTGCTTTATTTCTTCTTGAAAAACATATTTGGACAAAGTTGTCCAAATAGATTAGCTATCAACAGGGTATGCACAGGTGTAACTAAGGACAGTCTGGCCTGAAGCAATTCATACTACTTTGGATGACGGCATACGAATATATAATCAACACAGGACCTGAGCATCTGTCTTTTACTGTTACTTACTGAACAAACATTCATTTTCAGTATCAAACCAACGTGCGTGTCACTGCTTCAGCAGCACTGAAGGAAGTTTTAGTACAAACAGAAAACTATAAGCATAAATAGTTAATGGGGTTACTGCAGAGACTGCTTTTTTTTCTAGGCTGTGTCCTCTTAGCTTTTGCTGGCCTTGGCATAAGAGAAGTGTTAAGGGTGCTTTTGTGCATTGAGCTTTCTTGGTTTGCCGATGGGGAGGGTGAACTAGAGCTTACCCCTAGAGTTGAGGGGGATCTTATTCATAAGGTCTATATCAGTCTTTTTGAGAAGTATGCTGTGTACCTCAGTGTGCTTCTACAGGATCCAAATCAATCGTTTTTATTATAGACTGTAATCTGTTTTAAATATAGCAAGCACCTACACAGCACATGAAGAGGCAAAATGACTTCTTGCCAGCATGCTTCAGCTGTATATTAGTGAGATAGGTCTTGCAAAAAAAAAAAGAAAAAAAAGAAAAAAGCTAGCTCAGCAAGGAGGAAGAATATTCTGTCAATTCTGTACTGGATATGTCTATCCTTATTACATGTATAAGGTTGCATGAGAAATAAATTTTGAGCAAGTGCATTGTATGATGGCAGAAAGCCAGTCAATCATTTCTAATCATCATATTATGTTTGACAATATCTTTAGAAGCATCTCTTATGGTGAGAGTGAAAGGAAACTTCCTACCACAGTATCTACTAGCTGCTGAGCTTTTCAGAGGTCTGATAAGAGGTATGATACCAGGTTTGAAAGATAAAACAAACAAAAACACCAGACATTTACTATTTGTTGGTTTTTGCTGCTGTTGTTTGTTTTAAATGGAAGGAATAAATTTGTTCAGCATAGTACTTTGTCTGAGTGTTTTGGGAAGCAAGTTTGTTAGAAAAACACTTGTTAAGCTTCACAGAAGCAGAAAATCAATTGGTTTGTCTACCTTAAGGGTGGCAGTTATTTATGTTGTGTATGCTTAATTGCCCATGTCACTCCATCATTTCTAGTGCCAGTTGGTTAAAGATGGTATCTTCTTTAAGTTTAGTTTATTTGCCCAAAAGATTTCAAAGTCAATTACTACTTAAAATACATACTAAATGTGGTTCTGCTTTATGTTGTGTAGGATTGATCTTATGTTCTCTGGTGGACACTTTAATGGAGTATTTTATGGACTATATAGAGGAAATCAAGATCAATAAGTCCAGTGGTCATGTGTTCCTTTTGCCTTTTCTCTCTAGTTCTCTCATCAGCCACTTGCTTGCAGTGAGCTTCCCATCTGAAATATTCTCATTAATATATTCCAAGCCTTGTTTTCCTTCTTCAAAATCAGTCTGAAAAACTATCTGTGCTGCAAACATCAGGAGTTATAATAGTGATCAAAACTTTTCTAAAATTATTCATTAGATTTCTGAAGTGAGGCTGCTCTAAGGGATGCAGCTCAGCAATACTGAAAAACTTCTAGATCGGATCAGTGTTAAACTGGGTAGAGGTTTAAGTAGATACAGTAACATTTTTAAAGCTTGTGTATGATTAGAAAATGGTGATCATCCCTATTATGAGGGTATATATTGTATGTATGTATATTGCTCTGTTCTTAATGCCATTGCCAGGGTCTCATTCGGATCTTGAAAAGCATTGATCTCAGGTGTTCAGCTTCTTGTGGGGGTGAGGAACAGATGTTTCAGTTGTCACCTGTTGATATGATTTACAGAAGTGAAATACAGGGTGAATTGCAGAACTAGAGCCTGTGTGTTTGTGAATGAATTTTCTTGCAGCAGCTTCCTATCAAGAGTTTTCCTTTTTGAGATCTTATCTGAGCTAGTTACCTTTTTGTATGCAATGCTGGTACCTTGCTTGTATGCTGGATGTAGACATAAAAGCTGAACTGTAAAATATAAGGAAAAATAGTCTGTGTAAAGGGCATTTCTTCATCAGTATTGCAAGGACTGCATAGCCTCGCTGTACTATCTATGGAACTGAGTGAAGTCAAATAACAATGTTGCACAGAGTTTTTAACATGAAAGGAGAAAAAATTGTGATACTCTTATAGGAATGCTTACTGCTGTTTAAAAACAAAACAACCTACTTTCTGCCTCGCTGTTGTCTGCTGGTTTTATTGAAATGAGCTGTGTGTTTTCCTACTAATCCACCTTCTCTTCAAGAATATACTTAATGAACCTTAAAGAACTCCCATGGGAAAGTTCATGTTTTGTTTCAGACTTGAGGTTTATTTTTGTACCAAATAACACATTTCTGGCTTATTTCAGGTAAGCACAAAATTGGAGTAGGAAAAGAGAAATGTGCTGCACATAAAAATAACATAGATTAAACAAAATAAGTATGTATTTAAACTCTCTAGTGATTAATCCTCTTCATAATCTGTAACAGCTTAATCTCACAAGCTAATTGTGCAATGACTTCACTAGTTTCTGGATTGGCAAATTTACCCTGAAGGTTTATTGCTTTTTAAGATTTGCAGTAAAAGTTGAGTCAGCAGCTATGTAGCTCAAAAGGCAGAGTGATGAGTTTAGTTTACTTTAAAGGGCACCGACAAACTGTTGAAGAAACTGTGTTCATCTTGGATTTACCTATTCAACCAAATCAGCCTTTTTGGCATTGTTGTTAACTCTATCCAACCTCCTGGCTGTTGGAGATCTGAGTCAGTTCTGTTTGTGTGCTGCTTTTTTTGTGTGCTGCTCATGGGACTGCACATCAGTGAGGGGTACTCTTTGACAAAGTATTGATTTTAAAATATACTGGCAGATAAACCAGTTCTGGAGTTGATACCTTTTCTAGTTCTAATTTTGTTTCTTCAGATATTGATAACTAAGTGGCTGAAAAGGGAATATTATTAAGAAAACCTTGATTAATGTTTGTGTGGTTCATGGATCCACTTGGTTCAGGTCACCTCAAGGAGACATTACTTCTAACACAGGCTGGCTAACTGTTTACATGAAGTTTTGTTTGTCTTCAGCTGTTTCTGTCTCAAGCCTCCAAAGGAAGTAGCTCGTTTGCTCCAAACTATTTGTAGTACTCTATTAAATAATGTTTGCTAGCAGGCTGCTTCTGAAAAATGTTGTAGGTCTGCTTCTTCCCTCTCTGTTTGTTATTACCCTACTTTTCACACCCTTCCCATTCAGGTATCTTTGTTTCTGATGTAGCTATTGCATGTTCCCTCTCTGGTTCCTGCTGAGTGAGGCCCCTCGCTTTAGTGGTTCAGTGTTGCTCTTCCTATAGAAAAGCCCAGTTGTGAGCACACAATTGCTGTGGAGAAGAGCACTGCTTGAAAGCTCAGAAGATTGCTGAAGCAGGTGGCTTAAAACGATCCTTGACAAAAATCAGAGGACTGTTGAGTGGCTACTTTGCAGCCTGGTTAGGCCCAGAAGTACTGGACTTTGTCTGTCTCCTTGCCCAGTCAGAGGCTTAGGATCACAAAACTGTTTTCAGGAGCACGTGGCTCCTCGCCTCATGGCTGCTGGCCACCCTGAGCTAGGCTATAGGCATGGTCCTGCCTTGCTGCGATGAAGATTTTCTTGAGGTGGGTGCTAAGGGTGCATCCTACCAAAGGGTAGGATGACCTGGAGGAGGGAGTGGTCTAAGGAATGACCTGGCTGGCTGGGGAACAGAGGGTGGGATGGCCTGGGGGAAGGTGGGAAGAAATAGTCTGAGGAAGTGACCCTGCCAGTGTTCAGCACGTGTTTTGAGCATGCTTGTCTGGGCTAGAGAGCGCTGACCTGGGATCAGGGGTTGTGCATCACCTTCCCCTGCTGTGAACACTGCCTACCACCTTCCCCAGCTATCAGCCTGTGGCCTACCTCACCCTGTCTGCGTTCAGTCTGGCAGCCCGTAGCCTTGGGAATGGGTGCTGTGAGGAGGTGCAAGAATGAGGATGGTGCTCTTGAGGAGAGCCCACTGTGACAGCACATTGTTGCCTTTTGGATAAGGCCTTCAGGTAATTCATTTTATTTTTTTTTAATAAAAGATGATATGTGGTACATGCCCATTTTGTGGGTGAAAGTGGCACCAAAATGTTTACCTTGTGACCCCCAGAAGGCCTTTGCAGCCTGCAGGTGTGCTTGAGGCTTCACTTTTTATTTCCTTTTTTCCCTCTTTTTTAACTTATTGCCTCACTGTGAATGTACTTTTGTGGAAGAGGTGTTGGTGGGGGAATGCTTTTTATTTCAGTTTCATGTGAGAGTTGCAGCTTTACTGTCACATCAAAACATTAGTATACCTACCTGCTTTGTCTTGTTATGTATTCATGTGGTTTCTCTAGATAAGATTTTGTTTCCAAATTATATCAAATTAGGTTACGCTGCATTTCTTTTTGTCCTGGGCAAATGTAGTTTGGATGTTACTGCATGACCTGATAAGTTAGGACTCCTGAGTGAAGGCATATGACTCTTCTAGGTGCAGTAAAACAGAATGAAAGATACTTGATTATTTTCTGCTTGAATGATACTGCTGGGATCACTAGAGAGGTGGTAATAAATTTTATTTCTTTGGAACTCCATCCACCTCCTGACCCTTCTGTTTGGCTTGGGGGTGGTGCTTTACAAGCAAGATATCTTTTGTATTTTGTATCCTGTGTGTGTCCACTGGTAGCCTATCTAGACTCCAATCTTGGGGTTTTGTTTCTTTTTCCTTAAGGCAATCTTGGATATAATTTGTACAAAGAATATTAACAACTGCAACAAAACTCTCCCCTGTTGAAATAGCTCATAGAATTCTGAGCGGGCAGAGCACACATGGCAGCCTTTTTCTTTGAAATATACAAAACAACGCTGGCATTACTGAAGCTGTCTTTTATTATTATGGATATGTATAATGTGCAAGAGGTTCCCTCTATGGTGCTCTCTACCCTATAGGAATCTTAATGCAAGTACTTCCATACTAACTTTGCCTCACCTACGCAACAGTGTCTGTAGTGAGAATAATGGTATACCAGTGTAAGCCTGACAGTGATATGAGTTGGTAAGCAAACTGTAAACTAGTATCGTAGCTGCAGATTTATAAATGTAGATCAGGCCGAACCCTTGCACTTGTGAAGGACTGTGGATACAAAGACCTCTTGGAGTCATTCAAAAAAAAAGACTGTAGGGCATCTTTGGTGTTTTTGTCCAAAGATTTGTTGTTGTTGTCAACACTGAGACAGATGCTGAGCAGAAGAAAGCATGGCTGTTTGAAATGTAACTAATAAGGTGTGAAGCTCACCCTGGGGGTGCAAGCTTGCTGAAACGTTCTGAGTGCCCATCAAATGAGAAGAAGCTATTTACTCAATAGCTAGAAAGAATCAGGTTGTCTTCTTGGGAAATGTTTGAATTTGAGGAAACAATGCTGTTACTTGGAACAGGTGCTAGGTTGTTATTGTCTGACTGCCGTGTGATTAGGCATCTTCTACTGTTGGTGTAAGACAGCTGTCCTTCTGAAGTGGAGGTTGCTTTGTTGTGGTTCAAAGGACTGTATAAGTTGCAGAGTGATGGTTGTTGATGCAATTCTGTGAACTAAATATGCTTTGTTTTGCTCAGTAAAAAGTACTGTACTGCTGGGTTTTATATGGAGGATGTAGATCACAAATCCCCTAAGGCAAATCATAACAGGTAGATTCGCCCACTCTCTCCCTCCATCTCCTTCCCTTTTCCCCTTCTCCAGTTTTGAAGCTTCAATACAGCATTTCTGAACAGAAAACTAATTCAGTGTCCATGCCATTTGGGAGTGCCTCTAGTTGTTTGCTATTGTTTTGTGGTTGTTTTTTTTTTCGTTTGTTTTGGAAACTTGTTTGTGAACAACAAGTTTAAGTGTGCTGTTTTTGCTTTAGTTGAAAGAGAACATACTGTATCACCTTGTCAAACTAATGACTTTGTCCTGCCCAACTGTTAAACACAAGATACATCTATGTACACTTCCTTGATACCTGAGCTGTATTGTACTTTGACTTCCAGGATTTTTGCAGAAATACAGATCATGCAGTCAGTCACTGCCTTTATAATGGCTCTTTGTTTACATCTACATTGTTGTTTTTTCCTATTGCCATGCTGGTTATACATCCTCTGTCATGATTTTCTCTGCCAACTGTGTTGCTTCTATTTCTTTCAATTTTCCCTCTCCCGTAGATTCTTACTGTAGCAGCAGTGCTTCTGGCAACATTTCTCCTGTTGTCTTGCTTTAATAACTTCCCTGGAGCAGTCCTGCAGTGTGAGCTTGTGACTTAGCTCTGTGTATGGAGATCACACAACCATTGTGCCCACACCCTTCCTCCTCAGAGAGATGCAGAGCTGTCAAGGGCTGGAAATCTGTAGCTTTGTCTGGTTATGATTTCTGACCCAAACAGAATTACTTGCAGATTAGTGGGTTCTGTACACCACCTGCACTGATGCGTTTTTGGGCTGGCTCCCCAAATTCTGTGTTATTCTTCAAATAAAAGCAGATGCTATTAGAGTTCTGAGATGTTTAATAATTAGAATTGTTCTTCATTTCAGAAGTTTTTCACAGGTCATAAGAACCACCAGTACAACAAATCTGTTTCATCTAAGCACTGTTTTAGCAGTTTTAGACTTGCATAGGCAACTTCAATTTTTATATATATATTTTTAAAAACAGATTTATGGGATCTAGGAATTCTTGTAGGAAGAAATTTGATTTCTGGAAGAAACTAGTTCTTACTGAATACCTATTCCAAAAGTGTTAAGCAGAAAGGTGTACAGAGTTAAATTAATGCTTGTGTATTTGTGTGAATTCATGATTATTTTCTTGTTGTTTTTTCTTGTCCAGGAACTAGTGATATAGTTTGATCCATAAAGCATTTAACCAATGAGTAATGTTAAAAATGTATGTATTTTACTTGAGATCAGCAGGGACTACCTCAGACTGAAATGTTTTTCTGGATTTGGTCCAGAGGGGGAGGCTGCTGAAGGCAATCTTTAACTCCTGTTGTGCTCTTAAGAGGTGAAAATGCCTCACTTGCCCTGCTGTAATTACGTCCCCTGCTTCCTCAGGCCTTGTCATCTGTAAGTGGGGGTGATAACAGCATTCTCCTTGCAGTTCTGAAAATCTCTTCCTGTCCATAAGGGTTAATCTTTTTTTTTAATTGTTAAAAGCTTTTCATAGCAGATCTTCCATTGGGAGCCAGTTCTTCAAAACTGCGGATACTGTTATGAAGTTGACAAAATCATTTGACCACACTGATGATTAATTTATAAAGGGCTTAAAGGCATTAAACCAGTGACCTGGTAAAAATCATCCGTGTCAGATAAAGGAATGCCTATGTTAACAGAGCTGAGTCCTTTTAACAGCTTTTGCATGAAAAGTATGTGTTGCAGGAATGGTAAAAATTATGACCTTCTGAAAACAGGGTAGCCAAAGTATCCTACCAGGAGGAATAGTATGATATGTTTGCACACAGATTTTGATTGTTTTCAAGAAAACATCGTGGTAAGATAAACATTTTTGAATGTATGTGTATGTATGAATGAATGTATGAATCTCTTCTTACAAAACAGCCCAAATAACATAGTTTTGAGTTGTCTGTCTCAGTTTATTGACATGATTTCTCAAATACTCTGGCATGTGATTTTCTGAACTGGGTTTTTTTTTTTTTTTTTTTTTTTTTTTTTTTTTTTTGAGGAAAGAAGGTAGTCAACTTGAATTTATTTACAGATTGTCTGTGTCATGGACTATGCCAGATAGGGTCTGTCAGGGTCATTTGCTCAGGGGCAGCACTAGATCAATGTGACAGTACTGCCTCAAATGATGAGTCTAATATTATCAAGCTTTGCAGACCTGTGAATTGTAGGAATAACAGTCTTCAGTTCCTCAGCAATACCTGTTCAGAATGAGGAAAAGCTGGAGGCAAAGCACTCCACCTGGGTGTCAGAAATAACTAGGAGGCCAGGCATGGAAGCAGCAGTAGGCCAGCCAGGATAGTAACTTCATGTTGGTGACCACTGGTTCAGACTCATACTCTTTTTATAGGGGCACTTAACACTTCTGCAATCTGTTCTCAGTGAACTGGTTCCTGTCTTGGTGTGAATGGACTTTAGGCTGTTTTGGATGCTCCAAGTCAGATCATGGACAAGCTTGTTTGTCCATTGTTTGTCTATTGTAGAGCAATAGTGGAGGTAATTGTCTAGAACAAGTATCTAGGGAGCTCTTAAAGACTTAGCACAAGCTTATACTGGGTTCAGGAATACAGATTTCAACCCCATCTTGTCCATTCTGAAAAAGTAGTGGAAATGGGAGCTTATGTACAAGAAAGATGAGGTACATGTTGTGTAAATCATATATTCAGTAAGGTGAGATGGGTTTGTGTCTTCCAAACGGTACTCACTATAAGGAGATATAGTCCTTGCTAAATCATACACTATTGACTGATTTATCTTATTCCTTTGGATGGTGTGTAGCTTGTGCAAAGCACAGGATTGCACATATCCTCTATTTTCTAAAAGGATACAAATCATTGCTGCCGTTTATGGAATAAACAGCTGATTCAGTAGTCAGAAAAGCTAGGAGTTGAAGTTCTAATTTGTTGACTATTTCCTTGACAATATGATATGCAGCTTCTGTATACATTGGCAGTTCTACTTTCTTACATTTAAAGTAGCGTGGGATAATGCAAGTTTTGAGCAGTAATTATTATTATCTTAGATGTCTTGTCATCTCTAAGGAAAGTTCACACCAACAAGATTTTAATGATTTTTATATGAAATTAAAGCTTCTAGTTTGTCTTTAGAAAATGCATTACATGGTAAGCCTGTTATTGCAAGCTAACAAGAAATAGCAATTCATGTTTATGGTGGTTCAAACAGATGATGTCATTGTAATTCAACCTTTGTCCTTCTCTGCTATTCCACAATGCTGCAATAGAATACTGAGTCCTGGGCAGCCCATGCAATAAACAATATGGGCAGTTCATGTTGGGCTACAGTTAATGAGTGACCTTGCTGACAGAAATAGTCATTAAAATTAAAGATAGTGAGGTTGTTCTTCTGTTTTGTGTGTGATGTTTTTGTTTAATGTGCCCTCCTTAAAGACCTTTGGCTTGAGGAAGGAATCAGTCATCTGACTGCAGCTGGAATGTAAATGAAATAGTATAACTTGTTTAACTTCAAGCATCACTGCTGGTTTATGTTAGTTAGCAGACAGTGTGCATCTGCAGGCATGTTCTCTGATGTATGTTTAACAGGTGCTTAGCCAGCAAATGCGGAATTAATTTATTTAACCAGTGCAGGCTTTTTTGGGTTGCTGACCCTGATGTAAATTTGGGAGTCTTCTCAATGGTGATGTAGACTTAGTTCTCATCTTTATCCTATCTCCTGAGTTATGTCCACACAACTGTTTCCAGAGCAGCTTCATGAACAGGAACTCATTTGAGTCTGGTGGCTTAAAGCCTTCACATAATTTTTCTGTTGGAAGCAAAGTTGCATTAGTTCAGAAGGCTTTGTAGTGGAGGAATGCTTTTACTTAAACGTGCATATATTGCTGCAGATTACATTGTGTTGTCTCATTGGGAAACTAAGTGAGCTCAGTGATGTTGCCAGGATTGAAATGTGAGGTAGATTTAGCTCTTTTTATTCTTTCATCTTAAAAATCTTTCCCCAAAATGCTGTGGATGTGAGATGCAGAATTTATAAGAAATACTGAACAGTACAGAAATATATATTTTAAATGCCAGCACTGCAGTTCACTGGATCCAAAACTGGATCCAAATAGTCCTGTTGTATTGGGAATTTTTGAGGAAAGCATCCTTTTTTCATTGCGTTTACATGAAAATAGCTTTTGTGATATGCTCTTCTCATAAAGTTAAAAGAAAATTATAATGTACTTAAATTATTAAAGTGAAAATTGGTGTGTTGTTTTGGTTTTTTTTTTCATTGCTTTCAGGCATGTATCAGACACAGCAGTATGGTGCTTTCTTTCACAGTACTGCTTCTACTTCTTCCTCTTTGCTCCTGTAAGATGGATGCATGTTGCTGTGTCATTGTTTTGTCTGCTGTAGTGGTAGTAGCAGCTCTTTGTAGTAAGATTCAGTTCCCAGCTTGGTTTCCTCTTTCCATGTGGATATGCACAGGGGAGGCTGCTATAGGCTGCTGAAAACAGTACTTTAATAGAAGTGGCACTTTAGCATACCAGTTTAAATGGGAGCTGAGTTCTTTTGGCTTTCAGGATTTGCTGCCTTTCCTATTCTGCTAATGAATAACGCTTCCAGCATTTATCTCAGGGTCTCTATTTTGATAAGTTATCTCCTCTTGTTTGTACTGATATTCTCTTTACGTGGGTGTGTCCTTATCATAAGCAGGGCCTCTAGCTGCTCTTCTGGTTCAAATAATAAATGGTAATGCTTGCTGGCAGCACGGTGCTGGACTCAAAATACTTGCAGTCCAGCATTACTGAAGTACTTGTTTCATTTTATGTTATTCCTGAATTGCAATTGCCTTGGAAGTAGAACTTTAGTGCATCAAGAATATGAGCTTCATATAATTTTTAATGGGAAAATGACTAAGACAGAAGAGGCTGCTGGACTTAGCTCTTCCAGCTTCTCCCTTTGTGTGCTATTGTCTGAATTTAGCAATTACTTTAAATAGTACTTGGCTGCAATCTCTTCCTCGCTTTTTAAAGACATAATAAAAGCACTTCCAGGTACTTGGCTTCTTTGGAGAGCTGAACGATTTGTGAAAAAATTCTTGCAATTTATGATGGCCACCTGTGCTCTTGGTCATAAATTAATAACACCTGACCAAGCATGAAAACATGCTGAGGCCATCTGCCTCTCCGCATACCAGGGGGCATTGCAGTGCTGTCTTATTAACTCCACAGCATAACATCCCATTCAGAACCATGTTATCAGCTCTGTGTGACAAAGCTCATCTGAGAGAGTGGGGGATATGTTTGAACAGGACTTTGACAAATGTTTTTTGTCTAGACTTATTTCTGCTATTGTGCTACCAAGTCCTCAGTATGTGCATGGAAAAGCATTTTGTAAGAAGTGGGTTTATTTTTAGCAAATATTCCTATAAGGATTATGATAGAAAGTTTTTGTGCGAACTACAGCGATTCCACTTGTGTCTGTCTGACTGACAGCCTCTAAATTCTATTCTTGCTTAATTATGGGAAATACTTGAATATCTGCTTAACTTTAAGCACAATAATTGCCTGAATCAATAAGCACTCAGATGGAACAAAGGTGATCGCTTGATGGAACTATTATTGTTACTTTATTGTAAAAGAAAAACAGTATCTTGGAGCACTTACACCCATAAAATACCTGTAACAAGCAGACTGTATGAACAAAGGGTGGCTTAAATCCACACAGCAGATGTTGCTTAAGATAGAGATGATAATTAGTGCCTTCAGGAGTTATCAGTCTATACTGTGCTTATGTAATACCAACTACATAATATCTTATTTTCAGTTGTGTCTTTTCCCACAATTATCAGTTCAGATTAGAATCACCCTGCAGTCAGCTGAGGCTTTGAGCCTTTATCCTACTGGTAGATCAACGTGTGCAGCACAGCCTGTAGCATCAGTCCAAAAGTTATAGCTCCTCTGACCAAAGACCTCTGATGTAGTATGTTGTTCTTTCTACACCAAATGTTTTGATCTTATTTGCTTTGTTATAAATCTGCGTTACTAGCTTTTTTTTTTTTAAGCTTGTAAGACCTGCTAAAAATAATGAACTGTAATTAAAGCAATATTTTTATGGACATGGAATTTTTTTATTCATGTGTTTTATTAAAATCAAGGCTTTTAAATTAGGAAGCCATGCTTGATGAGAGCAGTTATGCAAAAAAAACCACACATGGAAATGTCAGTCCTCTGCTTAGAGGAGCCATGACAGAGCTGTAATGTGTTGACATTTCAGTATAGGACCTCAGTGGCTAATCTCAGGCGAGTCTGCAGACATTTAGAAGCTTTCATTATATTGTCCTAGCACATACTGTGTCAGATATACTGGCCGTCAGTTTTTGGTCTATCTGCTTTACTCACGTGGCTTTTTAAGTGTGAGCTACAGCTCTTTAACTTTTGATATATTTACTCTTGAACCAATGCTGCTTTGCATTATTTTCCTGCTGTATGGGAACCCGCTTAGTGGCTAGATGGAAGTCTTGATTCTTTACTATAAAATTAATGCTCTTCCAGTCTAATTAGATGTGCTTTTGTATTGCTGAACTGTAGTCAGTTGAAAATTCCCTGCATGTTTCTACTTTATTTTCAGCAGTGTTTTCCACAGAGATCGCCATCCCTCAAAACTAACTCTGTGGGGACCACTATTAGGATACATATGTTGTAATTTTATTTTTCTTTTTACCTATGGAGTTTTCAAGATTATTCCTGTTTGTATAATCAGAGCCTAATCCTAATTTGGCACAGTTTTGTTATTGTGCTATAGTTGATGTAGAATTACTGTAGGAATTCAATATTTAAAAGAATGGAAAAAAAAAAAATGCTTGCTTTTAGAAAGTATATGGTGTTAATGAATACTTCCGTTAACAATTATTTATATACTCTGGTTTATAATCTGCTATTCCTAATAGCACTGATTTTTGTGCTGTCTCTAGGGAAAGTGTAGAATGAAGTACTACTATTCATTGCTAGAAAGATCTGCAAAGTGTTGTTAGAAGATAGTAAATGCAAGCTGGAGTTGCAGATGTATTAATCTTACGTAATTGTTTTGTGGTAATCTTGTAGTTGAGAAGGCCACCAAAGCACTCAGTAGACTATCTATGATTTTCTGAATGGCTGCCAATAATTATGACTCTTTTTGAAATGATCTACAAGTAATTCAAATTGATGAGAATAAGAGATGTGCCAAATGATTTGGCAAAATATCAGGTACCTGTGAGCATGGCAGTTCCTTCTGACTTGCTATATAAAATGACATAATGGGGTGTGACTGACACTGCAACAATAGCAGTGTCTGCAAAATTGGAAAATAGAATGTCTTCAGGGCCAAAGTAGCAGAACAACACATTTCTGAAGGATGCTTGCTTAAAAATGAATCTTGCTGTCTGAGAACTCTTCTTGTTTTAGAACTGGAGGTCAGAGAATGGGTTTTATGTTTGAATATTAGCCTTGGCTCTAAGTATTGTACAGCAAAGCAATGCTGTTAAAGGTATTATTGAAAGATGGTAAATTGTAGTGTAATTTGATCTAGCTCAGGTCCATTATCCTCTTGATGGAGAAGAAGGAAGTGAAATCTCCCTCTAATGTACTGAATCAAAAACAGAATTAGTTATTATTGGAGTCTGGGAGTGTTCTCTGGATTCTGAGTTGAGTGCTTTAACTTTAAACAGTAAGTTCCAAGGAATGAGTTTTCAATAGTCTTTCTCACATCTGTTAGTACCTTGCTTCAATCTTGCTACTGATCTTGCAAAAGTGAACCAAGGAACTCTTGGGACAAGGGAATGAAGGATATCAGTCTGGTCTATGCAGCATGCAGGTGCTGACTCTTCACTGAAGAGTATTTACTGGTTCTGGATAGGTGAAGCTGACCAGTGAAAGTAGTCTGATGGGGATGCTTTATGATATTTGCATAATGCCCTAGGAAATGGGGAATTGCCTCCAAAATAGATTATGGCTTCCCCCCCACAACATACTCATCCGTGTGGTTAGGGTAGTCTGCAGTATAGTCTGATAAGTCTTGTAACACAGAAAGGGCAAAGGCAGCAAAATGGTGGTTCTAGGCTGTTTGCCACAGATAAAGGCAAATTTATTTGCTTGTGGGCTTTTTTCTAATGTCACAGTTACACACATGAAAAAAGAACACACAGTATTGAATGTTTATAAGATGATAAACTGTCATGACATAAGAATATGAATATTTTGAGGATGTCCCTCAAAAATTGTTCAAGTGAAAACAAATGGAGGTCCAAAGTGCACAGCAGCTCTCTAGGAGCAGTTATTTCATCTGCCGTTTTGTGGTGTGACCAGAACCTGCCTCCTGTCTTTCACCCAGAAAACAGTAGGGAAGACCTAAGTATTCAAATAGCTGCAGATAGCCCAAAGCATTCTCATTGCTGCATGAACCTATCTGTTAGGCAAAAACAATTGTAACATTTGTGACAGCCTCAGCTGGAGAACTGTGATTATTACACTCACTCCTTTGTGGCTGGATTTATCAGAATGTTCAAAAGTTAAATAATTAAGACTGCATTATTCTTGACTCCTCCTACTGAGACTAGATCTCTACAGAACACTGCACTGATGGATGAGCTACATAGCATGATGTTTTTAGACTGAAAAGGATCTGGTGAATTGAGAAATGCATTATGGAAGGAGAAAACAAATCGGGAAATTGGGTATTTTTAGGAAGGTAGAAAACTGGCAAATACCATCAGAAAAGTGAGCTGGTAGGAATCAGGAAGCTAGCTACCTATTAAGTTTGAGAAATCAAAACAGAAAGCAGAGTAAGCATAGGCAGTGTGAGGAAAAGGGGTAGAGAAAGACCAGAGAAGTGATTTTTAGCTCAGAAGAAGGCTGAGAGACAGGCTCAAGCTGTGTCTAAGAGAAAGCTGGAAGGAAGTCATAGGAGTGAAACTGTTCTGAGATGTTTGCTAGCACCACACTGGATGAGAGTTATGTGGGCTGGGGGGGTGCAGGATGTAAGGAAAATAGTTTCTTATGGCACTTTCATGTTGCCTTAAAAATCTAAGGGGAAAAATAGATGTGGTGTTACTTGGTGGTTTTTTTTTTTTGTTTGTTTGTTTTTGTTTTTGGTAGTAGTATGTTTTAGTTTGGTTTTTGTTTGAGCTCTGGGCAAGTTGTACTATAGAAGAATGCAGGAAGCATTAGTTCAGAAATAGTCACAACCCTGCTTTTAGTTTGTTTGTGTTTGTTTTTTTTACACTTGAGAGCTATAATAATTTAAAAATCCATTGCTCTGACTTAAGTCCTGATTCAGTTGTCCTTGCTGAGAAACAAGGCTAGAGCCAACCTTCTCTGTTGTTCACCTGGATCTTTCAGTACTTACACTTGTAGAACACGATTCAGCATGATACAACTTCAGGCCTGAAATGAGCACCAAATGAAAGGTAAAGCATACCTTTTCTGTTCTCTAGCAAGGGAGTATAGTCTATATTGCAGTTCAGCTCAGTGAGATTAGACTATTTCATAAGAGCCTCCTGAGGGGAAATGGGAGCACTTAAAAGATTATAAATGAGCTGGGGAGAGATACTGTCACCTACATCAAAGAGATGCCCTACATTGATGGATGGAACAGAAGTGAACATGATACCAGCTCAGTGGTGTTACCTACCTCTCCTTTCTCTTACTATCCCTGCTAGAAACTTTGTAACACCTTCTGAACTGTTCCCTGTATGTCGTTTTGCTAATAAAAAGTCATTGCTCTCACGTGGCTTACCCTTTTCTACTCCTGTTTTTTCACTGATAGTTGCAACTCTGAGGAATTTTTTGCTGATACATGGGCTATATTGGCTAGTTTAGTTAAATGAAATTGCTATGGGTATGAAAGCTTAAATGTAAAAGCAGGCTGAGGTGATAACTTGGAACGACTATGCTATTTTGCTGGAGATGCTGTTGAATCTCCTAAGACCTTTCATGCATTTGCAGGGTGCATGTAGAAGCTGATGAAGACCGTAGTGTTGGAAGCACAATGTTCATGCTAAAGAGTATGATAGTTTTCTGTTTCAAGAGGGGGCAGAGAGCCATGTGTCATGATTCAGTATCTGCCACTGAGGAGGATGCCAGTGACTAGTGATTAATTAAACTTTGGTCACTCAGTACTTGACCAATTACTTGCCAATGCAATTATAGCTTATGATTTGCTTTAGTTTTGTATAATAGCAAAGATTCCTAGTGTCTTTGCTGTCTTCCATGACTATCTTGGTCTGATAAATAAAGACAATGACTTTTCATTTCCACAAAATAAAACTTAAGCCACTTTGCAAAAATCTGGTGGTTGTAAAGGCTGTAAGGTCAAAATCTCACCAAAGCTTCCTCTTGCATATAGTTATGAGTTGTTTTGATCCAGAGAATGGTGTGAGTTGTGGAGAACATAGCAATGGTAGAGTTCTGCAGAACTGAGGTGCTGGCAACAAAAGCCAAATAAACCAGATAGACCACATACTTTATGAGCAGTCTTGTGAAGCAGAATACGAATACTTAATGAAAGTTGATCTATTAATGTGATTGACGGATCTGTCTGTGCTTTTCACTATTCCACTTTTTTTCAGCATTGGTTTCTTCAACTTTCTTTTAAACTCTCAAATTTCTGTAACCTTTTCCCATTGCTTACAATTGGTAAAGATTTAGCAGAGTTGTTTGTAATTCTGCTGTTTTACTAACATGTCCCTTTTAATGGGTTATAAATTCCTGTTTCCCCGTATCTTAATTTCTTCTTACTGATTCTTGGATTATGCATTTGTGGATGATTTGTAGAACTCTTTGTGTAGGCTTTTCCAATGAATTCTCTGAGCAACTTGTACACATACAGTAGCACTGGATTAGAGATGTATTTGTAGAAACTGCTTCTGTGTATGTAAGATGTATCCAGGTGAAACAGGTTAATTTGCATGTAACAAAATCCATGCGAATAACTTCTGGATATAGGATTACTCATCCACTTAATTTTTTGCAAGGCTGAACCTTAAGCTTAGAGCAATTATTTTGAGCCTTTCTTTTTGTGTCAGTTCATGTTAAGCAGACTAGCTGTTATTTTTATTTTAGCATGACTAAGCTGTTATTTTCTAGTAGATGGAATGCTGTGGGAAAGGAGAAGTTTGAAACCCTGATGATGTAAGCAGACCCAGATTTTTAGAGTTCTTTGGAGACAGGATGAGCTGGGATCCATATTTTATTATTATTTTTAATTTTCTTTAAAGGCTGCTGCAGTGAAGTTCTGTCCTTGATTGTAAGGAGATAGCTGCATTAGGAAGCTGCTTACTGGTGGTTCCTAGAGGATCTACTCTGTTCAATCAGCACAGTTTCAAGTGTCAGGAAATATTTTAGCACAGTCCAAAGTACTATGAAGCATTTTTTTTTTCCTGTCTGACGCAAGTGGATGCAAAGCTATAGTTCAGTTGGTAGCTTCAGTCACTGAGATGTGTGGCAACAGCTTTGAGTTGCTCAGTTTTACATGAGGCATCTGAGGGGGAAAAGATTCCTTCATTTCTTCAAGGCCTTGATGGTGTTTTGCCTTCTGGGGATACAGTTCAAGTCACTGTTGTGGTGACTCTATTGACAATTGAGAACAGCATCATTTCCTGACCTTAATATTACTGTAGGGCAGGGAGATTAATATAGAAAGGCAGAGCTAGACTGAGGTGTTCTACTTTCATGGATCCTTGTTACTCCCTCATTCTGTATACTGATAAATATGTATGCAGACCATGTGTATTCTAACCTGGCCCTAGCAAGAATCTAAATTCATACTTGAGACAAGATACACCAGGTTTGGCAGTGTATGCTCACATATATAAGTCACATTGTATCATATGCATAGGTATAAATGTCAGTTATTTTCAATGTGGGCAACACAAATTTTCCTACTCTTATAATCCAGACTGGAACAAGACTAAGGTGACTTTTTTTTAGGTTTTTATTAGTCCACAGTAATGAAAGATCGGTGACAGAATGTTGTTTCTGTTTACTTTATCTTACAGTAGCATCAGCGATGAAGGTAACTCTTAATTTTTGTTTGTGCGTAGTGGTCTTGGCCAGCTGAAGCCTTATGTCCCATTTAATTCTGAGTCAAGGACTGAGCACAGTCATGTCTGTGAAAACTTGTCAGCTTTCCAACTATTCATCTTCCCAGCCAAGGAGGAAGAATGTCTGTGCTGAATGCTGCTCCTCCCCAGCTTGCTTTTGTCTCTTGTTTTACAAGACTATTCTTATGCAACACACTTAGGCTGTGACGTAGTGATAACTCCAGTGAGATTTTCTCAGTTCTAAGTCATTATTACCAATTATATTCTTCCTGCCTCAAGAGCTGTTCTAATTATATAAAAAGAACTTGGCTTTTCATAAAAATAGGCATACATATCACAGCATGCATAAACTTTCATGAGGGGGGGAAAGAGCTTTTGTCACTTACTATTAATTTCCACCATATGTCTTCTGTATAAAGGGATTTGTGGTTTTGATTTCTTACAGTTATTTTCTTATTATAGTTAATTTTTATTTTTTTTTATTCTTAGCAACGGATGTGAAATTGTCGTGCTCAAAGGCCAAAATAGTCATTGCTGCTTTATTCTTGTTGCAGGTTTTGTTTTTTGAATGATATTTTAATTTCCTTAAGGCTTCAAGCAATACTTTATGTAGTCATTATTAGAAAAGAATAAATGGGAAATTTGGATTTCTGTTGAATGTCTGTGGCAGAAAAGGCCTTGCTGAATGGTGTGCCATTTAGCTGCAATGTAGAAGTGCATTCTTTCTAGTTGGGAAGAACATGAATGATGCTAATTACCCACCTTATGCTAATAAATGAGGAAGGCTGCATCATGAGGTTCTTATGATACATCTGCAAATCTGCATACAGATACATCTGCATGACTGATGTTGAAATAAATTTCAGTGATATCCATGCCAATGTTAAACAATGCAGTCAATTCCCCTTCGTTCCGTCTGTCAAATGCAAGTGATGGAGGGGTCCAAAAGTGTTTCTGTAGGAAGAGAATCTGTAAACAATGCTCCCCTAAGCCCTATGAGAATCAGTAAGGACTTTCAGTGGGAGTGGTGTTGTGCTGGTGCTGGCAGTGATACCTGTTTGTAGATGGGAAGAGATATCGGAAGCAGCCATTGGTTTTCCATGCATTATGGGCAGCTTGAGGAGCATGGACACCAGGATTATAGAGAAATGTATTTGTGTCACAGTTATTTCTGTGGCCAGTCATGTAGCACTTTGTTTCAGACTGAAGAAGTGTGTTAGCATGGGTTTAACAGTGGGCCACACTGATCAAATTATAAACAGAAACCATCCATATCTGCTTCCATCTGATTAGCTGTTGGGTCTCTTATTCCCCGGCCTGCTTACTGTTGGGATAATGTGTTATGAAACAGAATGCTTGAAAACTTGCCTGTGTTATTCCTCTACTGAAACTCTTAAGTTCTTCCCCTTAGCAACAGTTCTTCAGCAAATTCCAGTAATGCTCTGGGTAGTTGTCTCATGTAAACTCGTTTCTTAACCCCTGAACCCTGCTGTTTCTAATCTAAGTTGAATGTGTGTGACATGCTAAGGCTGTGGCTTGTGAAGCCAGCTGTTCTGTGCAACACCACAGCTACCAGGCACCACCTCTCATTCCTTTGATAAATACAGTGTTTATTCATGGGTTTTTTTTTTGTTTTTTTTTTTTTTTTTTGTTCTGTTCTTGAAGTCACAGTGTTCATGACAGATGTGGTACCCATCCTTTCTTGCATTCCTGTGTCTGATAGAAATGTATGGCATAGTCTACACAAATGGCTCAGTAATAAAGTGATTCACTTAGTAGCTGAACTCCTACTGGCTGTTGTCTCTGTAGCTGCAGCTGAAGTTTACCTTTTAAAAATAATAATACAATGTTTTATTTCAAATGGAAAGTTTCTATTAATGGCTGAGCTTGTATGTGGAGCCTTTTCTATGTTCGGAAATTACAACATTGCTTTTTTTTTCTGTTCAGCAACCCGGAGGAATCCCATGCTTGTTGCTTTGCTTTACTTCATGTTGCACAAGTACAGTTTAAGTTTTACAGTTACTTAGATTTCCTTCTATTCTTGATAAGTTATTTGCTGTATTCTCTGCATAGGTAGGATAATTGAATTATCTTTATTTGTTTTTTTTCCTTATTTCTCCTCATATTTGGCAAATTGGGTTTAAAAAAGACCTGTACTCTTGCTGAGAGCAGTTTTTCTTGACTTTGGTCATGACTCAGCTGTATTTTCCGAAAACTGTATCTGGAGTTTGTGCTTCCGCCCTCCCACCTCATTCCACCCACTGTCTTTCCTTTAACAGTTAAGACTATTTATATGAAGAGATCAATTCTTGAATTACGTTGTTAGTTCAATCAGTTTGAATTCAAAGGTTTTAACTGGCATGCCAAAGTTTAAACTCATAGCGTCTAAGCATACAACAGTGACTCATTCTAAGTTTAAATTGCATGTATCAAATCTGGCATGTCTAGCTGATGCTTAATATGGCAAATACCAAACTACTACATGCTGCCTATTTCTAGAATAGTAGTCACACTATCATTCTTGCTTAATTATGCTGCTGCTTTTTTATTTTCATTGGAGAGGTGACTTCTGTTTTCTACCCATTGCGTATGAGTTTTTTTTAACTTGTTCTGGGGAAGCAGGCCACTCTTCTTTCTCAGCACCTATAAGTAATGTCCTATGAAGTAAAAATTAAAAAGGCTCTCTTGCAGCTGTTTCAGTTTTTCTTTTTGTAGAATGAAGAACTTATACCAGGGTGTGATGGTTGAAGTACAAAATAAGATAAAAAGGATTTTAGTACTGGCATAAGAGGAAGTAGCCATAACGAAGTTGTTCTACTGCACGGTAATAGTTAATACTGCCCTGTTAGATAGGATTCTGTTGGTATGAGATACTCACACCTGCTTCTATTTTGAGTAGTGAATAGAGTTATGATTTTTCTCCCCACTGTTTGCCAATCTATTTGTTTCCATTTCTCCTTATTGCATATTTAGCTTTTCTGCAAGCATCTTCTATCGCCTGCTGGCTTTGTCTGTAGTTTTTGCTGTGGATGGGCTGCTGTTTTTCTGTGGATGTACTTGAAGCTATACTACTTATCTTCGCAAAATGCGTAGGAGATTGTTATGGAGTTGAATAAGCTTTTAGTTTTAAAATATGAACCCCCTTTGAAAGATAACATGAGTGTAGGTACACTTGAAGCCCTGTACCAGATAAATTATTTCTTCGTCTGTTTAACAGCAATATCTTAAAATAATGCACTATGGCATCTTTATTATCCTTTAGTGATGAGGACGGTGAGGACAATAATTTTAAGCCTTGGTAGGTTAATGGAGTTAAGCAAGTCACTATATGCTATGAAAGGTATTACAAATGTTTTTAATGAACTTCAGTTATATGTGAAACTCAGCTCTACACAGCTCAAACCAGAGTGCCCTAAATCAGAGCACATCTTTCTGCTTTGGAAGCTCACTAGAGAAGGAAGTTTCAGATGCTGTCACTGAACGCGAGTAATTTGATTGTATCAGTGCATCTCTGAGGATTATATAGAGGAAATAGAAGTTGAATGAAGTAGGAGAGACTCACAGGCACTTTGATTGACTGACTTTTCTGTCTGTTATAGCTGGGAACTATGTTTGAAAGGGAATAAATAATGTAAATTCCAGTTGTTTGGCTTTTTTCCTCCGCAACTGTGGATTTATTTGTGTGTGTGGGGGTGATTAAAGCCAAAGAATGTAATAAAACTTAAAGATAATAATGACAGTAAGCCTCTTCCTAGAATTGTCATCATACTGTGAAGCTCTTGATAATTTGAGTTGTAACATATTACTGAGAAAAGGGCCCTATTAATCTTAGTTAAAATCATAGAATAGTCTGAGCTGGAAGGGGCCCAAGGCTGATTTTTCTCTCTTAGAACAGATACTGCATAACTGGAGGAATAACTGCATAGCTGGAATGGCAGTTGTCATGCCATTCACATGCCTGTTTTCAGCATGTTACGTGTTACTTCTGCACTGCAGCTACTGCAGTGCTATTGTATGTATATTATGGCTGAGGTCTCTGGGAGCAATACATAAAAACAAAGCTAGGTTCATGCTCTGGTACCCAGACTCTTTTTCCTATTTTAATGTTACTTTGTCAGGAGAGAGTAAGAGCTCACTTATTATGGAAATACCACTTTATCTAGTGACAATTCATAAGGTCATGTCATCATTGGGTATGTGCTACTTGATACCACTTATCTTTCTTCGAACATAAATTCTGCCTATTTGCTCTGTGTGCTATCTCTTCTGAATAATACCAGGTACTCTGATTCTAGCTTTGTAATTACAGTATTGAAACAAGTGTTGTAGTGATGGATGAATTGTTATTCTCCTGTAATTGGAGTAGTCAAATTGCTTTTTTAAAAAGCTCTTTTCTGAGATGGTTATAATTTTCTGAATAACTTGTGCTGAAAACTTTTATTACTTTAGTTCCACAAAATGAGATCTTAAAAGTAAATTCTGTTATTCTTTGTGCTATTGAGGTTTTCCTGACTTTGGAAGTTTATGCACTGAAAATATTATTTAGAGGTTGTCTTTAAAAGTCACTAAGATATCACCTTTTCAACAGTTCAAATTTTACATGTTCATAAGCAGCTTACTTTCGTGCTTAGTTTCATATCATGGGTGCTGAGGAAGATGTAAGGGTTTAAATATCTAATTTGGACTAATGAGTCTGGAGCTCGGTTCATTTAAAACAAATTCAAGTGAGAAAAAACCTTGGGTTTTACTGTGGTATTCCTTGAAACTGATGGTGCTTTTTCCATTTGCTGAAATGTGAAGTCCAGTGAAGCTCACTCATTTTGTGTGTAACTACTTACTTAATTTCCTATTTTCATTTCCTATGGTGGCTGCATGGTAGAGGAGATGGCTTTCTGTATATGTAATTTCTAATTTTGTTTGGGTTGGCACATTTGCTTATCAGTCAGGTCCTTGACAAATTTACAGGTATTAATATTTGTGTTCTCTGTTCTGTAGGTGATGTGTTTATCCTCTTCCTGACACTGTTTTCCCTCCCTGCTCAAGTACTCTATTTCTGAATGTTTTCTGTTAACTTAATTAGCTTATATCATGCTCCTCGAGGTTGTGATACTGAGAAATTCTTTCTTGGCAGTCCTTTTCCTCAGGCAGTGCCTGTACTGTTTTCCTTCCTGGTTCCCACCATTTGTTTTTACTGCTGCAGCACATTGTAACTGGGTTAATATAAGTCAAAAATCCTTTCAGAATCTTTCCTTTCTTTCTTCAAAACCCTCATCAGTTCACTGTTCAGGTTAACAAATACCTGGTTCCTCACAACCAGGAGGTGACAGCAGATGGCTGAGTGGACAAGAATACACAAGATTAGTGTCACGGAGAAAGGAAGGAAAGGACTAATCTACTATTGCTACTACAGGAGATCTTTGAGATATGCTGCAGTTTTGTTAGAATTCATGAATGGATGCATCATATCTTTTGGTGCTTTTTTCAAAAGGTTTTAGTAGATTTAATATCAAAACAAACAAAACAACTCCCTGCTCATTCCAAACCTCCTCTGAGCCAAAAACAACCACTGCTATGCCAACCTCTCTTACAGACCTTGCAGTGCAGTGCCTGACTCCATGTCCTTCGACACCTTTTATGTAGTAGCCTGAGGAAGGCTGCCTCAAGTGTTGCTGACTTGTATATTGATCTGTTGCATGTGATTCCAGGTGCTTGTGAATATTTCCACCAGTGCTGTTTGCTTTAACTCCCCCTTCACCGTTGCTGACAGCACAGAGGAATTCTTGTGGCCCATGATGATACTTTTATTTGTGTTGTTGAAGGTTTATGTGAACTTCTCCAGCTGCCTGCTGTCCTGCCAGCTGAGGTTGCAGGCAGGAAAACACAGGATGACAAATCCCCAGGCACAGCACCCTTGCAGGCTGAACTTGTTGCTGCCAGCAGTGCTGCTGGGCCAGGCTTCCTGATGTGACTGAGACAAGCTCACTGGATGCAGTGGGAGCAGCAGCTCCTGGCTGAAGAGCTGAATGCATTAGCATCTGCAGCTGCAATATCACTTGCCTGTATCTTCAGCAATTCAGGCTCTTTGTGCTTAAACATCACCTTTTTCTTTTTTTTTCTCCCCTCAGTTTATACAAATTGGATGCAGACAAGTCCCTAAGAGAGAAAATAATCTTTGTTAATGTTATTTTGTTGAGCTTTAAGTAGTTCTCCACTCTTCTGTCTTCTGCACTCGGTAAAATAAACCAGACCCATATAACCCAGAGCCAATAATAACAGTAATGCCTTCTTATCCCTTCTCTTCCTTCTCTCACTGACAGGAAGTTAGAAGATAAAAAATAAAAAGCAAATGGTGTTCCCAACCAATTTAAGGTTGGGATCAAGTATTTTTGAAACTTTTAACACCTCTGAAGTATGATAACACACTTTGCATTATTTTTTTGGTGATAGATAATTTCTTTGTTACATGTGTAAAAATTTCCATTGCCTATATTGGTGGCGAGAAATGCTGCCAGTAATCACAAGAGCAGCCATCAGTCTTCATAGAAATAAATACTTGGTTGTGGTTCAACTTGTTTGTGTGGGAGGGTAAAACAGTCACTGGCAGAAACCAGCTTTGTCTGATGTGCAGTAACTAAGGTGGTGTTAGAAGTACTGCATTATTACTGGGAACAAGAACCTTGCTCCTTACTCAGCTTTTCTCTAAAAGATGCTACTGAATCAAACATGCCTTGGTCTTACTGAATACATGATTTCAGCTTCAGTATTTAATATTAGCAGAATTGCTAGGGTTGGGGGGGGAGGGGAGTAACAACAGACTAACTTGAGAAAATACCTATGTGTTAGTATAAGAACAAAACCAGTATTCTAGCGCTTTTTTATTTTTCTTTAAGCTGTGTACTATTTCAGATTTTGTTTTGAGAGCGTGGTGGAATTTTCTCAGATTTTATGGTCTTCTAAGCTTCGCATTTGGAGGTGTTTGAGGGACAAGCCTGGAAGGTTCATGTTTGCTGTCTGTTCCTGTTTCTGATGAGAGGAAGGAAGCAGGACTCTTAATATTTTAGTTGTACACTGGAGTGAAATGGGGTAGGGACACCAACATCATGTACTGCAACACAGATTCTCATACATTTGAGATCTCTGGTGTATGAAGAGCAGCTTTCACAGCCATCTGTTCCTCTGCCATGGTTGTAGCAATTTGTATTGGTTCCAAATATTCACTGATGTGGAATAAATATGTTTAATGAGCACCTATGGAAGGCACAGGTTACAGGGAAGCAAATGTTGTGTGGCTGCTAGACGGTTTTTTGATAACTATTGTGTTGCACATCCAGTCAGCCTGCTTTTGTCCCTGCCCTTCTAAATGGGCAAAAATCTGGGGAGGGGCTCACGACTTGCTGTGATTTGTCCTTTACTAAGGAAAGATTAGGGTGAATACAATCCAAGTATCTCTCAAACTCAGCCTTTATACTTCAGTAGTATCACATAGCTGACTCGGATTCTGAAGCCTTTAAACCAGGAATCTGTTTGTTGCTTAAGTAACTGTTAGGTACCCTATGTCAAGGAATGGTTCTGGTACAAGCTTCTGAATGTGATGATGAAGTGATACACTCTGGGTAACTTTGTTGTTTCTATCCATTAGTGTTAGGAAAATATTCAGCCTAGATCTGTTTAATTTTGCTAAGTTAATCAATGGAAATATTCAGAACAAAATGCTTCCATAGTGCTTGAAGATTTATTGTGGCTATTGCTTACTGATGGAAAGGATGGGTGTTTTGTCTTATGCTATAATTCTGCACTGATTTTTTTTTTCTTTGTTTTCTCTTGAATTTCTCATTCAATGTTCTCATTTTCTCAGTTTCTCATTTATGTTCTCATAGAACATACATATCATAAAAATGTAAATTAGTTACTTCAACTTAAATTGAACTTACTGGAGAAATGGTGACTCAGTTTACTCTCCATATTATCACTGTGAGCTAACTCAGGAATGGAAGTAAGATAATAGCTCTATGTTTTGTTGGTGTTGCTAACTTTCCTCGAATTCCTGATTATTATTTTTTTTTTCAGTAGTTACTTCAAAGATTTCAGAGCATCTGTCTGTAAATGTGAATGTGTCAGAAGTTGCTAAAAAGCACTTTTAAGTGCAAAAACTGAAGTATAACTTTTTTTTAACTGAAATCATTCTTAAATTATTGTAGTTGATGAATAGCCACATCTTATTACATTTTTTCAACTAACTGCACCCTGTGACACTCGTGCTGAGGAGTTGCTGACATCTTGTTCAACTGACGACCATGATCCATTAACTGCAAGTGCTTAAATGTGTGAAGTGTTTGAAAATACAGCAACAAGAAAGAACCAGAAAACTAAAACAAGGGAAGAATACCTGGGAGCTGAAGAATTTCAGGCTTATATATTTTCTGCCTTTTTAACGTAAGATTTTAAAATAAAATATTCTCTCAAACTTTCTATCATGTACCTGAATGGTATTTCATCTAAGGAATGTAAAGTATCAGTCAAGGTCTCAATGTCCATTTTAGATTCACTGAAGAGAATATAATCATAGTTGTGGACTCACCAATGATACACGGGACCCAAAAATGTAGTGAGCTCCTTATAAAGATATATGGCATAACAAAAACCTGTTTCATAGTAGAAACAACACCTATGGGGGAAAATACTAAATCCATGTCAGTATAAGAAATGTATTCACTGTAGAGCCTTGTCTCTGCTGAAATCGGGTCCATAGGAAATTCCAGTCTATCTTGACTATCAGTGCTCTTCAGATTTCAGTTACCATTTCAAAATTAAATCTGTGCTATTCTCGTTAAAACAGAAATGGATATTTCTCATACCTGAAGTTGTGATTTAGTATATTTTGGAGCAAAATGCAAGTTGTGACTGCTGTCAGTGAGAGGGAGTTTGTTTTTGGGCACCCATCAGACTAAAAGGTGGGCTCTGGAATTGAGGTATAGAAGTTCACAAGTGTGAAGCAGAGTTGATTCAGTCAGTTACAATTAAACTCAGTTTCCCAGTGGGGAAGGAGGCATATTCAGTGTGGTATTTTCACACAGTAAATATGTTAAAATATGTTTTTTGTATTTTGGGGTGTAAAAGATTATTCTGAATACACTGTCCCCAGTAAGATGACCGTATTGCAGTAAAATTCTTGTTGCTGCATGACTACTCAGAAACTCAGTCAAAAACTATGTAATGAGATGCTGTGTGGACAGCTTATTCCATTTAATGAAGAGTTAAACAAGAAGCCTGCTGCTCTTAAGTATCTGCCTGCTAAAATAGATTGGCAAATCAGGAGGTGGTTGACCAGTTTTCGAATGGGACTTAGCAGAGTAAGCCTTGACAATAAAGACAAGAACAACAAAAATGAACCAAATGTATATGCAGCTTTTTTGTAGTTATCATGAAACAAGCTGAAGTCACAGTGATGAACAAGCAGTCGTACATACACTACTTAAGCCTCCTAGGTCAGGATATCTTGAGATTTTTGGCTTTGGGATTAATTTGACTTTATGTCTGTATTTGCATATCTAATGAAAATGCATAATCATCTGCATACATGACATGATCCTTTACATCAGGTCTTAGCCTAATAGAAAATTTCCTCATCAAAAAGTGAAATGGGTGTGTTTTAATCTTTTAAATGCTGGAATCCAATGCGGCAGAATTAGATGTTAACTCTGCTGTGGTTAAGTGGAGGAAAGTGAATGTGCAACCAGTCTACAAAAGCTGTTTATAATTTCTTAGAATGACTTCTTTTCTATGGAGATAATATTTAGAGATAACATGGTAGGTTAGCACTCCTGCATATCTGAGGTCAGTGCTCTGCCTTGTGTTGCTTGTTGTCCTACTCCTGAGTCCTCTGTAGCTCAAATAATGGAGCAAACAAACCAATAAATGAATTCAGCAGTGCTCTAGACAGTCTTGCTTTTTGGATCCCTTGGGGAAGAAGCTGAGTTGTTCCCAGCAGCTGTCACGTGTTATGCATTTTCCTGTAGTGGTGCCAAATCTTGAGATTTTTCAGTTTCCCTGTTTTGATTTTTGACTGAATATGGGGCTGTGATTTCAATTTTCATTTAAAACTGAAAGCCTCTTTTGCCACCTATAGGAATGTAGGAACTGGCAACTGAAAGATTTGCAGCATTCTAATACTCCTTAAGACTTAAACAATGTAACAAAATAAAACGAAAAGTAGTAGTGCTGTATAAAAAGTTATTCCTCCTTTCTTCCCATTTTTCTGCCATTCCAAGAAATGCTCTTTATCTTTATCTTATCTGACACAGGATAAGCAGAGATCTACTGAAAACATTTTCTATTTAACATTTTTCCTGTGTGGTTGTTTTTTGTTTTTTGTTTTTTTTTTTTTTTTTAATTATTATTATTTCCCTTCTATCCTCAGAAATGAGAACTCCAGCGAGTTCTAGTTAGGATCGATTGCTGGTAGATATTTTCTGCACAGGAAAGTTTGTAGATCAAGCTGGTATGACAATGCAATAGCTGTTTCTGCTTCAAATATTGTTCATCTGATTTAAGGACTTCTATCTGAATACTGAGTATATCAAACCAAAGTAATAAGGTCCATTTTCCAATTTGCCCCTCCACCTTGATGGCAAGGGCTGCCTGGCTTCTGCTTCTGGTTGTACTTACTGACAGTAAGTGGTGGAGTGAGGCCTTCCCAGTAGAACACCAGAAATAGGCCAGATGCTACTTTTAGTATAGGTTTATTTGCCATAATAAATATTCTGATGTTCTTCAGACTTTTTAATTTATTGAAGTCCTAACCCATGTCACCAGTCCTAAAGATGCCATCTGTACTTTGGATCTTTACTTGAATTGGCAAAACCTCACCAGGAGGCAGTTATTTTTGAAGTAGCTGCATGTTGTAGTATTATGGCAGGTCCTTATGTCTCAAGTTTCTGATTTAGTGAACACCAACAGTATAAAATGCCTGAAATTAGTGACTCGCAAAGGGAAATACATCTTTATTTTTGGATAGATGTGTTCCTAGCAAAATAAATAAATAATCAAAGATTCTTTTAATCCTATTGATACACTTCATTATAAAATGTTCCCTAGGTCTGTCACTTTGTATTAGACCTTATTTAACTCGCTGATCCAGATGGTGGGATTTCATACATTATGGGAAAAAATAGGAAATCTTCACAGTCACAGTACTTAATTTTCCTTGTTACAGAAGGCACTGAATTCAGTAGAACTGGTAATAGCATTCTGTCAATCTAACCTTTCAGGGGAACTGTTGAAAATTTGTGGATGGGATTGTGTCTATTTCCAGTGGCAGGTAACAGTCTTAAAATTAATGATCACATTATACTTCAGAAGGAGGTTGATGCATTTTTTTTCTAAAGGAAAGGTGCTCTTGGCTGAATAGGCCCACCTAGTGTCACTTGTAATTTCAATAATGGAATTACCTGGTACCTCATTATAGACCTTTTGTACTGAAAGGTGTTAGAAAATAGCACCAAGTATCACTGCTTTTACAAGCTGAGTATGAAATAGCATGGGCGTCACTGAGTATGGCGATTTTCTAGAACACTTGGAAATAGGATGAAATTCACTGTCAATGTGAAGGACAGATACCAAGTCGCATTGCAGTGTGGACTGTATCAGGAGTGAGCTGAAAGTGATGGGACCTGAGTTGACAGATGTACTGGAAGATATAATATCCTTATTGTTTAATCATGTGGATAGAGTAGAAGATGGAACCTCTGAGAATAAGAAGCTTACAGTAAGAGCTATTGCTTAATCTGTGCAGCAGCCTCTGAGGTTTCTTAATCCAGTAGGAGAATTGCCTAGCTGCAGTAAGTTTGACAAGACAAATAAAAGAAACTATGTTGCAAGTCAGTGGGATTTTAGCTTTTAATTTCTGTTCTTCTACAAGGGATTAAGGAAAAGCAAACTAAAGTGAGAAGGGAGGCAGGGGGAAATGCCCTACATTAGTTCTGATCAGAATTTAGGAATTTGAGAAATGAGTCTAAACTATGTTTTTAAAAGCAAAAAATGGCACAATAATTGCAGGCTGGGAGTCCCAGTCTTTGACTGAGGAGTCCTGAGGGCTGTACTGCTGATTGACATAACTGTGGTTAAATGTTACCATGGTTTCAAATGGCCTAAGCTGAGTTTGAAGAAAAAAAATACTGTAAATAACTGTTCCTATCCCACAGGGCTTGTGGTTTAAGAGCTTCCAAGAAATTAAGGGACATGGAGATAATTCTGAGGTATGCAACTGTTGCCCATAATGATTTGCTGGGTAGGCAGGATTGCAGTAGCTAAAATTGCTGTCTTAATCAATGGGGACAATATGGGATAGTTGAGTGGGGAATGAGGAAACAGTAGGTCCTAACACACTCATCTTTGTACATAAAAAATTTAAATGCATATTCAGAGTTGGTCTTTTCAATAATCACAATTATGTGGGAATGAATCGATGTTGTATGTGTTGCCAAATATTGCAAGTTAATGCAAAGAAAAAGAAGCCAATAATCTACTAGTAGTTGTAGGGAACATGGTTAAAGCTTCTACTTACATACTGCAAGAATACAGTCCTTATTGCAGCATATTTGGAGAACCATAAATTAGTACAATTTTTCCAAGCTTGAGAATCACAAAAACTACTTAGCATATTAATTCTAATGCAAGTCCTTAACACTGGAAATGATGCAATGCAAACAGACTGCTTTCTCTGACCCGTGTCAAACAGTTGTTCAGTGGCACAATAACGTGAGCAGTTGTACTAACACTTCATATTCTATGAAACATACAAATTACATCAGTAGGAAAGGTAGTTTAAGAAACTTCTTTTGAAAGGCACAAAGCATGCAGGTGCTTGTACTGTAATTGCTCAAAAAGGATTGTTTTGTAACTTTTTTGCTGGTCTTCTATTTGTGTAATGTACCTTGGCTCCATGAATGCTGAACGTTGGAAATTTTAGCAGAAATTTCAGTAAGCACAAAAATTAAAAGCTGGAAAATTGCAAACCTTTTGAAGTCTGCATCAGATACACTTCTGTACATTTCTAATCAATTTTTCTGCATAAAGATCTTAACTAAGAAACATCTTTCTTCCACATCTTGTGCAAGAAAGGAAAGCCTTGTGTGAGTTTCTGCTGTACTAAAGATGATTGTAATTCATAAACATTTAAAAAAGTACAGATAATAAACCTCAATAAAGGCAAAACAAACTCCAACCCTGAACAACAAATCCTCACTACTTCTATTCCTCTTTCTATGTTTTCTTCTGCTCCTTTAGAACTTAGTGTGCTCCATTGCTTGCTTTGTAACTTCTCTTTTGCTGTTATTTCCTTTTTCTTCTCAGCAGTCCCTCTTGTCAGTTCTCACTCAGTTTCTCTGCACTTCTGACTTTTTAAACACACTTCCTGACATAGAGCTTTAGCTGACTGTGAAGGCAATAATGAATAGGAAGCATTATTATTGCTGTGAGCTGTCAACCACGTAAACTTAGGAAGTGGCATTTTTCTGTGGCTTCATCTCTGTAGAAAGAATAATTAAGACCAGACTTGGGAATTTACCTTCATGTGTTTTAGATCACTTCTCTTTGTAAAGAGAACACCTGAGTTTTTCCTCTGAGCACACTGTGTATTAGACTGTATATGCTGCCTTAACAAGAATGACTTCTGGACTTGTTTGAAGTCTATGCATGAAAACTAAAAGATGTTTACTTAAACTCATATGGCTTGTGGTTTGATCTCTTTCTTGCTCTAAACCAACAAAGTTATAAGTCTTGTGATAATTTTGCTGAATGCTGAACCTTGTCAGCATTCAATAATGCAACAGGTTGTTTCTTTTCTCTATAAAGTTTGTTTTATTTAGCTTATGGCTTAACAAGTTATGCTTGGTTTTATGTTCTTATTTAAGGAAATTATAAATATAATGAACAATCTACTAAGATATGGGTAACTGATAAGCAGCTATAATTCTAAATTAATTTGCTATCTACAAGAAGCCTACTACATTGAAATACATAAAACATTTGTTTTGGGATAAATGAGGTAAAGGTGCAATCAGTAATTTTTCCTCCCTCACCCCTGGCCAACACCAAATAATAAAGAAAAAGTGTTAAGACACAAGATGCCTTGTAAGATGCCAGTAAAATCTATTAATTCTCTAGATTGTCAATATTTCTGATGCATATGCACCATAGAATGGGATCAATGAGATTACAGTAATTCAAAGTAGTCAGTCTTTGAACCTTGAATGCTTCAGTTGTTTGTTGTTTTTTTTAAATGCAAAATATGAATCTGTTCATTTTCTGCAAGTGTTTAGTCTATAGCACAGGCTGAGTCAAGCGTGGGATTTCATTGTTTTGATGTAGACATAAATAACCATCTACTTAAGACTGATCTATCAATCAGTCAAGTTAGTAGGACAGAAGAGTTAGGAGAATCAATAAATAGTTTCAGTAGGGTTTTTATTTGTGGAGAGACACTGTGACAACTAGAAAATATAAAATATTTATTATAAAGTTGAAATTATGTGCATTTTTCTCTCCAAAAGAAATTTTGAGGATTTGGAAAAAAAGGCAAATGTTTTCTTTTCAGAAGGCATCTCCACAGTTCTGCAATGATCTTAAGTTACTTCCATAATGTTTCTTATGGCTGGGCATAGGAATATCTTGTAAAGAAACATTGCCCAGCCTTTGGAGAATTAACCTAGTATATGGTGAAAAATAAATCAGAACCCCCCTGGCTTCCTTCTATCTGGTTACTGAATTCATGTGAAAAATAAAGGAACAATGAACAAGGAATGAGAATTTGCCAATTTCTGCTCTGATATGATCTTAACTGCTCAGAGTTCATTTCCAAACACTGATGCAATTTAGAGTGAGGGCAATCAGCTGTGTGAGAACTTTGCAGTTGTGAAGTGCACCTGTTAGACTCATTCTGTCTGTAACTCAAGTGTTTGTTTTTTGGTTTTTTTTTTGTTTTTTTTTTTTTTTTGGTAAAAGGTTGAACTGCTGTGAAATATGACGATATTGCCCTGGAAAAGTCCACTTCAAAACTACATATTTCAAGTCATGAAAAATATATATTTTTAAGGAGAGGTCCTAAAACAAATATGTCACACTATGTTTAAACCCCCCCAAAATGTATCCTGTCAGTGGAATCATAAACACGAAATCTCAGGGTGGGGTTGTTTGTTTGTCAGACAGTGGTGTGTTATATCAGTGATGATTCAGCATTGTATTCTGGATTTAAATGAGAAATAGTTCTTTTTTTAAAGAGAGCTGGCATTCTGAAGAGAGCTGAAGAAGACTCTCTGAAGAGAGGCCTTGATAATCACTAAGAAAAATGCATGTGATCAGCTTCCAAGGACTGTTATTCCATCTGCTTAACTGCCCCTAATCAGATTTTCTGGTTCACTGAAATGAACACAAGGGTTGTTAAAGCCATTGTGAAATAAAGAGAAGTAAGGATAGTTAAAGTAGTTTTATTGCACTTGTTCGTACTTACTTTTGCAATTAACATGTGATGTTTTTTTTATTTATGATTACAAATAATTTGATATCTTCTGTAATAATTGGCACATAGTGAATTTAATTTACCTAATCTTAGTGTATCTGTGCATAAAGTGACAGGCAAGACAGTTTCATACAGGGAAGTAAATTGAAGCAGCTGCTTACTTCCTCTTCTGACAGTGTAGAATTCTAGACTTCAAGGGATGTTTTACTGGAGGACAACTTATTTTGTAGAACCATCTTATTAAAAAAAGCTTTGTGATAGAAAATCTCTTGTTATTAGGAAACAGATTAAAAAACATTCCCATAAATAAATCCTTAGAAAATGCTGGATGGAGTTGGATGAATTATGATTTGCATCATATTTAAGTCTAAGATGCATTAATGTGCTTTTTAGATTCTTACTGCAGATTTGTAAGAGCCATTAATTGCTGTGCTGTAGTTCTATGAAGATGCATCCTTCTGGAAAGAAGGTTTACTCTGAGGGTCAGTTAATGCTACTTGATCACTCCGTGCATGTGTCCATTTACTGTCATATAAACATATACTTGAAGCTTCTATAATGCTCTAACGGTGTCCCAAGTTATACTCCTTACTGGAGTCTTAACTCTAAGAGTTAAGCTGGTAAAATTGTTCTTAAGTAACTTAGCTTGTAACATCTTTTAGTAGATTAAAATGATTTAGCAGGATGAACGGCAGTTTAAGTGTACAAAGTGGGCATCTCCTGCTGCTACCTTAGAAGACTTCTGCACTGTAAATCTTAACTAGTCTAATTGTTGAGGATTCTTGGATCATGCCGTGCATTTGAAGGTCACTATAGACAGGAGTTCTCATATATGTAGAAGTGTCTGAGGAACAGCACATGGCCTTGTAATCTGTGTTGAAATGTTTAAAAGAAAATTAGTTTTGAGAAATGTGCCAGTACTGAGAGGAATCTGTAAAATAAAACTTATGTATTTAATGGGGTCATCATCACTGAGCTAATGAGCAGAACGAAGGCTTGTCCCAAAACCATGATATGATTTTACCCCTGAAAGCATATGAAGGTTTCTAGAATTTTTTGAGGTAAGAGGAATTTTTAAACAATAATGTTCCAGGATTAATTTAAACAAGACTTACTGTATTTTTTAATTAATAATTTTTTTAATTTTGTAAAGAAAATGCATTATTTGTGGAGTCAATCACCTATTAGTACTCTGAACTGCAGTTATAGAATTACTTTTTTTAATCAAAGAAATGCTCAATGTATACCAGGTGTCTGATGGTCCTGCTGCCTTTCCCTCATTCCAGCCTCCTACAATATTGTTCTGAGATTTCTTTAGAGTGTGATAATTAAGTGATCTTTTTTTCCCTGCATAATTCTTAATGGGAAGCATATGTCTTGGTTACATTTGGGGGAGAAAAAGTGCTTCAGACAGATCTACTTTTTCCAAAGATAACTTGATTGCTGATGTGCAGCAGTGACTGATAACTGAAATAGTTGAATTTGCAATATATTTAATATATCTAACTTATTGCTGAAGACAAATCGATTTGGAAAGACCTCAAAGAAGACAAGTATATATTATTGAGATCACAGTATTTGAATCTGTCCGTGTAGGACTGATGAGAAAGCTTTACAACCGAAACCAGTGACTTTCTATGGTAGAACTTCATTTACAAACCGAAGCTGAAAGCTGGGTTCTGTGAGTGGCTCCTCAGCACTGAGACAGGAGCAGTAATGGTAAGCTTCAGTCAGATGTTGTTTTTGGCTTTTGCCTTTGAGCAGAAAGGAGATAAAAGCATGTCAGGGTCTGAAGTGGTATCATTTTGGGTCTAGAGCTGTACAAGACTTGAGTTTTGTGTGGTGACTGTGTAACTGGGGAAGAAACGTCTGAAAAGAGGAATTATAGAAATATGCATTCTTTTGCAATACTTCCTTTTCTTTTTTTCTAGTTCACTGATATCAGGAACTAAGAAGGTTATTTCAAGCATGAGTAGGAACTCTATTAATAGCTGGGCTGAGCAGAAATATTTTGCAGCAGAAGCTGAGGCAGTAGTCCACATAGACATTTCTGAAATAGTTAACTGAGTACTAGTAGGTTATCAGCGAAAGCTTCCTAGGTGATTGGATAGTGACTCTGCTGGAAGCCATGGCCCCTCACATCTGAACTGTCATTAAGAGCTAGCACAGATCAAAAAGATTTTGGCTAAATTGATCTCCGCTTTTTTAGGGCAGCAGATAGACTGATGGTAGACAGGGCAAATACCTAAAATCTAGTAATGTTGCACAGAGGCTTTTGGGAAGGAAAGAAACTTTGTGTTTCTATTGATGCTTGTTTATCCTGGGAGAGGACCAGGCATTTTCTGTGTGGTGTTAATTTGCAACCTTCTTTCTCCGGGGCTCCAAAAACAGGCATGAGTTTCTCTGGCATGGGCCTGTGACAGGGTGTGCTTTTTATGGTTTTCAAAGACAATATTAAAAATGTGGGGAACAGTTTTAAAATCTGCTTCTGTATGCATGGGTGCCTGCTTTTAGTCAATGCCATAATATTCCCTAGCTGATTTATTGCTGTTTTGAAAAGTATGGGCCTCATGCAAACCACTGTGCAGCACTTGGAACCGCTTGTTGTTTTATCTGGATTTTATGATGCTGTTTGGTCAGACTGCAGATGCAAAAGTGAGGGAATTGATGACAGGGGAGGGAGGAGCTCTAATGCATTCCTGAGGTTAAGCAGATGAATAGTTGTTATCTCTGGAAAAGCTAGCTCGTGCCCAGAATATTATGCAGTAGAAAAGGAAGGTCATCCTACTCAGCAAGATGAGTAACTCCAGTTATTTAGAGAAGACCTCCTGCCCCATTCTAGTAGAGATTGATACAACCCCTTTCACACCCTGGGGATCAATCAGTCAACCTGCAGCCATTCAGTTCCCTCTTGAAACTGCTTTCAGAATTGCTTGAGGGGAGAGGACACTCCAAAAGTGGCTGTATTTCAGATTTTAATTGTACAGAAACCCCATCAGAGAAGTCCATTAAAAATTTGCTTTCTCAGCAAAACTGAGATCTTAACTTTAATTACCTGCTTTAGGTCTAAAGTAATTCTACCCTTTTTGTTTTCACAGCACTCTAAGCTTGTATATTTGCTCACATTAAAATAAGTAGCAGTAAAACAATTAGAAGTGTAAAAAATACATCTAATTTCTTTAGGCTGGATAGATAATTCTATATGCCCCTGCTGAACTAGAACAATGCTTCTAAATTCTAACGATTGGAGTTCACCCAGATAAAAAACGAGCAATTCAGCAAGTGTAAGCTTGGGGCAGCTCTACCAGCTGAGGAGCTAGGCTGACTTCCAGCAGTGCAGTTGCTGAACTCGGTGCTTTGTGCTGCTTAATGATACCAGCCATGTGTACCAAAATCCATGGAAGTATTATTCTTAAGGCTAAGTGGCAGTGTTGACTAAAAAGATCTGAAAGTATCCAACTGTAATAGTTCTCTATCAGCTTGTTGTCCATTACATTGAATAATTAAAAATCAAACTGTTACATCATCATAAAATATAACTCTGACTGATGATGAGGAGATGATTCTGGATGAGGAGCTACAAGATACGGTTTAGTGGCTTGTGGTAGCAGTGCTAATGGGAGGGCAGTTGGACTAGATGATCTTGTAGGTCCTTTCCAACCTTGTCATTCTTATGATTCTATTATGCTGTCTCAAGAAATCCAGAAAAGCTTTTTAGTATGAGAATTGTTTTACCTCTTGACTTCAGCTGTCTTATAAAAGAACAGCTGCTATTAATGCATGTCTAAATTATTCTGTTTGTGTAATGGAAAAAGGGGTCTAAGAAGCAATACCTGAAAAAAAAACCAAGAAAATTTAAAACAGTGTGTAGAAAATAGGGGTGTCTGTGCAATGTTATTTAAGCATGATTTTTCTGTCTAATCAGTTATTCTGTGTGCTCATAATTTCATGTAACTGGAAAAATCTGAGCTGTTTTGCTGTAGTAAATCTGTATGTCCAGAACACATGCAGTGTACAGTGTAGTTAGAACTGAGGGAGACTTGACATATGAAACACCGAACAGCAATTTAATTTTAACTAGAATGATAATTAAATACCACTTAAGAAAAAAAATTTTAATGGGGAAAAAGCACTGTTTTCTTCCCCCCTGCCCCATCTGGGGGCAAGCATGAAATATGACGGTGCTCAAAACTTTTGATGATAGAAATAAGCCAGTGTAAAATGAAATTAAATCTGATTATTATTATTATTTTTAAGCATTGTGTTTGTGGAAAAGCCAGTTGTATCTCAAATTATTTTTAACTATGTGTAATCTACACAATCTGACAAGCAAACAGCATGACAGAGGAGAAGAATAAAGAAGTGCCTGTGCTCTGTAAATACCCAGTTCAAGAGAAAACAAGACCAGTGTGGGAAGAGTGTGCTATGATTTCTCTAACCATACTAATGAGTGATAGCAGGGCTACTCAAATAAGAGATTCTAGTGTGTGTAGGGGGTAAATATGAATATTCAGTAATTTATTATTAATCTATTAACATCTAGATTTATATGCAGCTTCTACTCTAGAAAAATAATTATAGTAACATAATTCCATAAAAGAACATATTGGTATCACATACCAATACATGTGGCATGAATGCAGCTTTGTAATGTCTGTGAATAATCTTGTTCTTCTCTAGAAGCCTAACATGGCTATTAGCTTACAGCACAGTGTATTTATCCAGTCGCTGAAATATACAAGATAATTTGAGGGGAAAATTAACACGTCAGATTGAACCGGTACAGAAAGGCTTTTATTCAGAAAGAGTATAGAAGCTCTCAAGTGTAAACAAATGCTTGCTGGAATTCAAGGTTAGCGACAGTTGTATATTTGCAGTTCCCTGGATTAATAGACATAATTTTATATAATTATCTTTAACAGGTTTAAAGAACGAAGGTATTTTAGCTTTTCAAACTTCAGTTCTTTCTGACTTCTATTCATTTTCTGTTCTGATCTAGAAAATAAGTAAATGCTTGCACAGAAGTTGCAAGAAGAGGGACGTGTGACCAGAAAGAGAATTCTTTTTCTTCATACTAACCACAGGCAAGAACCTGCTAGTGGGGCAGACCTCCAGCTGCGGTTTGACTCTATGCCACCTTTCCCCTGCAGCCAAATAATCAATATATATGTATTTTATGGGCTGGAAACAATCACAGATACAAGGTAAGATGAAGGTGGAGTGTGCAGTTGGGGAAACAGAAGGACTTTTGTGTAGCTTAGTTTCAGCCTGGGGAGCCTGGCTTCCCTGTACTTCTCTGATGATAGTGATAGCAGATGCCTCTTCCTGAACATGTATTCTACATTTTTAACTGCATTGAAGAGGATCCTTTCTCACCCTATATATTCTCCCTGAATATATAGGGAAACAAAACAAAACAAACAACAAAACAAACAAACAAACAAAACAGCACACAAGGCCATTAATCTCCTTAGATTAAAGTAGGACATAGGAAATAATACTTATTTGCATCTTTTGATTTTTGGGAAACTTAAGTAGTGCTCTGTTCTGTGATATGAGGCCATACAAAACAGACTGTTTACCCCTTTAGGGAGCTTTAGAGATGTCTGGAACTGATTGTTGGGTTATAGTATCATTTGTGCAGGAAAGGAGAAGAGAATAATAATATACTCTTTTGTTCTCTAGTGGCTGGAAAATGCTGTCTTGGTGTTTCATATACATGCTTTATTTTCAGTAATAACTAAGTATCTGCAACCTAAGTATCTTCTGATTTTAACTTGTAGACAAAATAATATTATGCATACTATATGCATATTATTATACCTTCTTTGTATGCTTGGATTAGGATTACGCTTATATTTGTGCCCGTGAACCAAAGTTAGCATTAAATTAAATCATTTTACCTGTATGTTTGGGTTAAGGGTTGGTGTGTCTTCCAATGAGATGTTTGGCTGCTTGCACACATTGTTTATTGTATTAGTGTCAGAAACACAGTGACTAGATTTCCTATCTGGTAGGATGACTCCATGTTTCTCTTGGTTCAGACTATTTCTTGTTCAAGTTGGGTCAATGTTCATGTGCCAGCTGATCATCAACAGCTTTCACAAACAAGGACAAATCTAAAATGTTGGACCTTCACAAACAGTTTTTTTGCTTTTTTCTCTGTACAGTATTTAAAAGCATACAGAATAACCACATGTTTGAAGAAGGGTACACTCAGATTCAGAATACAGTATCCAAACTATTTACTCTCTCATTTGTAATCCCACTGAAAGTGCTAGTACCTGCTGTGTTGTTAGCTCAAGTGGAAGTTGTACTTGGTCTCAAATCATAATGTTTGAATAAAGGAATATCCTTTGTAATATCCTTATTTTTGTTATCTTGCTCTGAGCAAGATGGGGAAATAGACTTCAGAAATTGATCTGCCCTCAAAACAGATGCCAGAGATTATTATTATTAATATATTATTATTTTTAATCTTCTTTATCTTTGGGCTTTGCTACATGGGTGGATCTGTTATATCATACTTTCCCAATTTTGGTAGCTTCCAGTAGCCATGGCTTTACTACACAAGTTTGAACTCACAAGTAGCTTGTGCCAAGGCCTCTGGAAAATATCTGTGGCTCTGATAAGTCTTTACTACTACTGATAAATAATTAATGGAAATTTTTGGTAGATGAAAGATACTCTTGAATATTCAACTGTTTTATTTTAAATACACAGTTTGATTGATACCAGATCTGTTAGGCATATCCAGGTTGAAAATTGCTAAGGCTGTATTCATACAGATGGCCTGCCTTCCACAGTTCCCAATCTGGCATCATACTCAATGCTAGAGTTTCATTCTGAATGGAGACTCTGTTTATTGTAGAGTCAAGAGTCCATGGCAGCAAGGAAGGTATTAAAACTGAAAATTTGATGTGAAATCCAAGTTGAAAGTCTCTCCTGTAAAACAATTTAGATACTATTGAGTCTTTATTTTTGTAGGCTGAGTGAGATGGCAGCATCAAGCAAAGGATTAAGGTAGTCTGTGGAGTGTAACTTTGATGTCAGGAAGTGTAGTAATGCATTTTTTTTTTTTCTTTCCTTGTAGAATCTGTTTAATACAGAAAGAGTGCATTGCTGGAAAGCTTTTGCCAGTTAGGTAAACACTGGAAAACAGAAGGGAGTCTGAGATTCTGCAATATGTTTAATGGCATTTAGAGGAGTAGAAATCTCCAGAATGAAGAGAGTTCATGTATTTTTTGAAGAGTGGCCCATAGGTTTTTCATTTCCAATTTGGAAACCTCAGATTATACTGGAAGCAAAATGAAGACATTGTCAGGGGAATGTCAGGTACAGAAAATTAGTGATTATCTGTTTGTGCTCAAGTTGTAGGATTGTGTGTATTTGTGTTATTGGTAAGTTTAGTTTTCAAACTGTCCAAGCTGTAACCTGCAAATCAAACAAAAAGCCTGCTGTGTCTCAGGTCAGACATGGATCGTAAGCTCACAGTTCTCCCTCCTGTAAGTCCTTGTATAGTGCACAGCCATCAGTGGAAAACCAGATAGTGACTGCAGTGGGATCAGAATTAAGACTTCTGAGGGAACACTGCCTTCTGGTAAAAAGGAAAAAAAAAGCAATCTTAAGAAAATAAGCCTTATGGCTTCCTTTAGCAATTGGAAAGTTCTAGAAGTTATGTACAAAACTTGTTTAATATGCTTGGTATGGAACTGCTTCTGTGCCTGCTTTGTGCACATCTAATCACAAGTTTGTTATTCCAGAGATCTATAGTTATCTCCCCAGATTTTAGAAAAAAAAAGCACACCAAGAATGAATTTTAAATGAATCTCAATTTAAATGCAGGAATTCTTTGAACATAAGAACAGTTCCATTGTGGAACTGGTTGAGAACAAAATGGAGCTATTGTCTGATGCAGTCATCTATGTTCTAGTGTGCCTTTCAGACACCAGGAAATAATAATCAGGAATTTTATCATCAGAGACTGTTGTCAGAAACAATTTTTTTGGTATATGTGTATGCTATTGCTTCTACCTAAGAATGTTGACTTTCCTAAGTCTGCATCTAGCAGGGATACTTGTAGTTTTGAAAGTTCTTTGAAAGTGTTTTAAAAAACTTGTCTGCAAAACATATTATTTTAGCAGAAAGTCATGAAGGCACTTAATGTAGCAGAGATATAACAGTGAAGAACATTAAACATTTTAAGTGGAAGAAAGCAAGAAGTAATTACTGCTATGTAACTCCCATTCTATTAAAACTGATACAAGTAGGGGAAAGAGCAATTATTAATTAAATGGTAAAAAAAAATACTACATATTAAAGGAAAGGGAACAAGCAAGGGTTAACAGTTTCTCTTTGTTATATACTTCAGTTCATTTTTTCTCCCCTGAACTATATCTTAGTTGAAGTTAGCTTCTTTGCAGGAAAATCTTATCATTTGTATCTGACTGGCCATTGGCTTGGAATAAAATACAGATGCATTGATGTTAATGGGATTTTTACCACATAATACAATAGGCCAGGAGTTTTACCCTGCGTATTCAAAAATATTCTAATGTATCTTCTGGGACAGTGAGCAGACATCTTAAACCTTCTGAAACATGATGTAAATTTGCACCAATTTATGGGATTCTAGCAGACCTCGGTGTTTGCAACTACTACTCTGTGAATGTATGCAAAAGTGGCTAATGAATATTGGATGAATTCAATCACCAGAGTATTCATGGAATATAAATTACTTCAGTGTTTGTAGCTATGGTGACGTTTAGACAAATACTGGAGAATATTTATGAAACTAACTTTTGGGCTTATAGTTTATGTTCCCATAAAAATGGTTTCTGAATCATGTATAACTTTTTTCACTTCATTACCATATTGTGTCTTTTTCTGTATAATTCAATTAACTAAGTTCCTAATGTACTAAACACAGAAATAACGAAGTTAATCCAGTCAGTGTTGAAATTACTATTAAGTTTATAGGGTGATTCATGCTGGAAAGAATGAACCTCAGTCTGATTACCAGCCTAGGCAGGGTCAGCTTTTTCCACTAATGGAGTTACAGAATAATGGAGTTACAGAACTTTCTCTTATATCTTTATAAGATATAATACCCATCTCATCTCACATTCCCTTTATGGTCCTCATTTTAATGTTTTCTGCACTTCTGCAAATGCTACTCTTAAAATTTGCACGATGAAACTTTTAAATCTTGTAATTTTGTATGATAGATGATTGGTTTTGTGTTACAGTATTTCTTGTACTCTTCCATGTATCTGGTGATTCAGATGTTGAAGCAAATTACTTCCGTCAATTGAAGCTTAAATTTGAGTCTTGTCTGTCGGCCAGGTGCAGCTTTGTAACCTGTAATGCTTAGGACTCAAGTGCCAATGCCCAGCCCTGTTCTTGGGGTCCAGAAAGCTGCAGCCCTAAGGCGTAAAACAAAAGTACAAAACTTTATTACTATGGAGTTTGATTCCGCAAGTCACCTCTGTGCCTTATCCTCCCCACCCCTCCAATGCTTAAACTTAAGCCTGTCAGTCTGTTCTTCAAGGTGCTCAGTTACTGCAAGTGGAGAGAGTTGGCAGCTGATGGGGAAAGTAGCTGAAAGAATGAAGAAATTTTGCTGTGAGCACTTACATAGCAGTTATGAATCATTGCATTTTCTTGTTTGCTTGTCCTGATTATTTGTCTTCAGGTTTTTGATCTCTAGATATGTCTAGTGCTTCCACTTGTGGGATTGATATTGTTCATAGTTTGAAATTGGGATTTTTGTCTTCAGAAGCTCCAACTGGCTCTAGTTCTCAGCAAGCTCAGTGGCTTATTTGAGTAGTTAAGGCCCTGCAGGTGCTACATGAACTCAGAATCCTTATTTTTTATAATTGTGAATTTGCCTTGAGTGTGCTCCTGGCACCTGTGGCACTTAACAATGTGTTGACTGGGTGGAAAACCAGAAGAGCAAGTTCTGTAGTGGAGGCTTGCAAGCAGCTTTCTAATGCAAGTATCTCCTTATATGCAACAGGGTGGGGGCATACTTTCAAAATAGCTTAACTTGATCCCTTCTAAATTGTCCTGCATAATACCTGCTGTAATGCAAGCTCATTTGCAGCCTGCTTTATGCAGGCATTTTGGAGGCCTCTGAGGTGATGCTGGAATATGTTTCTGTGGTGAGACAGATGTGTTTAATTAATCAGACATCACCAAAATTAACTCTGCACATCTCAATGTCTGCATGGGTAGACAAAAATCTTGATCCTGTTTCTTACTGGGGCTTATTACAGGGAGGCAACATGATGTCTGTGGTAAGGCTGAGAAAGCTGTTTTGAGTTTGGAAGATAGAAAATGGGAAACATCCAACTTTTCTCCTGGAAGCCGAGATGATTGCTATATACATAAAATTATTTAAGTAAATGTTTTTAAATGCATATATATTTATATAAATAAATGCACATACATTTTAAAATATAAAATATAAAGCTGTACTGATGATAATGAAATAACGCAGCATTTTATTAGAGACACTTGAAATTCGGATTTCAAAAAAACTGTTCTGTATCTTCTTTAGATGAGCCTCAAATTGGGACTCATGTTGCAACAGGATATACATATTTATGATGAGTTCTGACACTGAGGGGACAGATGCTTTCATTGCCCAGTGTCTCATTATGCATGTTCTTGCTACTGACAAGGTTACTTCAAGTTTTCTCAAGGCTTTTAATCTCTAGCTTCACTACTACTACTACTATAATTTCTTGGGTTTGATTCCATCTGTTTTTACGTTGTGTGAATTCAGTGCTAACCTTTGCTAAGGGATGAGCAATGTTGAATTTTCCACCTATTTAAGTTTGTGAAATTCTGACACTTCTGACAATTACGAAAATTAAGAATCAAAGTTCTGACAAATGTTCTGTTCATCAAACAGAAACCAGAAACTTTACACATTGACATTTAGCAGTAACTTTTAACAAGAAGTTATTGAAGCGTAGGGTATCAGTTTTAATACAGCTTTCATGTATGATTTTTATGAAATCTCTCTGTGATCAGGAAGTTATTCCTCCTTCACAGAAGTGCTTAAAGTACTGGGAATCTGCAAGCACTTGAGAAGGTCTTCCAAGAGGAGTGGCAGTGTATTTGTTAATATGTGGTGTGGAAAATATTTCCTCATAGTAGATAGGACTTGTACTAAAATCCCCCTTATCCACCTCTGAAGTGGTTCTGAGCGAGCAGATCGGATTCTTAGTAGTATGATATGGCTGTGCTTGTGACTGGCTGGAGAGGTTTCAGCAAATACTTGTATGCCCACACTGCTTTGGGACTGAAGCAGGTAAAATACTTGCAAAGTATTTTACATTTGGGTATGAAGCCAGTGCTCCTTGATACAATCAGGTTCTGAGCTAGTATCCTATTTTCTTTAGATGCAGCACTCACTGTGTCACAGAAATCAGGGAACAAAGTAGCACAGTTCCCAAAGGTGCTTGAACTAGGCCTGCTTTAACCCATCTGATTTTTCTCTTTGCTTAGCTGCCAATTCTATGTTAAAGTTTCTGGTTATCAACATCACATTTTCTGTTTTCTAAAGTAAATTGTTTTTCCAGCTTTCATTAGATCTTCCCAGAATGCTGTGTAAATGTGAACATCCAAATGATGAACAGCCCCACTTCAACACAGTTCACATAGCATTCAGCTCTGGTGTTACTGTGAAACTTATTACGAAAAGACAATACTCATCTTCATTATTATGTTTCTAGCACCAGTAGTTGCTTTCAATTTGTCCTCACCTTTAGCTTCTTATAATAACTCTGGACACTTTCTGAGGGATTTAAGGATTTTTCACCGTCTTTGACGTTACAGTTGTGTTCACTTTTACTTCCATGTTGCATGAATAGTCATGGAGACTGGCTATAGGCTGTCTGGCCTCTTGTAGTAGAAGCGTTTCTTGCACATCCAGGGATCTGGAGAAGAGATGCCTGAGTCAGAGAGAACACTCAGTGGATGGGACAGAGAAGGAAAGAGATGTGTGAAAGGGAGATGTTGGATCCCATCTGGAAATCATGTTAGCTCTTTACGCTTTCAAATGAATTTCTTACTGACAGCAACATAAACATAATTATTCCCAAGTAAATTAGGAACTTCAGTGCAAGGTGAAGATGAGAATTGACTGCTTCCTAGCTACCTTTGTATTGCCTCTAATCCTTTTTTTGGTTCTACCAAAAGCCATTTTTAGCATCTGGCCCGAAGAGCAGGCAACCATTTGTTAGATTTGCACCATCAGACAGTACCTTAATACAGAGGGTGTTGTCTTTCCGGTGTCCAATTTCTTTTTCAGTGCTGCACGAGTAATGTGGGATGTGGATGTAGTTAACTGCAAAATTCAAGCTTTTCTTCCATGCACATAGTAAGAGTTTTACTATTTCAGATCCGTACATTTCCTTTCTCTGCACCAAGACCAGAGCTGAGCCCTTCTCCTCAGAGTTTCTTTGAGATGTTTGTTTATGCCTGTATTGTCAGTAGTTCCAGCTTGTCGATGTGATATGAGATGCAGAAAAGTCGTGGAAATCTGAGGATGGTAGCATATAAATGTTTTATGCATGCTTCTTGGTGACATAGAGAATGGGAAACAATGATTGCTTTTGACAGGGTAGGTTAAACTGCACCACCCCTTTGCATTTTATTTTGCATTTGAAATGTTAATTGCTGGTTACTGTTTCAGTGAAAATGTAAAGGCTATGTGCAACTTAAATGTAGGTCATAATGCTACATTTGGAAACCTCTGCCCTTATAGCTGGAGATAGGCTATGCTTTCTCTCCAGGGGCAGCAAAGACAGGGTACACTTGACCTGCTCCACATAGTTCACTGGATCTAACATCTGTGTTTATGATACCAGAGCTCAGGTGCTTCATTTCTGCCTTTTGCCACTTCACTGCTGCCAAAAGAGGATAGAAAATAAACCAATATTTGCATATGCCAAAGAATCTTTGCAGTTGCATCTGTCAAAGAGTGATTTTTTTTTTAAACAAAAAATACTAAGAGTAACGCAGCAGCTAAACAAAAACCTACTAAATATTTAATGTGTTTGAACTGCTTTGAGACTGAAATAAGTCTGTGCTTGCAGCTTTGGTTTAACATAATGGACTGTGAAAGGAGGCCAATGATTATTTGAGAGCCAAAGTCAAACCTAAATTGAGTATGTGAACAAATGATGAAGGACTTCTGAGAAAATAATGCTGACAAAAAAATATAATAAACAAATATACATGGAAATAAAATATGACATACATGACAGTTTCTAGTTCCTAAGATAAAATGTAGCCTGAGATTAGAGAAATGAATATACAGTGCTCTGTATTACTCAAGTCTGAGGAATATTTTTTGTTAACCTGGGTCAGAAGGAGTAGTATAGTATTACTGAATATTGCTGAAACAGAAAAGATTAGCTGTTCCTCTCAAAAACTCCCCCTACTGAGCCCTGCATTTTCTGACCAGGAATCAGAAAATTTCAAAGAAATGCAGAGCTTAAATTTTGGAAAGACCTCTGATGTTTTTGGAAGAATCAATGTAACCCCTGAAAATCCTTGTGTGAACAATCCCTATTTTATAGGACAGGGAGGGAAGGAAAGCATTCTGATTTACTTCTAGACATCCACTGGCAATGAGTTCCTTTAGTGAATTTAGCCTTTGGTTCCAGACAGTTGGAAAGCAGAATGATATGGTTTGCTGGATAGCATGGGCATCCCTAACTGTCTGGGAAGAGGCATTCTAGTGATGAGTCTCATGCCTAGATACCTGGTTATTCCACGTGCTCTCCCTGATGTTTTCAGGTAAGACAGATGTGTTCCACTACCAGGCAGATGTTGGGCACTTGCCCTGACTCATTTTCCCTTCCTTTTTCCCTTTCTTTTTCCTTTCTTCCTTTAATGACTGAACAACAGCCACAGCTTCAGCGCATATGAGGTAGCTTGAATTAAACTGGATTGATGCTGGCATGAGCCTATTGATGACCTTGTTGAATTTGCCTTTAAGTCAATGTTATTCAGAAAAAAAGGCTTTGCAGGTTGGTATTTTATTCATTGTTTTTTCTGTTCAAGGATGTGGAAGACTTAAGGCAATTTCTTTATTGTTAGCCTCTGTACTTGGAGGTGCTGAGAAAAAGATAAATTGTCCTTCTATCAGTACTGAGCAACGGGAACATAATCAGCTTCTCCGAAGCATGAGCCAAGCAATAACAGAAAATTAGAATTAAAAAAGCCAAAGAAAACACCAGACTTCTCTCAGTGTAACGTTTTAAGTCCTCCTATAATCATGCCTCTTTTTAAAATTTTTTTTCTTTAACCAAATGTTTGTTGTTCTTGTTTATAGCAATGCGGTCACAAAACTAAATAAAAAGCACATCTTTCCTTCACTCTAATACTTATACTGCATGCAGGGCCTAATTTTCCTTCTCTTACTATCAGACTTCGGTGAAGTTTGATCACCTTTAATGTATGGAGAATGTATGCTATGGAAATTTTAAACTCTGATTTAATTTTCATTACACTCTATGGTTGTGGTTGATCCTTCTTGGATAATTCATATTTTTACAGTGAAAAGATGTTGCAGTTAAGTGAGGCTAAAATAAAAATTGCTTTGAAACTTCAGCAGTTAACTTGTCTGTGATGGTGGAATGTGTCGACAGAAAATGTTCGTGTTCCTCCTTAGTTCCCCCAGACAGTGAAGGGGAATGCTTCAATAATTACACACAGATAATAAAACCTCTATTTCATTTCAAGCACTTAAATTGCCTTTTTGTTAAATAATTCTATGTCTTGTGATATTCACGGGTAGGACATGCTTATGTAAATTCTTGATTAGAACCATATCCTATGGTATTTATCACTTAATGATTTTTAGCTTTAGCATATTCTGGCAACATGAAGCTTAATAACAGCCTGCACCAAACTGTTTCATACTAGGTTTAGTATAATGCACTTGCTTTAGAGCTGTGCTTCAAGTTTACAAGCTGTTAATTGTTCTAGGGTGCAGCTGTTGCAGAGATAGATTATCAATTGTGATTTACTGCTCCCATTGTAAGAGCACATGGGAGCACCCTGTGCAGAGACCTTGAGACTTCCCAGGGACCTTTCCACCAGAAGGCAACTGCCAGACACATTACCAAGCTGTGCACAGGGGAACAACACAGATCAACCTGAAGGCAGATTATGAAACCACACACCAATACTCTTGAGATGGGAATGATCTTGATTATGTAAATGGGGTTTGAATTTGAACTCTTTTGCATAGTCTCAGCAAAAGACTCCAGGATATTGCTGGAGATCGATCTGCTGCCTGGGTTGCCCTGCCAATAGGATGCTTTTATTTTATACTGTGCTCAGGTGTTTGTAAGTACTCCTAAAACATTTCCATTTGCAGTAGCCAGTATTTCAAAGAATGTTGCTTATCAAATCTAGGAACAATAGAAAAGATGTATTTTAATTGAATTTTGTAGTGTTAGGCCAGTATTCCAGAATAAAGTAATAAAAGGTTTAATCCATTTTCTTTTTGTGGATGTTTGTAGTCTCTCAGGATATTTTAGAATTATACATCATATTTATGAATTGTGATGTGTACTAGCACATAATGGTAGATTGCAGCATCTTTGTTAGTTGTTGCTCACACAGGGCTCCCTCAGAGACCTATGGGAACTTTTATTTATAAAAGTAGTGGGTATACCTGTCAAAGTTCTCTACATTCATTTTTACTTCATCTACCTTTTATTTCATACACCACTCGTTATTAAGACTGAAAGCTAATAAACCCTTAGCTAGGTACCAATTTTAACTTCTAAAAAACTGGAAATACCTGATTAAAAACAACACCCACAAGCTGAGTGCAGCACTTCTCATACAGGTTTCCCTCTTCTGTGTTATGGGGCATTGGAGTTATGCCGCTTGCTTCCATTCTGCCTTGCACTAGGTTGTTACCACAGTGCTTCTTAAATGATTGCACAAAGCAGTATCTACACTAATCAGGAATGCAGGTTTGAGCCACACCACTTTTCAGAAGCCTTAAGAAGGTAAATGAATTACTGTTCCTGTCTCCTCCCCACACTGAGGAGGATGGGCTTTTGTTTTTTTTTGGTGTTCAACGTGGGCCAATTTAAAACTGGTGTCCTGCAGTGGTATGGAGAGCTCTGGACCGAGAAGTGTGGTGCAAACTGCACAGCTAGCTCTTTTTCTGAACTCTGGTTCCTGTTCTTTGATATAGTTATGCAAGTCTCAAGTATGTCCCAAAAATTAGACTTGTTCTTTTTTTACTTTTTCTCTTTCACAAGTGAATGTACATGAACTTTGGACATATGGCAGTGTTGTAAAGGCTTTATGGGATCAGAGAAGATCCTGTGAGGAGTGGAGTTAACTGTGTAACTTTATAAGTCACCGTATTAGGGCTGTGTGTGTGTGACTGTAGTCTTGAATGCATGCAATGGTAAAGGAACCAGGGTTACGGCTGCAACTGGTGAACTAGATCCAAAATGAACAAATTCTGCATGCTATGTAACTGTAAAACAATTTGACAGGAAATTCCTTTTCATTTTTATACCTGAATTTTTGTATGTATTAAATGCTTAGTAGTCACAGGGGGTTTAATTATGTATATAGACAGGAGACACATCACTGCAGGATGGCTTTGACAATATGAGGCTATAGTTTCTGTGCTATATATATATATATATATATATATATTTTTTAGTCTGAGTTACAAAATTACAGTGGAATATCTTGTGGAGATTCTAGATTAAAGAATATAATATAAGTAAGCATACACTAGATACAAGAAACACAAACCATGAGATTAGAATACATGTAATTGCATTAATTAAAAGTATTTTATTGTTTAACATTTTTGTCTGTGATAGCTGAGCAGGAAGGCATCTTATCTGCCATTTACTATTTAGAAAGTTCCTACATCTGAAATTTTCAAACGGTGTTGTAATCCTGTGCTATTTCTGCTGGTAAGCAGTAGAGCCCATGTGATTGTTCTCTTCCCTTATTATGCACTGACCATGAGATCTGCTTTTGCTAAGAGGCATCTGTCTGACAAATTCTACAGAACAATAAATTACCTTATATAGGTGACTGAATTGCTTTTCAAGAGCACAGAAGGTTAATTTTCCAGTAGTAAATAATAAAAAAGTTTACTTGACAAGGACAGATGGGAAGACATGCAAATAAGACTACACTGTCAATTATACATTGTCTTCGATGAGCATATGGACAATAGAAAAACAGGATAAATCGATGCCAGCCAAATGAGTTGGCCAGATTAAGGAAGGCATTTGTAAAGAAAGCATTCTATATGGGATTACATCCATTAATGAACAAGATAAATTATATTAATGGCTGAAAATGCTTTGTCTCTAACAAGAAAACAAAGTCATTTGGACAACAAAGACGTTTTCGAATGAGGAAGACTGATATATCTAGATGAGCTTGTCTCCATCAGATTTCAATAAGGAAATGCAGAATGTGTTTGGTGGCCAGGAAAAGGTCTATATGTAACTGAAGTCCTTTACGTATGTGAGTCACAGAAAGTCAGCATGTTGCATGCATGCGTGGAGCTTCTGCTTAAGCAAAAGTGAATTTCATTTCTTCTTTTAATTCCATACATAGAAGTGCATGGCCAGATGTCACCCGGGGTTACCTCATGTGTTGCTGTGTATCACTTCAGATGGCTGCTAAAATACAGAGAGAATGAAGGAATTATGTGAAATGGTAGTGGATTAAAAAAAAAAAAAAAAAGGAAATCTAAGTTGTAATTTTGTGAGGCTGAAACATTTGTTCTCTAATGATATTTCTTGAGCTTTAATATTAAATCCTGTTAAAAGACTTCTTTGAGAATTAAAATACATTCATAAAATAGTTCTGGTTACTTCTGACACAAGTTTCTTCAGGGAAATAATTCTTCTTGTGAGTAATTGCAGACTTCAGTCTAGCGAATCAGTGAAAAACAATACATGTATATAAAAAAGGCAATTAATGCTAATGGGGCCATTTAACAGATATGAACAACCAGAGCCTTGTTCTGTTGGGTGTATTTTGATCTCATAAAAAAGTAGTGAGTCCTAAAGTTATGTTGCATATTATAAATTGGGGATGCACTAGACGCACTAGATGTTACTAGGTAACATCATTAAGTTCAGCCTGAGACAGCTGTGTATTCTGCTAGGATTTTGCCTTCTTCTGTCTTATTCAGTAATACAAAGTATGAGTGTGGTGATCACTTGCCAAAAAAAACCTGCATAGTAGGCACGTAATTTTTTTTTTTAATTTAATTTTCTTCAAAGTAAAATTGCCATCTAATCTTTAGTAGAACTTGTTATGCACATAGCTTCTCGCTTATAAATGTGCAGATCGCTGCAAATAAAAACCCATTTTTGCAATCACAAACTGAAATGTATTGTTTACGCGATGTATTTAGCTGCAGGAAGCCCTTGTTTAAAATAATGTGCTCACTTATAACTGCTAGAAATGTTTTTTTCATCTCCATTAAACTTCTGGCTCGGTTCATTAACATATTGTTAATTGTTTTGTGATTTAGTTTATTTCTGCTTGATTGTCATTTATGAAGCAGAAACTGTTGTTTGAATCATTTCTTGTTCAGAAAATCAGTCTACAGTGATTGGAAGAAAGGGAGTGTGGAAAGTTGCATTGTAGCAGTACCTCTAAACATTTTCAAGTTCACTATAAATAAAGGAGGACAAGACTGTTCTGTTTGCCTGTAAATATGCTCTGATAAAATCATTTTCCTAACTCATTTCAGTCAGAAATGAGGTTAGCTTTAGAATGTACCTAGAATTACTACATGTGAGAGAGGAACAGCAACTTTAATTTGACCTCAGTGATATTTCTTTGGAAGTTCTGGGGTTTTTGTGTAACACCAAGCTTAACAATTTTGCTTTCTGAAGTTCTGCATAATCCAGCTGGGACTGAGAGTTGAATGCAGGCAATGTTTAATGGTATTAACTGCTCGACTACATAATTTTATTCAGAAACACTAATGCATCTGCTTTCCTCCTTTTTGTGGGTAAAATGTGGGTAGTACACAAAAAAACATGAAAAACTCAGCTGGAAAAGTCTTTTTTTCAGGGTCATGTGCTGCTTGATCAGTGTCACCTGAAAGCTACTTTGGTCTTTTGTGGCAAACATGGAAAGTGCCCATTGTGCAAGAAGTACACATCAGCACTCTGTTTTGATTTGATCTGTTGTTATTTGATTAAATTTAAAGTCAATTTCCATGAAATAAAATAATGGCTCTTTCTTCTTAGGGCATCTTCAAGATATACCGAAAACAAATTCAGTTAGATCTTATTTGTATTGTGATAGCATTTCCTTCACTGGCCTGGGATTTATTCAAATATACTAGGTAAAAAGACGATACGCCATGTAAAATGACTGCTGGAGATCAGATTATCTCATTGATTTAAACTGTGAGAAATTAATCTGATTTTAGTCTGGAAGACGCATCTTAAATAGGGCTGATCTGGAAATAAAATATTCCTCCTTTCTCTTAAGGTTTTACAGATCTGAATTTAAAAATTCTGTTTTCCACATTGTGTTGAACTGCTCAGTGGCATATCATGCTAATCTTCCTCTTTGTTGCTTTGTCATCACTTTCTCAGTCCTCAAACATCTGCTTTATAGGAACTGTAGTTTTATGTCTCAGATAAGAGAACTTGGCCAAAGTCTTTCATAAGCCTTTAAAATGCTTTTTTTTGACCCCCTGAAAATTACTCCATTTTTGTATTTTTTTTTCTGGGGGAAAAAAAAAATCCTCAAATATCACCAATTTGTATTTGCTTAACAAGGAGCTAGAATAGCCTGTTGACTCTTCCTGAAGAGATCTAGCTAGTTCTGTTTATGCTCTGAATTCTGGATTTCATGTCAAATGTACCTTTGATTACCTATGTTTGTATCAGTTTCTCATTGGGTATCCTTAAAGTATATACCAGTTTTGGTGCTTTTTGAAAAAAGATCTGATATTGACAGCATATTTGAAGCATATTTCTGCCACGTGGACTGTAAATTAAGGCATGAGTTCTCAGGCAATGTATTTGCCAAACTGCTTGGCTGTGAGATCACACAATACTTTACCTAACCTTTGTTTTAAACAAGAAAAGCTTTCCTTCTTTCTTTTCTGGTTCCTTGGAAATTCTGAATTAATGGTTAGATACTTGGGTGTTATGTAAATCTAATTTTACCAGAACCATGGATCAGAAATATAGGAATTATATTGTCTCATTTGCAAGAATTTTATTCTTTGCTTGCGATTAATGAGAAAATAATTAAATTCTGTTAGCCAACCTGGTACTGCTAATGAAGTACCATTTTATGGATCCTGCTTTTCCTTGGGTGGATAAGAAGAGATTAAGCATTTGTGGATCCAGTAAAATCCATTATTTGCATAGTTAACTTCAGTCAGAATTGTCACAAATTAATCTGAACTGACAAGCATCTTCGTTGATGTAAAATTTGAGGCAATGTTACTTTTCTCATGAATTACTTCACTTTCACTGCGTGCTTCTGAGTACAGGAAACAATTCTGCTGTAGTGGTTGTGCCAAACCAGATAGATAGATATGTCTGCAAGGCTTATGGACAAAGGAGGGATATGTATGTGTTAATATGTATGTAGCGCTGCTTAAAACTCTTGAGGTATTTTGCAGTGAAATAAATGTGTTGTGTTTCATAAGGATGTTGTTATATGGTCTCTTGGTAATGTTAAAAAACATAAATTTGCTTTTGCCCGATGGTAATTTGGCATTTGTACACAAAATGAATCAGAAAACCTGTCAATCTTTGTATATTTCATATACATATGTACTTGTAAATCTTGTGTTTATCACACTGCATCTGGAGCTGGTTGACCTTCCTAATCCCAGCTGCAAAATTCATAGAATGGCTTGTATTAGAAAGTGTCTTGAAGCCTACCCATTTCCAACTCCCGCTGTGCACTGGCTGCACCCAACTAGCTTGGGATGCCCAGGGCCCATACAGTCTGGGCTTCAGCACACCCACTGCTTCCCTGAGCTTGCCTGTTCCTGTATCTCACCATCCTCTAAATTAGAAAATTCTTTCTAACGTTCAATCTAAATCCTACCCTTTTTGTTTAAATCTATTCCCTCTTAACCTTGTCCTGGAGCACAGGCTTACATTTAAGCAGATACATTCAATATTTTCTTCAAAGATTTGGTTGTTTGGTAGATGCCAAAGGAAGAATTTCACAGATGTTTTTATTATGGACAAATTTGGACTCTACATGTGTATTAATGAAGCTAAATAAACATAACTGTGCTCCTAAAGGATCTCATAGGAAACTAATTGATTTCACTGAGTTTTGGAGAAGGTGTTAAACAAGGGGGTGGGGTCCCTGGCTGTTGCTTCATGTTGTTTCTGCCCTCTGCTGCCTATGTGTACTTGTTCCTGCTTTCCCATTTTTAAGCGTGTTTTCACTGTGAAATCTTCTAATCTGAATTTCAGTAGTTTTACTAACAGCTGTGCTGGTGTTGTTTAGTGAGTGATGAAGAAAGCCAGCAGAAGAGGAGATATGGCACCTCTTTCATTGGCTGTATTGGATAAAGTAAACATGGCAGGAAGCTATGTGCTGCCAGTGAGTGGTATTTGCTGCTGCGGCAGTGTACTGTAGCCTGATCCTCTGAAGTGCTGTCATTTTTTTTGTCTTGAGGATTTGGGAGAAAAAAAGTAAGCCAACCAAATAAACTTACTGGAAAACTTAAGACCTGCATGAGGTGCTGGGAATGCTCACTTGAACTTGTCTGCAAGGAAAGCAATTGCAGAATATCTACTTTTGATTAATATATCTTTGTACATCTCAGTATGAAACACTTTGTTTTCAGAATGAGTGTTTGAATAAGGAGTCTATTCATGATAGCAATCTCCCTTTACATTTACACAATTGTTAATAGTTATTTAAGATCCTAATGCAAACATGTCCTTAGAACATCACTTTCAACTGAGTAGCACCACTTTTTTGCAAGGTATCTGAAGTACTTCGATATCCTTTTGAAGGTTTATAAGATTAATGGAATTCACAACTTTCAGCTGATCTTTAGTTCTGTCTGTTGCTAATGTAGGAACCACAACTAGTTTTATCCTGAACAGATAGCTATAAAAATATGGGGTATAACAGCAATATTGTGTTGTAAATTGTATAAAATGAGTAAAAGATATAACTAAAGAAGAAAAAATGACAGCTAGTATAGAGAAAAGTGATATCTTTTCTAAGCAAAGTTGCTTTTCAGCATAGCAGTAAAAATGTTGAATGATGGCTGAAGAGTGGATTTTCGTGACTGTAAGGATCAGACCTGAATATATGAATAAAATTGGGTGGCTTCAGTACAGAGATGCCGTATGGAGAGAAGTTGCATGGAATATTTTGTTTTCAGAATGCTGAATTCTCAGAAATGGAATTCTGACAAAATAAACATCCTTGTTTGGCTAACAAGTGAAAGTAAATTCATTTTTATATGGCTGGGATTTATATTGAAATATAGTTTATAAATCTTTAACCACATTCTTTAACTACAAAATGTAACTATGATAAACTTGGAAGTTATCTGTTAATATTTGGATGTAGTAAGGTGCTTGTGTACAGTACTCTGTACAGCTGTATCTGGAGATACTTGCTAATAGTAGTGTTGCAGATTTTACTGACACCTGTAAGTATATATACTCCCTATCTCTCAACTTTATTAACTCTTTGTTATAACTCTTTGTAATCTCTGAGTGAATGCGTCTTCAATGGAAAACAATCCATTGTCTTCACTGCTCCTAACATAAATGAAGTTAATCTTTGTATTCTAACTTCTCTTTTAGACAAACATAATTGACAGAAGTATCAGATTGCGTTATTCCAAAGAGATAGCAGTGAGAATAGGTACAGGTGTACTAGTAAATAATAAAGGGCAGATATGGGAGAAGAAAAATCCTTAGGATACGTAAAGTGCTGATGAGTCAGGAAATGCTAGAATTTTGCTCTGAATACAGATACTTATATGCTGCTGAGCAGCTAGAGTGTGATGTAAAGCTCATATAAATTTAGTAAATACAAGGATGTTTATCATGTTCACATGCAAATGAAATATTATTTATTTAATCAGTTTTTGATGTTTGCACCGATGCGTATACTGTGTTGTATATGGTTCCTGCGTGGCCATAAATCAGTTTTATTTAGAACATTGCAGGGAGCTGGTATTAACTGAGTTACAGCCAACATCAATTATCCCTGGTATTCCACAAATACTTATTTATGATTACAATAAAACACCCTTGTGCAAGTGCAGTTCTGTAAAACTACCTTGAATATCTAGTATGAAGGACCTCATAATCTGGAATAAATCCACTATCAGACACAAGCAAAATGTGGAGAACTGGAGAGTTACTGAATAACCCTCCAAATGTTAGCCCTTATGAGTTAGTGTATTTTGTTATTTCTTCTTTCAGAGTGTATGGTTCTCTTGTGTCTTGAAGAAAAGCTAATAAGGAAAATACCTTCATGATAAGGCAATAGGATTTGGGATGTAGTACTAAAGCTATGTGTTTTTAAATAGTAGACAGCTAAGGTTCTTTAGCAAGCCAATTATAGAATTTTCTTCTATGTAATCTGTGGTTTCCTTTCTCCCCTTTTGTGATTTCTCATGTATATTATTTAAGTTTCTGGAACAGAGGATATATTTTCTGGTGTTTTGATACTGTGTGCCTAGTCTTCAAAGGTTTCAAAGCCCTAATGAGTTACTTGTTCTGCACATTGATTACAGTATATTTTTTAATATAGAGTAACAATATTGCAATATGAAAATTTCTTTTCTCTCTTATGCCACTTGTGAGGAGTATTAGAGCTACCAAAAAGTTTACTGTTTTAGAATTTCTCTCCACTGTAAAGGTCCAAATGCAAAGATTACCCTGAATGTTGAGAAGTGTGTGTTTGTATGTCATATAATTAAATTTCATCATAACTACTTCATTTGTGATAAAAGCAGTTGGAAAATTATTAGTGGCAGAACTTTCCTGCTCATCTGAAAGGACTTCCTATTAAAGGGTGTTGAAAGGAATTTTTTGAGTTACCAGATGTGATAGCAGTTGGTGGGATTTGCCACCAGATTCTTACTGCTTCCCATCTTCTGGGCTATCATCTAAGAGGTTGAATCTGTACTTGAAAAGTGTACATTAGGGAACACAGGGCATATCTTCTTTCTGCTGTAGAGAGGTCATGGAGCATCTGGAGGACTCTGTTATTTCCCCCACCATAGGCATAGTAATAATCCTTCTTACAGTGCAAATTGTATATTGTAGATCTTGTTGACTTCCTTTCTGCCTGGCAAGCTCCCAGGCATATACTTACCATTACCACTATTTACATGTTTCTTTTTTGTTTTTTTTTCAGGTTCTCTTTTTGTGGTTTACTTTCTATATGTGTGGATTTTCATTCATTGTCTAGTAGTTCAATTCTAAGTCTGAGGCAGCTGCTGTGACTGTTGCTGGAGAGAGATACAGTTAGTTACTGTAAAACTGTATGTTCTATCATTTACTAATTCACTTCATACAGTGGCTGTTGAATATCAACATTGTATGTTCTTTACTCATTGAGATAAGAGATTGCTTTGATTAAACTATCCTAGATGTAGAGAAGGGATATTTTAACTTGGATTTCTTGTCACTTCCAACTTTGGATTTGTATTTCATACATTTAAGCAATTAATATTCTTGATTGCTCTTCCCAAAAGAAACTGATAGAAAGCTGTGACTGTAATTTATCTGTTAGAAGGCATTTCCTTTGCAGAAGCCCTGTAGGAATAGTTAAAATTAGTGGTTTCCCTTGAGTGTTTCATCAAGTGTAGTCAATACGCAATATCAGAATGGATCTTGTAAGTTTTGTAGCGCATTGATAAAATTGTTTAATATGATTTTTGTCTATATATTCTAAGATTGTATATTGGCCATTTAGACCAGTAGTTCTTATTGATTATGTAAAGGGAGCTGAAAGAAAAATGAAGACATTCAGTATTATCTGAATTATTCTCATGGTTACTAACTCTGGCCTACTCACATTGATTCTCATGTTTAATGTATGTGTAAGAAAAGCTTGCATGCTCTCCATGGGTCATTGCTTAACATCAGTATTCTCATTTTATACACAGACCAGCAGGTTTTAAAATATGAATACATAGTTTGAGTTTATAATTAGAACATCTGTTAAGATTCATTTACATGTTTGTTTTTGAAAAAATACTCAATGAAGAATATTCAGTCCCTCTAAACTGAATTATACTCATTACATGAATTTTAATCTCAGTAAATTCTCCTTTCTTGGCTAGAATTTTGAGTAATTCTACTGTGGTCCTACATCAAACAGGGAGTAGAAGTAGAAAGAAAGAAGTTTTTTGGCTTATCTATAGATTAGTCACAAGCCTACTAAATTTTTTCATTAACTTAAATGTGTGTGGGCCAGATGATAGGTCTATATGAGCACTTTTGCAATAATTAAAAGATGCATCAGCAAGACTGTTGCGTGTATTTTTTTAAATATAGATGAGGCATACTTTGTTCAGTAATGCACATTAGACAACAACAACAAAAATCGAAGGTATAACTGAGCAAGCGTGATTTGTTATAGGTTAGAGGATATTTTCTTAAGGTTGCAAACACTTTCAGGTGTACATACATATTTTTAGTGTGATGACCACATGCAGAACAAGACCAAAATCCAATATCACTCTAAAGGTGAAGTCTGGCTTATGGTAATTATGTCTGTTGTCTGTCTAATGATTACAGTGCTGTTGTTTGTGTCTTGTTCTCACATCCCTGGTGGAGTGGGAGATTTCAGTCCTGTGGCTCAGGAAATACATCCCATAGGCAAGTAGAGTGAGAAACCAGTACTGTTCTCTTACTTACTTTCTACTCAATAAAATTAACCAAATAAGTTTAAATCTATAAAAAGTATCATTAAATCAAATTGTGCGCTGGTACCTTCTCTGCCTTTCAAGGCCTCTGGACCTTTCTGTGTTCAACTCTGTAATATGGAAAGGAGACTCTTGAAAATCTTTGAAGATGTATTCTGAACTTTGATTTTTCCTTCTTTCCAGAGGCATTGTGTAGTGCTGTATAGCATCCTTGGGATGTCTTCTAGTTTCTACTGTAATGGATGTATTGTTCCATTCTTTTCATATCAATATAAAGGTTTTCATTCTCTAAGAAAAATAATTAAGACAGGTTTAATTGAACAATTTTTAGTTAGGAAAAGAGAGACCTTCAGTAAATGTCACATCTTCTGCAATGTATTTTAATCCTCTAACTAATCCATTTTCAATATCTTCTTTTTTTTTTTTTTTTTTTTTTTACCAGCCTATGCACAATATACAGTATTATGTATAGAATGAAAGTATCTATCTGTGTGGTTTAAAGAACAAAGTATAGCTGTATGCTGCCAGATCTCTCTGTGAACATTTCTCAGGATGATTTGAATTTTCTGTGTTATCTTTGAGAGAATCCTCTTTGAACTGTTATGACAGCTAAAACTGTGGAAGCGGATAGTCTAAACACCACAAAATCATTACAAATGCAAATGATGTTATATTATTATATAAATGAAGTACACTGAAGACTTACTGGAGTAAATAAAAATAACTTATTTTCACACTATCTTGCATTGGCTTGAAATTTAAGGAATTGTTCACAAGGCTGGAACACAATTATCTAGCTGATGCCTGCAATGTATTAATACAGTCGAGCATTAGCAATGAAACTTCAGGGCATCATGCAAATCTTGCTTTTGAATTATTCTTATAGTCTGATTAGGAGTTACTCAAGGGACTTCATATTAACTGAATCCTTTTAGCAGAACTCGTTACATTCTTTATCTATGGCTGTTAAAAGCAGTTTTCTTTTTTATGTCACTCTGATTATTCTGATGATGTTCTTTACTATACAGTCATGATTTTTGCCATAAAAATGTTATAAACCATTTTATTAATTTCTTCTGAGGGTTAGTGGTTAGTATACTGATAAAAATTAAAGGGACAGTATTTCTTTCAGATAACTTGATTTCTGTCCTGTGGATAGAAGGTGTCTATAGGAAATGATGTGCCTCCTGCAAGCAGTCTTGCTGCATTAACCATTGTGGTGGTGATCAATATCCTTTCACTTCAAAGTTTTTAAACCATATCATCCAATGTACACTGAGAATAGAAATTATGTACAGTCAGTGCCTCATTTTAATGGTTTTATTGTTGTTGTTATTCAAGATTTGAAATCTTTGGCCATGGGAATAGTTAGCATGTTGATGAGGTGGAGAACTTCCCCAGGCAGCCAGCTTGAAAAAACTCCTAAGGATAACTTCCAAATTGAAGTATGTTTTACTGAAAGAAGAAATGTGATCAAACTAGCCAGTGTGCTGCCCATGACCTCTGCCAGTTGGATTCATTCTTTCATGTAGTGCCAGGTGTATCATATCCACATTCATCATCTTTTCTCCCTTCTATTTATAATTAAAAAATAAAGAAGTAATCAGTCATTTTAATCATCAACTGAAGTGAAAGATTATTAATGTTCTTCAGAGAACAAGAAGCAACTGGGACTGACAGAAGGAATAAAGATAAACACAGGATGGGTAAGAAAAGGACTGAAGGAAATAGGATACCAAATCTAGAAGTAGCCTTCTGTGCTGAGTTCCCCACTTCACAGTTCTGGTGCTGCCTGAAAGTGTTACACAATGTCTTTTGAAATTTAAATTTAAAAAGTAGCGCTGCTGTTGTCCTATTCTTCAAAACCTTTTTTGGGTTAGTCCTTGGCATCTATAATTTATAATCATCATTGCCTGAAATTACATCAACCACTTAGATGATATTAGCCCAATTTAGAAATACAGCATCCTGATCAATGCTGATCTTAAGTGCATATGTAAGAGTAATACACATGGAAACTTACTGTGTCAGCATTACAGAATTCTTCCCCAGAAAATCTGAGTATGAAACAGCATGACCTGTAAAGCAGCCATCTATAGTAGGCAGGAAGTAAACCTTTGTTACTATAACTGCAGTGATTCCTGGATGGGCTAACAGTTTCTTCCATTGCTGGTTTGTTGTTGGTTTTTTGTTTGTTTGTTTGTTTGTTGTTTTTTTTTTATTATTATTATTATTTATTACTGTTTTTAAGTAACTTAGTACAAATTTGTTCTGAGCCCACCAGTAATTCAGTGAGTAGGGAGTAATTTGGAGTTTACCGCCATGAGAAAAACAAGGAATAATCATTATATTGCTGGCCACAGACATTTTGTCTTTATAATCTGCCAGACTTTCTTTGTACAACAGAATATAGTTTGGGTATAATAGCACTCTGACTTAAAACCACTGATACTGTCAGCTTGGAACACATGTTTTAAGTAAAAAATGTTAACCAAAATCACAGTCAGATGAAGCAGTCTTGACTAAATAACACATAAGATTGGTTGAAAATCCATACCTACTAAAACACACATTATTAGAAAGAAGCTACACTGGTAATGTACTCATGGAAGGGTGTCATTGGCCAAATGCTAAAAGAATTTTAATAGCATTTAAAAGTATAATTGAGATTTGTTTTAAAAAAGTTCTTTTGGGTTCTTTGATACAGATGGTTAAACCATGGGTTGTGATGGGAAAGAAGCAAAAATGTCAACAGCAGTGTCTGTTTTATATTTGGAACAAAGCAGGAACATGTGCTGGAGGCAGATACCGAGAGAACAGAATATTCACTAGTTAGACCATTTAGGACAGAAAAGTGTTCTTTATTTCTTTTTTTAAAGATGCCAGCACTTACTGAAACCAGGATTTAAAAAAAAAAAAAAAAAAAAAGTACATTCAGAAATAACATATTTGAAGTCTCTTACAAAACTCTTGTATGGGAACACTAATGTTATTTCTTTCACTTATCTGAGAAAACTGGGGAAGCACCTGAAGGATTTTGAAGGGCAGGGAGTTTTAAGCTGGTAGCCGCATGTCAAATAGAGGCATAGCAAGTGTAACAGTTAAAGTGAGACTGTCGGCAAACAATTTAAGATTAAAAACGTAAGATATGTCAATCAAATGGCTTTTTGAGAAGCAATTTTGATTACAAAAAAATTTATCTGCATTTAGAATAGTGCAAGTCTGAGTTAAAAAAAAAAAAAGAGGGCTATATTGTGAATATTAAATTGCTCTGACATGATTTTATGTCATGTGACCTACAAACACAAACCATGTGGGTCAATTCCATTATGTAGAATTAACAGGATCCACGCTAGTTCTACTTGTTGAGCCTTTTCAGAATGCAATTGTCAGTGAAGACCTATTAATGAGCAAGGTTTTTATTAACAGAGATCCTCAGGAATTTCTTCAGGTAATAGTGTTTGACATTTTTATCAACAGTATAAATGCTAAAATCTTTGTGGATAAGGCTTGCTGATGAAGCAAAGACTGACAATTAAGATGATAATTAGGTCATATTAAGGTTATTAAATTATTTGAACATCAAATTTGTCTGTTTATAGAAAAATGTGCTTTAATGCCCACCAAAAACAAAAGAAAAAAGGAATCAAAGTGGGAATTGAGACTAATATTGCAATACAGAAAACTTTTCTGAGGTAGAAACAGAACTAGAATGCAGTGAAGGTAGCAGCATGAATGCAAAGTGTCTGTGGAGTTTTGAGAGTTGAAACTAATATAATTCTTTGATACCCAAAAAAAGGCTTATCATTTAAAATAGGGAAGTACTCTTTCCTCTAGTAAAAATACTAGAAATCTGCAGTGTTAATTCTTGTTTTAACAGTCCCCGAAAGACTTTCAGATAGCAAAAAGGGATGTTGCAGAAGTGAAGTTCTTTCAGTGTGAAATTTTGACTTAGAGATGATACATGGTATGGATTCAATACAGTGTTTTTCTGACCATGTTTGCTATGCTGGCAGGATCAAGTCCTAGAAAAGTGAGGCTGACTTTTGGACTGAAACAAGAAAAGATGGATCAGGAGATGCAGGCTCATATCTCTTTAATAACAATGTTGAATGGAAATATTCTATCTGAATGCATTAAAATGAAATAGAAGTATCTTAGAATGCCCTGTAGTAGCAATTCATAGCTGCAGGTTATGATGATTTTCATTTTAGTTACAATCTGTACATTCTCCTCAATATTGCTATACGGAGGAAAATAGCAGTATCAATAATCATGAGTATTTCCTGTTGTATGATCACGTACTTAGTTGAGTGTGGTGTAAGGAGGAGAGATCGCTCTCTGTGACGTAGATACATTGTGACTACCATTTGATCACAGCATCTCTTTGAGCCTACAGATTTCTGAGATCAAATGCATGCAGGATTTATTGAAAGAACTTTTTTTTTACTGGAAAGGGAGCATCTATACTCCCTCTAAAGCAACTCTAAAGTCCCCATTGTGTTCCAGGCTTGGGAATAAAGATCTCATCCACCATGGCCAATTTTCAGCTTTAAGGTGTTTATTACAACCTTTTTCATGGTAATTTTTCTTCTCCTTGCAGCATTAACAAAATACTTATTTCATTTAATTGCTGAGGCATGTGGCTAGTAGGAATTCTCAGTGGGGAAGAATCTGAACCTTATTGAGTCCTTCCAGTATACCTGACATGCTATAAAGATCTGCTGAATTACATTCTATATAATTTTTCAGTCATGTTCCACAGCACTGCAATATCTGTCATCTACTTTGTAACTACCTCACAGTTATTGCTGGCTTCAAATCAGTAATACTTAGGTTTGTTTCTTTGAGAAATTCAGCTGGAAAGCTCCAAGAGATTCACCTCATAGCAAAAATTCATCTTCAATGGATGAGTCATTACTTTTTATGAAACTTTAACAAACTACACCAAGAACATGCAAGTCACAATGAGTTTACAAAGGAAAGTATTTATTATTTCTTATCCTGCTTTCATCCCAAATATTGCTGACTTGGAAGGGCAGGCTATTTCTTTCTTAATCTAAGTAAAGCAAAATAGATTTTACAAAAAGAGATTTCAAAATTACTTTCACTGTGTGTTAATGTCAACAAAATTGCTTGAAAAAGCAGTCGTTAAAAACACAATAGGATTTAAACAACACAGATCTGGCATGGAATGTAACCACTATTTATCTTTGAGCAGATAGAAACTGGAAATAGAAATGATTTCTTTAGGCCAAATTTTCTTGCTCCCTACATAAATTCTTCAGCTTCAGTATCCTTAACTGCAATTTAACTACTTCTTGGTAGATTTTAACCTTAGTCATTTTGAATGCCAGCCTTTGTGTTTCTACATACAGATTCATGCAGATTTTTGGGGGTGTGGTGGTGGAAAGTATTGTGAACAGCTGAGCAGCATTTGACTTTCACCCTTTTCCACCACCCTCTACAAACCTCCGAGTAGGAGAAGGTTTCTGAGTTCTCTCCAATATCTCTTATCGCTATCAGATAAGTTGCCTTAACAATAAAATATTAATTGAAAATGCAAGTCTGATGCATATTTCTTAAATTTCAGTAGAAATTATTTTCAATGTTCATATGTATAATTCCTGTTTATTTCATTAGTAATGTTTACAGAGACATTATTTATGTCTCTGTGACAAGTTTTTGTTCAAACAGCACAGAGAAAGTTTGAAATATTCCATAAATTGGATGTGAAATGCTGTTTTATTTTTTAGATTATTTGATAGGTACTGTATTTTTTTGCTGAAGCACAGGAGATTTAGAAAGTCTAGTATGTTTATTTATGTCAGAGAATCTCTAAGGGTAGAAAATCCTTATTTTTCTAGGTACAAGCTCTCAGGAATGAGTTAACTTGGATTGAACTCGTTCATGCTTAAGAAAGAAGATGGACTGTGGTGTCTACAGCTGCTTCACTGCACTGCAGGTAAAATCTGTGCAAGCAGACATGAGCAAACTGATTTCAAGTATGTTTTGAGCAACTTTAAGTTAACATATCTGTGTCATTTTAGGTGCGCCTAAATATCTTTAAGTGATAAAATGCTTATAGCCAGCAAAAGAAACCCAGAACATCTCAGAAATTCTAATGATGTAAAGGCGAGTCAGGTCAAAACAGTAACAAACCAGGTTTGAGTACAGCAACGTTAGTCTTTAGATAGGCCACTGTATAGCCTTAAGTTCTGAAGTAGTTCTTCCAAAGCTGGTGGATCAGTTTTTAACACGGTGCTTAATGCATCTTGTTTATTCTGACTGAAATATTGAAGAATTGGTATTGCCTCAAGCACAATACAATTAGCACATGTCTTATGGCAAGATGGAAGAGGTAATTTCTCATCACTGTTGTTTTGCTCACAACCAGACATCAGTGAAAGCAGTTCCCTCAGCTTCAGAGAGTTGCCTAGTGATATAAAAACTTGCAGAATGGCATTCACTGGGATTGTGCCTTTCCTGCAGCATCTCTGCTGGCTTCATCATAGGAGATTCCTTCACCCTGGAGAAATATCAGCACCCAAATCTGAAACAGCTCGTGTGTTTTGTTGCTTTGCTTTGCTGAAATATTCTGGGTGTTTTTGCTAGCCAAAGACTTTTCCTTTTTTTACACACCTAAAATGATATAGATACGCTAATTTAAAGGTGGTCACAAAGATATCACACCCTTTATTTTAGAAATGACAGAAGGAAGCCATCTGAATATAATTCTCTGTACTGTGTGGTTATACTTGGTGTCATGTGCTGAGCTTGTCAGCTCTTGCTTTGCTTCTAAAAACAACCAGATTAATTAGTGTAAGGATGCTGTGCTGGAGGAGCTGCAAATTATTTGGGCTGTGGAAAGTATGTGTTCTTTGTATGAGTACTGAGATTAGAAAGAGCAGTATTAGAATGACGAATAAGAAATTAGGATGTGAGATTTTCAGCAACACTCCTTTAGCATTTCAGACCCTTATCCATGCATGCAGGATTCTTTCCTGTAAAGACAGTTGCAGATCTGATCTTGGCGTTTCTGCACTAAATACTTTGAAGGAGTGCCCTGCGAATGCTTCAAGTGTAAAAGAAAGCTCCAAAACAACTCAAAATAACTGGGGATGTGCCTTGGGCTCCCAGGCCTTATATTTAAATGACAAATGTAGAACGAGACTCCCAGATATCCTCTTCTTTCATGTTTTATGCTTCGGGCCATAGCAACTAAAATACCTTGCTACACTGAGACTTGAGATAAGCTGAGGGAATATTTAATAAGCCAGTATGCAGAGATCACTAGGAGTAGGTAGGAGTTTGAAAGCTCTGGTTTATAAAAGTAACTAGGAAATTGTGCTGGTAGCTACAAGATCAAACATTCAGCTTATCAAAGGTTATGTTTGAAGTTTTGGGAAACAAAATTAATAAATTTCTTGTTCTAAAATATGCCTCCTGTGGCATATTTTCTTTGGCCGCTGCACCACCCATAGTAACAGCTGATTTTTCTGAGTGCCCTTTTTAGCAGTTCTGCATCATGCAAGATTGTTCCACACTAAATGTTCTGCAAGCAGTGTGTTAAATCAATTTCTTGTCCTTACTTGAGGTTGATTAAATGTAAATTTCAGGTTCTTGATCTAACAGTTGTTGGCTTCATGCCCTGGCTGAGGTTCCTTCTAGAACATACATTGTCTGAAAGCACCAGTTTTTCTAGTCCTCTATTAATACTGAGAAATATATTTATTTTTGTTGGATTAGGGCAGCAATTTTATTGCATCATGAGTTTTTTTCATTTGGTGTATGGAACAACTTTGTACCTTAAACCAGTTTTGATATTGTATAGTTCATCTAGAATATGGGCTTCAAATAACTTTGTAGACAAGAATTATAGTAGAGTTGATGAAAACAAATTATTCTTCCTTGTTTTTTGGTAGTTTTGAGTGAAAATGTTTTACCAATTTGGAGGAAGAATTAAAAACATGGAACTGTAGAGAACCAGAGTTGTATGTGGTTTCTTGTGAAAAATCTCATTCATTTGAAAAACAATAGAAGATTTTCTTTGAAGCAGAACCAAAAAGAGTGAAAAACAGGGCTATTTCTACTCAGCAAAATGCCAAACATTTCCTTGTTTATTTATAGGTCAAGTTTTAAGAAGACATAGAAGCCAGGAAACGTTCATCTGGCTAGATCCCTAACTTTTCCAGCACTTAAGCTCTGTGCTGTGAATAGTCTTATTGATTTCAGTGGGATTATTTATAGTACATAAAGTTAAATCATGGGTGAGCTTTGCAGGATTGAGATCCGCAGAGACAACTGGCAGATTTAAAGCATGTCGTTCCAAAATGCATTGAGGAATTCTCTGTTTTGCACTAAGTGTGCTTTATTACACAAAACTAATCTCCTAGTTACAACTAATCTCTTGGAGCCTGATTCCATTCATCCTTATTTCAGTAAGTGCAAAGTCATTTCCTGAGTCAAGTAGTTTATTTGGCTTTTTTTTTTAATTCCTTCTTCCTTAATTATTATGTAATCTTCCATGCAGGCTTTTTACAGAATACGTCCACTGTATAAATTGGATTAGTCCTCCCCAAAACTGTGGAGTTACAGCTGTTTACAGTGACTGGGGATCTGGCCCATAAACTTAACTGGAAAGCTTTCTGCTGCACAACAGTATAATTAGACTGAAAGACTTATTTTCAAGGGTTGTTACTACCTGAAAATGAATGCTCACCAGAGCATCATTAGCAAAATAGCAAAGTTACTTCCTGAGGATGCTAAAAATCCAAGCATTCTGTGCTATTTGCTCAACTGGACTGTTAATAAATTACTTGTATCCTGTGTTAGTGGTGTAGTAAAACTGGCCTATTAACTGTAACATATACATGTTTTCCTAACCAAATGGAACTGGTGTCTGGCAACAGGTGACTGTCCACCAAGCAAGACAAATATTCATGTCTTTTGACAAAACTTTTCAAGGGGTACTGAAGTCTTTCAAAAAGCGCATAAATGACAAAATGACTTACATTTGTAGATAAACATCACGAGTACTGAATGAGCTAGAGGAAGATTTGTGTATGTAACATCATACAGTTTGTCAGCTGCATGCTAAGGAGCAAGCCCCTCATCTCACAGAGACAGAGGCTACCTGGCTTCAGAAAGGCCCCGGCTAATCTTTGTTATCTTCAGGTGTGTGGGTGGTTGCTGGGGAAAGGAACTATCATGCAGACAGTAATTGAGCATATGCAAAATCCCAGCTCCCTTGTCCCCAGGGGCAGTGCAGCTCAGGACCTAATGCATGAAGGCATAAAATATGTCTAAGTGGTTATAGCTGGTAACAGCTGCAGGATTGCTGATGATACCCAGCACCCATAGTGAACACCACAAGTAGTCAGAGGCACCCTGCTTCATGGGTCTGCATTTGTGATAGCAGCAAGCTTTGCTCCATGTCTCATGGGTATGGGGGCCTGCAGCATCCCTTTTGCCCTCTCTTGCAAACCAGAGTGATGGACCAGGCTTTGAGAGGTGCTGCTTGCTCTGCACGGCAGAAAAGCCATCACTAAAGGCCGTGGGGGCATTTCTGGCCTGCCCTAAACTGTCTGCTGATGTACAGGGCTCTGAGAGTAGTCCCTGCACTTTGGAAGTCCCCCTGGGACTTTTACAGTCTTAGGAAGATAGGTAGAAACGAAGTCTCCTTAATGCCATAGTCTTGCCTGGTAAGATTACATCCTTCCTGGCAAGAAATGAGGTATTACTAAGATGCTATAGGCTTGATTATTGGTTGGTAAAGATAAGAAAGAGCTTTCTCGCAATGGGTGATGTCAGTCCCTGCTATGAGTTCAGGCAGCCGTGCACAGCATGAAGCCCTCATGGCTTGGGGCAGACAAGGAGTCTGAGCCTACCTGCCTCCCAGCTATGCCCAGGGTCTGCACACAGCTCTCCCTGCAGCCACACATAGCATTTCCTCAGACAGGGTGTGTTGGTGCTTAGAGGCAGGGCAGCAGCTGGAATAACACTACTACAGCAGAAAGGTCTGTGGCTTTCTGGACAGATATGACTACTGTCGCAAAGCATCTCATTTTACATGCACAAAACGTTTTTGCCTGTACTTAAAATTTGACAATTGTTGTGCCTATGAATGCGAACACTGGTTTTTATAAGTAATTTTCACTAATGTGGTCATCATTTTAAAATTCCATCTCGATGTATCATCAGGGTGATACATCCAATGCCATCAGCCAGTGCACCACGTTTCAAAGCAAATTACAGAATGATGTGAGTGTGAAAGCTAAGCCATGCTCTATTAAAAGCCAGCTTTTATCTGAGAGAGTTTTTTTTTTTCTCTAACAGTGGAGAATATTTATGCTGAATAAAAATAATGGCGCCTCTGAAAGTAATCTGGCCAAATTAATACTGTCAGTTTCTAGGAAGCTGCATGAGGAATTTTTTGTTTCATGCTTCTCTTCGCTAAGCTCTAATGCCATTTTGTCCCACTTTATGTGTTCATGCTTCTGCAATGCTTATAATTTGACCACTTAGGGCTAATCTGGTGCATAATGTATAAAGTGAAAATATTTCCGTGTTATCCATTTTTATCCTAATTTGAATACTAAAATAGTTGTTCAGCTGGCTAAATGGTGGCTTATTGGTATTTCTTTATTTGTCATATACAAGTTGGAACTTTCTATTTGTTACTCTAATCTCCTAATGCAACTGTTTGTAGTATTTTAATCACAGATTACTTCTTCCAAGAGCCATGAAGAAGTAAATATGTAATATATGCATGTTGCCTTTAAATGCAGGGAAGGTATGGCATTTAGATGAATGATAGGAGTAGAATTATTTTATGCAACAAAATGATCAAAGGGAAGTTTCTGGTAAAATATCAGTTGATAGAAATTTGTGCTGAGCTAAAAAAATATCTGCACATTTGTGAAGTCTTCTGAGAACCAATTTAAAATGTGAATTAATCTAGTACTGGCAATCATAAAAACTAAAACTGGGGAAGAAAGAGGCTCTATCAGCATGTTAGGGCAGTAAGATGATGAATTTTTTCTTGTTGGATTATAAAAGTAAAACCTGGTAGTCAGCTGACTGAGTGAATGCTCAGATATTATCATTAGAGGTAATGTTGGCACAAAATCCTATTACCTATTTTCCACATCTTTCTAGTTGGGAGTATAAGTACTCAAAAGTTTGTTTAAAAAAAAAAAAAGAAGTAGAAGATGTTTTGCAAAACAAAGTTACCCCATTTTCTCTCATCCAGTGGATACATAAGTGGTTACTAACGAGAAGAAAAAAAAGCTTGTCTTTGTCTGCAAGTCCTGGGGAACATTATGCTATGTATTATTGTTTTTATTTAGGAGAATTGGAATATTTTAAAAAGCAGAGACCTATGACATTATTAACAATACTAATTAAATCTTCCTATCAGGAAGCATCTCAAAACTAATTTAGAAGGACCGCTAGGACTATCTAGCACCATGAAAGCCTATGCCAGGATAGGCACTCACTGGTGGCAATGTGATCTTGTACTTGTTTAGTAAGGGCTGCAGTTTGCAACACCAGTCAGCACTGCCATTTTCTGTCTCTCTACCTGACTTGACCTTTACAAGTTAAAAACAGATATACTGATATCAAATAACAAAAAAGAATCCCATTATATGACTTGCTGACATTAATGAGAACATGAGAGGAGGAGGGAAATTTCATAACTTGTACCTAGGTATTTATAGGCTGCAGGGAAATACTTTCTTCAGCAATTTCTGTTTGCATTACTTTCCTCTGATAACACTGAAAGTCTTTATTTTTATGAGAAAGTAAAGTAAACAAGCTAATTTGAGCTGAGGTCAAGTTCCTTATTCCTAAAAGGTCTCAGTTGTAGGTCGCCTGCAATGCCTGTGCAAAGGTCTGGGCATGTGCGTGGATCTTGCCAGTCTCCCACGTCCTTGACCTGGGACCTGGTAAAGAGCTGAACCCATCTCAGTCACAGAATTATGGCATATCTCAAGTTGGAAAGGACACGTAAAGTTCCTCAAATCCAACTCCTGGTTCCACATAAGACCACCCAAAATTGAAACCATATATCTGACAGTATCATCCAAACACTACTTGAACTCTGGCGTGGTGCCATGACCATTGCCCTGTGGCACAGTGATGCTTTCCACAGATGGCCACACCCCGCTATTCATTTTCAAAGTCACAAGGATCTGATGACCTAAAAGCACTGAGTCTGCAGTTTCCTGTTCTGAACCAGTCTACTGACTGCTTTTTTTCCCCCTTTTTTTAAACTGTACCACATGGGATATCAGAATTGCAGCTTGATGTGACCATTTCATTAAATCATTATTTTTTGCTGCTTGTTTTTATCTTCCCATTTATTTATTTTAAAGAGAGAGCAAAATGTAAGTTATACATTTTTCTAAGGGGAAAAATTGGCTATAAGATGGGAAAAAGGATTTTGGACTTGTGTAAGACTGAAAAAAAAAAAAAAATCACTTGGTTACTCTTGATCCTCCAGTGAGTAACTGCAGGAAGAAAAAGAAGTCATGATTTTCTGCACGCCGGGTGTTTATGTGCTTAACGGTATTCAGCTTCATAAGCTGCAATAGAAACTTCTTCTGGTAGGTCTTTCATCTCTATAAACAGCTTACTGCAGCCATCATGGTTAATTTGATTAGTGGCACTCAGACGTAAACGCGGTGAAATAGCAGCTTAAAAGCACTTTTGCAACTAGCAACTATATTGGGAATTCTAATCTTCATCAGAAATACACAGGAGAACATCTACATCTCACATTTCTGAATGTTTCTAAACTATTTTGAACACTTATGTGCTGCAGGAATGACATACAAAGGGTGAGAAAGATTATCACCTGACAGAGCTTTCTTGAATTAGGTCACTGGAGACTGTTTCGTTTAACAGTTGTTCTTATGTGCTAAAAATCAAGCTTTCACTCTCCCCTCTTGCATAACACAGGAAGGTATTGATGTGTGAATGCAGCATACATGACTGTGGTGTAGGAGAAGGAACAGCAATACCTTTCTCAAATGCCCTCTAAAGGAAGGAGACGATCCATATTTCTTACATTATTAGGATTCTGCATATGTTGCAATTAGCAGCATGGCACAATGCTGTAAAATGTTTTCTCAAACTACAAATGCCCATTATTGGTAACTTTTATTCCTGAAATTAGATAACATAGCAGATATGTTTGTCTGTGGAGTTGATAAAACGACCTGATTTTGTGGATCCTATGGACTTGTAAATTGAAAATCTGAAATGCAAACTGTTGCAGTAGAAGAGAAAAGGAGAGAAGAGGTGCGTTTTTACATCTCATTAGGAGAGACTTTTGGTGCACAAGGGTATTGGCATCAATTTTGTTTGATACGGAGGTGGCAAAGGCAAATGCTGGTACACGGGAAAGGATATATTTCCTTTTTCTTCTCTGTTGTGGAAGCACAGTTATAAAAATAAATTTAAAGGCTGTACCTCATTGTATCTTGCTACAGGAAAACTGAATGGAATTAGCTTTTACCATAACATCTCCATTTTCCTCAAATAATAGTGTAGTTTTAATAATCACCGGTTTAGTATGTCTGCTAAAATGATCAATAGTGAAACAGTTAAAGTGACAGTATTTAAGCACTGCCACTTGATTTTACAGTTAAGACCTGCTGAGATATATTCAAGCTGCTAGCATGAGTTGCTATGAAAAATGAAAATATTCCCATATTTAAACTAAAGTTTAACTTCATTGACTTGACAAATATTAGGAAAGAGAAAAGTAACCAGTAGTTGATATGATGGAACATAGATGTTGTGCATGAGAGGAAAGGTTAAATTTCAGAAGTTTGTGAGGCCTGAATTGCCTTTCTGCTCATACCAGAGATTCCTGGGGTCCTTGTAGTTGGACAAAATACAGTGTTGCCAACATCCATACTTAGTAGAAAGAGAGAAGTTTTCTCTCCAGGTCTTTTAGTCTTAGTACTTTGTGGATACTGACCACAGAAAATTTAAGATGAAAAGGAAACAAAATGTTCATGATGAACCGCAATGCTTCGGTAAACATGAATGCTGCTGAAGAGAGATGCCATCAGACATCAGTTTTTCAAGACTTCAAAAGCTCTTTCATTAGAACTCTGAAAAACTGCTGTATTGAAATATACCTGGCTCTGCTTACATAATCTATCCACCTATCATAATTATGTATTGTAAAATTCAGGTTCAGCAGGTTCAGCATACTGCATGTACATTCCTGCTTGCAAGTAAATTGTGTATTTAAAAAGTTACAAGTACGGAGAAAGAAGAACACAAAAATCTTCTTGGGAGAGTTTGGAGGATTATGAAACTGATTCCCTGTCTTTAGCTGCAAAGAGAGTTCTTTCTCAGAAAATAAATGGTACTTTAAGTTCTAAGGTGGCACAAGCCAGCAAATTTAGGCAGCAAGCCCATCTAAGAAATCCATTTTTTGTAATCACAGTAAACTTGAAGCTAATCCTTTGAGTATTAAAAACAAACAAACGAACAACAGCCCTCCTTTTTCCCTTTGCATTTATATAATGTAGAAAACCATTCTCCTGAGCAGACAAAAAATCTGACACCGATCTCTTGATCTCTGTCCTGCAAACCAAGAATGGTATCCATTAATTACTTCACCCAATACCTTTCTGCACTGTTTAATGAAGTCTACTGCAGTGTAGAAAAGCACTTGCTTCTGTATTTTGCTTCTTTGCAATTGAGTAAAAAGCCTTTCAAAAATTCTCTCTATGGACATATATACGTACTATCTTATGTGTATGTCTATGCGTGCATATAACAACTACTCTCTATGTTGCACTCACAATGTGTTGACCTGCTTCCCATTTATAAATTATGGGGATTCTGCATATGATAGGGTTAAAATACAAGATTTTTCTTTTTTGCAAAAGGCTCTCTTTTGCAGATTGCAGGCAGAGAGACTTTGGGAACTGCTGAAACTTTGAAGAGTTGGGAAATACCCATTTCTTTACCGGAAATTTTTACTTTATCTTTCTGCTCTCTTGTTTTAATTCTTTCTGCTTCTTAAAGAATGTCTCTCTGTCCTGTTTGGGTTCTGTAGTTCCTAAATTACTGCTTCTATCTGTAGTTCTGGTCATGCATTGCTGTGGTGTATGATTTTCAGGGGAAAAGTAATGGCTGTTATTTTGTTTTCATTTATTTATTTTTTAAAAGCAACTAATTTCCATACTTCTAATGATTCAGTCTGGGATTATGTAAATATGAGACTAATAAGTTTAATGAACCTATAGAATATCTGTATGAGGAGAAATGGAAGTAGCATGGAGCTATGGAAATGCATGTTATCATATGCTGTCCCAAAGCATTTTTTTCAAGGAAAAATGAAATAATTAGGTTTTGAACCTGGCTACTAAAGAGCCCTCCTTAAAGGATACCCCTAGGCTGCTGCACCCTCCCTGCCCCAGCAGCAGACTGCAGTAGGACAGCTTAGTTATAAAAATCCTGCAAGGGCAGTGGTAAACCAGCTTTGTCTTCTGCACATGCAGCCCTGAACATCAGATGTCTACAGAGGCCAGCACATAACACCCAGAGGCACGTAGGCTGATTTTGATGATAATCTGAGGAGTGCCCTATTTAGTTTACTTATTCAGTAGCATAGTTAGGGAGTCAAAGTCAAATGAAAGTGTAATTCAGTGGTACTTTTTTTCTGCTTTTAGTGAAAGCTGAAAAAATATCCACCTGTTGCAGAGCATACTTGAGTATTTTCAGTTATTATTTCTGCTCCATTTAAGGGACTAATACCATGCTTGAGGGAAAGTATTAATCATGCATCAAGTAATACTGGAATTTGGTTAGTAGCAGGTTAGTTCTTGTTCACAGCAGATGCTCTTTGTAGCAGGGAGGCTTGGGAGGCAAATTCACAGTTAGCAGAGCACTCTCCCGTTGTTGCAATTGTTCTTTTGTGTTTTTCTTTCTCCTGAGTCAATCTGTGTTACAGTCATGCAGGAGTACAGCGTGACTAACACACTTCTAGGAGACTTCTTTCTCCTTTCTGGAGCTCAGCGTGTGGAGCAGTGGCTGGCATTGTGGTGAGAGCCCTCCCCTGTGCTCAGGGTGCCAGATCCCATCAGTGCCCTCCTGTGCCCTGTGGGAATCAGCATGACACAGCCAATGTGCAGGGCACCATGTGGAGCACAGAGCTCTGCACATCCTGCTTTTCTTTTCTACTAAAGCATAACCTAACTCAAATGTTATTTTATTTGTATAGCACTGTCCCCAGTCTTGGCACCTCTAGCAAATGTGTAGCGATAGGAACATTAGGAGCGATGCTTTTTATGCACAAGATGGATTTCCCAGAGAATTCAGTGGGTAGCTTCCCTCAGCTTGCAGCAGGCCAAAAGAGCTGCTGTCACCAACTCATTTCCTTTGCAATGACCCTGCTCTCTTTCCCAAGTTTTGCCTGTTTTTATGCTCAGCTTTCACAGTAATTTTTTATTGTTTTTGTGTAGCAGTGAGCAGAGAAGTTTTTGTTTACATAGTGTCTAAGACTTAGAAGCCACTATGGTGTTTATTATCCATGATGTTAATTTCACATCTCATCTGTTAGATGAGTGAAATGTGAAAATAATTGTATTCTCATAGCATATAAAATAGCTTACAAGTAACAGGAATGGCTGGGGTTATTTTCAGTCTTCTGTGTCAGTGTCATTTAACACCAAACACTGGAAACACTTTCATCTTCTCGTGGCTTTACAAGTGCCAAAGCTACAAAACTACCACAGCTCACAAAGCCACAATATTTTCAACAGCCATATTATGGGTTTTTTGGTTTTGTTTTGTGTTTTTTTTTTAATTATTGTTTTTATTTTAAAATGGTATCCATGGACAGAATCACTATTTTTGGATTGCTGGCCTTGCAAATAATCACAATTGGTCATTTTTTTTTATCCATGAACAATGAGTACAGTTCTGACTGCAGCACCTTCCATTTGCTATGTACAGCAGTGTTGGGGTTGGTACCTGATCTCTAGTGAGTAAAGGTATTTGACTGGAAGCTGATTGTATTTCTTTTATTTTGCAATAGAAAAGGCAAATTTTTGGAAGGAAAAAGACAAGACTGTACTGTCCCCTATAGAGTATAGTGTCAAATTGCAGCCAGCATGGTGTTTAAAGATGCAGAGGGTAGATGAATTCATACTACAAAAACTCTTAAGAAAATCACTGCCATGTGAAAGTAGAGGCTAAGAATGGCAAAGTTAGGAAGTACATAATTTCCTAAGGAGTATTTAGTGACTTTCTTTGAAATGAGACAAAGACTTAGGATTTGTTTATTTGGGATCTTCTTGAGAGCAGAATGTGTTTTAATTCTGGCATAATTTCCATTGTGAACATCATCTCTATAACCCTCTTGATTCTCTAGAAATGATTGGCTCCTTAGAGCACTGCTTCCATGAAGTCTGCACTGTAGTTGAAAAGTCTGTAGGACTGTCTTTTGTTGAACATTATAGACTTCAGTTAACATGTCTGGTGCAAATGTCATGATGAATATTAGGACAACCAATTTGGTTGCATACCTAAATACATTTAAACCAGAGAGCTCCAGGTTTGCCTTTTAGATATCTATTTAGATATCTATGCCTGCTATACATCAAAGAGACACAAAAGTTGTGCTATGAACCAAAAATATTCATAATTACAGAGGGAAAAAAATGATATGTACTCAGCAGAACTGCAGTGCAACTCATTAGAAATTAAAGGAACTCACTGTGTAATCATTACAAAGACAAAGCACCCAAATTCTCTGGCCCAAGCTCACTGCTAGCCTAGAGGAGAATCTTACTGAAGGCTGAATTTATCTCCGGGTTTAAATGTTAGAAGACTGTGAGTTTTACATGAGCAGGAATTGCAGAATAAGACACTAAACTTGAGCCAGTGGTATTTCTTTGAATTTGGAAGGGAATCATTCCTTCTGAAGTTGAAGAAAAGATAAAGTCAGATTTTTCTGTTACAATATTAATATGATAAAGTAGGATGCAAAAGTCATTAAAGGCTTGGGTTAATCAAGGTATCTGTTATTTATAGACAAGATAGGCCAGAGATCTCTTCAGATTCAAGTGAGCTATGTTCAGTGACATTCTGGGAACATCATACAATGATTCAAGGTCCAAGTTCAGTCCTCTGTAACTATGCATCCATATAACTAAGTGAATCATGGTCAAATTGTATTGCTCCCTTTTACTCCTGCATATGTCAAATTTGTCTTTCCAAAGTGTTGATTTTCATATGGGAAATTATCTATCGATATCTAGATACAGTTAATCTAAAACTCACAGATTTTTTGGTCATGTTTGAAGGTGACTTATGAAATAGAAGACTAACCTGAAGCGCACAATAGGAAAAGAAACAGAAAGTCAAGGAACTTAGCTGTCAAATTCACAGATAGTTTCAGACATGCAAATGTGTATCAGTGCAGCTAACTGAAACTTTATGGTTATGTTGGACTTAGTTTCTCAAGTTGTGTATGGTAATAGTTCAATGTGGTAGTATTTTTTTATGTGGAGTAAGTTACTGTTACAGGAGATAGTGATTGAGTGGAATGGTTATCTATGAAGGTAGAAGTATCACTGGAAGCTTGTCTTCTTCAGTCAGATTTGAAACCTCATCCCCTTGATATACAGAGACATACTTTCTAGCTGTTGTGCTCATCCTTTGGTCAGAACTTATGGTATGTTAGTCATCTATCTACAGTTCTACATAGAAAGCAGAACCTTTATTATGAAGTACTATTTTGTTTCTTTTGAGACCAGTTTTATACTTTTGCTGGAGTGCAATGAAACAGTGTGTAAGTCACTTTCTATAGCTGTCTTACACAGAGTAATGCAGACAATTTTACATCTTCATTATTGAGCTTAACTAACTGGTATCTAGAGTCTTGATGGTGGGGAAAAATGACTCAATAGGTTATGGAACTTAGGTACCACAATGAATAAATTGTGCTTCCAGTTATGTCATTGAAAATCCTTTCGAAGTCAGTGAAGTTGCATGGAAGTCAGTGATTGTTGCATGGGTGTGACTGATGGTAGGATATGGCCTATTAACTCTGCATTAAAGAAATGAATAATCTGAATAACTTTGATTACTGTGACTGAAAAAAGCTGCTCCTGTGGTGTATAGAAATTAATTTTTCTTTTTTTAATTCCCTCAATGGCAAAAATAAAATAGGAAAGCCAGTTTTCTTCCTGAGTAAATATCTTTTATGGGATATCTTTAGTTTCCATTTTCAGAGAGGCTGATGTTTCAGGCCCAAGCAAATAAATGAATATGTTTTTACTTAGTGATATTGCCAAAGCCTTACCCCTGGAATTATGGGGATGTCAGGGAGTGACTAACCTCCTCTATAGCTATAATAATGCTTTTTCTTTCTTTCTTTCTTGTTTTTGGTAGTATTCCAAGCCTCAGAGATGCTGTTGATTCCAAAGTAAAGCATTAAGAGTATCTATAAATAGAAAATAAACCATGATAGACCTGCAATGAAAGGGTTTCTTTTTCTCAGTTTTAATGCAGGCTAAAGTTTGTGAGTTGTCTTAGTCTTCTCAGAATAAGCCTTGCAGGATTACTGTCCTGAAATATTCAGGAAAACAATTTTGCAATCCACAGGGAATTTTTGAGTATCACCACATATTCCTGTTTCTCAGTTTCATGGAATATATTTCCCCTGGAGATTGAAGTGCATGTATGAAATAGAAATACAACTGCAAAATAAATCAATCTTAAAGTTTTATCATTCATTATTTTGATATCATTGCACACAGTAATTCAGAGAAATCCTGGGAAGAAAGTATCTCAAGCATTTTTTGTGATAGCTTTACTACTTTACTACATTTTCAACTTCTAATGCAGTTTCTTAGAAGAAGAAAAATAGGTTACAACATAAATTTGCCCCTTGTATGTGAAAGTACAACTGTTACTGTGTTTCACAGCTATCCATATCATTTTCTGACTTATTTCTTAGATCTCTAAGTTTTCTGTAAGTCTGAGTTTAAAATGGGTAGCGTTTCTCCCCTAATCATCAGGAGAGTTTAATGAATCTTTTAATTGGTACTGTTCAGAGTGACTGGTATCTGTATCTGGAATTAGGTACAGATTCAAACAATGAGGCATCCAGTAGCATTCAACTTAAGGAATTCTGTCTATGTTTTGAAATAGAAATAACTATTATTAATGGTTTTCTTTGCAAGGCTGTATGTTTTACAGATCTGTACATGTTCCTGGCTAACTGGCCATAAGTGAAATACAGTTTAAGCCTGATCTAATTTATCTGGGCAGTTGTACTTTTCAGCTCAAAGAGTCTTTTCTTGCTGCCTTTTTGGGAGTTAGCAGCTATTGCAGAAATAGAACGTTTGTATTTTGCAGTAGCATTTGGCTTTGTTGTATGATTCTGCTTCCATCTTCCTTGAGCGCTGCTTGGTCCTTGGTTTCAGGATAGGCAGGAGCATGGGAAAAAGTCAGCTAAGCCTTGCCAGGAATAGAAGAAGCAAGATTTTGTGCAGTCGTCTGTAGTGCCAGCCTGAATAACACAGCTTGTTTCTGCACGGACTGATTCCTTAGAAAAATTTGTCAGTTTGAGGCCTCTTGCACTGGAGATGGAAAAAAAATCCTTTATTTTGGGGGAGTCCTGTAACACTTTGTGCTTGAACATAGATTACAATATGGCAGAGCTGGAGAGCCTTTGTTTATCTGGCAAAATAAGCAGAATTTTACTCTGCACTGTGCAGTGTCTTATCACTGCTAATACACACAAAGTGTTCCCTATGGATCTAAATATTTATTCAACAGGATTCAGTATGCCAGTGCTATGGATGTTGTGTTTCTCATGGTTTCTGTTTTAGAATCTTAGAATCATTTTGTGTCAGCTTGGTTAAATGAACAGATTTTCTCTCACTTTCTAGTTACTGGGCATATCTAGAACCTCTGACTGATTATTTATATGATTTATTTCATAGTGATTTTCTTTTTTTCTCTCAAATAACTGCCCAGAATTTGTCATTTAGAGTCTTTTCTACTGTCAGTAACAAAAGAGAAGATAATGTTTTATTAGAAATGACTAATAGAACAGTATTGGAAAGGGATGAGGTGTAGAGCTGGGGAAGAATGCTCTTGTCATCTCAGATTCTGGTGTGGGCAAAAGAAGAGCCATGGTGTTATGTACTATAACCTCAGAGGAGACACTCAGAATTGTAATAGCAGAAATGCTTCTAATATGACAACAGTGATGCTGCAACTTAAAATAATTCATTAAATAGGCATTAAGCTTCAGGTCTTATCAGTTCTCATGCCAGCTGGTACATTTGAGGAGCTAAGTGTAACATAGTAGATTTTTGTGTATTTTTTTTTCAGACTCTTAGAACTATAACTTTAGGCTTTGGTGCATTAAGAGATGGAAAACCTGCCCTTTTATTAAAGTAGTTTGTAATGTAGGGGGAAATTTAATCAGAAGAATATTTCAAATCACCACTGAAAAGAGAATGAAAAGGTTAATCTATTTTGAATTATTTTGACTGTACAAGAGTTTACATAATTGAAATATAAGATGGATCAATTGCATTAGAGCTATTATATTTGTGCTTTTTTAGTTTACTGTAAAAGTAATTATCAAAGAGTTTTTAATGAAATATTCTGTGACAAACCCAATGTATCTCACATTATCTTTGTTACAAAATATTCTCTTATGCCCTAGTTTTAAATTCTTGATCACACTATTCATTTAGACTCCAGGAAATAAATGATATTAAATGCAACTGTCTCTTTTAAAGAGGTTTTTTTGTTTGTTTATTTTGTGAATACTTCAGGGATATGATGAAATGCTTCCACCAGTGTCGCCCAAATGATCATATACAAGTTTTTTCACAATAGTGAGGGCACTTTAACTGTGTTGTTCCTGGGTATCTGCTTATAATATACCCTAAACTCTAAGGCAGAGATTCTTTCCTAAAACTCAACTAAGTATTTTTCCTAGTGTTATTTATCGTTATTAAGTTTCAAAGCTGACATGTTTAAAGAAAATCACGACTTCTGAGGGTAAGTTTAAAAGATTCTTAGAAGTAATCTAAGACAGACCATTTTTCTACTGACCTAACAAGAGAGTTAGAAAGAGATAAAATGTATGGCCAATTTTGTCTCTAACTTCTCTGCCTAAGACTTTAAAAAGCTGTGTTGATTTAGTTGCTCAAACTCCACAGCTTTGTGGATTAGTCAGAGGATTTAATGGAAAAAAAAAAAAAGAAAAGAAAAAAAAAGAAAAAAAAAAAAAAAGGAAGAAAATAGAAATAGAAATGCACATATGCATGCAGCTTGGTTTTGTTCCTCTAAGGCTAATCTAAGTAAGTGTCCCATCAGGGATTTTATAGAGCATCTAATATTCAGAAAGCATTAGCCAGAAACTCTTTGAAAATTGAGTTTAAAAAAAAAAAAGAAAGAAAGAAAGAAAAGGCTTAAATTCAGGCTTCCAAAAACATTTGAATGTTTGCAATGATTGTGCTTGGTCCTATGCAGCTGTGAAGACAATCCGTGTCCTGGAGAACTTGCACAGCAGATTGTCTCGGACAGAGTGTTATGTAATGGCATACTGCTGCCAGCACTGATGATAGCTTCTGTCTACAAGTGATCTCACTGAATTTAGTGAAGTACGATGCTATTATAAATGAGCCACAAACGGCACATAAAGTCCTATAAAACTGAGGGTTTTATTTGTATAAGTGTCTTATTTATGCTGATAATTCTTGAAGAATGTCAGTGTGTTAGGAAAAAAAAAAAATCTACAGAAGCCTTTTACTTCAGATAGTTGAATTTTCAAGTATTGACTCATAAAGTTGATGTCTTTGTAGTGACACTGGCAAGTAAGTAGGAAACATCATTTAGGTAATTTCCTAGTGCCAAGTTAGCACAGCAGGAATAACTGCAGCAGGCTGTAGGCATGACTGAGTCTAGTTCATACATCTTTGGCAAAGAATCTGCCATCCCCGGATCAGTTAGAACTAATCAACACTTTTCAAGATACGAATACTGAACACTTGTCACAGTCTGACTCCTAAAAGTTACTTACTGAAATTATGCAGTGAATTGATTGAAGTCGTACCTTCAAGAAAATTGTGTTTTCTTGCTGGCAGCTTTTGAACAGGTAAAAGTGAAATTAATTGAATGAATGATTTGATAGGAAATAATTTCCCTGTGATAATTTAGATGTAGGGAGATGCTATTTCTTTTTCTTACTTCACTCAGGAAAGTACATTCCTGACATAGGAACACAATCTCAGAGTTGGCCATTCTTTTCACCTTATTGAGCACTTTGCTTCAATCATCAAACTCTTTAAAAGTGTGCTCATGAAGCAGCCTATAGTTGATATGATTTAGGAGTTTTGTATTGATTATTATTCAATTAGAAATAGAAAATATTCATTTTATTATTTTTTACTGTTTCTCAGCTATACCATATTAACATTAGTCTACTGCATAATGCTAGGAAGTGAGTTTGTTTCTGAGCAACATTTTGATGCGTTAATCTAATGCAGATTTTGCCTGATATCTGAAGTAATTCTACATCTAAAATATCATTAATATTAACAGCTGCCTACCATTTTCAGAAGAGAGAAATGAAGCACTCTGTCCTTGCTGATTAGCATAAAATTTCCATTTCCCCAATGTAATGTGTTGTGGTTTGCCTTAGAAAACAATTGTTCAGCCTTTATTAATGAACACTTACTTAGATTTAATTATTCAGTAAAACTGCAATGCATTCTGACTTGACTAGATTGAAAGTGAACGCCACATACCTCCCAGATACACCGTGTTCTGAATACAAAGGTACTTTGCATTGTATGGTCTTGGTTTGTCTGTAAAATATGTCCAAAATGTAAAATAAAGTCCTGTTTGCTTGTATATCTGTAAGGTATCTATCAAGATGACATCTTAACAGTGACAATGATGTAGGTATGTTTTTTAGACATGACTGCTATTCACCTACTATCCTTGCAAGTTCTTGCCCTTCTGTGGTGGATAATGCTAGATGGTTAGAGAAGTTGCATATCTGGAGGGATTTTGACACAATTAATGAATTCCTCCATCCCTGATGTTACTATACAGAATATAGGCTATGGGGAGCATGTTTAGAAGTAGCTATTGGCCTTTTCCTCCTGAAATCACAGAAATTTTACTGTCCCTCTTTGTGTTATGCTAATATGAATTCTTTTGAAAATCTGACTCTACCTGTCTATACAGGAAAAAAAAGAATTGTGGCCTACAAAGATGAAAGCTTGCTCAGAGAAACACTGGCATCTCAATATCACACTTGGGAAATGCTTGTTAGTGCTGTATTATTCAGCTTTGGAGGGCAAAACCAGGTTGCTTTGCTGTCTGCCAAACTATCTGAGGAATCCTAGAGCAGGATAGAATAAATATCCTCAGGGCCTTTGAAAAGATCAGAGGTACTATGGCTGAGATTTGAGACTGCAGTTTCCCAGGTTCTCAATTCTTGAAGCTCAGATTAACATTATTTAAACTAGAAGCTTCCTTCTTCTGTGAGAACAGTTTTGATTTGTTAAAACAAAGCTAAAGAAGAGTTGAGTAAGAAACAATTACACATCCTCTTCCCCTGCCCCTATCCTGTGTAGGATAGGTTGTATTATTCTTGTCCTAACTAATTGCAGTAGGTTTGGGTTTGTATTTCCAGCAAGACCTATGGTGAGGAAAACCTTTGAACTGCTCTCCCACCACACAGTGCCAATTCTTGTGCTCTAAATCTAAAATACTTGCCTCTATTGTCAAACAGTGCAAAACAGAGAAATACTAACATTTCAGCTCTTATTTCAAGCTGCAGCTTCTGGCTGATTTGACATTATTCATTAAAGCTAATGTTTCCCTAGAGACCATGATGCATGCTTAAAGCGGGGACCACGCTGTGATCTGCGTATCTTTTTAATGGATGAACTCATTCTTATACCATGTGTTCTAAAAAAGGCACTGCTGAACAGGAAGTAAAACGTGTTTCTTTTCCTGCATTTTCTTGGGTTTAATTTGAATAAAGAGGATTACAGAAAGTTTTCTTGTTTACTTTTAATGAAGCAACTTTGAATGATATATGTAGCCAAGGCAGATAAATAAGCTGGCCTGTAGTCTGGGTTGGCTGAAACAGTCTCATGTTAGCTTTTCCATGGGCAGATGTGGGAATGCCTTGACTGTTGTCTGATGGCTCTCTGGAGAAAAAGTATCTCACTAATCTGTGCATTCCTGGTTGCTGCTAGGCCTCTTCACCCCACTATTCTCAGACTGCTGAACTGTAGGTTTGTTTCAGCTTTGCCTAGTTCTGGAGTTTCCGCAAATATGACTTTCAACAATTATTTAATTTTCTTCTAATTATGATGGCTTTGATTGTGCCAAAATTATCTGTTTGGTTTAAATGTGCTTCCTGGTCATGTTCTTGCTGCCTTTCCAAAGTTCCATAGAATGGGGATGCTGCCTGGGAGGGCAAAAGCTGGGCTGGGAGTGCTGGCCCTTATTCTTGGTTTTCTCCCTGGCAGATCTGCCCTGATGTCATGGATATCAGGTTCTGAGGCACTGCTCTGTAAAAACCATGTGTATTTCATTTTGAGAAAGTAGGTAGTTGTCAAAATCTCATCTCCGATGAGATTTTTCAGTCTGTTATTTTGACTTAGTGTTTTCTGCAGAGCTTTTCTGTTGAAAATATACGGTAGTTGCAATTCTAGTACTGTTATCTGCTTTGAAGATATTGAAATACAGTAGCTGAAGAAATTTCAATTTCCCTGCTATGATTCCAAAAGAAATGTCATCCTTCCTAAATGCAAACAAGTCAATATATTTGTTTCTATACTTTGAATTTAAACCAAGTCAACTCTAATTGCCTTAAGCTGAGTTTTACATCAGTGAAAGATACAATATTTGTGAACTGTGTAATGGACAACAGAGGCCAGCTTTAATTTTTTGTTTTTTCTTTTTTTTTTTCCTTTTTCTTTTTCTTTTTCTTTTTCTTTTTCTTTTTCTTTTTCTTTTTCTTTTTCTTTTTCTTTTTCTTTTTCTTTTTCTTTTTCTTTTTCTTTTTCTTTTTCTTTTTCTTTTTCTTTTTCTTTTTCTTTTTCTTTTTCTTTTCTTTTCTTTTCTTTCCTTTTTTTCCTCTTTTCTTTTCTTTTCTTTTCTTTTCTTTTCTTTTCTTTTCTTTTCTTTTCTTTTCTTTTCTTTTCTTTTCTTTTCTTTTCTTTTCTTTTCTTTTCTTTTCTTTTCTTTTCTTTTCTTTTCTTTTCTTTTCTAAGAGACTTCAGAGACCCAAAGAAATGCTCGAGTGAAATAAGTGAAATAAATGGGACTTTTATTTTACTGCACTCAAAAACATTTTGCTTTTTCTGATACGTATGTTGTTCCAAGCTCATTTTTCCCTTGAGCCTCAATGCAGTGTTGCCGCATGATAAAGAGAATGGATCAGCAGTCAGTGCATGAATGCTGTGAGGGGCTCAGACTCATAAAACTATGGCCATATTACTAACAGACATACATAACGTGAAAGCTGTTCCGCCAGCGTTAACCTTGGAATGTGCTGACTGTTGATTGCTGAGACTTACTTAAAGCTTCTGAAATTGTAAATTCTGAGCAAAATATACAATTATTCCAAGCTCTAATCTGCCATGGGCTGTGATTTAATAATATTGTGTGTGCATAAAACAGTTCTGCAGTGTTTCCTCTGACTAAGGTAGAACAAAAGAGCAAAGGCTGGATTTGCCATTATGAATTTGCTTCCAGCTTCATTAAGCACAAGACCTTATCTCCAGGGTGGGCCAATAGCTTATTATTCAAAGTCAAGCTAACGCCACAGCATCAGTTTTTCCATCAAATCACGTGTTTTACTGCTGGCCAGAACAACAACAAAAGCTAAGCTTCAATTTTGCAGTAAGATTCATTTCAATTTTGCAGTAAGATATACTATGAGATACATTTTCTTGTTTATGTACACAACAACAGATTTTATTTCTGATCACTGATGAGAAAATCAAGTGTTCTGGTTTGCTTTTAAAGGTAAGACTGAGTTCCCTGAGAATACTCATTTAGGTTTCAGCTTTCTTTTGAAGAAACAAATCAGCCTTTGCAGGAACACTGTCTCCTGACTGGTTATTTTGCCACGCTGGTGCCATCACAGTCAAATGCAAGAATGCCAGAATAATGCTGTACTGATTATTAGTTGGAATATAGCTATGAAAATGTACAGATAAACATTGCCATATGAAATGTATGCAAAGGAAGCAGTCAATTAATCTTTAAAAGCATTTGGAAGTGAAGTGAAAAACTGAAGTGGATAAGGCATTTATGAAGGGCAAATTCAGTACTTGGTTTTGTACACCACATTAAACTTGGGTGCAAGAGGAGTGCTTGCTGAGTGCTGAGACGACTTTCCATTGTTTCCCAGGAAACAGTGATAGCTAGGAACATTCAGAGGAATAAACTTGTCACCTCATTGTATTAAAGCTCACTACTTTAGACAGGGGCTGTGTCTTGATAGGAAAGATCAGAACAGGACATCAGTTATTTTGGTATTCTTTTAAGAAGAAGCATGTGTAAACTCTTTTCTCAAGAGTTTTGGTTTTGTGCCTCAGACCAGTTCCAAATGAGTTGTGAGCAAATGTTTGAGTTTCATCTTGCCATTTGTCTCAGACTTTCATGTCAGGCCACCCAAGTGGATGCTTTGTATGTGGAGGGCTTTTTCCACCTCTGGATGGGTGCTTGGATGCAGAACTTGGGCTGCTTAATTTTGGAGTTCTGTGCTGTGTTTGCCAAGTGAGTGCAACAATGGTGTTACAGAGATTCCTAGTGTCTCTCAGGGAAGTTCTTGGGTACACCTTACAGGAATTTTCAGCTATTGAATTAAGCCCTCTCATTAGTTTTCAGTAGGTAGGTTAAACATTATATATTGGAATGCCTTGTAAAATTTACTAGTCATGTGAGTTGCTTTCATGAAAGATTTACTTTGATGACTAGATTTTTTTTTTTCAATATTTTAAATTTTAATATTGCTTGCCATTCTGATAATGTATAGTCACAGATTATCTAGGGCTTTCAGGGCACTGAAGAGCAAAACCCTGCAAATTACAAGGCAATTAATTTTTGAATTATTTGGTAACTACAATTAGAGTTACTAAATGATGTACATAATTGCTTCATTGTATGCAAATATGTATTTGTGAAGTAATTACAGAGTGTTACTTGTCCCAGGTAAACAGTGAAAAGAGGAAGAATACACATGCATAAATTTGACTGAAGATATAAAATAACCTCCAGATAGAGGCAGTCTACTTTGAATTGCTTTTCTTTATGTCTGAATGTCAGAATTTGAATTTATATGATATGTGCATTTTTCTTGCTCCTAAATTAGTTAGCAGACTAGCCAGAGGGAGACTGCTCAGTCAGTCTGGTGGGTCTTCTTCTTTCTTCATTTGTTAATTATTTGGGTGTGGGTTTTTTTGGTTTTTTTTTTTTTTTTTTTTTTTGATGTTGTGTTTTGTTGGTTGTTTTCTCCTTTTTAATATGCTTGTTCTCATGTCCCTCCCTCCATAATGTTCAATAATTACCTGAATAGTTATGAGAAATTTTATTTTTGGCAGGTAAAATGTTTGAAGAACAAAGCAAGTCTGGGGCTTCAAGATTTACTAGCAACAGTATAAACTTTACCACCCTCATTTTGTATCCCTCTTGGCATAATGGTAATGAATTCATTTTGCAATCACCTCTTCTCATCACAGGCTTTCTCATAAGAGCAAGGGAGCAGACTGAAAGCCAGGTATTTGGTGGGAAGTGCTATCCTGTGCTCTGTAATAATATTCCTTGACATTTTTGTTTCCTCTAAGAGGAGCTTTGGTGATAGGTTGCCAGTTTATTATTATGTGTTTTTCCAGAGATGAAGGTGTGACATTGGTACCTTCGAAGGTCGGTTTTACCAGGCTTAACAATTTGTGTTATACAGATGAGTGCGAAGGTGAAATCTTACCATGCTGGAACTTGTGGTTATCCTCATGTAGTTCTGCTCATATATGAAGAACCGTCTAGGAATTTCAAGAAAGACTGTCATAGAAATGTCATTTCACTGTCACTCCACGTATGAGTGTACAGTGTCCAAGGAAGTGGGAATGTGTGAAAAAGGGAGAAAGCTTGGCTTCCTTCTCCACTTCTCTTTAGCACCAGTGATAGGCCCTTGTGAATTTTAAACCACTGTCTTACAGAAATACAGTGAGATAAGAAACATATTGTACACGACTCGATAGTAGTTGGAACAGCCAACACCTCCTTTTGCCCTGAAACTTGCATCGCAGATCTCTGATATCATTGGTCCCCAAAACTTTCAGACAGGGGTGTAAAGAGACAGGATTTACCTAATCCTTTCCTACCATACTGCTCCTGACAATGCCTCTCAGAGGTGATTTTATTCCAGCCTATTAACTGTATTGCACCCTACAAGCACATATTTGGTGTATACCTTGTTTCTGCTAAGGATTCAAGGCAGCTGAGTATGTGGACCTGCTGTTCCATGGGAGATTTAAATGGTCAAAGATTGAAAAAATACTGGGCAGCTTTTACCAGAGAGGCTCTAAAAGTCTTTTATGCCTGTCTTAACGCAGAAATTATAATCAGAACACTTTTCAGAATTGGCATTGCTTTTCCTTCTTGGAAAAGCACTTATCTAGCAAAGCAAATGATTTCCCTACTACTTCAAACTGCAGCTCCTTTTGAAATGTAAATTAGTAAAATGGAGGTCTCAGCGCTGGGAAGAGCTCTGATGATTCATTTGTTATGATGTACCTCCCTGCTGTGCTATACCTAGAGCCATACAATGGGTCTGCCTTGCAGAGTTCAGCTGCATCAAACAAGGGGATACCACATTTAAAAGATAAATCTACAGGGATGTGTGTTTCTGCAATTTATGGAAATGACACCTGCAAACAGCTACAGCAATTAGCTGCTTCTGCTTCAAAGTTACAAATTAACGAGCTTGCCAGTTTACACACTTATTTCAGTAAAAGAATGATATGCCACCCGAAAGGGACTCCAGCTTTTCGTCAGTGTAAATACAAAACTACATGTGCAAAGAAATTTCCCATTGCTTTATCACAAATAAGAGAAAAGGAGCTGAATTATGCAACGGTGCTTTCCTAGTACCTCAATTCCTGTAATGCCAAGTATGTGGCCGTGTTGTATAACTGGAAACTACACTCATTAGTGAGCTGTAGTTAAACACTTTTGTGGCAGTTTTGTTTTATTTTTAAACTAGTAGAACATAGGCAAAATGATTGCTTCCCTGGGAAAATGGTGGCCTTCTTAACGTCACTTTTACAGTGGTCAGGCAGCTAACAAGTAAACCCTTGCTTTTCATGACGATTCTTTTTAGTCTGTCAGAAATATATTATTTCTAAACCGAAGAAGGACCCTGCTCTAAACTGCAAAAGGACACTGGGAAATAAAATGCTGATCTGTGAAGGTTCTCCTTATGCCTGCAAATGGCAGCAGGTGCTATTCTATACATATCCATCTTTAATCGTTTCTTGGTATTTTTGAAGTGTCTTTAAGAGTAATATCCAGTGCACAGCGGGCTGTGGGGAGTGCTCAGGAAGGATAAACTGTTGGTCCATCAGGTGCCCTGCTGCGTGTCACAGTGCAGAAGCTTGTGCTCTTGCTGTTCTGCTTATTTGAGAAAGTTTGTGTACTGATTTGTGGAAATTTGGCTAATCTTGCATGATATGGCTTTGTGATAATAGCATGTGGCAAAATACTGACTCGAGATGTTTTTTCCCCTCACCTAAGGGGGAGCAGATGTCTTTGTCAGCAGTGAGTGGAAAAGGTACTGTCAGCTGTCTGTGATGTCTGTGTTAGTATTTATATCATAAGGCAGATTTGGTACCTTTTTTGCTCAGAGGTGAACCTCATGGACACAGATGTTAGGCTCAGCATTTTGGTGTAAGGGAGCTTCTAGTGCTTTGGTGATGTTAATGAGTACTATTCGAGCTCTTGGCTAAAACCAGAGTTTCTTCACCCCTTCCTCTTTGGTGTAAACTGATCCAGGGTGAGAAATTTCACACATAGACTACTGCCTTATAAGTACCGTTTTAACTTTGCTTTCTGTTTGCTGATACAGTAAAAAGTACCGATTCCAGCAATGTATTTTCTTGTTAATCCTGAACCTCTAAAGTTAAATTCTTCCATATACATATGCCTTAGCCATACCTATACAATAAAGTCACAGAAGTATCTCCTCCAATCTTCAAAACATTTAAAAACCTACATAAAGACAGTGGGAGTTATGCTTAACTTTTATCTTCTACAAATCCTGTTCCCTTCCAAGCACAAATTCTCCTGAATCAGCAGATGTTCAATTATGGCTGAATAACCAGAGAGACAACCAGTGAAATCTGTAAAGATCATGTGCAACTGAAAAGTCTCAGATTGCCATGATCCCCAGGTTGTGACATTATATGTTGTTTGCTGTGTGACACACATGGCTGGAATAATTTTATGAGCTGACTTTGGGTGACTGCAATTTGCTTTTTGTAGGTATTTTTTCGGTGATGTGTTGGACTGCCACAGTATGGGTACTTTTAATTTGGAGTGTGGTAACAGTTTCGAGATGGAAGTATGGGATAGAGATAGTCTGATGGCTTTAAAATATCATTATTTGTTACATCTTATGAAATTATTTTTGCAGGATTTATCATAAGTCCCTTAAATTTCAAGATCACAGAAACCCTGAGGCAATGTTAAGTGTACTGTTCAAATTCAGTCCATTCTGAGTAATAGCACTAGACGGCTTAATAATGTGACTAGCCTGAGACACCCTGCTCTGGGTGCAACATAAACAGCTCAGTTAGCGGTGCTGCTTTATTTTTACATAATATTCACTTAAGAAAAAATAATTTACAGGTGAGTTGATCTATTTTTGTCATGTTCATTGGTTCTCATTTCTGATTCATTAATTTTTTCCTGCCAGATGCAGCTGAAATGTTAATCATAAAACCTGTATGCCACAGAGAGCAGAGGTCCTTCGAGTTTGCAACAGGGAGAAAGATTTCCGCTGAAAGTAAAAGTGGTTTTCTTTCTGTCACTGCAAAGAAGAAAAGACTGTGGAGTCTTGCTCTTGACCAGACATGCCTAAGATTGTTATTCCTGACCAGAATCTACCCTGTCAATTAGCAGTCAGCATGGCAGATACTGCCAGGGACAAAGCTAATGCACTGTGTCATGATTATTGTACTCCTCTGAGCATAAATTGAATGGGGAACGGTTAGTAATTAGCTCAAGCCAAATAGACTCCACACTTGTCTTCTTTTGTCATTAAAGTCCAGGCTGATAATGAAAGAAGCATCGGTAATTAGCACAAAACTATGCAAGGGGTTTGACTGTGCTTCAAGAAGGCTTTTGCACATGCTTTTATTTTTTCTAATGAAAATTTGACTTGAGAAAACAACGGTCGATGGTAAGATAATTGAACATTAATATGCTTTTTTTTTAAAAAAAAAAAAAAGAAAGAAAGAAAATCAATTTAAGATCCCTTTCACTTTATGGCAAATAATAATTAATAGAGCAATTATATTCAGGTTTATAGTTATAGATCTACCATGAAATACATGTATGCGTGCAGCCCTCCCCCCAGCTCTCTTGGGTAGAACAAAAGAGAGGATTTTTGCATTTTACTGATATTCCACACACCCAGCAGTATGGTTTGCAGAATTGCATTTTGTGCAATTTTTTAGAGAAAAGCTGTGTTTTGAATGATTTGTGTCATATAATAATACTTTTTTGTTTTATTTCCTTCAATTTGATCTTCAAGAGTGTAGGAAAAAAAAAAAAAACACCAAAAAACACCACCCTCATATTCTTTTTGCCTGAAAAGATGAGAATTATGCTTATTTTCATTGACTCACAGTTCCAAGAGCTACATAATAAATGTTTGAAGCCCTTAAAATTGCATAGTGCAACTTTTTCCAAGCATATTAGTATTACAATAGTAAGATCCAATTTCCCATCATGACCAATGGCTCAGCTATTGGAAAGGTGCCCATATGAAGTCCTCAGAGTTGATGCTGGTCCTGGTCAGAATATGTTCTTCTCTATAGCCCAGCGTAATTGTGGGCTTGATGTGCATAGTATGAAATAGTATGTTAAGTCAAACGTTAACAAAGGTTATCATGTTTTGATAGCTAATGGTTTGAAGACTCCAGCACTCTTTCAGGTCTGCAAGCTCAGTAGTGACTTACATCATCCTTGAGTTTCTTCTACCTCATTTATTCTAAGCAGTAGCAAATGTACATGGCAGACGTTCAGCTGCATTTGGTTCCTGTCTCTCCTCACCAGCAACTAAGACTTGCAGCAGAGTACCCCTGAACCTGTGCCAATAATGATGAAGCCTTAATGTCTACCTTCACAAATTGTGAATTAAACCCTCCTAATCCAAATGCATTAGTGATATCCCAGAAGGTAGTTTAAAAAACTACACTAACCCTGGAATGGATAAAGGCTGTTGGCAAGGCTAGTTGATATTGTTATCAGTAGGGTGGGAGGGAGTTTTGTTTCTTTTAATAATGAGCTAATTTAATTTTAGGAGTGCGAGATTCCCTTATATTGACACTTAGTGTATTGTAAATAAGGTGAGAACTGATGCTTCCTGAGATGTTGAATGCTCCTTCTGTTTGTAAGATCTCTGGAAAACTCTCAATGCTTAGTCTCCATAACTAATCAGTAGAAAAAGTCTCTGGTTTCCTATATATATCTAAATGTCCAGAGTGAACCGTATTGCTGAAGTTTGTTCCTAAATGGTGTTTTAGGTTTGGTGCTTAGACCCAGTTGTACTTGCCTTGTACCCTGAGTTGGTGCTTCTGAGTCCCATGTAGGGTGCTGCAAAAATTTCGCCCAAGAATTTCTGGGTCTTGGTGTTTATTGGAAACTTTTCACAGTGCCTGCTTAACTAACACCCCCACTAGGTCCTGCACAGCAAATAACTTGAAGGGAATGAAGCTTCTTCATATGTAAAGTCCTTTATTTGAACAAGAGGTGGCCAAATGTAGCTGAACCGTAGCACCAGAAGTACAGATGAAATTTTCCCCATATATTTGAACATGGAATGTCTCAATTTTTCATCCAAAGCAGCTCTATTTTTATCAGAGAATGGTTCAGTTAAGGCTTTGTTGTTTTTTTTTTTCTGTTCACTTGTTTTTAACTCATAAGAAAAATCCGAAGATTCCTTCTTGAGATAATCTATCTGAGCATTTTGGGACAGTAATTGAATTGCACATTACCGTCTTTCTGAATTATAACCATTGCATCCCAAACTAATGTGAAAGAACATGGTGCATATTTTAGGAAAACTATTTTCTTCTGTGCCTCAAAGCCATTGCAGCCTGCTTCTTCACTTTGATAAGAATGTTTACACTTCAGATAGTAACAACTGGTACTAAAACACATGAAGCATATATATGCATGGAATGCAGTGCAGTAGTTTTATCTGTTTTGGCAGCTTGGATCTGACAAAGCTTCCATGTTTTTTAAAAAAATTCTATTTAAGTACACTTTTCATAGAGAGATCAATAGCCTCCTCATGTGTATAAACTGATGAGTATGGCTTACAAGAAAGATGTTATAGAGGAAAAACTCTGGAACTGCTGATGTAAATTCATTAAAATAACCCATTTATCTGATCTTATTGATGTGTTCTAGTTATAGATCTCCTTTTATTATAGAAATCCATTGCTGTTTCTATTTGAGTAATTTTTATCGTTAGCTTTTGTCCCTATGCAGATGGCTGTAAATCAATTCTCGAAAGATGCAGAGATATTTTGGATTTAAAAGAGAAAATGCTTCTGTCAGTTTGGATGAAAGAAACAAAAATTTATAGCCATAGTCATTGGGCCAGTGGTGTAATGTCTTCAAGAACACTAAAAGAAAGCAGTGGAGCAGAAATGACCCTGTTGAAGACTAAACAAAGGATTTTGCAGCTTCAGTGTTGACTGTTGTAATCTCCAGCATGTTGACTTCCTTTCATTCAAAATCAAAAAAGGAGACAGACCACCTTTAAGGCTCAAGGGGTCCTCTTAGACGGTTGGACTGGATGATCTTTTAGGTCTTTTCCAACTTTGGTGATTTTATGATTAGAGCTCTTATAGGACATACAAGGGATGGTAGTCTCTAAACCTCTTGCTTTGGTTTAAACTGGCTGAAGATGCATATGGTGCCTGTGCAGATAGGTCCATGGTTGTTTAATCGGGCTCTTCTGCATGGGAAATAGATGCAGACATGTATTTGCTTCATGGCAAACCATGCACTGACTTTACCATCATTATTTGTATCTCTTCCCATGTCTGTTCTTGCCTACATTCTCTAGATGTGGTACACATATATGTAGGATTATTTTTAACTTCAGAGGAGCTATTTTGACAGGAGTGGTATTTTCTATGTGAGTGTGTCTTAGACAAACATATCTTTATAATAAATATTTGTACTTCTGCTCTTAATATTCTCTTTATCTGATCAACTTGCTGGGATCAACTATTTAGATAGTAGAGCACTCCATAAGAAAAGGCAGTTTGATTAAAAAAAAAAAAGAGAGAGAAAAAAAAAAGGAAGCATTAGATGTCAATGATATTTGGATTTTCACTTATTTCATTTTGCATAAGTCTTTAGTGCCATTATTTTTGTCAAATTTATTAAAAGGATGAATGCAGAGATAATAGAGATCTGCTGGAAAGGCAGATGAAATGAGCAAGGAATAGAATGAGTGCAGTTCCATCCTCTGTTGCATCAGTGTAGGTCAGAGTAAGTTCACTGCCTTCAGCAAAGTGCTACTTCTGGTACACAGCCATGTAAACAAGATCAGAAACTGTTCTTCTTTGTTCAGGATTATAATGGCAGGATATCTCATTCGCTACATATATATACCACCTGTCATGCTAGAATAAAGTTGCTTTTATTCAAAGGATACTGATGAGTTCAAAACCACAAATATTGATAAAATTCTCACAAACTATCCAGGGAGAAAAGCAGATACTATTTATCTCCCCTATTTTTCTTTGCAAAAATGTAAAATTGAGACTTAAAAGTAAAAGAAGTTTCTCTGAGGAAAGTATCTTGCCTACCCCTGAAATTCACTTTTTTGAAGCTGTCCGCATATGATGTGGAATTTATTTTACAAATAAAACATTGTGTTGAATGCCGAAGTAGGTTCTTGTTTTTAATGCTGTCATTGGCACCATGTTACTCCTAGCCCTAATATGTATTCAGAAATTTTATTCATCCAAACAGGAAAGGAAAATGGATGTAGCTCATGTCATCATGTAGAACCTCATGTGTATTTTTAAATCTTAGCTTGGAAGAATGATGGTAAGAAGTGAAGTGTTCAATGTCAGTGACAGACGAGATAAGTTTGGGTGGGTGCTGGTGCCCCTTGCTCTGCTTTGGGAGGTGTCCGTTTTGCTGAACATGCGACTTGGCTCATCATGGTCATGGTCTACATCACGTAAAGCAGAGATATGTAACTTCTGGACAATTTCTAACCTGTGTTCAGAACTATCCTTCACAGTTTTGCAACTTGCTCTCTTCCTTGGAAGGATGCCTTTCTTTTTCTGCATATGAAACTCTATTCTTAGATTTTATCATGAGTTTAATGCTCTGTTTGTAACAGTGCAAATAAAAACAAGAAAATATGATGAATAGTTCTAATGCTTTTATTATGCAGTTAGTGCCTACATTAAAAGTCTGTTTCTAGTATGTCACTCTAAGTAGCTCTTCAGCACAGATGATTTTATAGCTATCAAGTCACTTTCCAAATTTTTATATGGGTAAATGTCTGGCAGCATGAGGAAACCTTCACACTACATAGAAAAGCATAACTGATGCTATATTAAAACAAGTAATTTTTCATGGCAGCCTGGATTGTATTTTCATGTGACTAGAAGACTGTGTAGAGGAAACAGACCTGGGGGTATTGGCCAATGCTTGGCAGAAGATGAGCCAGCAGTGTGCCCAAGTGGTCAAGAAGGCCAATGCATAGCCAGCAGGAGCTATACTATATATATAAATATATATATATATCATCCTTTTGTAAATCAGCTCTGGTGAGGCCACATCTTGAGTACTGTGTTCAGTTTTGGGCCCTTCCATACAAGAAAGATGTTGAGGCTCCGGAGGGCAACAAACCTAGTGAAAGGTCTGGAACCTTATGAGGAGCAGCTGAGGGAGCTGGGATTGTTTAGCTTGAGGAAAAGGAGGATCAGGGGAGCCCTTATTGCTCTCTATAACTCCCTGAAGGGGAAGTTGGAGTCAGGAAATATTATTTCTCTGAGAGAGTGGTCAGGCACTAGAATGGGCAGCCCAGGGTGGTGGCAGATTCATCATCCCTAGAAATGTTCAAGAAATGTCTATATGTTGCAATGAGGGACCTGGTTTAGTGAAAAACATTGGTGATATGTGGATAGCTGGTCTGGATGATCTAGGAGGTTGGTATGGGAACTGCTGAGTTGTGGCGTAAACCACTGATTGAGCACCTGGGGAAAGGATCCAGCCAGCCCTGGGAGCACAGGTGAAGGCAGTTTTGCTGTGTGACCAGAAGGGGTGGAACCTGGCCGCACCTCTCTCATTTAAGGGCTGTCACTAGGGAACAACATCTTTCTACAGATCCCTCCTTGGTGAAGTTTTCCCCCACCAACCTAGAATCTTCTGGTACAGGTGAGCAGTCTTCTTCCCTTCCTTTCTGTTGTGCTGTTCCTTCTGTTATTGCACCTTTGTTGTAATGCCTTTCCCATCATATCAATCTGTTCAATTGCTACAGAGGTCTTTTTCAACTTTTGTGACTCTGTGATTCATTGCACAGATAATATGTATCTGTGTTTAAATGTGTATCAACTGTCAGGTATTTCGAATGGAAATAAATGAGTGCTGATGGAATTTCAAAGGAAAGGAGAACATATTTGTGTTTAGCACTTCCGCAGCTGCTTTACCTAAAACTGCAGACTGCTTTTTTTCTTTTCTGTTCATTGTCAGTTTTGATCAAAGTCATTGTAGGCAGGGGTCCAATGCTGTTGTTTTGGTTGTCAGTTGTTTGCTTTTCCAAAAGCTTTTGATTGTAATCGCTCATGAAATGGTTTGAGTACCAGGCACATGGATATAAGAATAAGGGTTGATACTCCAGATGGCATCCACTAAGAATTTATTGTCTGATTTACTGCTTGTGTTCATCTAGCTTTGCCCAGGCCTATTTTTTTCTGATGAGATCTGACAGATGCTGGTTTATGTGAAGTGTTGAAAGATTCCGACTTAATTATTGTATGTGTTTTCCTAGGAAAAAACTTACAGGTGTTATTTGGAGCAAGAAATTAAGTGAATTAAAGCACTCCTATTAAGGAAAGCCAAAATACGCGGTAACTAAGAAAGGATTCTTACTTTTAGCAATATAGTTTAAAATATGTTAGGTGGCTTTTCTGGACTATCAGATGACAAAGTTGATAACACTTAAATGTGTAACTATTCAGTTTTAGCTGCCTTCTAGAGTAGATTAGAAAAGGCAGGTTGAGTCTGAGTGAAACAGCCAGAACAGCTGATATTCTCAGCTGTTTGCTGAGGAACAAGTATGGCGGCTGCTTGCTGCTTTCTGAGCAGAAGTGATGAAACCATTCACATAACATGTGCTTTTATTAGGAGTTCATTTTTTGGACACTTATAACTCAACCCTAAAATGGCCTCTATTTATGAATTTATCAATAGAATTAGCCTGAAAATAATACTTTTCTAATCAGGTGGGAATGGAAATGGTAAGCAGTGAGTGACTTTAGACACTGGTTTGCCATGGTAGGTGTAGCTGGCAGCTTCTGATTCCTTGGGCAAATAAATTGGCATGGTCTTTACAGTCTTTTACAGAACTCTGCCAGGTAGGAACTGAGTCCTGCAAATAATGAGAAATTGGATAACTCACTAGAATTTAGCAGGAAAAGCTTGGAAAATGTAAAGGGAACAAACTTGACAGACTTTCTTTTTCTTAGAGAGCTCCAGAGTAGCAGTGCATGTAGCAGCTCCTTCTGCTCTGAGGTTGTGGCAGACTCACCTGCCCCGTCTCTCACTTTGGTGTCACATCTGTACTTAGTCTATTGATTTTGAAGAAATGAGGGAAACTAGCAATCTACTGTGAACTGGCTGAAAGCCAATGTTTCTTTCCTCATCATCCCCTTATGCCAACTTTTTAGAGGGCATGATTTAGGCATGCAGCAATGGGAATTGTGATGGTTGGCAGTGAATAAGTTCCAAATACAGGGTAAGTTGAGATGTCTCGCATTCCTTCTTTGGATAATTACTAGAAGTTTAAATTTTCATTTGATGGCACTGTATTTAACACACGGTGATAAAATCTTTGCATTCACAGCTCAAAACAGCCAGAAAATTGTTCAAATGCCCTTACAATAACAGGGACAATAGGACATCAAAACTGTTGGCCCAGAGCTGCAGAAGACTGACAGATATCCACTCATCTCTTCACAATCGTGGATTATAGGAGGTCTACAACAAGCCAGTCAATAAGAAATATTGGCACACCTAACAGCTTTATAACCTTTTAGTACCTTCACCAGCGCCACTTGGCATTCACAGCTTCTACTAGAAAGTGTGGGATAGCATTCAAAGTACAGGAATTTGCAGTAGGTTCTGGTATGCCACGCAGTTGTAGCAGCTCTCCCCGAGTTTTTAATCTAAAGGAGCCTTACATTTGCAGATCAAATTTATAAATACCTATGTAAAAGCAGTGTCTGATGCCTTAGGGATGGAGTTTGTATAGATACATGTATGTATAAATGCGTGGATATTTTTTAGCATACAGCTGGTGCTCATGTCCCTTAAGATTATGGTGGAACAAAAATACCAAACCTAATTTACTGTTTTCTTTTGTTGTTGTTTTTTGTTTTTTTTTTTAAATTATTTTTTTTTCCTTACATAGAATAAAATTCAATGGCATCTATTCTGCCTAATCACAGTCTTTTGTTCTTAAACTGATGAAATAATTAAGAACAGCAGTAACATGCAAAAGAAATAATAATAGAGAATCTATTCCATCACAATAGAAATCTACTGGAGTTAGCTCTGCAGGCTATCCTTTGTGTTATTTCAACTGTCAGAATGACAGGCATCATGAAGAAATTAAAATGAACACTGAGGAAAAGTCTATTCAGTGCAGCAGGTGGGAGATTTGGAGAGTACTGGGATTTTAGGGAATATGTGGTTCTTAGGAGGCTTATTCCTCAGCATGCTTTACCATGAAGAAAGAAGTCCAATTTAAATAACTCTGGAGATGTATTATTTTAATTTATAAACTAGTGTCTGATGTAAAATATATGTATGTGTGCATATATATATATATATATATATATATATATATATATGCCAGTGTTTTTCATGCCACTCTTTCATGCTGAAAGAGAATTGTTAATCTGGCCAACAGTGATTCTGGACTTTGTAGGGGATGCTTTCAGAACAATAACTTGATCAAAACATTCTCAGTATTGTTTATAAATCTGGGAATATATGTCAACTGAATTGTCTCTGTGCATTTGATATTAATTGAAACAAGAATAAGAATCTGTATAGAATCAGAGAGATTAGCATATACAGATCTCCAAACAGCACAAAAAAGAATGCAGAGGAAAAAGCTGTTCAGAACAGTCTTCCTTCTCTTCTTCTTCTATGACTTATGCATGAGCCTTTTCTTATGCTCTCAGAGGGTTTAAGAATGGTGCACAGGAAAATGTGCTCATTGTGGGATTCAAACTACTTGTTTAGATTATTTCTTACCCCCATATGATCCTGATTGGGGAGCAGGATGCTATATAGTGTTAGCATTTCTCTCTAGACAGTCTGTTAAAATAGTTGTCATCTATTTCTTAAGCTTTCATCATGTTCAAATAGTCATTGAGTAAGCCCAGTCAATAAAGGCTTATTCAATTAAATTGTTGAGAGTGTGTAGTGGAAGCTGTTCTGGTACTTGTTGCCAAGGATGGCTCATCTCTGTATGCAGACTGCCAGAAAAAGGCAATAGAAAATGCATTGTTGTAGCACTTTTTCTTTCAAGATGCGAGTCACAAGTTTTTTGCAGGTTTTAGAGTATTCTTCAAAAAATATCTGAAAATCTGCTAATGTAAAACTTGTCTTCCACTTATGCTCTGAAATATCTTTCCAGGCTTGTGGTAGCATAATGGGAGGCGTTGCTGATACTTTTAATCTATTGTTTGCTCAAGGTTTATGTGAAAGTGTAATTACTTATCTGAAACATGACTGGCACTGCTACTGAGTTTTGTTGTAAATGGACCAAGAGTTGTGTTTCTGAGGTTTGAAATGATGTGTTCAGAGCAGGTGACCTGTGAACTCTGAGCTGCACCACCACTTTGCTGGGGCAGCAGACCCAGTGGCCTGGTTTTGACTCCTCAAGACCAATTTTGACAAATGAAGTAATAGTTCTGTATGATCTTTGCGTGAAATTTACTACCTCTCCCACAAAGCTGCCTTTGTGGTGTAGTTTCAATTGAATGCATCAGTGGGTTCCACTTTAGAGCTCTCAGTTCAAAGTTAATTATTATATTCTAGGGAATTATTGTTTCCCTTCTCCATTTCCTCCTCTGTTCAATTGAGTGAAAGTGTACAAAGGGGAGAAACGGTCCTAAGAATGGGATGGAAGAAGAGTTCAAAGTACGAGATTTAGATACTTCCTTCTTCCTAAACCCCTCCAACAGTGAAATCATTTATCTGGAGTTTGAGCAGAAAAGAAGATTGGGCTGTATATCTTACATGAAAGTTGTAATCTGCTTATCTGCTGTGTTTGTCTTCCTAATTTAGGTTTGACTTTTCTTTTTTAAGTGCTCGAATAATAGATGTATTTAACTGCTAGCATTCCAGATTGATAATGCAGAAAGACTGCAACATAATGTCTCGATGTTGCATTTTCCTCCTAGAGGTACACAGAAGCGTCAAACCACAGAGCTGTTATATTTGCAGAGTGAGAACCTGGATTAATGAAAGCCTGGATTAATGGGAATTCCTGCTCAGAAACAAACTGACTGAGTGGATAAGGAAAATTACTAGGGCTTCATCTATAAATACTGTCTAATTTCAATTCACATCAGCATGAAGTTTTAAAGATTTCCATAACTTGAAGTAAAAGGTGTTTCTTCTACGGAGGATTAACTCATGCTGCATTATGGATATGGGAAAATGGCAGGATAAGAGTAGCTTAAAGTATTGGTTGGCGTTTGTGTACTAAAACTGTAAGAAAATATTTTAGTCAAATGGTATTTTAGCTCCTTATCAGTGTTGCATTACAGATTTTGAAGATGCATTGGCATTGAGCAAGTACTGATCTTATCACCAAAGTAAATGAAATTATCATGGCTGTTAAATTAAATTACCCACATTAGAAAAAAAGATGGACAAGAATAAAGAAGCAGAATTTATAATCTGTTTTGGAGTGGAAGCACTTAGAACAACCTCGATGCTTAATATTTTTTAATTTTGAAGGAAAATTAGAACTTCTTTAAGAAACATTGAAGATATTATGTATACCAGCTAGAGCTTGGGTGCTGGAATAGTTTACCCAGCCATGATCCTACAAATCCATCAGATCAGGTCTAGTGCTTTTGCCAAGCAGAATGTTATTTGTATGATCTCTTAGGGGGACAGCTGTTAGGTGACAGATGTCAGGGAGAGGAGCTGTGCTTTCTTTACAAGGCCGTTGCTTTTGAGCATTTTCTGCAAGCTTGCTTTGTAATGCAATGGCCCGTGTGAGGTTCTACAATCCAATAACTTTCAGAAAGTTTCACATTCCTAATAACTAATTTAGCAAATTCTTGTTTTCTTTCTTTCATACATTACTAGTGAAATGCCTGATTTACCTGCAAGACTCAGTTCAGAGACTACAGTGAAAAGCACACCATAATAAGTTCTTTTTCTTCTCTTAATAAATAAATAAATAAATAAAATTAAAAAAGATGGGTACTTATGAAGATCATGGTATTTTAGATTCTAAAGACAATTGCAGTACCTTGAGTATCTGTTCTCCTTTGTCACTCCTGGATCCAAATCAGACTGGAGGCCTCGTTTCCATGGAAGCAATGCTTGTTATTAAAGATATTTCTTCTACAAACAGACTTGTCAATTCTCACGCCTTTGGTTCAAGCTTTATAGTTTCAAGCCTTATCTGGAGCTTTTATGTTCTGTCTTCTTTGATCTTCTGCCAGAAGGCTTTACATTGTAGGCTAAGGTTATGATGTTTGCATGTTTTACTTCTCAGTTGCTCTGTGAACAGCAAGTAAGAGATGAAAAACTTATGCCTCTCTTTCTTCCTTCACACAGCAGTATTACAAGTCCTCAAATGTGGACAAACCATGTGTTTTTATTTTATTGCTCTTACTGTTTGCCCATTTTTCAAAGCATGAATATCTTTTGACAAGCACCTTAAGTTACTGCTAGGTTCCTCCCTTGCTTTCTCTCAAGAAATAACAGAGTTGTGGAGGATTGAGCTGGAAAAACATTCCTCTGGAATGCTTTTCATCGTGAGCCCTTTAAATTTGTTCATTTTTCTTTGTACAGTTTCAATATTTCTGCAGTTTGGATAGAAGAGTACAGTATACATTTTTAGGACACGAGGGCTCTTTCAGATCGTCAAGTCTCATATAGAATATAATTTCATCTACAATGTCTTTGTATTGCCAGAATTGTATACATCAGTTTTGTTGCCAGAATCATGGAATTCCAACAGGCATTTGGGTTTAGACAGAAGGTAATCCACCACTGCTAGTGATAAACTGTTGCAGTGGCTAATTCTCTCTGTGCTTATTTTAGCTTTCCTTTGCTCATCACTCTCCTTTCTTTTTATGCCTTGTACAGACCTTACACTGTGGGTTTTCTTCCTATGTGGCCATATATCTTGTTTTGGGCACCATTCAGACCTTTCTGATAGATAAACAGGTTGAACTGTTTAAGCCTCTTACTGTAAAGCTTTCTAATACCCTAGAATCATTACTGCTATTCTTTATGTATGTTTTTATATGGTTGTACCAATCACAATCAACTGAATCGTGCAGTAAAGGTTTTTTGGATAAACATTATTGTCCTTTAGAATTTTCTGATCCTCAGTAAGTGTTTAAAAGGTTTTTATAGAATTGTTCTTGCTAGGGCACAACTTTAATGGTGGTTAGATACAAGGAGTATCAGCATCAGTTCCTGAGCTGAATGAGAAATATATATATATATATGTGCATATATATATATTAAAAAAAAAATCAATATCCATTTTATAATTGGAACAAATAGTTATTTTGAAAACGGATTAAAACAGATAAAAAATGATCTGAAGACCTGAAGTAACTAAGATGCTTTTATCCTGAATAGTCACGGTATATTAATGGTACTTGGGATTTCCTCTTTCCCTCTTTCAGAGCAGATGGGTGGGTTTGGTACCTGGCACTCCAATTTTTATTTGCTGAGTTTTTAGAATTTGATTCATTGCAGTTAATAGGATAACATCATTTTGCCTCTAAAGAATAATGAAAGTTGATAATTTTCTGATTAAATGGCCTTAATTCTTATGTTAGTCAGCAGAAAAGCAGTTGTTCTAATAAACAGAACCTTAGAGCCACCCAGTGATTATTAAGATGACCAAAACAAGAAAGATTAAGTTGTGAGGAAGATAAGGAAAGCTTACTGGCAGAAATAGGAAATTCCTGCTGTGAGTTGGATTCACTGAGATGTAATAGAAAAGATCTTTGGAAATGAAAGTTTGTGTTGTCTGAGTCCTTTGAAGGAAGAAAAGTTGTGTTGGCCTTTATTGTGCTTAACTGTGTTGACTGATCTTTGTCATGACTGACCAGTTTCTCAGAGTGAGCTTTACTACTTAAACATGAGATTTCTTACCTAACTATGAAATCTTCTGTACTACGATTTCCTCTCATTTCCAAAATGAGAGTGTTATTTGCTTGCCTCAAAGTATCTCCATTGCAAACCAAGATACTGTTTTTTATAAAGTTATTCTAATCTGTGATGTATTCCTCTAGTATGCAGGTAAAGTTGTCAGTCTGTGCCCACAGAGGGTTTGGAAGCTGTCTTTCTATAACTGTTGAAGTCACATACAGGATATCTCACATTTTTTCTGTGCAGACATTGCCTAACAGTGATAAAAGGATTTTAAAAGTAATGTCTGTAGAGATTTTAGGATTCTTATGGGTTTGACTTTGCAAGTGAAAAGCAGAATTTTGGTTTTCAGGATTATTTTACTTTGATTACTAGTCTGTCTTTTTGAGAAACTTACCACAGAAAGTTCACATGAGGATACTAAGCTTCCGACAGCCTCTTATAATCAGATTTTGAAATGTATTTATACACTTAAGTATGCAGAGAAGTCCGTAGCAGGATTTCTAGAAGCCTCCAGGCTCATTCCCTGATTAGGATCAGATGATTATTTCAGGTTCTAATTTAAGAAAAGAAACACATGCAGCTCTGTTGTTGCTTCAAACAGGTTATTGCCTGGTAGCTAAGACATCACAATTGTCTTTGTGAACAATATAAGGTCTGTTGTAAGCTAAGATAAACTTTATTGTAAGAGCCTTAAACAAAAGTATTTTTTTCTAACATTTAGGTGGGCACATGGTTTAGACATAAACAATTATAATGGCTCTGCTGCTAAATGCTATCTTGATTACTTTCACTTGTGCATCCTTGGAAATTAATGATGTAATTATATGCTGTTTATACTGATTGCTTGTACTGATAGAATGTTCTTTAAATATTCTCTGATAACTTTTATTCAAATATTATTTTGAATGACAGTTTTTCTTTTACTTGTTATTTCACTGTGCTCTTTGTATAGACAAAAATAAAACTATTTGTTAAGTGAGCGAGGGAATGCAGTGGTTTGTTTTTCTGCTAAAAAACTGACTTGATGGTCTGGTAGGAGTAATTCAGGGCTAAAGCTTATGGAAGAAATAAAAAGATAGAGAACTGTATACCACCAACTTTGTTATAAGTGAAAAGTTCAGCCTGAGTATTTAATCCATAATTTAGGATTTCAAATGTGTGTTTTCTGTTTTAGACAGGCAATGGATTTTTTTCAGAGAATCAAACTAGTGCCTGCTTCCTCCCCATAAAAATATATATTAAATGTCTTCTTGTGCGGTCCAAGTACTCTGCTTCTCTGAGGTAAACAAGATTTCTTTCCCTCCTCTTTTGCAAAAGATTTGAGTTAGGTTTTATACTTCATCTTTGCTCTTTATTAAGCATTGCTGACTGGAAGCTTAAATTCAAAGTTAAGTGATTATTTACAACTTAAAAAAAAAAAAAAAAAAAAAAAAAAAAGGATTATAAATAGCACTTCTTCCTGCTACTTTTATTTGTGATATACTGTTTTGGCTGACGTTCCAATTGATCTTGATGGGCAGATTAGCTACTTTTGTAAGGATTAAGGATGTGAGTATATGGAAAAAGAAGAAAATCATTTCAAGGTTTGCATTTTCCCAACCTCTGTTAATGCTACTCAGTCTTTAAAGAAATTCTGTAGACATTGATTGCCCTTTTAAGCATCAAAACGTTTTATCCAAACCACGAGTCATATTTGTTGAAGTTTTTCTTGTTGCAAAAGGCCAAATAATTCAAACATACCTCTTTGCTTCAGCATAAGTCTTTTTCTCTACTTGTAAACAAATTGCTTTCATTTTGTTTTTAAATTTTTTTTTTCCCTGTGTGTGTCAGGTGGGAATAGCTTATAATTTATGCTTGCTTTCTTCAAAGTCTATCTTCAAAATATATTTTGATATAACATCTCACAATTAGATATTTTGATAATTTCATTGGGTTTTTTTTGTTTGTTTTCAGACTAGTAGAATATAGTACCAATCCATCCAAATAAAATTAAGGCAGCCAAACAGACAACAAAGTAGGCATGTTCGTTAAACTCAAACTGATACATGTGTGGTAGGGGAAAGAATTTCTCAGTATAAAGAAAGAAACAATGTTGCTAAAAGAAGTTATGTTAATTAGTAGTTTCTGCATGGTTCTAAATGTTCTCCTACGGTATATTTCAGCAAAAAGGATGTATAGGGGTAGGAAAAGGTGATAGCAACACTTTGGATTTTAGAAATATTTTCAAATGAGGAAAAGATTAATAGGAATGGGGTCATTAGATTTAGGGGGAGTTTCACAAGTTTTGTGTGATGAGCTCTTCATAGCTAGCAATCTAGCCATGCTGGTTTTTTTTGGTTTTTTTGGTTTTTTTGTAATGGGAATGGTATTAGGCTTCCTTATTTGTAAGAACTACAGAATGGAAATGGACGTGACAGTACTTTAAAAAGCTATGACAGCTTTTAAAATGTTATTAATAGACTGTTAGAATAATTGTTGCTGTTAGAATAGATCATTAACACATTCTAGTCTGACTTGCGCTGAAATAATACAATTGACATTTCAATAAATGATTGGAATAATACCTCATGAAGTTTCTGAGAAATCTCATCTCTAAGTATTCTGTGAAGTTCTGTTGAGTGAATGCTAATGGAGAGGAGGGCAAATCCAACTCGTTAACGTAGGAGGTGTAAAAGATACTGTGTTACCCAATCAATCTTTTACTGTTCCTGTTGCCTATTTTTCACAAGCTGCAAACATGGAATGTCACCTAAGTAATAATGCTAGGGGGTTCTGGTTCTTTCACAGAGTGACTGTTTCGTTAGAGTTCTGTAATGTTTATCCCCACTACAACTGGAGCATACTTTTAAACTTACACTGAATGACAGTGAAGTCTGGTAGAGACAAATCTCAGGAGAGAATTTAAATGAACGCCCTATGGGTGACATCTGATTTCTATAGTTTACATCACTTCTATCATCTATTATTTTTATCAGAACAAGGATATAATTTACCTCACTTGCAACATAATTGTGCAGTCAAGAAGGACAGAGCATATCAATGGAAGGATGAACACTCCCGAGTTTGGTTGTAGGAAGAGCTATGTCTTCATTGAGGACTTGAATTCAAGAGCCTTGATAATTACAGCTCTCACTCTTCTATCCCACTTAGGTGTTGTTATTTTCCAGGCTACTTCTGGTTTTGCAAGATTAGAAAACATATTTGTCAATACACTTTCTATTGAAAAATCATTGCATTTACATTTTAATTATGTGCACAGAAGTGCATTTATATCAGAAATTAAATGTGAACATGAAATCTATCTTTTCCCTGAAACGAATGTGTTTGAAAAAGCTTTGAAATGGTTTAGCTTTCAACAGAAACATGTGTATTATGTGTTTTCAATCAATTATAAAATAGAAATGATTTTTGTGTTGAGTATAAGATTATTGGATGTTTTTTACTTAGGAAATAGCAATGGGATTAGAGTATGCTCCACTGGAAGAGGCACTGCTCCGCAAGGCAGCTCTCATTTCAGAATGATCTTGCCAACAGATGTACTTCTTGCAGTGCTGTAGAAGTGGAATACTCAGAAACCAATTTCAGTGTCACTGTTTCATGGGAGGGAGAGTAGGGGGGGAAGAAAGAAAACATTCTAAACACTACTGAAATGCCTGCTTTGACACTGGTTTTCCACAGCCTCTAATTTATGATGTGAAATCACATTACTTTTAACGGAGCAGAAATATTTCTTACATTAGTCCTTAGATTTTATTTTTAATATCATATTGAGCATTCATAGCTGAATGAGTTTCTTTGAGCATTTCCATTTTATCCTCTAATTTTTCCCATTCGTAGAGCATAAGTGTCCAATTTAACATCAAATTTCTCTTCCATGGATTTAATAGCACTTAGTTTGGCACTTACGGAAATTTCATAGGTAGAACCAATCTCTGCCAGCTTCCCTAGGGTGGAAATTACAGGATGTAGGAGAGAGTATGAAGCAATTGAGAGAGAACTCCCTGGAGTGATCTCCCCATCTTACTCTCCAAAGCATATTAACTATCATTTCTGAAGTGCCACAGCTATATTCAGAGGTTTTTCCTTCACAAATGCAAGGAAGGGGATAAAATCTTCTGTAAGTTCTTTTAATCTTAAAGCTTTGCCCTCTGAAGTCTTACTGCTGGATCAGTACTGATAATTATGAGCAGTTCCAGCGAAGTTAAAAAGACACCAGTAAGTCCAACAGCATTTACAACAGTGAAGGTCACTATTGGAGAAGAACAGTCCTTTTCTGCAGCTGTGCAATTCTTAACTCTCAAAGTGTGGCAGGTTTGTTTGTTTGTTTTTATTTATTTCTCTGCTTTTAAATTAATGCATAATTGTTGATTAAACTCAAGGTCACCTGAACTTTACAGAAAATGCTCTCAGACTGGATGAATGCTGGTTTCTGTGGCAACATAATTTACATCAAAAAAACTTCTTATTGTGAAAGTGAGTGAAGCTTTTAGCTCCATAACCTGTGTTGGTTTGTTTTAAAATTGCTTCTTACTCTTCTACGGTACAGTGTAGTGCAGTTTTTTTTTTTACTTTATCAGTGCATAGGAGCTTTGTAGATCCTTTGTATTAGATGTTGCTAATAAAATGTTTGTGTTGATGGATTATCACCACTAGAAAAGCATATGTATGATGGCATGAATGAACTGTCATTGCCTGCCACCTTAATAACATGCTGGGGGTACTGTTCATGCAGTTAGATCTTTAGCTCTTTTGAAACAAGCTGGATGTTGTCACACCATGACAAGAAGAGTGTCTTTATCAGCCCATCCACTTGAACTGGCTAATGGTGGTGACCATGGTGAAAGAAAAAAAAAATGCTGTTTTGTCGCTGAGAAATTGCTGTATTAAATAGTGTTATTTGTGCTCTTCATATCTGTTGTTGTTTCCGTGGATATAAGTAAGAGGATTTACTTTTGGATCAACCTATGTACATGTATCAAATATGGAGAGATTTCTGTGTTCTTCAAGTACTAGATAATGTTTTCATCTGAATTATTTTGAAACTGTTAGACTTGCATCTTAACTGATGATCACAATTAAAAATAAAATTATTTATGCTTTTCTTCATGAGATGGCTGCAAGTAACATAGAATGAAGTCAGAAAAATGTGAATGTCTCTATTTACTGTATCAAATGTGTCACTTGCTGTTAGTTGGTGAAATAATGTAGGTACATACAAGCAGCTTTTCCTCCAGATAATGGCAGAATTTTTTAGAAGATGGACCTGGTGTAGGGAACCTGCTTTGGCAGGGGGGTTGAACTCGATGATCTCTAGAGGTCCCTTCCAACCCCTACAATTCTGTGATCCTGTGACCTTTGCTTTGTCCTAAGCCAGGCAGGTGTCATATAGAATTCAGTCTATATATATTTTATTCAGTCCCCTTCATGAAGGTCCAAAGTTTCTTAAGTATTCATTAGTAGCAGAAAGAACCTATTCACTGATATTTTATTGTTCTGTGGAAGGTGTTCTTCAAAACTTCCTGAATAATGCTCAGAAACTGGGAAGGCTACTATGATATACTCTTATCCTGGTAAGCTGGTATTGCAAAAGCACACCCCTTATTCATGTTTGCTGTTCATCTGTCTGTAGACAGCTCTTTCTATTTCCTTCTTACTCCTGTTGTGTTATTAATGATATTTTTTATTATTTTTACATGAAAATATAGAAACAAAATTTAAGTTACCCATTTTGTTTGTTTGATTCTGTATAAACATAGCATTTCTGGAGAATCAGACTGTTTTCAGAAATACATAGTCCATTTTATGGGTGATAGTCACATAGCTAGATACTGAAAAAGTTCTATGAGTCTCTTTTCTAGCTAATTGGGATTTGTATGCCCTTTTCATGGAAGAATATTCTATTCATAAATCCTAGTACATCCAGGGCTTATGTCGTGTTGCTTTTATTATTATTGTGTCACTGTTTCAGTAGTTCACTTTTAGAACTGCAGACATAACTGTCAGGGTGATTTACAGTGAAGTGTTTTCCCAGCCTTTTATAGCTCAGTCAGCAGTACAGTTTCTTTAAAGACTTTACACTTATCCTCTGACTTCAGTTTAAAAATACAGTTTTTGACTTTCTATCAATAAAAGACTTCGATACAAGATACTGGGGTGTAATGGCTTTTCACCTTCCATCCTTCTTAACTCTTTCATTTTCCAGAAATCATATTTTTGTTTCTCTGTTTTCAAGAAATGAAGAGCTTAATCACTTCCTCACCTCTTTCCAAATATAGCAAAAGTCCTTTCTGGTGATTCGTTACTAGATTAACATGATCAAATTTGACTTAGAACAATCCATAGTTAACTTGAAACTTACTTTTTCTGATTTTATTTATTTATTTGGTACTTGAAGGCTTTATTTTTCCCTCCCTAAACAATGGTGAAATAAATAAGTGTATTATCTCCTGAAATACTCTGCATCAGTATAGCCTTTATGACAGCAATACACAACAATAAACAAGGCTGCAAATGAACATAAATAATATTGTTATTCAAATCTATGGAATAGTGTGCTTTTTCTCACCTGAATTAATTGCAAAAATAGCCATATCTCAAGTTAAAAAGTATGAGTATATGCTTTTTAAGATTCTTTGCTGAAAAAAATTAAATCTGCTTTGCTTCTAAGCTTCATTATCTTTCTTTTCCTTTTATTTTTTTTTTGTTACAGCTTTTTGTAATTGTTCTTCAGATCATAGAACAATCACAGTGTTCAGTATTTTTCAGCCTCTCATGAAGATATACTGTCTAATTTACGTGTTTTCATGCTCTACCATTTTAATCCATTGCCTGTAGTTTTCTACAAATTTATTTTCATGTTATAAAATAATTTGCTGCTAAGCTTTGACTAAATAAGACTCTTTTACCCAATGTGCTTTTGATTTGGGATGATGTCAGTACATTTAAGAAGGAAGAAAAACTAAATGGGAAACTTGTGAAACATGCAGAATCTTGGGAATAAGTTTAATTTTTTCATCTTGGATAATCTTCTGATGACAAGGTTAAATTCATTTCTGTCATTCAAACAGGTCTTCAGCTTCATAGAACATCAAGGTAATCAAAGACTGCAATCAGTAACATGAGCTGTCTCAGAATACTAAGAAATAATTCAGATAGAAACTCAGTACAGTACACGACTTCTTGCTTCATACATAATCTACCTTAGGAAACTGTCTCTCAGTCCATTCACTAATTCATCAAATTTTTAAAATGGTTTTATTCTTCTTTAGGTGAAGGATTATTTTGAAATCTTATCCCTCCAACAATTTAGAATTTAATTTTAAGCCCCAAAGTTTTCTTGTGTTGGAACTGTATTTAACACAAACATCCTTCTCCCCTAATATTCACCCTATTCTTGCACGGTCTTCACAGTCTTAAAGTGGAGCTGTTATGTCTGCTATTTTACCACAACTTTTTTTTTTTTTTTTAATATGAGGAGGTCTGTATTTAAGGTAGTTCTTCTATGCACCTATATCAGCATGATAATTTGAATAAAAATAAATGAAAGCTTACAGCCTAATATTGTTAAAGGAATAGTCCTAAGGCATTCAAGAGTTACGTAGCTATCCCTTAAAAGTATGTACCCACCTCCATATATGCTGTAGAATGTCATCTCTCTAGTTGTACAGGTAAACATGATGGTTTGTGTGTGCTGGATGACAGAATATAAATGTTACATAATAAATCATTGCTCTCTAAGTAACCCAAGCAGATATACTATAGAAATGACTCTGACTCTATTTCTTGTTTCAAATAAATAACATTAATGTGTAAGCCCTGAATCCATCTGTATAAAAATAGCTCTGTAATTGTAAAAGGACTTTGCAATATTAATAGATTAGAAATCATACTTCTGGCATGTTTTTGAGTGCTTTGTCAATTTGTTTAAACTATTTCAATGCCTAAGGTTCTCTAAGTCATTGCAACTATTATAATGTATTTTGATGATTGCTTTGGTTAACATTTGCTGAAGTCAGGAGATTTCAAGGCGTTTGCTATGTTAATAATTAAATGTGGATATAAATACAAAAATTGAAACAGTAATGGGAATAGGACAAAATTCTCTGGAGAAGACCCATGAAAGTGTGCTAACAGGTGCATTTGTCAGGTCTAGAATACCCAGAGTCACGTTGTCATAAAAACCCTAATGAGGAAATGAACAAAAGTTTCATTTTAAGCATAATTTATAAAGTTAGAAAAACCTTGACTGTGATACCTACAAAATTACTGTATTGAGCCAGAACCTAAAAGCTTCTCAGCAAAATAGTTAAGAGCACAAACCCCAGGGAAAGGGAAGTAAGAGTTTTTGTGAGTCAGAAGGAATAGTAAAATTACCTGCAGAGTTTTATCCCCTTTATTATTATACAGTATACATATATAATACAATATGCCAGTGCTGGAACAGGCCATAGTTTGCACAGGAAAAAATGTGGTACAAGCTATAGGTTTTCAACTGATTCTCAGCAATGGAAGATGTCATCTGTAAATACTTGTGCTAAAATGCATTATTGGAACAGTGTTTTCTTTGTAAAGGCCTCACGGCAGGAGCAGTTTCAATATGCATTAGGAGAATTTGCTGAAGAGTTTAACTCAGAAATAAGAAAGAAATATTGTGGGTAGCTGATTGTATGATACTGTGTTTAGTGTATGATTAAGGAGGCTGTGGTTGAGGTTTGATAACTACAGTGGTTATTTAGTGTTAATAATAATCAACATACAAGTAAGGAATTTGTGAGAAATCCCTCAGGTATCTCTCCCAGGGACTCTGGAGATTCAGAGCAGTTTTTCTTCCCAGGTGGGTAATTTGTAGGTTTGAGAGAGGCCTTCTAAAAGACAGTCTCCTCATGCTGGCATTTTTGCCTTTTTTTGGCCCTTCATAACAGTGATATTTTTCAACTCCATAATTGCAGCCTTTAGGAATTACATTCCTTTCTAAAACCACAGATTCAGATTTGCATTGTATGCAGGAGATTGCTGATGAATTCTGCTGTTTATTAATTACTGCCAGGAGCTTGTCTTAGCAGCCTGCTGAATGAACAGTCTGTCCCACTCACTGTTTCCTTCAGGCATTGCTGGATAATTGGCAGCACCTCCTCACTTGTCTCCTTTCTCTTTTTATCATCACTGCAGAAGTCACTTAATGATCTTGTCCATTGGTAACTTGGAAGATGTTCTCTCATCAGATTGTAAGAACAAAGGGGAACTCAGCAGATTATTTATTTATTTATTTTAAGCACAATTAGATCTTGATCCACAGTGTCAGACAGCAGAAGAGTTTTTGCTGTAATACCTCAGCAAACTTCCTGCTTTCTCTGGTTCACTTGTCTATTCCTGGTAAGCCAAATGTGCTTTGTCAGCATTCTCAGGCAGATGGGAAGAAAAATTCTGCTACAGTTGAGTGTATATGATCATACAATGTAATTTGCCTTGTGGTTTCTTCTGTGAAACAGGGTGTATGGGAACTGTTAGGATATGGCCTGAAGCAGTGATTAAGCACCTTTTGAAGGGGCATGGCCATTCTTAGGAGTACAGGTGCAAGCAATTCAGTGATGCAACTGGAAGGAGTGCACCCTGGGTGGACTCCTCCCTAAACTCATTTTAGGGCTAGCTGTAGAATGAGGGGGGACCTCTACTTTTAGATTGTCACCTCTGGGAGCTTCCAGAGAGCATTGATCCTCAGAAAGGGGCAAGATATTCCTTTTTCCTAAGTCAGGTCACAACCCTTTCCCCTCCCCCCCCCAACAATTCATCACTATTGCTTTCTCACCCAAAGATAAGTAAGGAAATGATGGATGAAAATTACCACATTTAAATTATCAGTAGAAAATAAATCAGCCAGTCCAGCAGGGTAAAGAAATGTCATAAATTCAATAAACCTCCAGCAGTATAATGTGTGTACGTGCATATGAGATACAATATCAACAGAGATCAATTGATCAGATTTGAAAGACAGGCGCACATAAAAATGCATGACTGCCTAAGTCTGAGGGAGACTGATTGCTGTGGACAAGCCTGGCACAGGGTATCTATGGTATCTATGCTGGCAGCAAGAGGAGCTGGGAATTCTATAAGGATAGTCATGTGGTATAAGTGGCTGATAGGGAAATCAGAAAAGAGAAGCCAAATATTTTTGAGCGTATTTCTCTCAGGCATTACTGACTTTCTTCATCACTAGTAATAATGGGAAAGATTTTCCAAACTACATTAATGTCTTTGTTAAACAAATACCTTCATTTAACAGGAAATGCTTCTTGGTCAGTATCTGATATCTCTGAGATAGATGAATCTGTAATTCTTTACTCGTATATCTGTTCTACTGGTTTCATTACGACTATTTGCAGATGTCTCAGTGCAACAAATGTTTAAGACTACATTTGAAGTTTAACAGCAGTGGAATGCTTTGCTGGATCCAGTCCAGATTGATGATTTGTCTGTTTAATGACAGACCCTCAGAGCTGCTCTGTTTTCTTGGCAATGTTGGTAGCCTGTGGCAAGCAAAAGAAATCTTATGTTTTACACTGAGTGAAGAAGTCAAAAATGATTTGGTCTTTTCTAGAAGTTGTGACTTGGAGTGTGACTTCAGTAGGGCCTTCTTTTTTTTTTTCATTTCATTCTGGATTGTGAGCCTGATAATTTCCTTCAAATCTACAATAACTTGCAACCATTTTTGGATGTACTAAATGCTTTCTATACAGCTGTACACTTTTTTTCTGCTCAGAAGATAAATTGAGTTCCTGATTTAATTGGATTCTGAGTGACACAAGTTAGTACCAAGTGTGCTTCAGAATGTATGGACGTGAATGCATCTACTGAAGTTCAACAGCTAGTTAACATTTGTAGTAGAAATACTGAGTCACGTCCTAAAGCAGTGATAGAGAACCTGGTGGGAAGGCAGGGCCTTCCCAGGAGAGCTCAGGTGCATGCAATGTACTTGAGTGACTGGAAGGGGTGGAGGCAGGATACACCCCTTCCCAGACCTCATTTAAGGGTTGGTAGTGGAGGTGAGGGTATCTCTTGCCAGAGATTCCCAACTACCTGAGGTGTTCTGATGGTAAGCAGCCGTTTTCAGTTGTCCAAATTGCAGGACAGAAATTACAGGAATGTAAAGTACTGACAAGTTTGCAGATTGTTGAGCTTTAACAGAAATTCAAGATGTGACAGTGAAGGTAATGTCATGGAATAAAAGTTTTTGTTTTTTTTTTTTGTTTTTTTTTTGTTGTTGTTGTTGTTTTTTAATATATATTTTCATGAAAATCCTTGAGGATGATTATTGTAGTTAGGATGGAATTATGACTGAATTTCCATTGCTGCTCCAGTGCAAAGGACAAAAAAAGAATGAACATAGTGCCTGTTTTGTCTTTGTTCCATCATTCCTTCTTAGGATAATTGTATGAAGTACACTTTGAACTTGTAGGCTAAGACTGCAGATTTTGATCTTGATGGTGGACTCAGTGACAGGTTATTATTCTGTGGCCATGCCTCCTATCCACTGTATTTTGCAACACTTGGGCCCCTCTACTTTCTAAAGCTACAGTAGAAATATTGTCCTTCAATTAGAGGCAGTTTATTGAGATTCATTTTCTGTAATAGAATTTTAATAAGGAATGAAAACAATTGTTTTGTTTAGTTGCACTGAATTTTGGAAACACATAGATTTGTCCCTTGAAAAATTTGAAATCAGCTTACTGATGCCAGGCCAGTTTGCTCATGTTTGATTTTTCATAACTTGTTAGGGCTCAATCCTAGCTGTGATGTGTGCCATCCTTGCTTTGAAGTCTCAGTTATTGGGGATTTTGTGTTTGTGAAGTAGTTGCTGCTATGAATATGCTTGAGTTACTTTCCATAGTGCTTTCACTACTTCAGTGGGAGCTGCTCTTACTGTCAGTTCTGCTTAGATTAAGATTGCTTAGAAGAGACAAAATAGCAGCTGTGCCATTAAAGTCACTTTGTATCTGCAGAGCTTCAGGGAGAAGAACACAATGTCAATGTAAAGCAGTACAGATGTCTTTGTTCTTTTGATTGGTAAATACCAGGACTTTGCTTTTGGAAAGAAAATGCTTCTATGAATACATTTTAGTTACTGCTAATAGTGTTTTCATTGTGTCAAAGGTGTATTGAATTTGTTCTATTAAAATTCTGTCTCCTGAGATGTAGCTTTAGTGGGAGCGTCTCTTACTGTCACCTCTATTGAGATCCTGATTGCTTGGAAGGCAAGAAATAGTAACTGTGTCATTAAAGTCATGTCACTTCTATATGATTTGGAAAGACTACCATGTCACTGGAAAACAGCATGTGCATTTCTTCTGTTCTTAACTTGTAGGGTTTCTTAAATGAATAATAACACACATAAAAGGTGAGCATAACATTTTAAATCCTATTTAGCTTCTTCGGTTCTGTTCTTTTGACCCAGTGCCTAAACCAACAGCATCTGCTGAGCTGCATTTGAACACTGAGACCTATTTAGACATTTGATAGCAAATATGCAAATTTTTTTTTAAAAGTGGATTTCATTTGTCTTGTGTGAGTCACCACCAATAGTATGAGAGATCAGATGCAACTGTGTGATTTTGAAAGTGGAAGTGTTGTAAACTAAAAGATATTGCATTACCCATGAAAAATGTTCAGACTAAAACACCATCTATTTCTTTGAGAGGTTATGTTGAAAATTAATTTTACAAAGAAATACTTGCTGTATACAGACTGGCTCCCCAGAAACAAGAGTGCAATCTTGGTATCTAGTTTTTCACACCCTCGAGAGCTGGCCCACTATATCAAAAAGCTGGATCAAAATGACCAGGAGTATGAGGCCTACCTGGAGTGGAAACTGAAAGGAGTAATTAGTAAGATCTAATAACAAATAGAGCATTATAAAAATCCTTAATGGCTTACAAAAGATGTCTTTCGTTGTTGTCCTATTACTAATAAGTTGTCTTTTCTCTGAATTGGTTTTCTGGTCTCCTAAAACCGCTGCCATCCATGTCTCCCAAAATGCAAGTGCCTTGGAAAAGGATTAAGCAGTTTGACAAACCAAAAGGAACAGTTTGACGTTTATGGTTTTGACTGTTCTTTCCTAATGCCAACACAGAGAAAAAATAAACAATACCTGATGGCACTCGCATATCAGGGAAGATTGCAGTATGACATTATTCACACTTGACATTTTGAGTGGCAGATGGGAAAACAATTTGAATGGAGCTTTTCTTGTCAATGTTTAATTTAAAACACTTAAGCTAATAAATACAGTGTGTTCTAGTTTTACAAAACAGAAATATGCTTCTTTGGCATAATTGCTAATATTTTGACATGAACTAAATCAGAACTGGACATGAAAACAGACCTTTTCCCCCATTTTCATACAGTGAACTTGATTTATTATAGCACTGATAAAAATCAGAATCTCATTGTCAAATAATCTGTGATGTTTTCAAAACATTTGTCCTGGTATTTTGAGGTATCTTATTGAAAAGCACTGCAAACCAGTGGCACTGAATATTTCACATTTCAGTTAATTTCTCTGACATATGAAAGTAAAATGTTTTAAATTTTAATTCAAACATTAAAGAAGTCACCATAAAGTCTGTACTGTGTGTGAACTGTGTAAATATAAACTAATAACTCTGTGTATCTTGCACTGAGTCTAGTAGCTGCCTAGACCTGTGTCATTTCTTATTCCTCCAAGCTTGGTTGCTTTTTCTGTCATACCTATTCCTTCTAATTAGGCTTGCTCTTTCTATCAGTGTATGGTGTTTTTGTTTTGTTTGTTACAGGACCTATTCTTATGTAATTAAATTCCTCCCCAGTCATTTCCTAAATGTATTCCAATAGGTTTTGGAAATGATTTCCCTGTATTCTGGATATAAAGCCTCACTGAATACAACTTCCTATTAGTTAGGCAGTGCAAAAACAAACACTTTAAGATACAAGAATATGGATTTGGCTTGGGTTGAAGCTCAGCTGAAGCTGGGATTCTGCAATTCTTGAAGTATATAAGCACCTATAAATGAAAGGAGTCATTTAGTAGATGTAAAGACCCCCACTAGGACCATCTAAGCACAGCTGAAAGTCCCACAACATCTATTTCCTTTCTCTTATCTGATGGCACCCCAGAATTCCTGTACAACCTGGAATACCATACCAGTGAGAGGGGACTTATTTAGACAAATTAACATCTTGTATCAATGCTAACTAAAATAATGAGATTGTAATTGATATATACTTGATCTCACGCTTGGCTTGTGTTTGCTAGGTCGTTTTTCTTTGATCCCCAATCTCTACTTGGAATTTTGTCAAGTATAAATATATGAAATAATGTATATATGGATTATTAGTGTTTGATACAAACGTGCTTCAAGCTGCTTGGAAGCCATCAGGAAAAGCTGAATTACATGAATTACATTGTCATGCTTCCATATTGTTTCGTTTTCATTTACCTCTGCAAACACGGGCTAATTCAGGTTAAATTTATTAATAGAGTTTGAAAGAAGTTACTAATGAATAAAAAATGTGTGATGTAATTCTGATATTACTATTCCTGGTTGACTCTTAAAACTATGCTATTTGTAATTCTCAAGACATTTCTTCATATTAAGTTTCCATATATGTCTCACAGTTAGTATCAGTGTCATGTAGTCACATAATCACTCATTTATGAACTTGTCATATGAAATGCTAGTGTTTGTGTGTGTGTTTTATGAAGTACTGCTCTTATACTGCCTTTCCTTTGTTAAAGGTATGAAAGCTATTTGTGTCTTTGGAAAATAAATTGCGCTCCTTAAGTGCACCTCTCTTTACTGCCTGCACCAGCACTGGTTGGCAGCCTGTCTGCAGATTCCATTCTAACTTGCCGGCAAGCACTTTACCCAGCTTTGTAGCTTGTACCTTTTCAAGGAGCAGAATAACTTTAGGCACTTCTCATACAGCCATTAATTGGTTGAGTCTAGTGGGATCTCCTCACTGAGCATGTGTTAATGTTTGTGATGTAGGTCACAAGTCTGCATTGCTATTTTCTCTAATTACCAAACTTCAGTGTTTTTGCTCTCAGATGAAACACTGTGTTCTCCCAGGCACAGTGTATGCAGAAGTGGATATATCATAAAATGAGAGGAAAAAAATAACCTAATTGTCATCTTCATGGTCTAGAAAGGTCCAATTAACAATTCGAAAAATATGTTGAAATAAAATTTTTGCAAAGCTTTTTTGACTGTTTTTAAACTATTAAGTTTGCTGCTTGGATGTATTATTGGATTAACTGACTGCTGATAAGGACGCTTTTAACACCAGAGCTTTAATGGCTCTGAACACAGATGGTTTGAGTTGTTTGAAGTTGCATGAATTACTGAACTATAAACTATAGTATCATTGCAAAGTTGTTCACTGTTCAAAGTTCTTCACTGAGCCTTGACTGGAAGTGTATACATTAATGCATTCTGCACCATCACTGGGTGTGCAGTGACTGTAAATGAATGTAGACCATTGCAAGAATGCAGAAAGTGATCTCATGCATTGGTGGTTCTGTGAATGTGCAGGTTCTGCTCATTCTTGCTCCTCGTGTAAGTACAGAAAACTGATCATACAGCATAGAAACTACAGTAAGAATAAGGTAATGACATGGCTTCATTCTGAGATTCCATACTTCATAATGAGTTTAAGAGAGTGGGAAAAACTGATGTGGAAGAGAAATACCTTACTGCAGGTTTGACGGCTGTGATGATACATTGATGGGCTCCCTCCATCTTCAGTATGAACTACAGCAGAATTATGAGGCACAAAAGGTACAATCTGCAAAAATGTTTACAGATGAGGACCGCATTTCAGAAGAAAGTGAAAAATGATCGTGCTGCATCTGTGATCCATAGGCAAACCCATAACTTATATTCTGAGGGTTGAGGCTTTTAAATAATAGTCTTCATTTATCACTGATATTATTATGTATCTGCTTTGGGAGGTATCTATATCAATCTTTGTGCTCTTTCTCTACAAATCCTGAGGGTAGGCATAGATTGTTGAGAGCATGCAGCTTGAATCTGGGAAATCTACTTGGTGAAATATTATTTATTAAAACATCTGAAGGAAAACTGGAAAATAGAAATTAAAACAACAAAATAGTAACAAGGAATTTGATACTGCTTCTACAGGACAGGTTTTTTTGTTCTTTCTTTTTGTCTTTGCATTTTTGTATTTTTGTAATCAGAACCTATGATGTTTTAGCTGATGGGAATCTATTCTTCCCACTCCCTGAAAAGCATTCTGCTATGCTCGGTTGAGGTGGGGTAAGCCATACTGTATGTTGCATGATGTGAAAGGCACAGAGAATAATACCTGAATTTTCTTCCTTGTTTTAGGCAAAAAACAAAACAAAACAAAAACACCACCTAAAATCATGTTGTCTTTTCCACCATATATTATGTATTTCCATTTTTCCATTCACTGCAGAGCAAACAGGAGTGGACTGTGTGGAGATGATCAGCTGTTAAGATAAGAGATGTAGATGGAAAGAAAGTGATGTAGGTAGTAAACATGAGGTATGAGAATAGGAAATAATTTTTTTTTTTTTCTAGGAAGAGCCATCTCATCTCCTTTCTATGCAGGAAAGAGCAGAAGGCCATTGTGATTGGAAAGGGAACAATCCAAGAGATGAGGCAAAAGGATCGTGGTAAAGAAGATTTCAAATAGGATAAAAAAATAAGTACTGGTCAAGTGAAACACTATAGAGTTAGAATGTGGAAATATGGCATTCCTGTTGTTTCCAAAATTGACGCTTTCAAGAAACAAGAGAAATAAGCATCTGTCAGAAATATTGAGGAATAGCTAATCCTTCCTTAGGGCAGGAGAATGGATTTGGTCGTGTCTTAAAACCCCCTTCACTACTCATTTTTCATTGACTGTTTTAGGATTTTACAGGGAGAGTTTCAGCACAAAGGATATTTACTAGGAAGGCCCGTGTTCTGGCTTTTGTCTGAGAATTTTTAGGTGTTTTTTCTCCAGGAGTAAATGGAAAGTGTCTCATGGGGAATGTCTAGTCAAATAAATGAATGTTGAGAACTGCAGTGTTTTACAGATGCGCACTGAGCAACTCTGTAAAGAAAATACCTGTGGTTGCTATAGTCAGTGTCAAAAAATCCTATTGCATTAAGTGGTTTGAGGTGAAAACCTTAAGCTACTTGGAAGATCTTAGTTAATCAATTTGAATAAAATTATTATGCTATGTGTATCCAACTTAGCAACAGATTTCTTTTCTAGAGATGTGACACTGTTTCATGCCAACTATTCCCCACCATTCTTAGTTATTCATTTTAATTAATATTAGTTAGCTTTGCCTTGAGCAAGATATTTTGCTAGCCAGATTTTGTGAAAGATTTACCATTCTTGATGCTGGCTTGCTTTATCACCTTGGTGCTTCCGTTTACAGAAGAGATAGATGTAATATAAAATATTCATTCATCAATTTACTGATTTTTAAAAGTCTTTTGTCTCCTTTCTTTTCATCCATTTGGGCTCCACACCTCTGCCTGTTCAGCTATTAGAGGATGTCTCACAGTGACCCGTGCTCTTTTTTGGGGGGCTGGCAGGGGACATCAGGAAGAGCCTGAGGCAGGTAGACCTAGGCTGGGAGCCAGCTCTGGGTGCTGCTGTGTAATAGGAAGCAGATTTGCCTGCCAGGGTTTGCAGAGCACCCTAGCTGTGCTGTGAGGTTGCTTTCTTCTATTTCAGTTTAAAAATATCTCTCGGGTTTTCTCCTTTCTGAGGTGATGCCTCAGCAGGCCTACTGCAATTCTTTTAGTGACTGTGAATTTCTCTGTGCTCAGGTCTATCTGCTTAATGTCAGCCAGGACTGTGCACCACTGAGGTGTACAAAGTCTGGGACAAATCAACACATGGTTGGTTACAAGTTACAATACAGCATATGAGCTACCCATTGGAGACTTCTGTTTTAGTGATGCAATTTCAAAAATGTTACTCAGAGTCTTGAGAGGCTGCATGGCTAAATTAAAAGTGAGATCCAGCTGAAGGATCATTGTTTACTTGCTGCTGCTTAGCAATATCCTAGACTTCGGTGACTTGGATTAGATTAGACTCACATTTAGCTAGTCTCCTCAGTATTGCTCTGCATTTGCTCTAGCAGATCATTTCTTTCTGTAACATGACCATTCCATTGAGTTGATCTTTTTTGCATTTGATAATTGGGCATGAGAGATACTAGGCATATCAGTAAGGTATTTGTGTTAATATCAGTTGGACAATTAAATGAAAATCAAATGCATAGATAAATCCAGTTTAAATAAATCACGTGAGTTAATATTTTGTTTCATATTTCCAAATAGTGTGGTAGAAGCTAAAGTTACAGTGCTCCTCACTCAGTTTTTGCCAGATACTTCTGGAGTGGAGAAAACAGCCCAAGGACAGCTGAGGTTCCTTTAGTGGAAAGAGTAAGAAAGGTACTTAGCGACCACAGAAATCTGCAGTGAGTCTCAAGATGAAAGCGTATTTCAGATTAAAGAGGGACTCCTAGCTGTTGGAACATGACTGTCATTACTTGCTTAGTAATATTTATTACTAAACACTTAGGTTTATTGCCTAGGAAACTTTAAAGGCTGTTTTATATGACATTGCAACTGGAAGCAAAATACGTTTAAGTCTTAAACTGGATTCATATTTAGTGTTTCTCCTTATGATGTGGGATACATGGAGCAATATAACATAGAGGGTTGCAGCCAGTTTGAGCAAGTTCTTGTGTTGAAGAAACAGATATGTAGAAGGATAGTTGGCTCTATGCAGGACATACCAAGTGGAAGAGATTCTCCCTCTTGACAGCACCCAGTACCCTTTGATAATGCTGTGGCTGGCAATGCTCTGCATTTCTAGAAATTGCACATCTCTCTATTTGCTGTACTTGCTCAAATGTTTCTCTTAGAATTTATTGCTAAAATCAGGGCTGCCCCATTGTCCCTTGACAAAGACCTCAGGTTTGTTAGTCCTGTTAGTCTGTTACCATGGTGTTTTCTTCATTTATATTCCTTTGTGAGAGATGTTCTTGTTCATATTGAATCTTACGAACTGCGTTTTTCAGTTAAATGGTATTCTGCAAGACCTGCACGTATATTTTTGCTAAACTAATTTTCTTTTTGGTTCATTGATCTCTTTAATGAAAGTCTACGCATTTTTATAAGCCAGAACCTCATTATGCTGTACAGAGGCTGTACTTTAAACCTATCTGTTAGGTTACTGTACATTTTAATAAAACTTTATTAGATTTCCCTTCTGATGAAAGGCAGCAGGAAATGTTTCCTTCATTAGAAAACTTGAGGTGCTGGGAAACTTAATGCTGCATTCTTGTTTTTAGATTAATTATGGGTTTTGTTATAGCTAGTTAATGAGCCTTCCGTGAAAGGAAATCAATTTAAATTATCTCATGGAATATCACTGCATTTATGTCAAGATTATCTTTACACACCTGATCACATGCCTCCTTTTCAATGAATGTTATTTTTCTATGCTGGAATTGAAGTTTTCCTGTTGTATATGGATATGATACTCATTTTATAACGAGGTATTTCATCTAAATTTAGTTTCTATGAGTGATGCTTCACTTTGCTTCAGCAGCAGATGTAAATCTACTGAAATCTATTTTCTTCTTTTAGTGAAGACTTTAAATGGCTTCCTATGCAACATGGGGTGCTGTAATCTGTACTATTATTTAGGTTGCCAGAATTCTATAAAATTAGATTCCTATTTCATAGAAATGAAAACATTTTTTATGTAACTTAATTTTGCAAATTCTGAGTAGTATCAGCAGGCAAAAGAAATTATGAAGAATTATAAATTCTGGAGGACTTGCTCAATACGTGGAATCCAATCCAAAGCTTTATTTTTCCTCCTATGATCACTATATGTATGTTTGGCATACTACTGAGCGCAGAAGTACATGTTTAACTGCAAGCTACAATAGCTTCTTGCTCTGGTGGTGCTTTTTCTTTTTCTGGTTTGGTTTCTTTGCTTGGGATAGGGAGTTGTCCAGACATTAACAACTTTTTCCTCATTCTCACATTAGTCGTATTTTATTAGTATCCCGGCTTAAGTAAGAGAGGTTAGAGAACTACTGGCCTTTTCCTTCCCTGCTTCCACTACCGTGGAAGGCTGTTAGTCAAGAGTTCTGCCATGCTTTCAGTTGCAGCAGTTACTCCTTTGTACCCAGCTTTGTTTGTGGATTATTCTTTTTTGGTTTTGTTTCTAATCAGGAAAATATTCAATAATGACTAACCCTATTTGAGTTAATTGCGTTGCTTTTATATAAATCTTGCATATTGTTCATTGAAAAGAGGGAACTGGTGATCAGGGTATGTTTAGCTGTCACAGACTTGTTTATCTGTAAGTAATTTGCATGAGTGAGAGCCAAATGTAACTTCTAAGCGTGTGTGTGACAAACAGCATCTAGCCATGTGGATACACTCAAAACCATGAAGTGGCTTGACCTTAAATTGCAGCCAGACTCCCATCTAGTGGCTTCTTGCACCACTTCCCCCCTCTGCCCTCATACTTGACTATTTCTCTGGTATTTCTGCCCTTTCTTCATCGTATTTTCCCTGAGGAGCCTCCAGGTTTCTGCTGAGTGCAGCTGTGTGGCACTGGTACTGCTGGATCCGGCAGTGCCCAGCATGGTGCAGCATGGTTTCTCCTCACAGAGCTCTGCCAGTGCTTGGGCACATGGCACAACCTCTCTTGGTGATCACTGTTCAGTGGTTTGCCATTAATGATCAAACCCTGTCATGTTTTTGAACATGGAAATTTTCCCAATAACCACAGCCTTTTCCTCACTGTTGCTGTTGGTGTTATCAACCCAAGAGCTCTGATATGAGGGGGCTCCCAGTGTGGGTGGCACTGCCCAGGTGCATTAGGGCTTGAGGTAATGGTGGCAAACTGTCATCCAGCAGGGAAAAGTGATGCGATATCTACAGGTTTAATCAGATGACCTTTTTTGATGAGTACCCCCTCAGCCCTGCATAGTGGTAAATATCTGCAGTGTTGAGGGGATTTGGGCCTTTTCTCAGAACTCCGTGAGAGAAAGAACAAATGGTACCTTGTACAACAGTGGATATCTAGTTTTTCTGGAGCCCTTCTGTTGGCTCTGCAGCTAGGAGGCAAGGAAGTCTTGGAGTGAGAGGCAGGAAAAGTCGAATCTGAATACAGAATAGTTTGATTTTTAGCTGGGTTTTGATTTAGTAATGCATAGGGATAGTGGACTGAGACAGATTCCACAGTAAATGTTTTCTGTACCCAGAAGGCAATTTACTATTGATCTATGCAGAATACTTCCAAGTTTTGGTTCCTTGCAGGGGTTCTGTCACAAATAAGGAAGTATGGTTGATGCAACTACTCCAGACATTGTTCTGAAAGATAAGCCACTGCTAATCTGTTGCACAGCGAGTTTAATGTCTGGCCTTTCACTTCTGAAGGACTGTTACATCTGCTAGTCAGTGATTCATCCCACGTGCTCTGACCTCAGAGGCTTTTGTTTCCAGAAAGATGTATTATGTTGTATACTGTGGATTTTAAAATAGAATGACATTAGTGTGGTGACTTGAATATTGCTGATGTGAATTTAATCAGAAGTGAAAACCAATTGTTCCCTCCTCTTTGTTTCCAAAATTGCAGTACACAAAGTGAAGCAATAGGATGTTTGTTGGTGTTTAGTGGTGAGTGATTGGGGATAATTATCTTCCTAATAACGTCTGAAATATTTTTTGACATTATTATTTTTTATTAATTTATTATTATTATTTTATATAGATTATGACCAAACTTTGGTCCATATATTCTGCTGGCTTCCTGGAGCTGCTTAATACAAAACAGGACACAAGGTCTCCTGGCTGTGGGTCAGTAAACAAACGATTAGCACACTAGGAGCTCTGAGCAGCATGCTTGAAGTTGTAAGGCACCTTCAACTCATCCCAACTCCTTTAACTCTTTTTTTTTTTTTTTTTTTATCTGCAACAAATTATGTTCTCCAGACTGAGGAATGCTCTGAGCTTGTGTTGAATTTTCATTAAAGTTTAGTAAGTGCTCTCTAAGTTGATCATTAGTGGACTGAATTGGTCTGAAATATACATGATTTTTTGGGGTGTTTTTGTAGTCAACATTTAGTTATATGGTTTTATTTTGTAAATTTGCCTTAATCTGGAAAGCATGCTTGTACTTTGTCATCTGTTTGGACAGCCTGAGGTGTTTTTTGGTGATATCATACATGTGATATTTCAATTCTCTTCTATCCAAACAAGGCAATTCAGTCACACAGTTTTCTGCTTAGTATTTCCTTATTCAGTGAAGATGCTGATGGAGAAACCTCTCGATCAAACCCAAGCAGCATATCTGTTAATCAGATGAAAATTTTCAAGAGCAGTAGCGTGCCTTTGAGGTTTGGAGCTCTCACTCACATGATCTGAGGTGGTACCTAGAGCTGGAGCAGCTGCACTTGCACTCTGTTGCAACCATAATTCTGTAAGGGCTCAAATATTTTATTTTTCTATCAGGAAGTTGTTGAGAGCTGAGTCTGGAAAAAGCTGGCCCCTTCCAAAGGTTCTGCTGACTTACTGCTCAGTAGGAGCCTTTGCTATTGCAGTCACAACTTTTCTTTCTTCTGTGAAAGAAAAGTTCTGTGCATATCCCCTTGGTTTAGCATTAATTTACAATGAGAAAAACTTTGGACAGGGTATTGTTGTTCCCATACTAAGACAATGTTATATATGTGCTTTTCTTTTTCCCTCTCAGCTGCTATATTTGGGAGAGGGTTTTACTGAGTTTTTTATTCAAACTAGCTCATTTATCGTTTCTTTTTACTATTGCCTGACTTGTTTGTTAAACTTACAAACACTCAAATGCATGTCAGGTAGTGCCTAATTAGCATTATTTTTAATAAGCTTTTCAGTTTTGAATCTTTTCTAGAATAATTCTGCTGCCCAGTCCAGAAGCTTATTGAAATGCATGTGATGAGACAATATCATAGAGAACATCAGAGGCAGAGTCCTTGACCCTGTTCCTGCTCAGCAATAGCTCTTAATGCTGTTCAATATTCTGTATGAATGAGAATAAGCTTGGTAAATCTTATAGGGTGGATGGGTTAATGGATCAATACTGACCTTTACCATTACAACTGCAATTAAAGCTGCATATGAACTGAAACGAGGGGAGCAGTCTCAGTGCAAGCATGGGACTCGCAGGATGATGTTTTAATCTAACATTCTTCTAAATCATTTTAGATGTCTCTGAAAATGTCACAGATAGAAAAATTAAGATGTGTGAAGAATGCTGTGGGGATACGGATGTTTCTTAAATCAAATCTATGTTGCATGTTTTGTTTTTTTTCCTCGGCAATGGAAAACCTCATAGCAATGAGCTTAAGCTGTCTTAATATCAGCTAAATTTAAAATCTGTGGTGTTTGGGTTTTTTTTTTATTATTCTTATTTTATTTTTTATTATTTGATTTTTACCTTTGCATTTACTGTGTGCTTTAGATGAAGAAATGATGTTTAGCCCATAGAGATCTTGCAAACACTGAGCAGACTGGATTAGCACCATAGTACTATTTCTGGGCCATGGCAGTGTGAAACCAGAACACATTCCCTGCTATCATAGATCCTTCAGCAGGCTTCATCCTCCATCATGATAACCTTTGAACACCCTTTGGTGGTTACGTCTGGGATGACCATCTATTACAAATGTTAGAAGCGGTCTGGTAATTCTGAGACATAATGAAAGAATCTTTTTTTCCAGCAGGTAGGAAATGTGCTTATTAAAATGTGACCTCTTTGGCATCTGGAGAATGCCCAAGCATCATTAGAGGCTTCTGATTTTTATTTTTTGATGTGCTTAATGTTCTGATTCATGTTCATACCTAAGTTATGTTGTTTTATTATGTTTCTGTTGTTGCAGAAACAAAAGTTTCACGCACTTTGTGTTAATATAGCATGAAAATGAATCAGAACAAAAAAGAAAGTGTGGGAGGGCAGCTTGAGGACAGTCAATCCACTTCAGAATGTTTTGTTCTTAAAAAAAAGAAAAAATTGTTTTCAGTTTGTACCAAATCACAAAGCCTGTCTCTAAGTGGAAAGTGAAGATTTTCAGGTGGCTTCACTGTTAGTCCTCTTAGCCTCTCTTGGCTATTACTATGAAGTGTAGAAACATGAGAAGGGCTAATTCTTTACGCAGAAACTTGAGCCATTAAGTAGGTGATTTGCATTCTGTACTTTTGACCAGTTTGGTCATAAACCCAAGAAGGCTATGCATACAACTAGAAGGGAAGAGAAGAATTCTCATCACTTCTCATGTTTAATGCTCGCAATGTACTAATTAAAGGATGAAGTGAAACTAGGAAACTGAAAAACTTGAAAGGAAATTTAATAGTAGCTAGGCAACACTAAGTGAACTGATTGTCAGCGGCACAGTTTTGTCATTGAATAGTGCCAGATTTTTCTACCCTTCATTGTACTGTGTACTGTTTTTAACTTTTGCAAAGAATCCCTTTCAACGCTGCAACCCACTTCTGATGGAAAAGCTACTGCCAGCACCAAAGTATGCATTCCCATTTGTCCACATAAATTTGTATGTGTGGAAGGAAAGTAAAACAAAATGTGCTTTCCAGGAAGAATTACCTAGTCTTCTCAGGCAAAAATTTATTTCTGCTGTACCTTCAGCATCCCATCTTTTCCCAGTCTCTGCTGCCAGCTGGGTGGCTAATGTCATATTTGCACTGATTTGGCTTTGTGAGAAGCAAGCTAAAGGGCCAAAAGAGATCTTGGATAAGTTGATGGTGCAGGATGCTCCCCAGTGTAAATGGGAGACACAAGTAGCATTGATCTGTTTTGTGAGAATGCTAAACTTGCACTGAGCAGAAAAATCTCATTAAAGCTCTTCAAGATGCCCTTTGCAGCTATCTGTTGCTTTTTAAACATTTTCTGTACAACAGTTTTCTTTAGATCAAATGGCCTCAAGCGTAGCAGAATCAATGCAGTTATCTGGAGACTTAGTTTTGGTAAATAAAAATAATTGTAATACAGCGAATAAAACCTATTTGTCTTGTTACCTAGTGAAGAGCAGGGCAGAATCTTTAATTTACTCTAAAGTGCTGAAAATCTATAATGCCGTGTCTTTTGGTGATTCTCTCTACTGTGCTAGAGCATGCTCTCTGTGAGGCAAATCATCCACCAAATCAAAATAACTGCAATTAAAGTGGGAGTGTAACCACTTATATCTCACCTCCATTCAAGCCAATCTGTATCAGACTCTTTCTTTTTTGTTTTCTTGAATTATTATAGCAGCTGTTAAATAAACTCATGTATATCTTATGAATCACAGAATCATTGGGGTGGAAAGGACTTCTGGAGTTCGAACTCCCTGCTAAAGTAGGTTCCCTAAAATATATTGCAGAACAAAATCCTTACAGGATTTTGAATATCTCTGGAGAAGGAGACTCGACAACCCCTGTGTTTTGAACACAGCTTGTTCCTATGCTCTGCCATTCTCAAATAAGATTTTCCTTTATGGAAATTCCTGTATGGAACTCCCAGTGTTCCAGATTTTGTCCATTACCACTTGTCTTGTACCAGGGTTCTGCTGAAAAAGAGCCTGGCCCCATCTACTTAGCACGCTCTCCCTTAGATATTTGCATGCTTAGATAAGATCCCTTCTCACACTTTTCCAGGTTGTACAGTCTTAGGTCTCAGCACTTCCTCAAATGGGAGGTGCTCCTAACCATCTTTGTAGCCCTCCACTGGACTCTCTTCAGTAGTTCCCTGTCTGTCTTGAACTGAGAAGCCTTGAACTGGATACAGTACTCCAGATGTGGCCTCATCTGGGCTGAGTAGAGGGGAAAGATCACCTCCCTTGATCCTCTGTGTATGCTCTTTTCAATGTATCTCATGAACGCGATGCATGAAATCTTCCTTTAGACTGCTCCATGTAACAACAAAAAAAGATTTTTTTCTCCTTCCCTTTTTAGAGTCCATGTATAGATATTTGTACCTGTATCTCCCAGTACATGTCTAATTGTGATTTAGTTTTAAACCAAACCAAGTTCTTAAATTGTTTCTGAAAATTGATGTTCAGGTTGAATTTGATATATCACATACAAAGTAACACTGTTGCACTGCTTTTATCTAAAGAGTGGAAAGTGCTTTGTAATTGTCATTTATTATGTACTTGTGGTGTTGTATGGGGAGCTTTATGGAGCTCATGGCCACATTTACAAGCAAGTGCTATGTAAAGAAATCTAGGCAGAAAGAGCGCATCTACACTTTTGCACTTATTCTATGGGGGGGATGATGCTCCCTATGAGCAGCAGCTGACTGACAATGCTATTTGATCTAAGTTCAGCAGAGACAGTTAGAAGTACAAGCTGCTTGCTACTTCAATTTATGTTTTTGTTCCACTTTTTGCCTAGTATGCAGACGTACCTGTAAAAATGCAATCTGCCAAATCTCAAATCCTCTCTGGGGAAAAATTAGGAATGAGTAAACACCCAGAAAAAGAGCAATTTCATTTTTCAAGCTGGTATACCAAGGGAGGACTTGGTTCCTTAAGAACCATCACCTTCAAAAACAGGAATGAGGGAAGCTCAAAGTTTCCTGATTTGATCTTGTTTCTTTTTTTCTGTGAATATGGCAAACTTCTAGTAGTACAGTCCTATAACCATCATTTTTACTTGACAGCAGTTAATTGCTCACATTTTTGTCAACTTTCTGACCTTTAAATGGTGCTGCTTTTGACAGCACTTAAAAATGGTGACTGCTTTTAGAGGAAGCAAGACAAAACAAGACATGCATTTCCACTTTAATTAGGATTCATAGTGCATTAATGACAATCATGTTGTCAGAAAACTTTACACACTTACAAGGTTGTCATGACGGGCAGTTGTTATTCCTTATCATCTTCCTTTTTTTTTTCTATCCGTAAAAGTGAAGAGTGTCCCCTGGGGTAATGTGACTTGGTGTGCAGAGCAGAGCTGGTTTTAATAGAACTCTGCTAGTGACAGGAGAGGAAAGCCAGTGTCTAATGTTCTGATAGTCTGCATGTAGAGAGAGCAATGGGTAAAGTAGGATTTGTGCTAATCCCCAAATTGCAATGTTTGCATGTTCCATGGTGTGCTTGAGCATCTCTTGCTCTGCATGTATAATGTCAGTCTTGGTAGATAATCTGTACAAACAATTTCTGAAGGCAGGAGAGAGCTCCATGTTTGTGCTTCTGACTGAAAGGCCTGAGAATATACAGTTGAGGTCTACTCTGACCTATGCAGTAGGTCTGCCTCTGCCACAGGGTGATAACTGGTAGAGCTGAGATATGGTTCTCTTTGCATCTTTTCTCAAACAAGCTGCTTGAAGCCAATGGCTGCTACCAGTATGGTTTACTTTTCTCTTTCAGAGATCTTCTCAAATGCAAGCTCTCTATCTCTGTGTGAACAGGTGGCTGTTTGCTACATGTTAATGGGGGAAAATGGGGATGAAAAGGCAGCTGCCATGTGAAAAAGTCACTGAGTCAAAGGCTCTTCAATGTTATCACTGGCAAACTAAAGTCTGTTTGTGAGGCTAGGAAGCACGCTGATTGTTTAGTTTCTCCTTGCTCATTGTTATGCTTGTCTATAACTTGAGATTTAACCATGCATACACACCTGTCAGACCTTACGGAGAACTCTCTACCTGTGATTATTCCTAATGTCCAGCCTTTTTATTCATCTTCTTACTGCATAGTAGTGCAGTACTATGTGTTTTTTTCACTCCCCCCAACCCTCCAAAGGCCTAACAAAAAAAAAAAACAATAAAAAAAAAAAAAACAATAACCTGGGATGAAGAATTATTTACCAGATTAGTTGATGTGGATGTGAGATGTGGATTGGAAGAAGAAAAAAAATATATAAATGTGGAATACTTGTGCAGATCAATCTCACTAGATTTGAATATTACTTAAAGGAAAAAGCTCATCTCCCGGCTGTAGTAATTTCTCTTTGTGAAAGAGGAGGCAGGAAGGAATGAAATCTCCATTTAGCTTCAAGAAAATAAATCTATTTATCTCCAAGCAAAGTATTCCTTGTAGTCTCCTGCTATAGTCTAGAGAAATAATGGCATATGAGTCAAAGGACATTTGCTGAATATTTATCAAAGGTCATCTGCATCTGGGAGTTATCAGATGTGTACTCTGTTATCTGGAGAGTCATAGACCTGAGCTGCTTGTTTTGGAGTTTGCAACAAAAGGGGAATGAGTTTCTGTAAATAATTACAAAACGTTTCTTAAAACCTTAACTGCTCCAGTGTCTCGATGCTGTAAAGAATGCCCAATAAAAGTTGCTCCACTGTGACCCCATAGTTACACTCTCTTGTTGGATGTCTTTCTTGTCTAAAAATTACTCTGTAAAGGCACATGTTACACACACTGAAATGTAGAATAATGGTTTTATTTTTCACTGCTTTTTGTGTGAGAAGGGGGAAAATTAATCTTTTTCTTGAGAATGATTCTTTAGCCCAGTGAATCATCCTCTACATTTTTCTCTCCTTCCTTTTCTTATTCTAAAAATTTCTTTGGTTGCAAAGTCCTTGGTAACTGTAATCAATGTATCATCATTTCAGTAGGATGTACTTAGAATTCATTAGGAATTCTGGGCCATAATTACAGTCAGCAGAGAGCTCTAATAGGTGCAAGACATCCATTGTCTGCCTTGTCTTAGGATAAGGTATCTTTTCAGTTTTTAAAACTGAATTGTAAGCTCTTCTCAGAGAGGCTGAGCCTCCAGGCATGGTTATAAGATTTCAAGAAATGATTTACAGATCTGCGAAATACTTGTGCACAGCCAAATGCAATTATCAAGATGGTTTGTGTTACTCTTAATATGATAGTGTTTTGACATGTTTCTGCAGATATTTGTCTGAGGAGTGGATAAACATAGTTAGTCTGTTACTTCATTGCACTTTAAAGCTGTCTATATCTATTCATTTAAAGATTGCCCTCTGAGTTTGATGTCTGTCTGTATCTGCTAATGTTAACTTATCTCCTACTTTGGTGGATTTCAGAAACTGGGTTTAAAATCTATTTTTACCTCAATGTCAAAAATTCTGTTAGCCTTACATATTATACAGATGTGCAAAGGCGGTAAGACTTCTTACAGGTGACTTTTGTTCTTAGTGTTAGGTCAACAAGTTTAAATGGACATAACGGGAATTGTATAGAAGTGACATGATGGACAGACAATGGATGAGGGGGTCACAATGATGATGCAAAAATACAGTTAGAACATGCCTTGCATACATTGCTTTTCTTTCTGAGAATTATATGCCATCCCTGTTTTTGTTTTTCTTATCTCTTCCAGAATACTGGAGAATATGTTATAGTGTATAGCAAGCAAAGTTACCTTTCAAGAGCCTGACCGTTACCTCAGTGTCTTGAGGCAATGGATTTACTAAATCTGAAAAAGAAGTTGATATGTAGTACAATTTCTTGACAGTGACTATGCCGTGGTTGTAAGAAACTTGGCAGATAATTAATGGTGAATTAACTCTTTTGCTTTGATCTCTCATGTAAGATTCTATGGGCAGATAATGATTTTTTTTTTGGATGGATTTGCTTTTCATTTTCTCTTGAAACCTTTTCTTCACTGTAGGTATTTTAAGCTTCGCTTCTATTGTTGCCATATGTGTGTCAGCAAAAGTGCTAGAAGGGAAGAGTGTTGTATCTCCAAGAACAATTACTACTTAGCCCAGTAACTTTAGCTTTCATTTTGTAGACTGGTGAAAGGGCTAGAAGCATGACCGTGTCAGCACGTTTGGCAGCTCTGCAGTTGTGCTGCAGTCTCAACATTTTATCAGAAAATAATTGTGCCTGATATTTATGACTTATCACTGTATTCTTATTTAGGGACTCAAGTAGTTGCTTCAAAACCAGGGTCACCCACCTTCTCCAGTTTTCTCTCTTGGGAAGGTTTCCTAGTAATTCATTGTGTCCGTAGATATTGCTTTGATTTTCTTCTTCCACACACAGTATTATGGATATGGACTGCACTAGCTGAAATGATTGCAACTATTTCTCATTCTGCTAGCATATTATTTCTTCTTGGCTGTATCTAGGCATGCAATGTGACAGGCACAACATTTAAATATCATTTGTTTGAAATCTGCTATCCCAAATACCAGTGGAAAATCATGTTTATCTCTAAAAAATAGGAGGCATTCAGATACTTTATCATGCTTTTCTTCATTTAGGAAAAAAGAAAGCAGGAAATAAAATCAAATCAAAGAGCGGAATTTGCTCGATCATGTCAACAGTTAATACAGCAATTCTGGCTCTCTTAGTGTGATGCAAAGCAAAATAAATGAAGGTAATATATGGACCCCTGAAGCACCCAAGAGTGCAGCTGGCTGCACTCTGGAGGATAGTGGCATATATTACTGTGAAACATCCCAGAAATAAATAGGAATATTGAGGAGGGTTTCTTTAGAGGGAGCCCCTTTGAAAGAGGGTATTTTAAAATTGGTTAACTTTGAAAATGAGCCTTTTTGAAAATAATACATCTGTTGCTTTAAATGGTAAGCATGCATCTCTATTTTTGTTATTTTATTTCAACCTCATAGACTCTGGCTTTGCCATTTGTTGTTGTGAGTTAATAGGGTGGAGAACTAATCCCCAGAAGAGTCCTTCCAGGAGCTCACCTAACTTCTGTTGAAGTAGACTTCTGTCCAAAGGTGATCACATCTCTTTTACAGTATGACATGAAATTATGACTTAGGGGTCCACAAAATGCCTTCCAGTGCCTTAAGATGGAGTAATTAGGAGTGCAGATGGTTAAGCTGGGTATTTTCATTGGAATTCTTCTGGGATATGTTTGTGATTTAGAATTCTGTACCCTAAGAGTAGATACAGAATTGTAAAAGATTACTTTTTCTTTCCTGGTATCAGAGAATCCAGCCTATTTTCATAAATTGCAATGCTTTCAGTTTTGTTAAAAAAATTGAGACTGAGATAGAGGAAAAGTTTTTATCTGCCCTTAAAAGAAAAATATACTGACAGGGCAAAATGACTTCATTTGAACAACTTGTTTATAAGATTAATGACAATGTGGAATAAAAAAAAAAAGTCTAGTGATCTGGAAACAATTGATATCCCATTCAGAAGAGGACAGTTATATGAACACAAGACAAAATATAGGGTGTCATTAGGCAGTTAACTTTGTTGAAATACTACTTAACTTAGTACAATAGGAACTATAAGTAAGCTCTGTCTTTTCCACTAGAAAGGTCTTCATAACCTGCAGAATGGCTGTAACAAGCAGTAAAATTATTTGTTAGTACAAATCTTATCTGCGGACAGATGAGCTTCTTCTGTTTTACAGTAATACATCACTTTCACGTTTTTCAAGGTGCACATTAATTTCTACAAGCATTTATGTGAAACATGGAAGAGTGAAACGACAATTATTGTCATTCTGTGATATAATTTTCTAATCTATTTAAATTAATCTTTTCTTCAGAAAGAAAGCAACTTTGAGGAAAGTTTTACTGCAGGCACAGGAAACTGTCTTTGCAGACAGCTTCTTTGTGAAGGAAGCGAGATCCCTTTACCACGGCTGGTGGCTGGACAGGAAGGAAGACATTTATGGCTGAATGATAGTCCCCTAAGTGTTAGAGTGGAATGTCTACTTTTACAGAATTTGAGCTACTTTTGTCTGAACATTAAAAAAATATTTGGAACTCCCGTAACTTAATGGTCTAAGGGGAAAGGTATTTTCTACTTACTTCTTCTTGCAAGTCGTATGTTTGATCTCAGACTCTGAATAAGGGAGAAAGGGAAGAGAAATGCTAAAGGGATTACGACTTCCTTCTAGCTTCCCCAGTCAGGTGGCTGCTGATCACCTGCTGGGAAAGCAATTGAAACTCAGTGTCACACATACCTTTCTGTTATCTGCTGTCACATTCAAAGCATTATACTGAAATACAGTAGAGCGGAAAGAGGAGCAGCACAACACCAGTGGCAACTGAGTTCTGGTTTTGCTATCAGGACAACTCTTCTAGATGCCCTAGATCTACATATTTTACACTACTCGGCGGAGTTTAGTTTTACTGATTATGTATCAGTTCTTAATAAGAAAATCTTAGATGCATATGTAAGGCTGATTTGGCTGGATTTTGGGAAGTTAATGGTCTGGAAATTGTTAGACAAGTATTTCTGAACTGATTAGTGAGGTTAATGGCAGAGATAGAGGAATATACAGAGGTGACTGAAAGTGAGTCTAGATTTCCAGGCATTGCTAACTAAATAAAACAGAACTTGAAGTGTACAGGAGAAAAGTCAGAAAACAGAAGTCTGGCAGAAGGGCTGAGGATGACTGGATAAGAATGAACAATAATTTCTTTCTTTTTGTCAATGAGTATGAAAGGCTTTACTAGACCTTCACATATTTCTTACTCCTGAATATTTTTCTTGTTGGCTTACTTTCACAAAGCTATTCCATTTGATTCCATATCAGAAATTCTGAGTTTTAACAGATGTACCCTACATATTTTGGTACATAACTATACGTACTGAAGCTTCTCATGTGATTGTTGGTCTTTATAGTTTCATGATCAAAAGTAGGTATAAATCTGGTGGGTTTTTTTGTTTGTTTTTTGTTTTTTAACAGTTTAGGCCAGTGGGTTGGTTTTGTTTTTTTTTTTTTCATTATCTTTGTTCTAGTGTAATTGCAAGATGTGAAGTAAATTGCAGAATACAAAGCAATTCTCATTTTCAGATGAGTTGCATGTATGTTTGTCTACATCTAACTGCATTCAAATGTAGCAGCTGTGATGATAATCCGTATTTTTACTACATATATCCCAGTGGAAGAGAGCTGTATTAAAAGTATACAATTTCTGTTATGATACCTCTACTGGAATACACAAATGATTTAAAACTGTAGTGTGGAAGGATTACTTACAACACTGATGATATTCCAAGTAGTATTCTTCCCTAAAAGGGAATAAATCAGCACACAGTCTTCAGAGGGGGCAATGACACTTGCCACTTTCAGCTTGATAGAATACAAACCAGCAGCCTGTAGGCAAATATCTCTAGGTAAGTCTCACAACCAATCATGTGGGTTAAGCAGGTTGCCAATATTTACTCAGCACAAATATGCTTTTCAAGCAAAGGATATATCGCTTTTTTTCCCCTTGTTCATGTAGTTCCCATTAATGTCAAAGGGAACTATGTGTTTGCAAAAAGAAAGTGCATCCCCTGAGGGTGTCAAGTTTTATAAGGTAATGTTCTTCTGTTACATTTTATGCACTGCTTATTTTTATGAGTTGTTGTAATTGTTTAGTGTGTATGATTGCTTCAGAGCCTGCTGTCAGGTGCAGAATCACTGCATTAAAAGGGTTTGTGAATAAAATATGGAGAATACAGAAAAGTAGGATCTTCTTTTTAATGTCAGCAGAGCAAATATAATATATTCAGAATCAGAACTTACCTAAAGAGCATCAGAAACTGAGAGCTGCCTGAGAAGTGTGAATAAGAAAATCCTAACTGACCAATTAAAACATACAATTATTGACATTTTGGTAATTCATTTAAAGTCTGTATCAGCTTTGAAACAACCAGTCCACTGGGAGGAGTGCTTAGAAAGACATCATTGATTAAATACACTGAACCTGAGAGACCAGATTAGTGGCCATATTTCTAATTTGTAAATCAAACATACTTACAGTGTAAACAGCATCTTTATTCCTGTTTTTCTGGAAACCTTTTGACATGAACTTGGAAATGCTGTTATCTGAGCTATAAACATTATTATGAAGTAATTGTGAACCTTTTGTCTCTATTTATACCATCAGCCAGCGAAACTGATATTTTTTTAATGAACAAATGATTTATTGAGCTGTTATAGTTGGGCCTTGTCTTAAGCCAAGCAATTAGCGCATTACTGCTGTTACTACTCTTAGATAACCAGTGGACGAGTTTCTTTCCCACTTGTTGGCCAAGAAGATGCACTGTAAGCACAGTGAGAAGGTATCTTGAGTAAGAGTTACTCTGGAGGTAAATTAATGATGGATAAAGATAACTTGTTGGACTAGATGGTCTTGGAGGTTGTTTCCAACCATTGTGATTCTGTAACTTTTAACTTTCATAAGGGAAATTTTATACAAACACAAAGTTTTCTTGTTATGTGGTACATATTGATTTACATACTTACCTATTGTCTCCTTTTCAGTGTATGTAATAGCTGAAATAAAACTCAACCTTCTGATGTGTTACTGAAGCAGCTTTTTATGTTTACCACAGAAGTTCCTTATTCAGTAACTGTCTTCTATGCTCTGAAAACAAAAATGATGCTGTGTCAACACTTATGTTTACTTCTGATGAGTTACAGACAAAAGCAAGTACTGTTGTTTGCCATTGTTTGCTTGATTTTTAAAGGGGACCATCAGTTTCTTTTTTCCAGAAAATGTAGCAGTTCGCTTTGTCTTTCAAGTGGATCTCTGATTCTGTAACTAGGTCACCCAACTGGCACAATAGGCAAGACAGCTGGCTGGCCAAGTCTGTGTATTTGGCGAGGTGAAGGAGTAAAAAACTCGTTTTCACAGTTTTCTGTGGCTGACTTCATGTCCTTGAGCTTCTTGCAAACAGCAGATATTTTTCTTCTCACTGCAAACTAAAGACTAAAATCACAGTAATCCACTTATCCCTAACTTCCTACTATAGAAATCAATTCTGTCAGAAGCCATCTTTATGTTCCTTTTCATATCAAACTGCTTTTCCATTCTTTCCCAGTAGTTCAAAAAATACTTGGATAGAATGTGAGCTGCTGACTTAATTTCAAATCAGTTTATTACTTCAGTGACCACTTGGGTTCATCACAACGGTGCTTTTCAGTATTTCAGTTTAAATAGAACTCTGTAAGAATCAAACAGTTATTGCCTTGTTTTGAGGAGCAGAAATAGAAAATCTAAGGGAGTATGTGTTGAGTAATCTTTTCTCTGGCAATACTGAACAAGCTTCCATCTTCAGAGAAACACCGTATTCTAAATGCGTTGGCTACTCTTTTAATTTAGTATGCTGGAATATAAAATACTTGGTCTCTTGTCGTGTAGTTGAGCTTTTAGGATTTTCTAATTGCTGAATTCAACACTTGAGGCTTAAGTTTACCAGAACAGCCTATAGCTTTCTAGAAGGAAGGAGGATCACTGCACTGCAAGGAAAAATGGCATCCCATTTAACAGCGAGCTTGGGCTGTGCTGTGAGCAATCCCACAGCCCCAGTGGTGCCAGCTGTGTTTGTCCTTATCAAGTCTTCTGAGGCTGGTGACTAGTCACAAGCAAATACACAGCAAGGGGGGGTTAAGGTGAAGAGAGAGGCCTTAATATTTCAGTGTGTCACTTTGCTTTACAGTATATAGCTTGATTTCACTACTCATAATGTCCAGGACTGGAAAGTTCTTCAAATGCTGAATTTTGTCTGAACTTTTCCTGGCTACAGGATTTGAAAGTTTTCACTAAATGTAGGATTTGAATTAGTTTAGTCCTAAGCATTTTTTAGTCTCTTACCCAATAGAACTTCTAAAGAACCAAACTTCTGTAATCTCATTGTACAGGTTAATGTATTTTTTGCATTTGCGGAAGAATTTCAATTGACCACTTTAGCATGTTTGCTGGGATGTCTTTAATTCATGTTGATTTGTTCTTTCTACAAAAAACTGTTCTTGCAGCTTGCTTGGAAATATGCTTTTGTTTTGAAATGCATAAGGATCTTTGTTTCCTTTTTTCTATGTCCTTAGCATGATGTGCACTGATTGGATAACTTATTCTAAAAATACAAGTTGAAAATGACTGATCCAGGATTCTTTTCTGTGCTCTTAAGCTGAGCTATTTAAGTTACCTTTCAGCTCCAGCCCTAAAGGAAAGAAATAACTAAGTAGACTTTGAGCTCTGTGGATTTGTATTAGAGCATGAATTAAAGATAGATGGGTGTGATGGAGCAGGGAATAATTTTAAGGAAAATTATCATAGCCAAGCAAGTATATACACAGAAAAGCAAAGAGAGCTAACTCTGACTAATGAAGTTTGAAGGCAGCAATTAAACAATCAGAAATAGCAGCTGGTCCCTAGCAGAATTCTCATAATACTAAGATTTTAAAGCTGAATATTTTAAAACTCTGTGCATGAGCTCTATTCCCTCCTGACCACCCATTTCCCTTGCGTTTTACTGAATAAATCATGTAATCTCCCATTTTATATCATTCCATGTTTTATTAAATTTCTCCAGGAGTGAGATGGATGTAGAAAGATGTGGGTTGTTTTATTTGTTCCTTTAGTTGTTGAGGAAAGGAGGATGTGGAATATACATTTCTGAGACTGCCTTGAGGATAGTTACAAGGTCAAGAGGTAATGTCCTCTTGTTTTGCTGGGGAGATTCAGTTTGGATATTAATAATAATTTCCATGTCTGAAAGAGTGGCAACACATTGGAACAGGTTGCCCAGGGAACTGGTGGAATCACCATCCCTGGAGGTGTTCAAGAAAAGAATAGATGAGATACTGAGGGACGTGGCTTCATGAGCATTGTGGAGATGGGTTGAAGGTTGGACTAGATGGTCTTAGAGGTCTAAATGATTCTATGAGTCTGTGCAAGTTGCTCTGAAAATAATACCTCTTATTTATTTCCATGAAAACTACAACAGATACAAAGAACACAATAACAGCGTTTGATAGAGCAGATTCTCAGCTATTGAGACAAACTGGCTTAGCAAATAGGTCAGCTCCAGAGCAAGTGCTATGTAGTTGGAGGGAGAGACCATTTCAAACATCAGTGAGCTATGGTATGGTACTGCCTTAGTTAACTACCAAACAACATCCTTATTCTCCCTGCTCAAGTGGAGCACATTGGTTCACAACCTGCTGTATGCTCAATCTCTTCAGGCCTGAGTCTTAGTTTTCTTCAGCAACTGCAACTGATGACTTTAAAATTACCTACTGAAGAGTCACATGTTTAAGCTTCTGTGGAGTAAAGTGACTTACATTCATCAAGTTCACCCTGAGAAATGCTATCTAGTACTATGTAAACCAAATGTACTTCTCTTAAATGTTTTCCCATGGGGCTTTAATAGAGACTTTATAGCATTCAGATTACTGTAATAATGATTTTGGAACTTGATTATCTTTATTTACAAATATATATACACATAAACCCTACAGAACTCTTCAGACCACGTTATAAAATGAGCTATATTTGTCAAGTGAGAAAAGAATATATTGCAGTGCATGTTATGCTTTTTCTACTCGTATTTGCTCACTTTCTACCACATTTTGGATATCTACAGGGTATCCCAATCATTAGTGCTAATTAAAACCTTTTAATGTTGTTTTTGTGTAAATGAAATTGTTGTCTCATGTGGTGATTTTTGTCTTGCAACATATGTCACTTTCCTTTCTCTGTTTGCCTTTTCCCCCTTTAGAAGGAGGCATGTAAAATGAGTCATCTCTTCTGTTTCAAGGCTGTCCTTAAAGGGTACTTTGAATACACTGTGTTTTCGTATACTGGACATCCTTCACAGAATAATGGGAGAAGGAAAAAACACCAAAGAACCAAAACCAGCAAATCATCTGATACTTTAAAAGCTAATTCAGTGTTCCAGGAAAATGAAACAGGCAAATAGAAAAGTGTAGATTTTTCATCCTCTCTGAATTTTTATTTTATTTTTTTTTTAATGATCTGTTCTCATGATCTTGTTGGTTTCTTTTCCCCCTCCCTTCTTCAGTCACCAGGGTGCTTTCAGATTAGGAACTGCAGTATTGAATAAGGGTGCAAAAAATCTGGGGGTGGGGGGGCTGATTGGAGGCATTTGGGTGCTCCCCTCTCCCATTCTTAGGTAAACACTGATCCTGTGAACTCACTGGCTTCCTCAGTAGACAGTTCTGAAGAGCAAATCAGGTTGCAGAAGATCTCATGAAGGAGTGAGGCTGAGTCACAAGCTGGGGTAGGAACCAGATGCTTGGAGGTTCTAAGACTGTGGCTGCAAGAAGGAGAAGAACTGAGATGATGGCTGTGGGCTTGGACACCTTGCTGCCTCTGGTTGACCAAGGTTTTGGTCTGTTATTGGAAATGGAGTATCTTTGTGATTAGTAGGGCTCAACTACTTTTTGAGTTTAGCCTTGTTGGCTAACATAATGAACTAGGTACTTCCTTGCAGTGCAACTAAAAAAACTCATCTAAAAATCTGGAGGTAGAACCACTACTCAAACTTTTATTGCTAGTAAAAATATTTCTAATATTGCCTTAACTGGCTAATATCTATCATACTTCCTTTTTTTTTAACTATTAGGAGTTGGCTTTTGTGCCTACATTGTGTTTGTTAGTTGTGTATGTGTTCACTGAAATACTACAATTCTTAAATTGAACATACAACAGCACCGGTTTACTAAGATAATTTCTAATTGTTTTTAAATGGCTATGACTTGGATGCATGATTTTAGCGTCTAAATAAACTTCCTGGTTATTTGATTTTCATAAAATCTTCCTCTGACATTGAGATGAGTGTCATAACCTTATACATAATCAATAGAGCAGAAATTGAGCACTATTGCAAACTTTCCTCCAACTTTTGCAGTACCTATGTGCTTACTGATCTGCAGTCTGCAAGTAATTCTTTGATGCAATGTTTTCTGCAGTATAACTTGCTTACTAGATGGCTGTGGTTGTTTCAAATGGGTAATTATTTTTTATTGTCATTGTAGGAATTAGAGAACAGGGTAGGCTTCCACTGAATGCATGCTTTCTTTTTTTTTTTTTCCTGCTTTATGATAGTGGTATTTAATTATGGACAGTAAAGCTTATCCTAAATTTCTGCCTGGTTATTGCATTTCTTTACTACCATTGAGCTATGGTGTTGGACACCTGACTTGATGCTGCCCAGAAGAGGAGATATATTTTCTGCTTTCCTATCTCTCTCTACTTTTCTTCTTTGTTTTATGATCTCAGTTGCAGAGCTAGGGAGCGTAGTGTTTTTATGGCTTGAAAAAGATGAGTCAGCTAGAAGGTATCCTAAACTCTGAGGAAAAGAAACTATATGATGTCTCTTTTAAGCTCTGGGCTTGATACTTTGGGGGTATATGTGATATTGAGAAATATGTTACTGCATAGAACTATACTTCACATTCTGGCAGAAATATACTGTGAGAAAGGATGTTAATGAGTTCTAGCAGGTGATTAGAGAAGGGGAATTTTCAAATAGGATGCTGTGCTTTCTTAATGAACACTTCATGATTTGAAGGTATAGATATTTAGAATGTTCCTCTAACATCCAGCTTCTAATCACAGCAATGCTCTATTACTTCTATGGCTTTGATGTGCCTTTAGCCTTCTCTGGGTTTCTGCCCAAAACACTGGGAACTCCAGTGAAACTCCAAGCAGTGCAATAAGCCTGCAGATAGTGCAGTAATTACATCAACTGGAAGTCACAGCAGACATAAGTGCTTATTACGCCCAGGTAAGCACATAAGCAAAGCAATGACCTTCTCTGGATGCATCTCTCTGTCAGCTACCATGATTTATCCCAACCTGCTTATGGCAGTGATGTGGCACAGAACAGCTTTGGTCTGTACTCCCAGCAGGGGCTGGCACTGCCTGGCCATCTGCAGTGGCTCATCCAGTGTCCTTGGCTCATGCTGCTGCTGCAGGCCTGCCCAGTATATGAGCACCCTATGGGGGATTTCATTCAATTTAGGCCAAGGCAGTTCTCTGAAGTCACCCTCTGTTCTCAACGTACCTGCTAATAACAGTATTCAGTGAAAGTATTTTAACTCGATAAACGTTTCTGCTGGTTTGGTGCTATTTTCTTTTTTTTTTTATTTTTTTCTTCTGGAGTAAGTGTGGCCAGATATTCAGCTCATCTTCCTGCTGAATATCTGAGATATCAGAGCAGTGATGGCTCTTCTCAGCAGTGAGAGGGCAGTGCTGTTGTGGTTGTTAATGCTGAATGCTAATGGTGAAAGGATGGGTACTCATTCACAAAGAGAACTGAAGTATTGGTTACGTCTTCTGTATAGGTTTTCCAGGTAGCTTTGATGCTTGTATGAAGAACTAATTTCCTGAAGATAGGAACGTATTTATGGATTATGGTTTTATTGTTTTATATATAGGGTTCTTGAAAAAGCTTTCTTATATTATCAGTTTATTTCATGACAGTAACATACTTCACAGGACAGTTGCTTGAGAAATCTCATTTTTTCTCAAACAAACATGATTCTCTTTATGGAAGAACTGTGAGTTCCCTCTGTGGTATTGCTATTCCTCTGTCTCTAGATACATTACTCCTAGTGCCCTTTCCAGATACCTGTCCTATCTACTTTGAGCTTGGGTAGGTTGTTTGGAAATTCCTTAAAGCCATGATAGAAAAAGAGTGAGTGTTCAAGTTTCTTTCTTGTATTGACTTGCACTCTTTTTTGGCAAGTCTTTGTACAGGTTTGTACAGAATTATGTGCTGTGTGATGTGCTTGCAGGAAGCATGTGCTAAGCATAGGTCCCTTTCAGCTCAAATAGGCTCTGCTTGTAAGTCAACTGATGCTCTACAACGTTTATCCTACCTGAACTGGTATCAGATAGTCTTTGTTTTGCAGCTGAATTAAGAAACGCCAGTTGGGGAATGGCAGTGCAGGCTAAGTGCAGAGTATCTCATGGAGACAGATGTTATTTCATGCTTTGATCTTAATCACCTGAAAACAGTTGTTGTTGTCAATTTGCAGCATTCTTCTGTTCAAATGCTGACATAAAAAAAAAAGTTATAGTTTTATGTAATCTCTATGAGATGTCTCCTCTCTGCTGGGAGAGGAAGGGGTAGGTTCAACTATTTCAGAGCACAGTTCCCTCTCTAAATGCATCTAATTTCAATTCCTGCTTGGAAGGGTGATCATGAGAGGAGATTTTCTGTTGTCAGTTCTGGGTGTTTTTCACTTTCATAAATTCAGCTGAGTTTTATGTATGAGTGTGTAGATATGAAGCATTTAGAGTGATTAGATTCTCTGCCCAGACCAATTAATCCAGTGCAAAGAGTTGTGGCCAAAGATCCTTCATGGATCTGTGATTGTGCATTGTGAAAATGAAGATACTTTAAGTGCCTGTATTTTAAATTTCCAGAAGAAAAGGAATTGTAGAAATTATACTTGTATTTTTCTTCTGTTCAGAAAAGAACAAGAGTGGTATTAACTTTTGATATTCTTATTGGTAGAGGCTGAATTTCTATTTAATAGCACTTCCTGCACACTATATTCTAATGTTGACATAGAAAATTATATTTCAGGATAAAATTCATTCAGAAGAGAAATAGATGATTGTTATTTCAAAGAAAACTCTATTGTAAATCTATCACTTAATATTTAACAGAGCTGTCAGTCTTTACCCAGTACTGAAAGAGAATCATTTGTGGCAATAATCACTAAAATCTTGGCATCTAACTGTGGCACCTAGATTAAGAGCTTTGTTAATCAGTAGAGAATAGTACTTACATTCTGAGGCTATTCAGATCTGTTAGTTGAACCATGCTTTGAAGCTCACTGATAAAAGGGAGAGGAAGTGTTTGTCCTTAGACTGAGCATCATATTGTCCAGCCCATCATGCTCTTCCCCAGTACTGTCTGCACTAGAAAGAGAAAACAATTTGAATTGGAAGGGTCCTTTAAAGGCCATCTGGTCCAGCTTCCCTGCAATGAACAGAGATATAACTCGATCTGGGTGATCAGAACCCCATCCAGTCTGACCCTTAGTGTCTTCAGGGATGGGACATTCAGTGCCTCTCTGGGCAGCCCATTTCCATGCTTCACCACACGTATCCTATTAAAAAAGAAACTTTTTTCGTATATCAGATCTAAATTTCCACTAATCTAGGCTGAAAATATTTCTCCTTGTTCAATCACAACAGATTCTCCTAAAGAGTCCATCCCCTTCTTTCTTACAGCTTTCACTCAGGTACTGAAAGGACTCTCACAGGTGTCTCCTGAGCCTTCTCTTCTCCAGGCTGAACAGCCTCAGCTCTCTCAGACCGTTGTAGGGAGGTGCTACATCCTTTGGTCATTGCTGTGGCTCTCCTCTTGTTGTGCCCTAACAGGTCCACCTCTCTCCTGTACTGAGGACTTCACATCTGGTTGCAAAAACTCCAGATGAAGTCCCACCAGCACAGAATTAAAGGGCAGCATCACCTCCCCTGACCTGCTGGCTGTGCTTCTTTTGATGCAGCCCTGGATAAAGTTGTATATTGAGAAGAAATGAAATCCTAACTACTTTTCACTATCACACAGGAAATGATTGATGATTTTAGGGGGAAGCATATGATATGTTCTTAGCATGTGTCAGTAATGAGGTTTACTCAAGTTGCATGAATTACTGATTCTGGGTACTGGGTTATAGCCATTAAAGTAGAGCTTTTTTTCCTGCTAGCAGCTGCAGATAAGTGGCATCCAAGGGATTTAGAAAATCACAGAATAAGTCCTCAGCTTCTGGAAAATGGCCTGAATGGTTTGGGCAATAATAAAAAATTAATATTTAATCATTACTAATCTCTCTAGAAAAATGCTGGAGAACTAATGCAGGTCCAAGCCATTCTGCATTATTTGGGCAAATGAATTTAATTAACCACACACTTTTTGTTTTTCTTTTTTTTTTAATGAGATTTTATTCTTGTGCTCTAAAAGAAGTTGAGGAAATGAATTGAATATGGGAAATAAAGTTCCCAAAAAGCAAGAGGACTGTGATGGATAAGAGTTTATAATCACCTGGGAAAACTGCTCTTGAAACTTGAGTTCCTTTCCTGGATTTCTAAAACAGGAAATATGTAACAGTAGCAATACTTTTTGTGTTCGATAATGGTGTGAACGCTACTGCATGTTTCTGAGTACAAAATGCAAGCAGGAAGATGGAAAATTGGATAATATTAGGAAAAAAAATTCTTGTGCCTAGTCATATAAAGGAGTTGCCTTTAGATGTTTAGATGTAACGTTCGATAAGTATTTCAGTCATACTTGGTAAACAATACCACTTTTTTAAACAGTATAATCACACTTAAATTTGACACTACTATTGCTGTGTAAATGTTGCTTTCGATAGCAGAGCAACAAGCAAAATTATACATTTATTTTAAGCAATTCCTATCTTCTTCAAGAAAATAGGCTATGAAGGCGTGGAAGAAATGCCAACAGTCAATAAACCATATTCTTGGAAGTTATTGGAGCCAATAATGATATCACAGATTTACTTTTCAGCTATATCCTTCAATACCGATGATAGACATTCATTGGTTTATTACTGAAGAATGAGAAATGCAAACTAATTTGATGGAGGGAGAGGGGGGAAAAAACAAAAAATATTTCATAAAAAATGAGCCAAACTATCTAGAGTTATGATTAAATGATTCTTTTAATAAACCTCACAAATTAAAATAAAAGCTTTGTGATTGCTGCCTTTTGCTGTATGTAGCCAAGCAGTGGGACTTGGCTATTTTGCCCTTGTCACAGCCTCAATGCTGTTGTGTTTGTGTAATGAAAGAAAAAATGTGTTGTGCAAACTAGCAAACTATATGCCATAAACATGATGATGAGGCAGAGTTTTCAGCTTCTTGAGTGTTTTTATTCAATGAGCATTAAGCTGGTTTGATTTTTAGTTTCAAATAATTCACAAAGGTCACATTTAATTAAAATTTAAAGTTTCCAGTTGCTGTTTGATTTTTAACTTGATTAAATAAATAATGACAGAGTGTATTTAACTTAATTCCTCTTTTGAGGCTGTGGAAGAATGCAGAATCCCTATGGCATCAGTCCTACTGGTAAATAAAGCATCAGTTTATTTACAGTTAAATCAGTAGGGAAGATCTTTCCATGACTTACTCTACAAAGTCCAGTTCCACATTCAGATATTTATAAATTACTTAAAATTGTATTTAAGAAAAGAAAAGGTACGAGGACTATGTTTCGTTGCCCTCTTGGTTAAGCTTTTTTACCTCCTATGTGCCAAAGCCATGAATGTGGGAGGAGAATTAAATTTATTTTCAATAAGTTAGAATGTGAGTTAAAGTCTAAATTTGTAGCTGTGGCAATGCAGATAGTGAGCCTTGAGCAAAATCATGCATTGAAAACCTCCACTATAGAACACAGTAGTCATATTACTTGTCTTTGCCCTGGGAAAGGGAGGATCTTATTGCACGTGGAAGCCAGGGGCAAATGTGTTCCATGTTATCTGTTATTCATTGAACTTCCTTATGAAAATCTAAACCATGAGAAATAAATTAAAATCTTCCTATGAGAAGTGACACTGAACTGGAAAGTTTGCTTGAGAAGAACTGCAACCAAGTAATTAACTTCTACCATTTGTTCTTTTAAAAAATAAAACTGCTCTGCTGCAAAAAAAAGAGTAAGGAGGGTGAAGGAGTGTGTAAAGGGAAATGTTTTATTAAACTAGGAATGTGGCCATTTAAATTATCACAGGACACTGAAGCAATGGTTTAAATGAACTCCCAGCTCGGTTTTCGGTATTATGTTTGAAAATGTAATCCCCATGCTTTATGAGCTGATCAATATAAGAGTTGCTGCTTTCGTATTCCAAAGTCATTCCTAATTAAGTACTAATATGAAAAAGAAAAAAAAGGAGCAAAAGCCCTGCATGAACATAAAAGGTAAAACCCCCTTGTTTCACATCTTACACATATTGGTGTTCTAGAGTTATTGTGCTAAGGAATTAAATCTGCTTCTGCCAAATGATTCAATCAGCTAAGTGGATACTTTGTATTACTGTGGAAATGAAAACGTAAAATGAAATTGTCAGGTTTAGAAAGTCTGGTACACAGTATTATGAGTTTACCCTTCTTTCATCCACTTTCTCATTTCTCACTAATTAATTTCCTGATTCGGGTCTGAATGACAATCTTGTTTTGTTTCAGGTAGGACACTGACATAAGGGAAAATCTTGATAATGTACTTTAATCCTTGCTGGTGGTGACTCAGAAGTATAGAACACTTATTTTGCTGAGCTGCAAATGCTTCATATGAACTGTAGAAACACAACTAAATACTTTCTAAATCTCAGAGGTGATTCTTTAGAGCCATAGTTACTAATACGGCAAAGTAAGATTTAGATTTAAATGTCTTCCATGCGCACAGTTCCTGGCTGTCTCCACTTTGGGGCTCACTGGAGTAAAAGGGAAAAACAAAACAAAAGAAACCAAGAACCCGTGACCCTTAAAATTATGACTACTTGCCTTTAAGAAAAGTGCCAGCTGGGTGTTGGTGTTTTTCTGTACCGAGGCATTTATTTGTTATTTTCAAGTTTCCCTGCTGGCAGTATTTATTGGCATTTAGATGTCTAAGATGAGAATTTCTGCTTTCATTCCCATTTTCCTTGTTGGCGTGAAGTGGCTGCTGTATCTTCATTCTGGTGTCTCTTATCTGACATATTATTTACAAAGTGGTTTACGTACAATTCAGTGGTTATAGTTGCTGGCTCTGGGCAAATTCCTGAACTTAAACCAGGGGCCAGATTCTCCAGTTCATAATTCCTTATTTCTGACATGATTTACAACAGAAAACTAGCTAGCTTTGAGGCTAGGGGAAATAAATTAGGACAATTTTGCATGGAATTGAGCTCAGATTTGATTGTCTGTTTTCTAATGACCTCTTATCTATCCAGAACATTAGGAATTCTTCTAATAATTTGGAGTTTATAAAGGAGAGGTTCTGTCGATCTCCAAGCAGAAGGGGGTGGTAATCTTCCTGCCTAGTTAACACAATCAATAATCTAAACTCAGTGGTGGTCTCTTTACATAGGTAATTTTTGTCCATATTTTTAAACAAAGAGAATGATCTTCTTTCTTAGGTTTTCTGACTGAAAACAAGTTACAATATCACATCAGCATGAAGAAGAGGACTGAAATCCCAACTCTCCCAAGAAGGTACTCAGGATGTAGCTGGGTTTTAGGTGATAAAACTCTGCCCACACCAGAACCAAGAGAAGGACAAAATTTACGTGTCTCATATTTCACGAATTACAATCCTCTCAAATATCAGAAAAAATATATTTTTCAGGCTACAGGGAATTAAGTGAATTTTTTCAGTAGGATTTTTCTTGACATGAAATTGAACTATACCTTACACTCACACAATTTGTTTGTCATAGGCCTATGCTTCTTTAATTTCTTATGTTTATATTTCCTAGAATTGCTTTTACAATGTATGCTTTACAGGAACTGTGTCATTTATCGAGCCTGTACTTTTCAATACAGCACATAAAAGAAAAGGAGAAGGGGGAAGGAGTAGAAAGAGAAGCCAAATCTATGTTGAGAAGCATGGTTCTGCATCAGTCAACTGTAGTAGTTAGGCTAATAATTTATATTCTCTTTTTGTTGTTCTGACTGTATTCACAGTGGCACTTAGCACCATTCAGGTGTAACTAGCTTAAGATATCTTAGCTACTTTTGAGATGTCTATCTAAAACAATTGCAGTCTTTAAGTTAGTTTAGTTAATTTACAACATTTTAAAAATCTTTCTTGAATCAATTCAGCTTCTGTCTGTGGTGGGCTGGGGGAGAGAGGAGTAAGGGAATTCTGTTGTGTAATGCTGAAATCTGCTTGTTGGCTCAATGGCACAGAAGCTGAGAAAAAAGGTTTCTGACCAGGTCTTGCTGCAAATCAGTGCAGGCTACATTGCTTGTTCAGCTACATGCTTCTTTTTACAAAGCAAACTGGTAAACATCCTAGAATAATGTTCAGGAATATGATTGGCATGAGTTTACTTCAGTTTTGGGCAGCAATTACATACAAAAGGTTTAGTCCATGATAGCTAGCCATGGTAATCTACCTCTAAATATTGGCAGTAACCCAGCCTCTGCTGACCTTGAGGTTTTTGATCCTGAATTAACTTCTGCAACTGTTGGCTCTAACTGCTTTTGCATTATAGGAATATATAGCCTTCCCTCTCTTCAAGAAGTGTGTGTGAAATACAGGAATAAAGGTGCCAGGACCACTGCTGTACTGTATCAATGCAAACACTTTTATGAGTAAAGCTACTTAAAGGATATAATAGCATTATAATACAGTGTCAGACCTCTAAATAAGAACTGGTATTTTTTTAACTGATTGGCCAATTCTAAAAGGATTCTGTAAATGTGCAAATTGTGATTTATTTATTTTGACTCTTCTAAAGATTGCCTTCCTCAACCATGTTTTCTGTTGCAAATAGACTGATAATGTGGCCTTCCTATGACCTTGTGGATTAATAAACTCTGTGCCCATTGCTACTTGATTAGCTAATGATACCTTGATTATGTTAAATAAATGGGTTGGAACAATACTATATTCAATTAATCCTCATTTTCTGCTAATTAGTACTGCTGCTAAAGCCTGTAATTCAAGATGTGGTTTTGTGTTATGATATGTTATTTGTTTTAAGTAGGAAAACTAGATCTTTTCAGACTCAAACGCACTTATTATACCAAATGAAATTATATTTGAATCTGTTAATCGATGGCACTGGCTTTGCTTTTTAACACACAGGGTAATCTGTACCCTGTTGGCATATGCAGGCGGTGTTTAGATCAGCCTTGTGAGGCTGTCCTGTGAGATCTGGGACAGAATGGAATAGAATCAAGAGGGAGCGGAGTAAGGAATTTACCGTTTTGTTGGGCTGTTCTCTCTAGATTTTGTTCTGGAGGTACAAATTCTTGCTAAAGACCGAGGTCAGCTAAAAATCCTGTCTCTTACTGCTTGTGTTTGCTTCCATAAAGACAGAAGTAGTTGTGTGCTTTTGTAAAAGTGATGGGTGTAGAGATCTAATTCTCCTTTATAGAGAAATTCAGTATGTCAACATCTGGCATCACAGACAGTGGTTCTGAAGCCTTCCTGTTGGGCAGCTCTCAGTGGAGTCCCATCATTTCAAGATGTCAACTTTCTTTAGGAAGTGTTATATTTTCACATTATTATTGGAGATATTTTAATTTTAGAATACGGCATCATATAAGATGGGTAAAAACTGAAAATGCTATCAATGCAATCCCAACCTGATGTACCGTTTACTGTGAATTACTCATTTTCTTGTTCAGAAATGCAAAAATGGCAAACTTATGCTATAAGTAACATCTTTGTGTTGTTTGGTCTGATGAGTGGTCCTAATCTCTCAATAAGCATATTTTTCTATCAATAATGGCTTAATTTAGATGCTTACATATAATCACTATCAGACAATGACAAGCAAGTGGGAGGAACTCAAAACAATACCATCTGTTCAAAAAAATATAAGCTTAAGCGATGCTGTAAAGCAGAAAGCCAAATACTTCAGACTAATGGGGTGATCAGTGGTTGTTTTACACCAGTGTTAAAAGCCATTTGTTTTCTTTATACTTGTCCTGGTTTCAGCTGAAAGTGTTTAGAGCTCATTGATGTTTGGCTGTTGCTGAGTGGTTGGAGTACAGCTGGACCTGGCCCCTTGCTACGAGAGCTGCTGCCGTGATGGTGTTAAACCAAGGGGGGGTTGGGGAGTCAGAGCCAGGATAGGGCCATATTATGTGACACCACGTGGATGGCCATTGAGCTGCGGGGAGTTACCCAGTGCAGCCACTGCTCTGGGGTTGCTGGTGTCAGTCGGTGGACACTGGGGCTTTGTGTTGTTGGTGGAGAGTTGTCTTGCTCCTGCGTGTTCATCAGCTGATAGTAATTGCATTGTGGCCATATGTATAGTTATTATTGCACATTTGTTTCAGTTTTCCTCTGCTGTCATAGTAAATAGCTTTTATCTCAATAATATGGAGTTTTCATAGTGAAAACCTCTTTTTATAACTATTTTGGCATAGCATAAAATATAAAAATATACAAATAATGAAAACATAGGGCTGTATTTCCAGACTAGTGAGTCAGCTTGAGCATCTGGTCCTTTTTGAAGATACTGTTAAATATTTGGAATTCAGACCCATCATTTCATCTCTTTAATATGAAACTTTATGGAAATGGCAGCTCTTATTCTAAAAAAGTGCTGATTTCTTTTGAAGACTTAGTTTCATATTCAAGGAATTAATGTCTACTTCGTGAAGAGCTGACAGTGTTGTGATTGAAGATGCTCTATTAGTTTTTCTTCCTTTCTGCATGGTTTAATACTAAGCTTAATTACATCTTTCATTGCAGAGGTGATGCTTCATTGTCACAATTCTAGATTTAATTTACAAATTTAGGAATATTGTCTGAGCCAGAGATCAGGCAAATATGGATAAGAAATACTGTTTGGTTTTGTTCTGATGAAAAGCAATTATCCCTATTTCTATTTTTTTGCTGAAGAGAAGATGTGCCCAAGTCGCCTTTAGATCATATCAGTGTAACTATTCCCATGATGCTTGCTGTGGAGCTGGGTCACCCTTTGGCTCTGAGATAATCCACATCTCCTTGTCAGGGAGGATGTGAACTTTCTCATTGTGGCATGTACCTTCCTTGTTCCCTCCTTTCCTTAAATCAGGGCTGGGGGCTGGATGAGAAATTCTGCCATCAGTTGAGGAGCCCTGGGGAATGCTAAAAATAAGGTAAAAATGTGAATCAGATCTGCCTGACTGAGTGTTTTGGCATGGTATGTAAAGGTGTTGTGCCAGCTCAAAACACTGCAAATAAATATCTTGAACAAATGTTACTAAAGGGATTCTTACTATTCTACATGTAACGCTACTTAGATAAGTGGAGCTCTCGCTGTAGTTCTTCAGATATTTGCGAAGAATGTCAGGATTCTGACACAGCCTGTCATACAACTGACAGTCAGTATTTTTTCTTTAGAAGAAATGTGTGTTATAGCAAAACCTCAAGCAAAAAGTCACTCCTGTCACGTGCTCTTTTATTTTAACACTAATAAATGTCTGATACAAAAACAAAATATCTATTTACAATTTCCCCTAGAATACATGTATGTATATACCTGAAAGACACCAGGGATATCTGTCCCATTGGGTTTAATATTGGCTATAAAACTACATATAAGAATAAATGAATTATCATTGAAAGTGAGGAAGTAAAACAAAATCTGTTGCTTCATATGAGACAGTTCATTTAAGTGACTGCTTTTTACTTTTACGGTATTACTTTATTTAAAAAATCAAAATTATTACCTTTTTTTTAATAAAAAAAATTATCAAAATTGCCTTATCCTGTTAGTACAATCCTACTTGAGTGCCAAGGAAACATCTAGTACTTGTTAGCTGGAAAGTAAAAAAATCCTCTAGTGCTCATATTGATCACTTGTTTTTTGAATGCTACTGACTGGAAACATTTTCCCTTACTAATTGAAACATTTCAGTATCTTGATAGGAAACAAAGAGAATAATTGTTTCTGTAGCCTTCTTTATGAACAGTTTGAGATTAAAATGTATGAAATATTTATGGCTTGTGTAGTATGAGTTCATGAAAGTAAAAGAGCCTGCAGTCTCATGCTGATCTTCCTTCCGAAATTTTTAATTGCCTTGTTTGACTCCCTCACGACATCCAACCATGCCAGCTATAATCTGTTTTTCTTATAATGTGTTTCTGAAATTAAAATAAAGCTTGGCATTTTGAATTGTCTTTTTTCCTACTTCAGCAAGAAAAAAAAAATCGTTGTCAGTAATGCAAGACATTTGCTTTACAATCTAATTAAATAAGCAAAGTAGGTCACTCAGCATGTTTGTACCTAACTAATATAGAAACTACGCAGTCAACATATTTTCAAGCTGTGTAGCTGAACCCTTGCTTCTTATATCAAAACTGATATTCAAGATTTTGACAAAATCTGACATATTTTAACTGTAACACCTCAGGAGAAAAAGGGATTGGTTGAGGAGAATGACTTGCTTTGCACACCAGTCATAAATAGCAATGTGAACTGAGGTGCAGATATTTTTGTCAGACAACAGTGCATGTTTAAAAATTAAAAATAAAATAAAAATACCCTGCCTTCCCCTTCCTCTGTGAAAAGACCTGAGGAAAAACAATTCCATATGTAGATGCTTCCTCTTCCATAAACAATATGAATGCAGGGCTGCTTTTGGTCTTACTTTGAGGGGAAGAAAATTAAAGAAAACAAATTAGCCCACAACTAGTAGTGCATTAATTACAAATGTGGTAATAAAAATAATCATTCTGTTGCTCTAGAGTAACATTTGCATCTAGATAAGCCTTCCTGCTATGGTCAGAAATGAATGTTTAGTAATTAAGCAAAAGCTGATGTTATGAATGTGTCCAATTTTCTTCTAATAGCAAAATTTTTGCCTTATTTTTGATGCTGGAGTTTGCCAATATCTAGAGGTAAAAAGTGAATTGTTAATTATACAAATCCTGTCAATTGCTCTGCATAATTTGGGGAGACAAGTGGGCCAAAAGCAAGAAAAAATTTCAAGTTCAGTCAGTCTAATGGAGGAGTAAACTGTGCCTGGATTGACAATTCATGAATTGGATGGAATCTAGTTTGTGTAGTGATAATTACTAGTTTTCTAACTCATCAAAGATCTTCTAAGCCAGTCAGCTGGTGCTGGCACAAATGTACCGCCTGCACTTGAGATTATGCCAGTGGTTTCTCATTGTTCTGAATAAAAATTGGAAGCATTACTGTGCTAGAAGTGTCTCTCTCCTTTCCAAAGGGCTTCAGTCTAACTGTTCAGTCTGTAGGTTTTTAGTTGAGATGATAATGCAAGTCAAGTGCAAATGGAACTATGAAGAATTAATGGTGTGTGTTAGCTTCTCATTCAAGTGGCTGTTCTGAAGTGCCCCTTACTTAAGTTCAGGCAGGAGAATCGGGATACAGGATGGGCTGGAATACTTAAAGATAATGTACTGCACTATTCAAAAACAGGGTTTCCAGATAGGTGTATTCATAATTTTGATTTAATAAAATGCATTTGACCTGAGGACTGTATTATAACCTCCTCTCACACCATGACCTTTCTGGAATTATAAAAATTAATACCTTAATTTTGTAGATAGGCTTAGGATTCTGAGATTTGATGCTATCCATTGAGGGGATTCTGGTGATTTGGAAGAGGATGATAGTGTGCTTGCCCTGGAGGTCATACCCATAGAATTGAATGCGTCCCTTCATCTGTTCTCCTCCCCTTTTCCATCCCTCAGCTAATCCTGTAGTAGTCCTATCTGCAAATGGTGAAACTGATAGATGAATCACACGTGTCTCTCCCTGGAATAGGAACGTGTCAGGATTTGATACCGTAGCTTAAGACTTGTACTGAGATGAAGCTTTTCAACTATACTCAGAGGGGAGAAGATGTCAGAGTGGCATAAGTTACGAGGCTGTCAACAACAGTAACAGCGTGGTGCTTGTCTTAATGCAACGATCCTTTTTGTTGTTGTTTACAAATAAATGATAAGAAAATTGAAACTTCATCTATTTAATGCTGCCTAAAGAAAAAATTGTTCTCGAAATGATATGGCCATAGTATTGCTTTTAAGGGTCTTATAGTGAAGTTTATGAAGGAGTAGCTTCTTAAATGTTTTATATGAGATGAATTGGTTAATTTGAATGTTGCTATGGCATGATGTTTCCTTGATAGAAAACTATGGAAATATTTTCTACAGTTTGAACCATAGAATGGCTTGAGTTGGAAGGGATGTTAAAGGTTGTTGAGCTCCAGTCTCCTGCCATGGGCTGACTGCCCTCCACCAGCTCAGGCTGCCTCAGGGCCCCGTCCAACCTGGTCTTGAGCACCTCCAGGGATGGGGCACCCACAGCTCTCCAGGCAGCAGTGCCAACACCTCACTGCCCTCTGAGTAAGGAATTTTCTCCTCATGTCTAATTTAAAACTTCTTTTAGTTAAACTGTTTCTCCTTTTTCTAACACTTCAGACCATGTACGTGAAGTGATAACCACTTAATTTTCTTGAAACTGTACATAGTTTTCAATATTTGAGCTCCTGAAAACTCCTGTAAAGTGAAAAATTAATTATACGTACATCTGTAATAATCTTAGTCAAAGCAGCAGTCAGCAGCACTGTATTATGACCTTCTTAGGGTGTAATTACTGTTGTTTGTTTTTAAGATTCTTTTTTTCCTGAATTTTGATCTTGTTCTAAGCAAATAGATACAGCCAGATGGGTAAACATTGAAGATAGGAACTATGTTAGATTATTCATCTCTTTATCTTTACGTTTAATTGACGGAGTTGAAAGGGAGAAAAGGAAAGGAGCATGATTTTAATAATTCTTTGTTGGAGAATGATTATACTGTAACCAACAATGTGTCTCTCTCCAGTTATCCAAACAGTGCTGGGAAGAAGATTCATAAATCTTCCATAGCCAAAGTTAGCACCATCACTACACTGTATGCGTCCTTATTTGAATGTATTTGTGGAGGGACCTAGAGTAGAAATTACGTTGCTTAACCTTGAAAATGGTCTAATTTTACTGAATATCCAGAGGAGGTTTGTATATGTGACATATCTTCTCTAGGTAAATGTTGTTATCTATAATATGATATTGCTCATTGGCAGCTGTAATGAATAGCTTAGTCAGGGAAGGCGAGGATCGTTTACAGCTATTGGCGTGTTTCTTCTCCTAGGAGGAGTCTGGTCAGTCTTAAAATGAGGTGGGGAGAAGGGGCATAAAATATCTGCCTCTGTCCTAAAATTTATGCAATCCACTTGAGTACAACTTACTTCATTCCCCACTCCTCTCCAGACAACCAGCTAACTATAAATTGATTTTTCCACCCTCCAAACTCGTTGCTCCAGGATACATTTAACCATCTATTTATGAGAAAAGATCATATTTGAGATGGTCCAATTTACAGAGTAGGAGTACTTGATGTAGGCTTCATTATTTTTTTATGTTGCAAAATCTCATTGACTTTCGATGGTCGAGGCTAAGATCCAGAGAAAAACAATGCTAAATGCAGCAGCATGCAGGACATACTAAAGCCTTTGTGTGTAGGACAAAGAAAATTCTGTGGTGTTCAAAGCTGTATGAAATAATATTTTAAAAAAGTCTTGAGAATCCATGGTATTGTCTGCCACAGTAAAGGCTTCTTTCATCTCCTTCTGATTTCACTGTTTTTGTTATTTACTTTAGCAATTATGGACAGAGCTGACCTGCAAGTAGGGCATGGCTCAGTTTTTCAGGTTGGAGATGTTCTGGATGACTGCAAGGCCAAACAGAATCTCTAGACGCAATAGATTTTTCACAGGTGCAGGTTGGGTGTGCAGCCTGTGCTGCATTTTATCAGGCTACACTAGAAGTTAAAATCTAACACAAACTCTTGTGCTCAGCATTTCTGGTGTGCATTGATTGTACTTGGGCATAGTCATACTGAGGATCATTTTCTTATTGTGATTTATCACTTGACTTCCAAACATATTTCAAGTGCTGCTTAGTATTGGACTAGCCTGTATTTATCATATATCAAGACTGCACGGGCACACACAGTGTCTTGGAAATTTGCCTGAATTTTTGAATGGCACTAACTGTGCAGATATGCAAGAGCTTTGTGAAGTTCTAGCAAGTTACCTGTCTGCTTCTTTAATGCAGATGGAGTTTGAATAGTTTAAGGAGCCTTGAATATAGAATCATAGAATTGTTTAGATTGGAAGGGGTCATCTAGTTCCAACTTCCTGCTATAGACAGGGGCACCTCCCACTAGACCAGGGTGCTCAAAGCCCCCTCTAGCCTGGTCTTGAATGGCTCCAGAGAGGGGGCATTCATAACCTCTTTGGCAAATATTTGAGACCATAACAAAATTGAGAAATCTCTTTCCTGAAATGATACCTTCCATCCAAAGAAAGGTTGGGGTAAGAAATAATTTCCACGGTTAGTTTAACTAGGGTAAGTTATTAGTGGCCACTTAAGGTACAGTGAGGTAGCCTGAAAGCCCAAGCTGCAGACAGATGGCTGAGGAGATGCTGCCCCTCTGCCTGAGACGTTGGAATGGCAGTTTTTCAGAGAACCCTTGGGGAGTAGTTGGAGGTGCTATCAGCTTGCTCAGCTGGTTTCACTGCAGGTGTGTCAATGCCAGTCTTTACTACTTCTTGCATTTAACTGCCCTTGGCAGCCCCTGGTAAATTCATAGCACCCCTGCTTGCAGGGCATTAAGGTCCCAGTTTTGCTTGTCTTCACAGGGAGAGAAACTTATGAAGGTGGTTCTGTATGGTGATGCGTAATGGAGAAGGGAATACCTCAAGGAGGTCTTTAGAACTAAACCAAGTTGTCTGCGCTGCAACTCTGCAGTGCACAGAACATGGAAGTTTCACCCTAGCAAATACTCATTTCGGTGTGAATTACACCAGAGAGGTTTAAAATTTTCTTTCTTAAAGAATTTCAATTAGGAAAAAAAAAATTACAGATTGCCATAACAAGTGAGCCATTTCTCATGGAAAACTTTAATAAATAAACAAAACTGTTGTGAATTCTGAAAAATCAAATTAAAAAGTAATTTTCCTTGAGGATCCAGCAGTGCATAGTGTGCTGACCAATGAAACTTCACAAATAGATATGTAACTTCTTTTTTTAAAAAATTTAGCTATTCTAAGAAAGTCCATTTTGCTGAGTAATAGTGATAAGATCTCCAGCTATTGTCTTCTAATCGTTAATTTCTCCTGGACTTTATTTAAAACAACTCCATCAGAATGTTTATTAAAAAATTGCAATAGCTTGAATTCAACTGAAAAAAAAACAACAAACATCCTTTAAAACCATGACTGCAACTTTTCCCCTACTCTATACCCCAAAACAGTTCTTCACTTATTGAGACATAGGTGAATGGAGTACAATAAATGCATAGATATGGTAATCTCGAGCTCTAAGAGGTAGTCTGGAAAATGTGCTCACTGAAAACTGATGTCAACCCTTTGAAATTTTGTTTGAAGGACTAATTATGGAACTGTGTGACCAGCCTGCATAACTGCAAGGGCCTGTCTCTATTTTCAGTTGTTCCTCTCACTGTACTGAAGTACTGGGCTGAGGCATCTTAGCAGGTGATCCTGACATCACCTTAAGGGAACTTGAACATCGCAGGAAAGCAAATGCAGCAGTTGCAGAGAAAGACATTTGATATCAAAAGTTATTGCAGTGAAAATCATGCTCAAATGCCTATTGCATACTTGAACAGAGAAATTTGGTTTTCTTAAGTAAATAGACATAATTCTATTAAAGCAAATTACAGTTGAACTCCAGCTTTTATGGGTTGAAGCTCTGTCTCGCAATGTATTAAATGTTCCCAAGGCATTCAGTGGGAAATCTGAACCCCTGCATACAAGATCAAACCAAAGTATATGAAAGAATCCTCCTGTGCCAGACTAGTGTTGCACCTTCGCATGAAACACTAGTCAGTGGATCAAAGCTGAATACTTGCAATTGAACAGTTCATTAATTATGGTCACTGTGATATGCAGGCAGAATAGATGCTGTCGCTGGGTAAGCAACACCTTTTAATTGTGAAAGGCAAAGCCAAAATAATAATTGAAAAAAAAAATATAGGCAAAATCCATCATCTCTGTCCTTGTCACAAAAATTCTACATTTGGAAATAGCTTAATCCTCTTAACTGTGTCATATATTTAATTTTAATTTAATTTTCTGTGGCTTTCCTGACTTCATCTAACTTCATCAGTCTGGATCCTGGTATGCACAGGGTTTTGAGTTACTCCTACGTTTGTGCTGATTGCCCAGTTCCAGCTGTGTCTTGATAGACACTATGGGGGGTAAAGAGTATGTGGAGGGGGTGTGGGGTGGAAACCACGTGCCAAATAAACCTCCTTTGCCTTTTTATTTTTTTTATTTTTTTATTTTTTAATGATAACAAGAGTGCTACCTGCTTCTACAGGCACAGTTAGGAGGTCAGATGGTTCAGAGTCTGTTGTACAGTCAGTATGCTGGGTAAGGGCATACTTTGGTTTGCTTTAGGTCTCCATAGAAATGAAGCTGAAGACAAGGTTTAAGTAATTCTTATAAGTAATTATAAATAATTAAATAAATCAGTAAAGATTGGCCCTTCTGTACAGCCAGAAATAAGAGCAGATGTTAGTTCCCTTATGAAGGGATAAAACTGTTTCCTAGGAAGTAGTGATTTGCAGCTTTTTTTGCGGCTCTCCACTCTTCCTAATAAATCTAGAGTTTATAGCTCAAAGAACAAGTTTTATCACATACAGTGTTTACCCTGTCTAAAGGTCTTGAAGACTTTACATATAAAGCTTTATAATAAACCACGAAGGGAAGAGTGGACTTCTAATTTTGAAGAAGGGTTAATTAATATTACTGAATGTATGACTATACTATCTGATGATAACTGCAGACTCTTAAATAAGGAATACGAAGCAGAAATCTGTGTTCTCCTTTGCTTGCTGATCCACAGATGAGGGATTTACAAACTTTAAGTTACAGAGGCTCTTGGGAGAGATTGCTGTTTCATGATTTTGTCGAGTATACAGATGATAATGCTGTGTGGCTACACCCTGCCCAGCCAGAAGCACGGGTCCAAATCCAAAGTGCTATTGTCTAGCTGCCCAATGAACAAATTGCTTTTTATCCCAGGCTAACACAGTACTTCCACAGAAGAGGAGGGGAAAGCGCCTCCTAGCTTCCATCCCTGTGCTTTACTTCTTAACCACTGGGTAAACGGTAAATGACAACTGATATTTTTTCTGCTTCCTTACATAGAGGATAGGAAACAGCCTTTTGAAGCATTCTTAGCTATTAATCTGTGCAATTGTAATCTTGGTAATTTTCTCCTTTCAAAGTATGGAAGACCCTGAAATAACAGCCTAAGGAAGTTTGGAAATTGGGACTTGGCATTTAAAGCCTAGTCAGCATGCACTGCATTGTGTAGTAATTGCTAGTTAATGTAATAGCAAAACCATTACGGTGACAAAATCTATTTTGTGTATTTCTCTTTTGATGTGTAAATTAAACCTGTCAGAAAGCAGTCCCAACATTAAATAGCCCCCCTCTTCCATTCTAGTTTGAAAACACTTTGCTTAGTCATCTGCATCATATATTTTTTGCTTATGTCTGCCATATTCACTGGTATCATCATTCATGCAGATCAAGGATTTACAGGATTTACAAGATTTACAGGGGCTGTGAAACGTTAAGAGTTCTGCCCAAGCAACTTATCTAACTGGAACAAAAAGGTGTCAATTTTTAACTCTATTTCTGTTAAAAATTTTGTAGCAAGCAATGTGAAATTCAAGCTTTGTGGGCCTGATTATTAGGTGCTTTATTTCTTTTCAAAGAATGATGCAAGATTAAAGATTTCAGGAAAGATGATGTGTTTCCAGAAAATCAAAGAGTTTTCAAGATAAGCAGCTATCATGCTTGTAGAAATTACAGAAACTTCAACAAACCCCAAACAGTAACCATCTGTTCTCCCATTCTGCAATTCTTAATTGTTTTTATTATGGTGTACACATAAAAAATATCATTATCTAGCTTATTTTTAGCTGGCTGCATGGAAGTGTTAAAATAAGCATATTATATTTGTTTGCTTTTTCACTTAGCCAGAATTTTTCATAATTATATTTCTTCTACCAAAGATCTCAAGCAGTTTGTAAAACGTCTGCATGATATTTCTTCATCAAAGAGTGAGATATGTCAGAAGTTTTCATTGTTCCTCCTCATGTGCTTGGTTAACGTCCTTGTCCTCTTCTTCCACTTTCTTTCCTATTCCTGCCATTTTATTATTTTTTTCTTTTTTTAGTAATTTGTGGTTCCATAACAGTGAATCTTCCCCACATGGTTTAAGTGAACACTGAGCATATTATTTCTTGTTAGGATGTAGCGATAACCTTGGAATGACCAGCGTGCTGTGATCCAGCTCAGTGCAACTCAGCTCTATTTATTTATATTTTCCTCTGGCTATTAGAGCATGCAAATTAATTCTGGGGAGGCTTCCAGAGGCTTCTGTAGTCTCCTGAGCTGTTTCCTGTGAAGATGGTAGTTTGATGGGATTCACGTGTTCTGAAATAATGAATCAGTTCTGGGGAAGGAGAAAAACAACAACAGAACACCATCCCAAACTCAATACACTACGGTATGTTTACCAAAGTGGGTAGCTTGCAGTATTAATAGTTAAATGCCATGAGAAAAGTAAGCAATTATGCTACTAATGTGACACTATATCAAACAACTAACTTCATCTGGGATTAGCAAAGAAGATAGGAATTGCACTCATCCTTCTTCTGCTGCACATCCTTACTTTGCTGCTCTACTGAAAGTTGTTAGATGAGGCCTGAAACCTCAGTACCGGCCTAGAGAGCATCCTGTGAAGTGAGGTATGTGTCCCATCTGGGACCTTCTGGTTCATTGTCTCTTTCTTTTTTAATACCCAAAAACATATCTGGGGAAGGATGTGCATTATACTGTCTGAGATGACTGTTGGGTGACTTAGAACTTCTGAACTTAAGGTCTGTTACAGAAAATAACAAATAATGTGATGCAGAAACCTTTCCTTCCAGCTTCATGACCTGAGCAAAGCAAACCTTTTTCTTTTTTTCTTAATTGCCATTATTATTATTTATTTTACTTCCTCAATAATGTTGATCTCCCTGACTCCCTTTCACTTTATTAGGGCATACAAGAAACTCAGTATAACAGTTACAAGGAAAACTCTTAGTTCTGCCGGAAGAATGAATGAGAGCACTTGAAATGATTACTCTGACTTGCTTTCATTTCATCTGGTACTCTTATAGGTGACTTTGACATGCTTTTATTTTCTACTTTCTTAGCAGCTTTGTCTACCAAATTATGAAACCTGATACAGGGTAGGAATTAAGAAGTGAATAATTTTCAACTTTAGAACTCTGCAGAAATACTTTCCATTAAATCAACATGGTTTCAAAGAATTTAGGAAATAATGTGAAATTTGTGCTAGTGTTTGTTATGGATTGTGCTTATAGCACCCTGGATGACGTCATATAGCTTCAGTGACTTTTACTGCAGTCAAGCTACCATACCTGGCTGTATCTTCAGTTTTGTAACTGTAGCCTGTATCTTGGTACCACTTCTCATCTCATTTGTTTTCCAACTGTTTGCCCTGAGCCTGTGGGTTCCCTGTCAGGGACTTGAGGGGTATAGCAGCCATGGAATTTTATGGCCTACAGGTATGCTTGGACAAGGAACCTGCGCTGGAATTGGACCTGGCTGCTGCTGGTTCTGCTAGTGAAGAAGCCCTTCCAGGCTCTTAAAACTCAGTGTCTAAATCTTATACAGTAAGTGAAGGGGAAAATGAGCTGCAACAATGATTGTCATAACCCCCTTTCAGGTATTCAGTTTCCCAACCTGCACACATAGCATTGTCTATAAGGTATGCAGTTGCAAGTATTTGGTAGCTGTGACAATTTTAGGTTTCCAGGTTTTATTGTTGGGAGTCTTTCTTGTCCAGAGTACCTTACTGGAGTTTAATGTGTAGTGCTGTATTTTCTAGGATAATATGAGGTCACATTAATGATGTATTAATGTCATTTGCCGTGAAGGTGAAATGCAAGGTAAACATGTATTATGCAGCTTGTGGTGCCCTCTGTGTGATACTATTCTGGAGCATAAGTGCATGTTAATGATTAGAAAAAAAGAAGCAACACCTCAAAGCACTTTAATTATTATTAATTTCATAGTAGTTTTATATTTTTATACTGTATTTAATGCCAGCTAAGATGATTTTACCATCTAAATAGCATATCTGGAATGCAGCATTACCATTTCTGAGCATTATAAGTGAAGCGAGAGAGATTTTGTTATGTCTTATTATAAAATGCAACTTTTTTTTCTTTCAGGATTTTATCCAGGTTTGCTAGACTGTCTGCAGGGTGTGAGTGGACAGATAAACTGCTTGATGTGGGTGCTGCCTATCCTTGTGTGGGAGAGAGACTGCTGCATATCTATTTCTGGCTACAGTCAACAGTTCTTATGCAAACCCTGAAGAACCGAAGTGGTTTTGAAGGGTTTCCGTTTCTGTGTGCCTTCTGCTAGAGGGCTCCGTAATCTCCGTAATCTCTTTTCTTAATTAACTTATAGCAAAGCTTGCTTGTCAGATATGAGACACAAACCAGATTCTCTAGCAACATCTTCCTGAGGGCTTGGGGAGATGATTATGGGTATGGTGAATGAGCATCTCAGAAACTGAATGTACCAGGCTCTTAGCTTCTCTTAAATGGGTTCTGCTCCAGTTTCCTGCAATTGGGAGAAGGAAATTTTGTTGCCAAATGTTTTGGAGGAGTGTAAGATTGCTGACTGGTGCTGGGGAATATGCAGCTGGAACACAGGTGTATCCCCTCAGCCCTGTACTTCTGCAGCTTTTAGTTCAGGTCCCTTAAAGATGCCCACTGTAGGGATTGGATTTCTAAAGCAGTGCTTGGCTTTGTGGATCAAGTGATGCCCATCTCACACTTATGTGACCTGTGACGTTTTGGGGGTGTTTTCTGAAGTGCAGGAAGTAATGCTATTTGGAAGGATCTGTGTGATTTACATTTTTATTTTTGTTTATGTAATTGCTTTTGAGTCTCAAATGGGAACGTTGTTCTATGATTCTTGGAAGTGTGTTGGTACATTTTTTCTTTTCCCGTATCGTTTTGTTTTCCTAACTATTTAGAGAATGTCAATCTCTCTCCAAGGCTGAACCCCACTGCAGGAACAGCTGTACTGGAATCTTGGATGTTTTTGTATGTTCTGTCAAATGTTGCAGCAGTTTTGTTTCCATATGGCCTCCAGAGAACAGAGTGCTTTGCTGTTGTGATCTTTGGTTTTCACACTGTATCAGCATTGCCTTAACAAAATACTGTGGAAAAATAATTCAGCTGAAGTCATTCTGTGGTTCTGGTTTTGTTTTTTAAATAAAAAGTTAATGTTTTGGGTTGGCTTTTTTGTACCATTCTCCTACAACTAATAGTTACCCACAATACACCCAGCCACCTGTGTGGGTTTTTTTGACCATCATACTCAGCTAATGCTGTTTTTCATCTTGCCCTCTGTGCAGTAAGAGGATGTGGCTGCTTTCAGATCACTCAGATAATACCACTTGAGGTAACTCATCCCACTACTAAGAGTGCGTGCTTTTCAGATCTCTTGTCTGCTCAGACCCGTGTGTTGATGAGCTGTTCTTATTCACAGCCCAACTATTGTGAGAGAGGATGATGGCTAACAATGTATGTACAAGCACACAAGGTAAATGTGCTGGATAACAAGTGTAGTTTGGAAAGAAGTCTTGAGGAAAGAAGAGTCTAATTGGATAACTTAACATCCCTATCAATATCCATAGGAAAAATAAGTCCTAATAATATCAGAATCATGGGATGGTTTGAGTTGGAAGGAATCTTCAAGATCATCTCGATCCATGGCTTTGCTGTGCACAGGGATGTCTTCCACCACAGTCATGTGAGTAACCCTGAGATGGCCATCTCCCTCGAAATAAGCCCACAGAAAAGACCACTTCACGGCCATTCATCTGTAGCTTATCTCCCTCTTGTTGCCTCTGGCCTTGTCCATTTGTGTCTCTCAGACAAAGGATTTCTCAATACTTGACCAGGGCTTGCTTGGACTTGTCCATCCTCAGCAAACTTTGAGGCAATAGTGCAAAATCGTGGCCTCTTACAGTATCCAACTGCTTGCTGGAAGAAATAGTCAGGAACTCGGAGCAGCGTGGGAGAAATTATTAAATCTACCCACGCTCCCTGTTTTTTAATTTTTTGCAATTCAATTATGCATCGGTAAATGTTATCATGCAATCACTGGCAAGGTGCTAATTAGTATTTATGAACTGCTGCTTTTTATGTCTGGCCTTCTGATAATTTCCATTTGTGGAGACGATTTTAGATACTCAGTGATCTTGGAGAATTCTTTTTTTTCTGCTTCTCCCCCCCCAATTTCTGATACTATTGCAGCATCAATAACTTACAATCACTTTTTCTTTTCTTTGTAAAATGGAAGCTTTAATGCACAGAAAGGTGCCCCCATAAACCACTGAATTAAATGGAAATTCTTAAAGTTAGGCAAGGGAGTATATATAGGGGTATAAGGGAGTGTATATATATGAATGATCACTGGAAAGTACTCTGAATGGGAGTGAACAGCTGCCTTCTAAAATCAAGCTTCCTATCTAGTGCCTAGATTGGTTCCCATTGTCCATATAGATAATGGATACAGGTAATGTCTTTACTAGTTTTTAGACTCACCAGTATGACTTCAGTCTGCAGATATTTATTTTGCTTCATTCAGAAGCAGAAATCTCGGGCATCTGAAACACGTAAGCACCAACAAGTTAATTGCCCAAGGTGACTAAAGGGTACTACTGTATGAATGAGTACAATCATAGCTAATCTGACCAATGGATGGATGTGGCCAGTGCTGCTCAATGGCTTGTTCGAATAAAGGCTTACACAATGGAAGAAAAGCACATTGTTGATTAGATTTTTGTTCCTGGTTCTTTTGTCCTCCTCCCATTCTTTGTGCTCATGCTAGATTGTGTTTTCAAGGGTACAGCCCTGATAGGATCTATTCAAATGTTTTATGTTTTAAAAAATAAGCGAGATGGTTTTGTTTAGCTGATGAAGTAAAAAAGATGATTCACATTTTTATTTTGTATACAAAGTTATATATGTTTTTATGTTAGATCTGTGTAAAACGTTATTGTCAGTGTTAAAATACCCTTTCTTGGTACTGAGTATTCATTTGTAGTTGGAGGACTTCCCTATGCCTCATAGGCAGGATTTTGTAGCCCTCATTCTCTCAAATAAATGAGTTTGTCTGGATAAGAATTGCAGAATCTTAAAGCTGAATTACCGTGACTCACGCCTCTTACATTTTGGATTGTACTGCTTGTCAAATATGTCAGAGGATTATTCTCTAGTAGACTATTTAATCTCCATTTAGGCACTGAAAGAATTAGAGTTTTTTGGCAAAATTAAGAACAGTTTTGACATCGGAAGTTTCAGGTTAGTCAAAATGAGTTAAATTTCCCTCTTTAAAAGAGTGCGATGTAGTTCTCTAACAGACTACATAGTTGTCTTGTGTGCTAGCAGCATCATGGCTCCTCCATGTAATCCATTCTGAATGAGTAGCCTGTAAGTAGGACAAATTAACCATGGCTATGGCTGTTTTTTGTTTATTTGGGATTTTTTTGAGTGGGAGGGGGACTTCTGCTGCTGAGTGAAATTGGATATATTCGTATAGTCTTGTGTCATCCAGTACAACTATGCCCTTATGCACCTTTTTTTTCCACTTGAGCAGTATAAAGTAACTTTGTGGAACTGACTTGCTAAATATTAAATATTCCATTATGTTCTGGATGTAAAATTAAATTCATGAACAAATGATTTTTACAGTACCATTTGTCTGTGTTCTGAGAGTGATTATGAAACTTATTAAATCATAATGATGCTTCAGCTAGGCAAAAACTCAGAATTTGTAGGCCATCTTTGGCCATAATATTGACTCTGGTTTGAAACTGGATAGGAGGAAAAAAATGCACTGAATTCATGTCATTTTTTGGGTTTGTTGTTAAGATTTATTGGAGCAATCTTCCTTTTAATTAAATACAGAAACCTGGTGGGAACCTAGTGATGTTTAACTAAATATAACAAGTCCTTGAACAACTGTATACATAAGAACTCTAACTTTACTTGCATAAAATGCAAAGTACCAATGAATAAAATCAGAAATTTCAGCACGCTGAGGAAAGAATAGATCTGCTGCCAATTAGGAAGTCCGATTTCCGTTGCTAGTTATGTTGTGTTAGTAAGTAGTGATTCTGCAAAGCAAATAATTACTGAAAGCAGCAGTGAAAAGATTGACATAGCAGAGCAGTCCTGTTTTCTTAAAGAAGTGATGCCTTGTGACTAAATTGGAGCTTGCCTTTGGGCTTTAACTTCTGTTTTGCCTCCTCAGTCTGTTATTTAGTATCTGATATGAAGCGCCCAAATGCAGCTACTTGATCCAATGACAAAATGCATTTTGTCACTTTCAAGAAGAAGTTGTTCTGGCCAGTTAAATTTTGTAATCGTGAGCAGAAAAATTGTAATAATCTTCAAAACTCTTTCATTTACCTTCAGATCAGCCTGCATTGGTTTTTCTTTTACTTTCAAGATAACTTGATTATAATGCTGCTCAGAGAAAAGTTCTCTTAATGACTTCTATTTACACACAAAACCAAAAATACCTTTTTTTCCCCTAATTTTTCATAACATAACAGGTAATTTCAGGTGTTTGATCCCTCTTGTAATTGAACCATTTTAGCAGTGAGCTAAGCTGAGATCCTTAATGAGCAGAAACTTCAGATGAATTTGCTTCTTACATCTGGAAGAGAGCTAAGTAATACTAAGGAGTTGTGTTAAGAGATATGAAGGTGCCCTTTTCAAACACAATTAAAATGGCTTTATGCAAATGATCTTCAGAATTCTAGCAAAAACACTGTATCACTACATGATAGATTTAATAAGTAGAAATATGTGGTATTAAAATGTTCATAAAAATAGATAATCTTTTTTTCTATATTTGAGAAAAATCATCTTGGGTAGGAGATGTATCTATTACCAAAATTAAGACAAATAAATGTTCTCTGTTTTACTGTTATCACTGAGCCCAATTATAACAGAGAAGTACTTTTGCAAGTCACACAAACAGAAATTGTTTTATGTTCCTGATGTGCCGTCAGCATACAATGATTTCTTACAGCATATAATAAATGTGATGCAGTAGTTTCATGCTGTATCATTAAGGAGGTTGGTTGTGTGCTGAAGAGTTTATGGATTCTATTCACATATTTTGATATGCCAAGAATCACCTATGAGGAAACTGGTACCTTTACTCAGGAGCAGGTTGTGAATGCAGATGGTGCATAAGCTTAAGGTTCATATCAAAAGAAATTCTTTGCTGTCTTGAAATTTGGAGGCATGGTTGAAGTGATTATTCTCAACAAAAAGCACTCCAGATTCTAAAAGCAAAATACAGTCTTCATTCTATGAAGCAGTGCCTTCATCTTTTGTTTTCTGCACTCTCTATGTAGTAGTCTTATAATGGAATTCAGACTTTCTGTAGACCATCTAAGACTTTTGACAAGCCTTTTCCTTTAGGGCCCCATAGAATTATGTATGTGTGTGGCTCATTTATTTATTTTATTTTGGGGGAAGATGTTATAAAGTATGTTGGGAGAAATGCCTCAAATGCCTCTTGGCTTTCTGGAAGGCCAATGCTTTTGCTTGAGCCCTTTCCTGAACATCATGTTTACAGGGCGACTAAAACTGCCTTTTGCCTTCAACCCTATATCTTCCATGTTAAGTTTAAGTGATGATAATAGAGTAGTGTCACTAACGAATGATACTTAGGTAATAATTAGGGACATTCTATTGTTGACAGTAATCCCTGAAATAAGATATGGAAGTTATAGTGAAAAAAACTTCCATTTATCTTTCAGATGCCGTTTTCTGTTACTCTACAGTGCTTCATAAAGCTATGTGAGATGTGCCCATGCTGATTCACACGGTCTGCAGTTGGCATCTTTCAACAGAACTACCTGCCACTGTCATCTGGAGGAAACCTAGAATAATCACAAGGAAATACTTCTTAGAGGTAAGAGAGCTTCATTTATTCTCTTCTCTAGTGATAAACTGCACAGTTGAATCTCTGCAATTGTGTGGACTATGATTTCTTGGAGGAAAGCATCAAAAATACAGAAGAATGAAGGGCTGCTTTTTCTGCCTTGGGTTTTAAATTTTCTCTTTGAGGTTTATTGTAACATATGCATGGCATTTTCTTCTTAATGCTCATATATTTGAAACATAGGACCTGAGACATCTCATATCAAAGACTTCTGATTTGCTATAGAAAGATGATTAGCAAATTAATATACGTTTCCAGGTTGCACTCCTTTCCAGGTTATGGAAGTTAGACACATCTGTGTCTTTGTACAATAAAGTGGTGGAGAGAGGAGTTCAGAAAGCAGAGGAATACCTTGAACACATTCCTTTTGGGAAGCAGAACTGGAGGATGAATTATGATCAGTGTATCGACAAGCCTGACTTAAAACTTCCAAAAGGCAACTGAGAATAGGCTTTGTTGTGTATGCACTGGGAATGGCTCTTACTGCTCTTGCTGTGTGCAGTTCTAGATACAGCCATCTATATGAAGCTGCACATTGGTGACAATTAGTCTAATGTATCTGAGCAAGAGGGAGATGACAGTTGTGTACAGCTGTAGTAAAAACCCTGCATGTTTGGAGGAAATTTTATGGATTGGATTTAGACTCTGCAGCAAATGAACTGTGGAAGTCCTTGAAACTCTCACCCAGAAAAGCAGAAAACATTCATTTTCTTTTTCAAATGATCTTCAATAGTTTAATTTCTTTTGCTGTTTCTAGAAGGGTAAAAGCCCTTCCATATCAATATCTTTATATCGAGTCTTTTGTTATTTCCAAATAGTTTTAGCTGCAGCAATACATGTGTGTCATGCTGAGCTTTATAATTTTCTTCCTGAGTGTGACTGTAATGAAAAATATAAGACAAAGGAGTAGGAGGGGAGAGAAAAGATTTTGGGAATGTACATGTGGGCTGTAACTAGAACCCCACAGGTGAGTTAATTAGCATGGTGAGAGCCTGCCTCTCTAGCTTTATTAGTATTTTGCTTTATGGTATTGTTACTTTGAGAAAGCTCTTGAAACAAAGACTGCTCATGGAGCAAGATGTTGATATATTGCCGTTGTTTACACATTTGGGTACAGTACTACATACTTCCAGGAGATAGCAACTGGTGTTATAAAAGTTCATGCTGTTCTTGTGATTCTCTTTTAAACATAATTATCTCAAACTGCAATCAAAAGTCTGAAAGTTAAGAAATTGAATGATAAATGGGTTTATGTTTCATCCATGACTGAAACTTCTCTTTAAACATTTGTGTAATTCAGACTGCCTTAAAAATCTCTGAGTCACTTTGCTGAAGCTGGAGTCTTTGCTGATCAGCTCCTACTAAATTTGGAGGCTGATGAATAACTTATAATTTCTCTACTGCTTAGTGGCACAGTGAGCACAACACAAAAGGCGCCATCTTTCAATTTCTGTCTTAGGTCTGTAATTGGTATGAAGTGTTTGCTCTTCCTCTGTCTCATCAGAGATCATCTTCCCAAATAAAAGCAGCAAAAATAGCATGCAGTTGACTCAGTGATGTTGTATTGGCCTTTATGCTATGAGGAATATCGTATGTAACTGTAGTGCTGAAAACTTTTTCCTTTTTTCAGTGAGCAATATGAAGTGTAGGAAAAAATATAAGGTATGTAGCTTGCCTGCTGTTGTCAGATGCCAAAGTCACTGGATGCTGCTGTTTAGATGTTCTGGAAGATTTCTAGTGCAGGAAAGGTCTTCCTGGGTCTTTCTGTGATCTCAGTTTCGTCCTCAGTGTCCATAGTTGTACAAATAACAAACTTTTCAGTTGTTGATTTTTCATTTCTGTATGAAGATGGGTAACCATATGCTTTATGTGCTGGATAAAGATCTAGTAACAGGTTCAGCTCAGTGTTGGTTGAACCTAATTTATTTTCTACTATTAGATCGGGATAATGATTCTTAACACCTTATTAAAAACACTTGGTACCTTCATGTGTCGTACTTTTTCTCTGCCTATCCCTTTGTGTATGAACTTGTAGACTGATGTACCATAGAGACAATATATTAACAACTTTAGTTGTTATATATCTGCCAGTTTAGGCTAAGTATAGTGGAAGAAACTCATTCATAGGAAGTACTAGAAGCCATATCAAAGTAAAATAGAAAGTTCTTGCAATGGGTAGAGCTGTGAATTTTTCTTCTGTGCAGTAGGATAGAAGCAACATTGATAATGATCACAAGGCTCAGGGAGAAGATCAATAAAAAGCCTCAGAAAAGAGAAATCTCATCAGCTCCAAGAATTTCTGAAAAAGCAAGAAGTTTTACTTTGTTTTTAGCTAGCTTATATAGCCTTTAGTTTTTACATATAAACAAAATGTACTAGCTGTTAATATTCAGGCAGTAAGATGTATTTTTTCCCTTAGCAAGAATTTAAAATGCTAATGAAAATTAGGCTTCACTAACAAGCTGCCTAATTTCACTTGCAGTGATTTAACAAAGTGTTTTGCATCTTGAAGACACTAGAAATAAACAGCTCTTAATCTTTGGCAACATATTTGTTTATTGTTCTTTCTGAGGTTACCTTATGATTGAGCCCTGTAAGGGAGCTGTGTTGTGTTTTTTTTCTGGAGAGTCCATTGTGACCCACATGGATAATATTGTTAGAAGAGTAAAAATGTACCCAGAAAACTGTTGATACATTCTCCACAGATCTTGCTGTAGAGCCATAGGTTGCATATTATGGTCTTGGCTATACATTAAAGTGCACTATTAAAATGCAACTGGGCTTCCAAAGGAGCTTGATGAGTAATGAAAGGAGTAGGAAAGACACTGAGATAATGGATCTCTGCATGCACTTGAAACATCTGAAACTGAATTTGCCTTTGAAAGAAAACACACTGTCCTAAACCTGTTATGGTAGACTCTGAGAGTGACTTGCATTGAAGAGCTTTAGATTTTAGAATAAACGTCAACACAGGGGATTTGAATATAAACAAGACTTACTCCAGAGGGATTGATTGATCAAAAAGTATAGCTTGGTTTGGGTAGTGAGAGGAGAAATGGCCATAGGGTGGGGATGAGCATTTGGATATTTCAGGATTAATTTCCTAAGACAAAAAATACATGGTAGAAAAGATCTTGCATGTTGGGGAAATACTGCTTTTTGAAGGTTTTGAGAAGATTTCCCATGCATTTCCCAAGAAAGATTTGCATACTAAATAACGGAGAAAATATTCTCTGTTCTCTGCTCAGCTAAAGTATACCTCTTGTTATATTTTGTTTGCCTCCTTTTTGTGTAAACAAAATTTCATGTCTCCTGAACTTGCTCTTATGTTCTTGATGTGTTTTCTAGCCAGCAAGTCACCAAAACACAGATGTAACTGTGCACAAAAATTTTCATTAGCTTTGGCTAAGGTTATGCATATATACAGAGCAGAATAGGTCTTTGTACCACAGTGACTATACTTGCAGCTGTCTTTTTCTCTTGTGTGCATGAGCACACTGGAGACAACACCAAGTAATTCGTTGTACTGGTAGGAACAGAGAGTCCTTGCTAGAAATTATAAACCACTCAGGTAGGAAAATTGACATGACATTATGGTTAATATCTACTTTCAAAAGTAAATGGAGTGACTATTTCATAATTGGATTTGTAATGCAGACGTATTAGATATTTTGTCAGCGTGTACTGCAGAATTGTTCTGCTTCTCTGCTACATATAGTGATGATTCTCTTCAATTTTCCTCAGGGGAAGTTTAAAAATGCATACTAATTAAAGGCCAGTGGTGCTGTTGATGATTTGAGAATCAATGCTGAGAAAACATTTATGGTCAGTAAATTCCTATTGACTTCAGTATACCTGGGATCACACAAGAAATTACGACTTTCTCGTTGAGTTTTAACCTTATTGAACCTGAATAATGGCTGTTGTTTTAGTTCCCTTTTGAACTTCCTGGCTGTAACTGAGTTGTAGTAACTTTGGTTTTACAACCTTGTTTCATGCTGCAGAGTACCAAGAGACATAGATCTGAATCATGTTATTCTGCCAGGTTTAAATGCTGATTTTTCTACTCTTTCAAGCTAGAATCAGACCTCCATATGCTCCTGTTGTTTACCGCACTAAGTAGTTATTTCTTGAAAGGAGTCAGTCTTATGAGCTCCATGTGCATTTTCTTACTTGTTTTGTTTTGTGTATGGGAGGAATACAGCTACATTAGGTACCTTCCTTCCTTTTCTTACAGTGTAAGACTGGGTTTATCTCTGTAACTTAACAATTTGATTAGGAAATTGTACAATAGAGGAAAAATATCCTACTTGTGAATATATATTAAAAAAAAAATGCCATTCCTTAAAATATTATAAATGTTACATATAAGTTAATGCTGTTTTCATTAAAAGTTTTAATTGAACCTTAACTGTTTGCACGTACAATGATAATGAATTATTAACATATTTTCCTGGAAGAGAGGAGTTCTCTACTGACAGAAAACAGCATTTGGTTTGATACAGGAAATTAAATCACTTTGTGCTTGTGAGGCTTGTTAATTATAACTGGAGTAAAGGTTTTTAATTGATCTCAATACTTGCTGTACAGAATAATTTTCTTCAATTGGATTTGGAAGACTTCAAATCTATTTTTTTTTCCTACATTTTATCTTTAATGTTGGCTTGAGGTTGTTTTTTTTTTTAATGGGTTGTTTAAAACAGCTGGTAACAATTTGGTACAAACGTAATTTACCATCTATTTGGCTTTCTTGTAAGTGCAAAGAAATAAATCAACACAATTTATAATTTTAATGTAATGACTTACATGAAGAAATTTTAATTCCTTAATCTCTAGGCAGCCTTCATGCAAAATAGTGCAGACTTAGAATTGTAGAATCATTTGGGTTGGAAGGGATCTTTAAGGCCATTTGGTTCCAGCCCCCTCTTATAAGCAGAGGCACCTCCCACTAGGCCAGGTTGCTCAAAGCCCCATCCAGCCTGGCCTTGAAGAGGAACCATCCACAACCTCTCTGGGAATTTGATGCCCTGCCCGAGCTCCCAAGGTTGACTCCCATTTTGATGGTTCTGGTTCAGGAGCAAATGTTGTGATTCTTTATGGTTAGTTACAGGTCTGAACATGTTTACTTGGGTTTAGACCTTGTGGAATGCTATCTTGTTGTCTTCAGGTTTTGAGAACATTTTCAGTTCAGCTAGTCAATAGAGAAAAGAAATATAACTTTGAGATAGTAACTAGGTAATTACTAAATGTGGTAATAATCCAAATTATAAATCTACTTTCTTCATTACTGTTCTCTTTGTGAGGGAGATGGTTGATTCTGCTGGGAGGAGGGGACTGGCCAAAGAGAGGATTCTCGGTAACAGTCTGTTTTCAGATTCAGTATGGAATATGCATGTTTTCTGTTCATCACATCTACTGACCAGACGGCACATGGCTTTGAATCTTATAATGGAACTCATTATTACTAAGAGTTCCACCCTCTCTCCCTCCCACACCTCCCCCTTTTTCTGCCTCAGTTCTGAATGTGATTTTTCTAAACTTTAGTCTATGTGGATTTAGTCCTAGTAAGCCAGATAGTTACCCCAGTGCTCACAGAAAAAACCAGCACCTGCCTCTTTAGGGTGAATAGCACAGATGGGTTTCTTGTTCCCGTAGGTTTGTATCTGTTATTGCATTCATTGAGCAGATTGTATGGACTCTTCAAGTTTAATATTGCCATATGGCATATGCAATATTTACCAAGATACCTTACGAAGGTTGAGTACTTGCAATCCAAATAGCAAATTTGGCTGGAAAATGAAAAAGAAAAGAAATAAAATTCTTTTGTGTTTTAGAGTTGAGGATGGAATGGAAATAGAAAGCAGAATAGAAGGAAATCATGACTGCTTTCTCTGCTGGTCCTTTATCTGTATGGGTCCAGACTGTTAAGAGAGCAGAGCATGTGTCCAGGGAATTGAGTGCTGGAAGAATTCACTCCTACAGTTCCCTTCTCATCTACTTTTATGTCCTAGATGGAGACATATTTACCCATCAAAATAAGGGATAAAGGAGTTGTTGGAGCTCAGTTCAGGAGGATTAAAAAATGTATAGTCAATTTCAAATGCAACTTAAAAAATAATGGAAATATGGTTAAATTACTTCCATTTGAAATGTTCAGTCAGCTCTCTCTGTACATTTTCAATTTCAATCAAACACAGATATTCTACCCTCTTTAAGGCTCAAATTTATTCCTATAAAGTTCTAATATCATAATTCAGTCCAAAGTACAGATGCATCTGTTTTTTTGTTTTGTTTTTTTTTTTTTTTTGGTCATTGGAGTCCATAGGCATTGGATTATGAGAATACCTGTGTAAATGTTTCCTTTTATTTATGTCTTGTTTCACTTATCCTTTCCATCAGTCAGAACTGCTGCACACATAAAATGTGGGTGGCAGGAATTTTTCTTCCTCTGCATGAATGATTTGCAGTATTTCGCACATGGATTGTGGCTGTCGCCTTAGCATAAGGTAAATGACATTAGAGATAAATACTTTATTGGCCTGTGGAACATAATGCTTTGTAAGAAATTAGGCTTTGAAATTTAGTGTTTCAGAAATGCGCATTTCTGCAAGTGAAGACATTGCTAGTGAATTTTCTTAAAGTATTTCTTAGATGCTAGTTTTGTCTTTGTTCAGTCTTCCTATGACACCAGTTTGTGACCTTGCAGAAAAAGAAAGCTGCAGTTCAGGCTACTTTCCAGAGATTCAATTGTGAACTTCATGCTGAATTGGGTGTTTTATTACTGAGAAATAAAAATAAAATGGGTGTTTTATCATCTAAGAAACGTTTAGAGATACTGCACATATGTTTTCCCACTATGGCACACAAACAAAAAACAACACAAAAAACACTGAAAAAAGGAAAGAAAAACTAATTGAGGTGAAAGACTCCTATTGGTAAGGTGAGGAACTAAAGGGATTATTATTTCACTGTATTTGCCTTAGGTTTTATTTTCCATTTAAGCAAGGTTTCTGTTTTTGTGCACAATTAGAGTGGGAGGGAACTCATGATGATGCATGTTTGTCAGGATTGAAGAAAATAATCTTTGCAGAGGTTAGTTAAAGAAAATGAAGTCTCTTGAGAGATTAGTAAACTGTAGTCCAGCTTGTGAATAGTTGTGTTTGATAGGAAGCATCTGGTATGAAAAAGCAAAAGCTACATTGAAGGGTTGCACAGATCCTTTGCTTTGTTCAGTATGAATTTTGATTTTTTTTTTGTATTTTTATCTTTCTGGGGAAACATCATCCAGATGGTATTTAACATTACCTTGATTGGAGCAGGGATTGTATAATATTAATAGGAGCTATATAGCTGAGAATCAGCATCCAAAATACTTGTCCCTACCACAAGTTCTGCACTTGTTTTTTTTTCTTAGCAAAAAGAAATAGACCAATATCTAGAAATTACAGGCAAAAGCTGCCTTCCAGTGATGTTTATCTATTCCTGTTTGCTGAGGCCTTTGCTAAGGCATTCCAGACACATGCCATACATGCAGCTAAAGACAGTCTATGCTGGAAAAAAAGACAATGTGTAATTAACACAGAAGTGTGAAGCAGTACATACACGTTTAGTAACAATCATTTAATTTTGAGGGGGCTATGCAGAATTTCACTGTTGGGTCTGAAATCTGTGGTAAAGACACAGCCCAGCTGTAATAACGAATGCTTCCTGTAGCCATTGGCAGATTGTCACCTGCAACTCAGACTTCAAGAGGGAAGTATTGTTGTATTGAAGGAACTGAGGAGTGATTCTGGATTTGACTTTTTTACTGATGCAGTTTCATGTAGTTATGCTTTTAACTCCTCCCAGGGAAAGAACATTTCTCAGTGGAGCTGTTCTGGGGAGATCTCTCAAATACCTGTTAAAGACCAGCCTCCAACTGTCCTCCAGTGAAAAAATCTTGCAAAATCATGCTAGTTTTTGTGTCAGTGAACAATCAGAATTTCCATGCAAAGTAATACCCAAACTACCAATTTACCAACCAAAATAAAAATAGTAGTGACTAATAATATTTTAAAATATTAACATTTATGAAATCTTGACAGCTGGCTATAAAACTTGAAGGAGAACAGTGTCCTTTTTGATCCTAGGTGTTTGGTATCTGTTACTCTGTCACAGATCAGACTAAGTGGTCTGAAGTCAGTGTTTGTTATATAATCACTTTGTCTAGATTAAGGACATAGAGCTTTTGTATTTACTTATCATGCTAGAATGTGTATGATGATTATTGGTATCAAAGAACACCGTATGTGAATCTTCATCTCTTTGGTTCAGACCAAAGATAATTGATTTGATATTTGTTCTGGTTCCTGCTGCCCATTTATGGCAGTTTATGCCATCAAGCCCTCAAAGTTCACTGAGGTTATACAAAATAAAGACTGGCAGACAAAACTTCTGTTTTAAATCTTATTTGTGGCGCAGAAAAGAGTTCAAGATCTTTTTGGGAAGGTGTCTTAATGGAACACATAGTAACTGTTACTTAGGCAAAGGATTGGCATTATATTTTACCTCTAAGGTTTTTTTGCAACATGACATGTTCATTATCCAAAGAACTGGTACCAAAACCTGCTATTATCACGCAAAATGTTGCTTCTCAAAATATTAAATCACTTTTAAATAGTTTTTTAGTTTGTTTAAGAAGTGCTACCAATCTTTTAGCAACTCAACAACTTAATACTGTGGTGCTTTGGTATATCTGCAGTTTTCCATCTACGCTTGTGCCTTGCCATGTATTAATTTTACATTATAAATTACGGAACGTAAATTGTTCCTCTTAAGCACTTTAAGAATATGTTTTCCAGAATCCTTTTGTTTCACATGCTAGTATTATAGCAGCCCAGCCAAGTGTTGTGGCATTAACACTTAAAGCAAGAAATTTGAAATAAAAAAGTACTAATTAATTCCACTGCAGTAAAGTTTTATTTATAAAAGCTATAAAGAAATCCTGCAATCCTGTTGTTCTACTAAGGGAGCATTGGTAGAGAAATCTACTTTATTATAATTATAAAAATACACCCCATGAGAAGCAGATGTTTTGAGAAAACTGAAAAAATGGAGTTAAGTTTTAATGAGAACTATTGTTGTGGTTAAATAATGCATACCTCCAGCTACATAAATGTTTACATTTCGAGATTCTAAAGCCTTCTGTTCCGGTGTGGGTACAATTAAGAAGATTTTGTTATCACCAATTTAAGTAATGCTTGAAAACTAAAATTTTCAAGCTTCTTCCCTGAAGCAAGAAGCTATTGAATCGCAATAACAATGGTTTATTCCCTATTGTACTGCGTGAGCTGCATTTTGTGGCAACAGCTTTTTGAAAAGAACTAACCTCCAACGACCTCAATTGCTGAAATCTTGAAATGAAGTGTTGTTTGTAACTGTAGAAATGCAAAGATCTAAGCATTTTGCAGAGCAACATATACTGTTCAAATATTAGTCTTTCATACAGTACCTTTTGTTCAAATCCTGTTTTATGACCCTCATTTGGATTTGCACTTCTCCCAGTCAACTCTTCTCTTTCAAGTTTTCACATGATGTAAAAGATATGCTCAGCACTTAATTGTTTTACCTGTAGTTCTTAATTTTGGCAGGAATCTTAGTCTTTCACTGCGTGGTTTATCCCTTTTCCCTGATCCTGGGAAGAGGCTGTGATCCTTGCTCAGAAGACTCACAGGATGTATCATTTCCAGACTGGATACGAAGCAAGTCTGGCCCACCACTGGTAAGTGCACGTCCAGTGCACAGCATATGATTTCTGCTTTCTGAGACTCAGCTATAATGGATATCAAGTTCCACAGTTGTTTGTGTTTGGAAACTTTACACATAAAGGGCTAGTTTTAATTTAAGAAAAGTGCATATTTAGAGTAGATCTCCAAAAAGGCCGAAAGTGTATGGAGAGATCAGATTAAGTAATGGATGTGTCAGGCTGTCTTAATTATTAGCAAATCTACCATGGTAAACAGTAATTCAAATTGCAGGGTCCCACACAGTGAATTTTTCCCTTACATAAATCCTTGTTAGAAAAGTTTTCAATGACTTATTACACTTATTACACTTATACCTCTTGAACAATAAGTTTATTGTAAGGAATATGTGAGAATGGAAAGCATATCTGAAGTATGCTCTTATCATGGAGTTTGGAAGTTAGAAGCAGTATCAGAATAATATGTTAAAATTTTCTGAGAAGCAGTGCTTGTCAGTATGCTCTGCTGCATCAAATGTTCTGCCATTTCCATGAATAGGGTAGAGCAAACTAATTCAGTCTTCAGTTGCAGAAATCTCGGTGGAGAAAGACCATAAGAAAGGTCATATAATTTGTATACAATTAATCATAAGTGGGGGAAAGAGAAAAAAAACTCACCTCTTAATTGTCTGGCAAAGCTGGTAATCCTTTGGGGACAATGCAGCTAATTTCTTCCGTTTGTGCTTTGTATTCATACTGCTATTAATCATGGAGATCATAAAACCAATGTTCCTGAAAATCATCTGGTAGTTAAATAAATGCAACTGACTTATGATATACATCCTTAAAAGTCTTTGGAGAGCTAAAAATTTTTTTCTGCATAACAAGTTGTTATTACTGTTTCTGAGTATACTGTTGAAATGAAGAAAAAGACTGAGAGTGTAGTCAGGCTTTTTGAGGGCCCTGAATGAATTAGGTATCAATTCCTATTCCTCAGTATGAAATGTATTTATTAAGGTATCTTAAAATTTGAGTCTTAACATATTATTGGTGACTTGGTTACTGCTGAAGCATTAGAGCTTATTTCATGGCTACAGATTTGGGAATTAGGTGATTCCAGGACAGCTCATGTCAGGATGTTTGAGTCTCATGCAGAATGAGTCTAGATCATTCTACTGCTACTGGAATAGTACTTCAAGTAATGATATTTTTTAAAGAAGCACTGATAAGTTGTATGTTTATTAACACATAACTTTAGTTTTCTACAACCTAACTCCTAAAATTCTTAGAATAAAATAGCAATCTTTAATTGAATTGAATTAACACACATAACCATTTAGATTGCCTTACCACCTCATACACCTGCATTAATAATTTGTTTTGCTATGCCCTCCTCTGGATTAATTCATCAGTGTAATTGCATGACTGAAAAGGTTGCAGAGGTGTACTGCAAGCACCAAAGGTCTACACTATATCACAGCTCAGATCTTGAATACACATACAGAATTCAAATGTGTGTTAGATGAAACTTTCTCAATTGAAAATTAGAAAGGAAGTGTTTTCTGCAACATGAATCCTTATGAAAGACCTTGGCAATGTAATTGCTATGTCTGCTAACTTTAGGTGTACATGAGCATTTAAACACCGTGCAGCTGTTATTTCTCCCTGTACAGTTCTTTTCATTCTCAAAACTAACATTTGTATCTTATTTTAACCTTACTCAGTTTATTAATCAGAAGTTCAGCAGTACTCAAGCTATAAAGCAAACACCAGTCTAATTGTCTATTTTTATATTTTGCAAACCTTGAGTGGCTGCCCATTAAAGTCAAATTATTCCACTGCAAACAAAAAGGGGGGTAGGGGGGAGGAGGAAATGGCAAGTTCTCGCTTCAGCTGCAGAAAGGAGCAAGATATCTCTGTAATCAAAGGAAGATTATTTTTGAACATTCATAATGACTGTCAAAGCAATTAGTATAACTATGCAATGCTTATTCTCTTCTTCAGTCCATCAGACAGCGATAACTTTGCGAAAACATGAACAGGCTGGCATTCTGGTTTCATTTTTTGTGGTGGCATCAGGACTTTGAGGTGAATGTATCTAAAGAATCATTCTGCCAGTGAATTTTTCAAACTAAGCCAACCTAATTAACAGAAGGGAAAAAAAAATGGTGCTGGAAAATACAGAGTGATATACAGACTTTTACTTGTTCTTTCACCTGATGAAACCTTTTCTGATGGATCTTTGCAAGCACATTATTATTCTTGGGTAGGGATGTTCACTCATCTCTTCATTCAGAGGCTTCCCGATCCTCACAGAGGAGGGCCCACCCACACTTTGGAGGTCTCTGGATATTCCTCCACTTCAAGCATATTATCTCACCCAGGCAAAGAGCAATTTCAGCTCTGTTTTGACTTCCAGCTTCTTGATAAAGAAGTGTAATGTAAGCAATTGATGAAGAAAACTGTTTCTCTCACCTTCTGTATTAACTGAAGGGATTAACAGTTTTGTGTTCATGCTACAGAGATGTAAAATTATCAGAGGACGTTCACTTATTGGACAGATTTATCTGGTAAAAAAATAAGTAAATAGTAGAGCTGAACTGAAACAGTGACAAGAAAACGTTGACAATTACCACTTATTTCCCCTAAGATCCTCCTGGTTAAAATATTGGTCTAGAACTGTGAGTGCCCAACTCAGTCTCCCGGGAGAGATTTGTAGCTTGACATATCGCTTGGTTATTCCAGCCTGCTTGGGTATAGTGGCAGGTCTTTCTGTGGAAAAAGTCACTTATATTTTTAATTAGGATGGGAAGCTCTTGGCAGTGAGTGAACATCCCACGCTTCCTGTTGTGCCCCTCCAGAGCCTTAGCAAAGCCACCTGTCCCTCGGAACCCCAGCTGGGCAGGCAGTGCACCATCAGATCTCCTGTTATGGAGGGTGGATATGAACATTCATCTCTATCATCCTCAGGTCACAGAAATACTAAGCAATAAGGTGCGGAATTATTGTTCTTAGCTTTGTAAGCTGCGCTCAAGGGGCACTTCCTGATTTATTTTGCGTGACTGAAAAAGAAATGAAACAATTTATTTAAAAGGGAGCTAAAATCTTTGTTCAGCCAGGAAAGCTTTTCCCTCTGCCTGTCAAAAGCGTGGAGGGGAAATGTAATTGTGATTGCTTTCAATTGCATGTATTTCAGATTGTACATTTTTCCCAGTTATTTCCAGTCCCTGCTTTCGCTCGTAGGCTGGTGTGGGCCTGTATCACAGCCTGTGACTGGGCTGGTAGTAGCCAAGCATCCTCTATTATCTGAGGTCTGGAGGTGAGGAGCTTCCTTTGAAACCAGAATGTTGGGGTTTTTTTGAGAAGAAAAGTAGAATTCCTATTGGTATGAAGTCTTATAAATCAATAGGAAGTTTGAAAACTGTGGAGTGTTAACATAACCTTTTCCATTTTAATGCAATTTTTGGTATTGACATTAAATATTTAACAGAAACATTTTATTTTCCCTGTGTAAAAGCCAGTGGTGATGTCAGCCCTATTTTCACTGATGTGTCAGCAACTCTCAACTGAACTTCACAGCATCAGGGTTGTGTAAATCTTGCTGTGATAGGACTCAGAGTCAATGTTCCTGCAAAGAGATAACTAAATAAAAGCAATTCAAATGTTTATTCAAAATTATTAGTTTGATTGCAGTTTATTCCTATTTTGAATAATTAACAGTTTCTATTTAGCTGTATCATTAACAGTTTATGCAATTTTATTAGCATCTGGGGATTTTCATGAAGTAAATAGTTTTACTAAAATATTTACCAGTTTTTGTTGGGTTGTTAATTTGTTTTTTGACACTTGAGGAAGTTTATCCTCAGTTTATCCCCTGCTCAAAGAGCACAACATTGTTTCTTCACAATTCCAATTAAAGCCGAAAGTAGTTGTTAGTTATGAGGAGCCTTGGGGTGCAAAGAGAAAATGTAACCTTTCAGGGATCTTTCTGTGCCAGTTTAATTTTTTCATTTAAGAGGCAGATTCCTAATTACAGCATTGCCTTCTAAACCTGTATAATGACAGAGTCCTTCAAGCTATGTCCTGGGGATTAAATGCAAACAAACATACTAGTTTAATATGAGTGAAACTTTTTAATAAAAAATGTCTATTTTTGCTGCTGTTGTATTAGAAGATGCAGCTAATAAGGTCTGTGATGCTTTCCAGGTGAGAAGTGGCTTTAGGTCTCTTGCTGCCCCCTGCTCTAAGTCAAGGCAGGTAGGTGATGGTGGGAAAAAAATAATGGGCATGTGCTGCTGTGTTTGGGAAGGGAAGTGATTCCTCAGCTGACCATGAAAGCTCTTTAGTTTCACCACAGCTCAGAAGTAGAAACTTATTGAAATAGTGAACACATTCCCAAGATGATAAAATAGTTCTGTTACCAAGATATAAAGCTGCTGACAAACAGAGATAAGCTGTTAATTCATGGTACTGTAGGACTGTAGGTGAATCAACACAAGTACATACAAATTATTTAACTTGCTCATTTTGTGAAAGTGATCTTTATGCAACATAGATTGTGTCCTTTAGTGTTGAATTTTTGTTTTTCTATCGAAAATGTGGAGGATTCAAAGAGAATAAACAACAGTGCTGGAGTAGGAAAGGAAATAATCAAGAGCAAGTAGAACAATTTTTTTTATGTATTGGAAGGTTTTTTTGATCTGTTTACTTATATTACAGGTTTTACTTTTAGGAGGAAGTATATTCTGTACACCCCTACTCATTCCATCTGTTCAGTATGGGTCAAATCCAAAATACAGTTTAACTAGGAAATAATTAGCAGACAGTAATATGGGTCATGCTTTGATGGGAGAGTGCTTTCATTTGACGTAAGCTAATTCAGAGGTTTGGATGTAGTTGATAATCATCCAGACTGTAGGGTAAAAACAATTATGCTGACAAGTCCTGGCACTACATTATTTGAGATGTGGTGAGATAGTAGCATGAGTGAATATGGCTGGAGTGTGTAGATGACACTGTGTTAATCAAACTGGAGTTTAGTGCTCTTGAATTGTTCACTGAAAATTTAAAAATAAAAAAAACCCTACCCCTTATTCATACCAAATGACTTATTCATACAAATGACTTATTCATACCAAAGCATTTTACCTTTAGAGGAAGTCACAATTCAACTATGGCATTCTTCATTGCAAAAAATGCTACTTGAGACATCATAAATGTCATTCCCCTTTGAGCCAGGCTGGATGAAGAAGCACCAATGCTAGTTCACAAGCTGATATAGAGTTAACATAGTCAATTTTACTATGCTACAGTACATAAATTGTTATCAGTGCAAAATGTTTATAACTGGTCATAATGCCAGTAAATATATTTTGTGGAATACCTACCCGTGATGTACAGATAAAGGCAGCAGCAGAATTCCATTTTATTTTGAAGTCCTATTATGATTTAGAATGTTTGACCACTAAAAGCCAACAACTCTGCTTAGATCTCAGTTACATTTATGTAAACTACAGTTTTTTACACTCTTTGGTGGAGTTGTTCCACTGTTATAGCACAATTTGCCAATTGTAGCTATTCCTTATGACACTACAGAGATGTAAAATCAGAGCCAGTGAAATAAGTGTCAGACTCTTCCTGGAAATTACTACTCATTTTTTATCCTGCTTTTATAAGCAAACCGAGCTATACAAGATATTTATGTTTGCATTACACTTCTACATCCCAGAATAACAGAAGTCTATTCTGATAAATACTAATTATGAAGCTTACCTTAGGCTATTTGTTATACTGGCATTGAAGTAGAAGAGTTGGTGCCTGCAGAGGGCTGAGTTTGTAAATTTTGGGTTCGTTAACTGGCCATTCTGTTTTAAAATACCACAAACCTTGTGATCCTCCATTAATTATTTCTTGACATCTTTTATTGCATGTTTGCACAAGGAAATACGAGACTACAAAATTCTAAGTATGAGAAGTCCCGTGTGCCCAATTTTTATTTTTCTTTTATTTTTCTTTTTTTCTTTTTTGTTTTACTTAAATAGTTCAGAAAGGGTGTGAATTAAAATTGCTGCATGCCAACTTTCAGCACTGTCAGGGCACCCAGTGGCAGATCCAAAGCTGCGTAAGCCCTACAAGATTTTCATGGTCCCTGAGGATGTTGCCATTACATTCAGAAGCTGATACAGAGGGACAGGACTCGGTTGTGAAGCCATTTTTTAACTCTCCTTCCAAGCAAAGGACAAGGAAGGAGAATAGTAGAAAACAAAAGCTGTTGTTAGCAATATTTTACTGTTCTATTGCAGATATTTCACCACAGTGTATCTTCTTAGCTTGCTTTTAGGGATCCTTTAGACTGGAGAAAATAAAATCTTTTTCACAGTGTTGGTATGATTTGTCCCTGGTGACTCCTGAAGTCAGAGGTACAGAGCAGCAAATAGCAGACCTGCCTTACTGTGGATCTCTTGCTTGAACTGTGTTGTGAGGCAAATGGCTTGCAAATCCTCTTTTGTGTTAATAGGATGCTGTCAATACAAGGTTTCAGAATTACTATACTGAAAATCTTATGGTTTCCTGTGTCTGGATGGTGCATTATGGTTATTGAGATTTGTTGCTTCCTGTCTTTGAGAAGTTAAACCAGGTTTGTGGTGTGGATTTTTGTAGTCTTCATGTTGATTTTAGGAAGCTCAGTATGCCAGAATAGGATCAGCTTCAGTATCAGGCCCTAGTGATCATGGTTCTGCAAGCCTCTAATGTTTTCTTGTGCAAGGGAGCTGTTCTGGCTGAGCAATGCTGTAGAAAAATCAAAAATGTAATACCAATTGTTTTGATTCTTCTCTCATGATGCACAGTAATGTAGTAGTACTACTATGCTTGCAATTCAAGTTTTAGCACTGAATATATAGGGTTTATTTTTCTTCTATCCCTTTGCTTTTTGCTCAGAGTACATCCCTAGGGTGATCAGTCTTAGGGGAAGAGTCTTGCTGTTCTTCCTCTTGTTGCTGCAAACTGCCTATGCTTGAACTGTGAGCCACCAATTTGCCTGGACACTAAGCAGAGCAGATTTTCAGACACTCAGATTTCCTGAAGGGAGAAACGGGTCAGTATGGTGGTGTATGTGAGGATATTAGAAGCAATAAAAAAACACTGCAGTTCTAATCTCAGCTAAGCTGCATCTGTGCTCCAAGCAAGAGCACATCATTTTCCTCTCAAATGAGTATCGCATTTACTGTCTCTCTCTTCTGTATGCCTACCTGCTCAGAATCATCTGAACATGATTCAGAATATATTAAATATATATACATATAATATAATTATAATAATATATATTATAAATAAAAATGTAATTAATTAATTAAATGGAACCACACTGTGAATATGTGTAATGCCCAAGGCTCTGTCTTATTCAGCACTGCTGTAGGCAGATGGATTTTTGTGAATTCAGGAATGTACATCTGAGTGCCATTGTGTTTTATCACAGTGGTGGACCACAAGATGTACAAATAAATCTTTGCTAATGGCAGAGCAAGACACAACCTAGACATTTAGCTCTTAAATATGAACTTAGGAGTGCTGCTTTTTTGATTTCCATGCTAGCAGAAGCTTCTGCCTTGTTACTTCAACTAACAGTTATTTTTTTTGTAAACCCTCACGGATATATCCCTGCTGTGATGATGGTTTCTCAGATCTGAGTGCTAACAGGGTCTCTGTACTGATAAACACACTGTGAAGCTTTGCCCCTTTTAAGTCTTATCACCAGTTTTGCCTTTTTATGCTTGGCTGGGAATGCTTGCATTACACTTTTGATTCAGTTCTGGTTTCTTCTCTTCTGAAAAAAACAAACCCAGACCCGTGCAGACTTTTTCCTCATGAGTTGTGCAAGTTGTTGTCTGTCCAAGCAATGGCAGAAGAAAAATGGGCACACAATGTATGTCTGCAAGCATTTTACCTTCTGCAGAGAGAATTTGCTTGCAGTCCAAACTGAAGTTATTGCCTGCATCAGAATATTTAATTAAAAACAGCATTGATTTCAGTTCATTATTTTTGCAGCAAAGGGATTGGGAATAATGGCTGTAGAAGAGGCTGGATTAAGTGTGGTATGAATATAAATCCTAGTTGATGGTAATGCAGGGACAAACATCTGTTTGAGGTGGCCAAGTGCCAGTAAGACCAACAACTTGAAAGGTTTTGCAATAGATTTGCACTGGTACATTTATTTTTTTTAATAAATAGGAGGCACTACTTTCCAAGCAGCCCTCATAATTTGATATTGTTGCATCAACCTTGTAGTTACGTGTTTTGCAGAACTCAATAGAAGACACCCCCTTTAAACAAATAAATAAATATAAAGAAATCCAAACCATCAAGAAAACCTCAAAAATACTGAACAGTTTTTGTGAATGTGTACATATGTGCTGATTGGAAAGTAATGCCGCTGAAGTTAACCCCACTGAGTTGCAGGGATTATAGTTATTACTATTCACTGGTTTCTGTGTTGCTTGTAGTGAAAAGTGACTGCAGTATATCTGCACTTATTGCTTTCCTGGCTCTGTTGTACCTTTTTCCAGTTCTCTTTCCTTCCTTTGAGAAAGTCACAGAGTTTTTCAAAACGAGCTGCCAGTTCAATACTAAAATCCTAATATCATTTCTATTAGTCATCCAACATCATCTCTGTCAGCAGGAGGAAACAAAATGTTACGTCACTGAAGGATAATAAAACAATAGCTCGCTTTCTTCAGTAATCACTTACGCATAAAGGTGTAAGCAAGCAAAAATCTACATTTTTAGGCACATTCTTAAAGTTCTGGAATTTGGGTATCTTCATGAAACACTTCTCTGATGACTTCTCTCTACGTGACCTGAAGAAACTCAATGATTCTCACAAACCAGTGTTGGTTCTTCAGAAATGTTCTTTTAAACACAGCTGAATTTTTTTTGTGTGTAGTTTTGGTTTTTTTTTTCTGCCAGACACATTCCTACAGTTGCTGTGTAATGAAGCAATAAATTCACCCTGGAGCTTGTTACAGTTAATAACCTGTAAAGGGCAAAGGTATTTGAACAATACACATTAAATTAGGCCTGTATCAATTACAAATAGGGTACGCTATTTCTTTATTTTTTCCTTCAAAGAAATATCATTTTATTGCAAAAAGATACATATTTTTTTACATGCTTAATTTTTACAGTAGTGATGACTTGGTGAATAAATAATGTGCCTTGTTCAGAAGACAAGCATCCACTCTGAACAATTATCAAAGACATTAAGAGACAATGCTAATGTATTTCATGCTTCAAAAGCTACAGTTGCCAATGCTTCATAGCAATCAATCAACCTTCTTTTTTTGCTGTTGCTATTTTTCCTATATTAGCAACACAGTTGGGTAATAACTGTGACCCTGACTGCCCCCACTCTTTTAGGTATATTTACTGCTTATATTGATTTCCTTAATGTTCCTTCGTGGCTTTTCATAAGAAGGTACAATTTAAGAAGATAAACAACATCTAATTTTCGTTTCTGTGTAGAGTGCTTTTCTATATATTTTTTTTCGGGCAATTTAATGCTTTCTTCATGTTTGAATAGAATAACATTTTTTTCTACTATTGTAATCTATAAATTAGAAAGGTGAACAATAGAGCTGAAATAGATAATGGCTTTGTCTTTCATAGCCTGTCAAGTCATTCTTCAGCTCTTTAATAAGCTAAGTCCAGTGATCACAATCCAAGCCCTACTGTAAAGTATACTGTAAGAGAGACCTGTCTCCATTTACTTGGAACAAATGTTTCCATGGTTGAGGTCAAAGAGGTCTTTTGTAAATTCTTGCATATAGAGTGAATTATTTCAAAATGTGTAGAAGTAGCGAAGCTGGGGATTTTCAGGTCAAGGTTTATATTACAGGTAGACTCATTTGTATTAAAGGAATTTGCATTATGTTCTACTTTCATTTAAAAAACTTAAATTTCCAATCCTGTCTCTCTCTTGACCTTCACCCAGAATAGAATGTAATAAAAACTATTTTTAAAAGTGACAGACAGAAAGCACAGGCACTGCAGCTATAACAACGTGAGATTACCTGTGGATTTATGAGTAGGGGGATGCTGATGCTTTGCTTGTAGCAATGAATCTATCTTGTATTACTAAGCAGTGTTGTCCCTGCCCCACTGATGCTTGGACAATGCCCTTTTCATGCTCTGGGACAATAAGCTTAACTATCTCAAAGTAAAGATAGAAAGTGTAATGTGCTTCTCTTTCTCTCTCTCTCTCTTTTTTTTTTTTTTCCCCCCCCTTTTTTCTCCTTTTTTCTTTTCCTAAATTACTGCATCTGAAATTCACTTCAAAATGAAAACTTTACTCAGAAAGGGAGTGCTCACCTTATGTGGTCCAAGAAAGCAGCTGAGGCCACATAAAACTCTCACCATTCATTTCTTATTCAGATAAGCAAGGAATAATAGACTGAATAAATATTTCATCTCAGATGGGAAAGGCTGCACAAAGCAGCTTCCTGCTTATTTTCTGTGAAATTTGGGCTGTGAGGGCCCCTAATATCTCATGAGTTGAGAAAGGGGGAAGGGAAGATGACCAGGATGAGACAGTATGAAACCTCACTTAGTGGCTTTATGCTCTTTGAAATGAAGGAATGATAAATGAGGAAAAGTTGCACAAAAACAAATTAAAAGTCTGTTTGCAAGTAGAAATTTTTGTTGCTAAGGTTATGCACTGTAATGCACTATTTTTTATGGCATTGTATTCTACCTTGATTTTGTGGTTATTGCTGTAGCAGTTGTGGGTAAAACATACATCTGCACATTGAAAAAAAAAATACAGCTGTTTTAACAGTTGATGTTTTGCAAGATCAGTAAAATTTTAATACAGGTTTTTGAAATTGAGCCTATTATAATGATATGTGACTAAAATATATATTTAATGTAGAAGAGAGGAAGAAACAACTTAATGTTAGAAGTATTACAGTATTAAAATAGTGGAGTCATTTTCACTTATTCAGAATCAGAGGCTCTCGCACTCAAGAGCTACGAAGAGCTTGTAGTTTGCAACCATAGTGAAGAATACATCTTTAGGAGGATAGCTTTACTATTAGGCAGCTGTTTGTGATTTAAAGCTGTCTCTGTATGTATTTGTAACTTACCTATGAAAAATAATTAGGGATAAAAATAGTCAGGCAGGACCAAGGTCAAATACCCACTTTCAGTTTTAGAATCCTTCAATGGTTTGCTTGTTGAAATACCATAATTGTATTTTGTAAATGTCTTTTGGAAATGCATACAGAGCTATGTTCAGAAGGTTTGACTCCATTTGCCTGGTTCCTAAAGTATTAAGTTAATAATATTTTCCAGAAAAATAACTGAATTTTCTTTTACCCAGTGGCCAGTGAATAATTTATAGCCAATTTACTACAGCTTTGCTGTCTGTGACGGCTGGTGAGTGATGCATCAGCTGTGCTCTCACTTAGGCAATGTGAAATGTATCTTGTGCTTTGAGAAATGAGGAATCATGTTTGGATATTACTTATATAAAACAAGTCCATGTTAAAAGGTAGTGGACATAAAATCTCCTTAGCAGCTGTATTGAGCTGATTAGCAACAATTGAAAAATAGGAACAGGGGCATAGAAACTAGCAACAGACTTATTTCAATGTAAAGCTAATGAAAATAGAAGAGTTCTTGACTCCCATTTCACAGCTGTCTTGAAGGTCATGTTTTCTCAGAGGTGAGGTATGTAAACAACAGCATCTATTAATCTTTACAAAGTGTCAGGGCAAGTGGAATAAAACAACAGAAATTCTAAATATTCTCATCATACCTGAGATTCTTTTTCCCTTCAATGTCAAACATAGTGAAAAAAAAGTTTATTTTATAGCATCAGCTGCTCACAGGTAAACAGACTAAAAGACTACAAGGATGATTTCAAAGCATGTATTGATCTTTTATTTATTTTAAAGGGATGAGGAGGGGGGTGGGTGGGAACAGGATAGGTAGAAGATGATAGTATTGTCTTAGAGATTGGAGAATTATACCTGTGTGCAGAGCCACTTGCATCAAGTCGAAGCCAAATATTTTTTCTGTTTTTCCATCTTTGAATTATGAGTTTCTGACAGATACCTTTCTCAAAATTAGAGTTGAATGATAACATTTTAAAATCTCTATTCAATTCCTCAGTTTTCTTGTAAGTCTTAGCTCTTTAGCAGCAGGCAAAGTCTGGAGTGCTGAGAGGTTTGGAACTTGAACAGCACTTAGCAGTTGAGTTCACCAGCCTGTCTTAGGCCTATTAATTCCAATTTGCAGAGTAAAAGCTTTTTTGTTTATCTGGACATCCATAAAGAGTGAATGGGTCTGCAAGGGATCATAAATTGATTGTAAAGAAAGAACAGTATTTGATCTGGATCTCTCTGTCATGTCCTATATGGTATCTTGGAACAGGGAAAAGACATTAAGACATTGTGTAATGGTAAATTGTGGATAGAATCATGGAAAACATGACACATTTGTCTTAGAAATATGTGTACAAATCGGAGTGGTAGCTGTGACCCGAGCAAAGGCTGTTCTTTCACCTGTGTGTTGGTGAGGCTTTCAGCTGCAGTGGTACTTCTTTTTGACATTACTGTTCAATAAAAAGATGGATCAAGGACAACAAGACAGATGCAGAAGTAATCTTCAATCTGGTAACTATCTGTAAGAAGGTTAAAGAAGATTCAGGACAAGTCACATTTTATATAAGTACCAGAAAAATAAATACCAGTCTTCCTTACCCCCTACCTAAGAAAAGCCTAAGAAAGTCAAACCCAAATGCGCAAAAATAGACCTGTTTTGTGCATAGGCTGGCACAGTAATTCATGATATATCAGTCAAGGAGCTGTGTATGGTGCAGAACATAATAACCAGTTGGGAATGTTTGGGGCCCAAGACTGGACCATCTTGCACTTTGAAGTGGCTTGTTGTGCCATTTGGGTTGTCTGTAGCATAGTTTGGAATGTCTGGGTTGAACGAGAAGGTGATTGGCTACCCAAAATGGTGATCACTGCTGCATGGACAGTCAAGTGTGAGTTATCCATCATCCTTATATTAAGGAAGTTGGAAAAATATGTGTTAGAAATGTTTCAGTATCTGATGTGTTTTGAGTGGGGAGATGGACTAGATGATCTTTTCAGAGGCTTTATCGCTTTCCTGTGATTTATAAGCTCAAGATATCTTTTCAGAGTCCTTTAAGCCTAAGGTTATTCATACTGACATCAGTGTTGTGATCATGGCATAGCTGGCTTGCAGTTTATCCCAGAGGCTCGTACATTTCTTTTTGTAGTTCAGCGATGGCTTAATAGAGAGCAGAGAGAGTTTAAAGCAGGGAGGAATACATAATATTTGGAGTAGCACTTACGTCTTTTTATTTTTAATTATATTTCAGTTTGTTTTTTGAATTTTACTGAAACTTTGTTACTTCTTTACCAAAGCATCGGTAGAATTCTTTGTTCTTTGCTCTTTGTACTTGCCTTTTACATTTGGCAGGTTGTTTCTTTTGCTAGTTGGAAGAAGTAGAATGAAGTGAAAAGGTAGCCAAAGAGGAAGTGGAAAAAGGTAGGATAAAAATAATAGATCAACTGTGAAAAAGGGGCAGTGGTGGAATTAAAAAGACCCTTGCCTACCTAGTAAAAATAAAGGCATTCAGAAGAAATGTAACAGGGCAGACAACAAAGACAGTCAAATATGGGAGATCCAATCTAATTTTTTTCTGGTTTTTCACCCTCTCCTTCCTTTCACAT